>NC_091124.1:73215000-74415000 GCF_040183065.1 Periplaneta americana | reverse complement strand
CATACACTGTAATAAAATGTACAGAGGAGAACAGTAAAGTTGATGTATTTCTCATGTTTATTTTTATTATATATTATATGCTAAAAATTACGTGTTTCAACCTACCGTAATACTATCAATATGTTGCTCCATCAGACCTGACAGTACCTCCGTGCTGGAAGCGGAAGATTGTTAATATTGGAGTGGGGTTGCTTAACCACGTGCAAAGACACAAGTCCCCAAGTTCCGAGCTTTGGTTATAACTTACAGAGATATACTATTTTTACAAAGATACTTTGTAAGAATTTATTTTATAGTAGTAGCAGCAACAGCAGCAGCAGTAGCAGTATTAATAATAATAATAATAATAATAATAATAATAATAATAATAGGTCTCAGATATAGACTTGTCTTAGAATAATAAGATTACTACAAAACAAACAACATTTACACAAAACATTTAGAAAATAATACGTTCTGTTTAATATAAATCTAACCTCGTTTGAGTAGAACTCTTGTTGGGGGGGGGGGGGAAGGGCCAACTGAGCATCGAGTAAAACGAAACGAAAATAATATTGTGTGAAAATAACTCCAGGATTGTATTTAGTAAGAATATAATATTATTAAAATCACAGAATGAAAGCTTTGTACCTAGGTTAACTTAACAACAAAATAGACTAAACTGAGAATCAAGTGAATTAAAATTGAGTAACGGTATCACAAATTCACAAGATACTTATTCAAAATATACATTATGTCAAATACAATATATTAATGCTACTTTAAATTACGTATTCTAAATATCTCTTATTTCTAATTGGGGTTAATACGTTATAATTTTTAATATAGATACCAGTACTTCAAAATCATGTCATAAACGTGTAGTCCATATTTAAGGCTGTATTTTTTTGCCAGCAGTTGTGACACAGTTTGTCTTTTCAAATAAAATACTCATTTCTACTTGTAAGATTTTTTCCTGTAGAAGAAATTTAATAATTTATATATTAAAATTTGTTTCAATTGAATTGTTGTATACATCGCAATAATTCCACGTTGTCCAAACTGTTCCAGTTTCGTACGTACGAAACTTTGAACCAGTCGTAGACAGACATCGTGATGGATACGATAGAACCGATAGATGTAAAAGTAAATAAATTCTATACTGTTCTACCCCCCCACCGCCCAGTACTCTGGTATCAGTTAACCTGTATCTCTTCGACTGGGATCATAACTTCGAGTCCACACCTGTGGAGTAACGGTCAGCGCGTCTGGCCGCGAAACCAGGTGGCCCGGGTTCGAATCCCGGTCGGGGCAAGTTACCTGGTTGAGGTTTTTCCCGGGGTTTTCCCTCAACCCAATACGAGCAAATGCTGGGTAACTTTTGGTGCTGGACCCCGGACTCATTTCACCGGCATTATCACCTTCATTTCATTCAGACGCTAAATAACCTAGATGTTGATACAGCGTCGTAAAATAACCCAATAAAATTAAAAAATCATAACTTCGAAGTCTAATTATCAGGCAGCACATCTCAATTGACGATATATGTCAGAAGACGAACAATTGTTTTTATGCATCTGAAGTCTGATTAGTGTAATATATAGCTAATCGGCGATATATGCATGGAGGGGGAAAGGAACCGCCCACCCTACCTCATTATCTCCTGGCCTAGTTGCCTCATGAGTGGTGCTATGTTGGTATCACTTTTGAGGTTCAGACCTGTCTTCGGACAGTTGACTAAATAACAACAATATTTAAGAAGACTGTTACGAATTCTGCTGTGACGTCATCAACAGGTAAGGTATCATGTGAGTGACAGACAAGCGTCCTTAAGTACATGCGCAAATGTACTTGTGCGAGATAGAATATCCGATGTAGTATGCTGTAGCCGCATAAGAATATGTGTAATCAACGTCACGTCGAACGGTCCGACACAAAACCCTCTTGTCCGAGACAGAATATCCGATGCAGTATGCTGCCGACGTAACGGTAAGTTAGTAGTAAGAGTAGGAGCAATGACAGCAGTAGCAATAATAATGGTAGGGGAGTAGTAATCATAATAGTGATATCTGTAGCAGTGGTAGTAGGAGTCGTAGCAGCAGTAGCAATAGTATCAGCTGTAGTCTAGCAATAGTAGTACTAGCGGCAATAGGAGTAGTAGTGATAGTGGTAATAGTAATAATAGGAGTACTGGTACTAATAGGAGTGATAATAATAATAATAATAATAATAATAATAATAATAATAATAATAATAATAATATTAATAATAATAATAATAATAATAATAATAATAATAGTAGTAGTGGTAGTAGTAGAAATAGTAGTAGTATTTTGTATTTGTATTTATTTTGCTAATAATTGTAACATAACATATAATATAAAATGATAAAACTTTAGCTCACTCCTGGAAGAGCAGAACTCGTATTTAGGGGCGAATTCCTGAATTTAAATTAAGAAGTATATAATACAATTTTTTCTTATGTCTACCTATACAATAAGAAGAGCCTATATAAATCTAAATTTACAATTTTTTATTATTATATAAAATCCATACATAACTTCTTAAATGCAATACTAGAACTATTAGAAATGACAAGATTATGATATTTAAATATAAATTTGTTATATATCCTTGGGCCTAAATTACTGCTATGATTAAATACTGTAGCAGTGTTGCATTTTGGTTCAAACAATCTCAAAGAATTCATGCCTTTTGTTTCATAACTATGAGAATAAAATTCAAAATTATTTCGATTTTTATGTATGAATTTTATTAATACAATATAATAAATTTGTCTTATTTTAAGAACATTAAAGTTAAAAACAATTTTTGATATGGAAAATCAATAGGTTTGTGAAGACATATTTTAGCAGCAGCAGCAGTTGTAGTAGTAAAGACAAGAACAGTAGACTTTAAACTTCTAATTTTAATTGCGTGCTTATATCACCGCCTTGCTACAACGTCTCTAAAACTATGAATGACTGATAGATAATAATGACTATGTTCAAGTTATTAAAGTTGTTAATTATGAATGCATGTAGATCACTATAAAAAGTTTCTTAGAAAGAAAATTAAAAGTTGTCTATGGGCATCAAGTTTCTTAATGCTCGTATTACCGTCGACAACAAAGAATTTTCAAGAATAACTAATGAACTTCTTCGATTCTTCATTTATTTTTCATGGTCCCTGTGAAGTTTGAAACGTTAACTTGGAGAGACATTCCATTTATATTTCATAACCAGGCAGCGCATTTCCGTTCCCAAACGTACAGAGGATCGAGTAGTTTTTTCTGGTACATATATTACCCTAAATTGAGTGGATGTATAAGCAGGGTGAATTACAATCGGGTACGCTTGGGCTAATTAAATAAGAATGCTGTAATGTATTATAAATTTTCCCCTGTAACGTCATATGACGTAAAAGAACATTCCCTTAGTTTAAAAAAATTGTATGTTATATTCGTAAAAGATATGCATTTCATAACTTCAGAATATATTTTTTCGTTCACTGCAAAGGGATAGGTTCTGATAAATGAATGATAAATGAATACATTGTGTAAAATGTAAATATTGCTAATTTGTACATTGACTTTTGTTATTATTTTGTCCCTGTAACGTCATGTGACGTAGGAAGAACATTTTCTTAACTTACGCAAATTTTTGCTGACAGCTGTAGTAAAAGAAATGAATTTCATAATCTCAGAATAAATGTTTTTGTAGTTGATTTCCGTATTATATGAGTATACAGAGTATTTTCAGTTAATGTGCATCATGTTTACTATTATGTTCTATAATATATATTATATATACTAGTTCAGTATTATTATCGATCTAATTATATTTGCTGTCATATGTAGCACTAATATTTTGTACAGAGCTAGTTTCGCAGTGTTAATGTGTTTATATGACTATTACACTCTTACTACGTCATACTACTTTTGACCAATAAAACGGTACGAAAGGACGTATTTCAACCAATCATGGCTGCTTATCGCACAATTTTATCGCGTCCCTAGCATTTGTTTAATTTTATCGCGTCCCTAGCATGTGTTTAATTTTATCGCGTCCCTAGCATTTGTTTCTTTGTTTGCCAACATTTGAAACTGCGCTGCGTCAAAAAAATATATAAAATTACAAACCACTCCAGTCGATGCACAGCAGTTTCAAATATGACTCGCATTGGCATTCAAGAACAAGAATTAATAAAAATCACTGATCATACCTATGCATCTTCTGAAATCCGATTTACAAATAAATGAAGAGCACCATTCGGAAATCCTAAATAAGTTAAATACACCATGTAGGCCTAAATCAACGAGTTCCACTTCTATTATGCACACGTCCAATATAACATCAATTGAACCACCAGCCACATTCAAATTTGAAAATTGTACATTCAATAATTATTCCTTTTAAAATTATTCATGTTTATTTTTTATGTCATCGTCGTTAATTAAAACTTTTCTAACACTTGTGTATATTAGTTAGGTTATGTTATAGCTTCTGCTCTGAGAGGATAAAAAGAACTTCTGCTATATGATATTATGGATAGTCACGTATCAGAGATTGTTTAATATTAAGATTTATTGAATAGTAATCATTATAGTGTCTGTATAAAGACACTACTGCTATCTAGCATGCATCTAGCGTAATATTTGTAATGTTGAGATGGTACAATAATACATTTGAAGACAGTTGTATTTTCGTAAGTCAATTAATATTTTATTGTATTGGAGTACTTCGTTACTTCTAATCTTTATATACTTTCTTCTAATCGTGTAATAGTCAATTAAATCCCACTCGAGTTTTGATTTTCTCTAGATAAATCAAAACGTCTAGTGAGATTACTGTTGATAAAAAAAAAGCAGCTGGACAGATCATTTCAATTTAGTAGCAATCCCACTTACAGTTGTCATGCTCCATTATTATTATGTATCGAACTAGCTTATACCTTTCGTAGCGTCCTGACGTAAGCATTTAGGGTCAGAGTTTGAACTCTAACACTCCAGGATATACTAACCGATAACTTTCCTAACTTGTATGGGGACGAAAATGCGCTGCCTGTTCATAACATAAGAAGCGGAATACAATTGCAACGCAGTCTAGTATATAGTCACGAAACTTGAGATGTTGAGGTTGCTAGGAACAATAGACTGTGACGGTACTATTTCGCATTATCTGTAATGAGGCGATAGTAGCGATCCAAGTGGTTAGCAACTATTCATGGGTGCATATTTACTACGTATTGAGTTTCGTGACTGTATATACTAGACTGTGGTTTCAATCTACAGTGATTCATATTGATTTCTCTGTGCATCAGATACAGGAATCTGCAGTCGTTTCAAATTTAAATCCTCTTTCCTCTCTATATTATTAGACTTCTATGCATAATTAGACTTCTATAATTAGACTAGAATTCTTGTTCAAAAGTAATTCAATAAGCAATACAGTTCTGTTACTATTATTCGATAGACATTGTAATTATGTTTACCTTGTCATATTACAGAAAAACTATCCATTTCCTTTTCTCTTAGAAAAACATACTTTTTTTATTTTCGGAATTGCCGATTTTAAGTGTAATGTTTCCGACGGATGTTAATGATGTAAAATTAAATAGAGCAAAGAAAAATATATAACAGTTAAATGTCATTAGAGTATTGACAACGAAGTGTGAAGACAGCGACATTGATATATAATAAAAAAAATAGTTTAACATATTAAATGGTGCAAAAGAGAAAAGAAAAGAAAGAAACCAAAAAGTAAAAAATATACAACAAATACAGACACAAAATAACAGTGTCACTCAGCATCATTGTTATTAACCAAGGGACAATAAGCTGTTCTAGTATCCTGGCACAAAGACAAGAGAAAGGGTTAATCGAAAAAAAGGAAATTATTGTGAAAGTACTAGAGACAAAAATTTCGGCATAAATCTAGAAACTTCTCAGAAATGGATTTCGTGAGATAAAACCTTCTTCTGTCCGGTGAAATGTTTTTTCCTGCAGAAAAATAATTTGTAATGGAATATCTCAATTGTCAATCATTCCAAGTCCATAGAAGCACATTTTTCAGGACAGCAAAGAAACTATACAGGCTTGCAATATGAGTATTGAAATAAATATCTCTATGACCCAAAAACACAGGCTTAGAGTCGGACGTGGGTTATTCATTTTTATAGAATGGTAGCCTATGCAAAACACAGCTTGTCAGGAAAAAGTCGAATTCAGTCAATGTTGGACTTGGGATGTTTGTTAATTCAGGTGTTCAATTGTAACTGTGATAGTATATTTTCTGGGTCTGATGAGTAAGGATCACAAAAGAAATCCAACTTGGGCTGTAGTAGGTCAATATCTTTAAATCGCCTATGGAACTCTTCCCACAGATGTTTTAAAACATTACAGTATTTTACACTGTTAAGCAAGGAATTCAATTACTGGAGGCGTTGAAAATTTAAAAATTGTGCTATCAGCTCTGTGACCTCCACAATTAAATCTTCATCTGAAAGCTTTAAAAATATCTATCAAGTCAAAAACTAATTGATTATTTCCTTAGAATCTCAAATTCAAAACGTTCAGATGCTTGAATATATCCTTCAGTAAGATAAGTTCCTCGATCCATGTAGAGTCAACTATTTCTGGAATTAATATTTGAGGAGAAAAATTCGCTCCGGCGCCGTGGATCGAACCCGGGTCCTTGCTTCTACGTACCAAACGCTCTCACCATTGAGCTACGTCGAAGTCCAATCCACAGCACCGGATCGAACTCCCCTCCTCCAGTGTTTTTCCCTTAGTGGCCTGACTCCAAGTTGGGCATGTATGTTGACATTTTATTCAAGTCAACTGAAGAGCGAAGAGTAGCAAAGACAGGATGAGTATGGGTACAATGATGAGGAAGGGAAGAATAGGCAGGATAAGTGTGATGAGAGCGAGAGAAAGTGAAGGAAAGACTGGATGAGTGGATGGAGAGTGATGAAGAAGAGAAGGAAATTCACAAAGAATATGGGGAGAATCACGAGTAAGGGACGAAATGACAGGATGGATGTAGGGATAATGGCGAGGAAGAGAAGCAAAAGAAGTATGATGAAAGAAGAGGATGAAATACAATGAGTAGGCCTATGGTTATATCGGCAAGGAAGATAAGGATAGGCCTATATTGGACGACTGTGTGGAGATCGATTAGGAACAGGAGGGAAGACAGGATGAGAGTGAGTAGAATAATTATGAAGATAAGGATGTATGAGACAAGTGTGTGTGGAGATCGACTAGGAAGAGGAGGGACGACAGGATGAGTGTGAGTGGAATTATTATGAAGATAAGGATATATAGGACGAGTGTGTGGAGATCGACTAAAAAGAGGAGGGAAGACAGGATCAGTATGAGTGGAATTATTATGAAGATAAGGATATATAGGACGAGTGTGTGGAGATCGAATAGGACGAGGAGAGAAGACAGGATGAGTGTGAGTAGAATTATTATGAAGATAAGGATATATGGGACGAGTATGTGGAAATCGACTAGGAAGAGGAGGGAAGACAGGATGAGTGTGAGTGAATTTATTATGAAGATAAGGATATATGGGACGAGTGTGTGGAGATCGACTAGGAAGAGGAGGGAAGACAGGATGAGTGTGAGTAGAATTATTATGAAGATAAGAATATATGGGACGATTGTGTGGAGATCGACTAGGAAGAGGAGGGAAGACAGGATGAGTGTGAGTAGAATTATTATGAAGATAAGGATGTATGAGACAGGTGTGTGTGGAGATCGACTAGGAAGAGGAGGGACAACAGGATGAGTGAGAGTAGAATTACTGTGAAGATAAGGATATACAGGACGTGTGTGTGGAGATCGACTAGGAAGAGGAGGGATGATAGGATGAGTGTGAGTAGAATTATTATGAAGATAAGGATATATGGGACGAATGTGTGGAGAACGACCAGGAAGAGGAAGGGAGACAGGATGAGTGTGAGTAGAATAATTATGATGATAATTATGTATAGGACGAGTGTGTGGAGATCGAATAGGAAGTGGAGGAAAGACATGATGAGTGTGAGTAGAACTATTATGACGATAAGGATATATAGGACGAGTGTGTGGAGATCGACTAGGAAGAGGAGGGAAGACAGGATGAGTGAGAGTAGAATTATTATGAAGATAAGGATATATAGGACGAGTGTGTGGAGATCGACTAGGAAGAGGAGGAAAGACAGGATGAGGGTGAGTAGAATTATTCTGAAGATAAGGATATATTCGACGAATGTGTGGAGGTCGACTAGGAAGAAGAGGGAAGATAGGATGAGTGTGAGTAGAATTATTATGAAGATAAAGATATATAGGACGAGTGTATGGAGATCGACTAGGAAGAGGAGGAAAGACAGGATGAGTGAGAGTAGAATTATTATGAAGATAAGGATATATTGGACGAGTGTGTGGAGATCGATTAGGAAGAGGAGGGAAGACAGGATGAGTGTAAGTAGAACTATTGTGAAGAAAAGGATATATGGGACGAGTGTGTGTGGAGATCGAATAGGAAGAGGAGGGAAGACAGGATGAGTGTGAGTAGAATTATTATGAAGATAAGGATATATTGGACGAGCATGTTGAGATGGACTAGGAAGAGGAGGGAAGACAGGATGAGTGTGAGTAGAATTATTATGAAGATAACGATATATAGGACAAGTGTGTGGAGATCGGCTGGGAAGAGAGGATGAGTGTGAGAATAATTATTATGAAGATAAGGATATATGAGACAAGTGTGTGTTTGGAGATCGACTAGGAAGAGGAGGGAAGACAGGATGAGTGTGAGTAGAATTATTATGAAGATAAGGATATATTGGACGAGCATGTTGAGATCGACTAGGAACAGGAGGGAAGACAGGATGAGTGTGAGTAGAATTATTATGAAGATAAGGATATATGGGACGAGTGTGTGGAGATCGACTGAAAAGAGGAGGGAAGACAGGATGAGTGAGAGAAGAATAATTATAAAGATAATGATGTACAGAACGAGTGTGTGTAAATCGACTAGGAAGAGGAAGGAAGACAGGATGAGTATGAGTAGAACTATTATGAAGATAAAGATATATAGGACGAGTGTGTGGAGATCGACTAGGAAGAGGAGGGAAGACAGAATGAGTGTGAGTAGAATTATTATGAAAATAAAGATGTATAGGACGAGTGTGTGGAGATCGACTAGGAAGAGGAGGGAAGACAGGATGAGTATGAGTAGAAATATTATGAAGATAAGGATATATAGGAAGTGTGTGTGGAGATCGACTAGGAGGATGGGGAACACAGGATGATTGTGATTAGAATTATTATGAAGATAGGGATGTATAGGACTAGTGTGTGCAAATCGACTAGGAAGAGGAGGGAAGATAGAATGAGTGTGAGTAGAATTATTATGAAGATAGGGATGTATAGTACGAGTGTGTGGAAATCGACTAGGAAGAAGAGAGGAGATAGGATGAGTGTGAGTGGAATTATTATGAAGATAAGGATATATGGGACAATTGTGTGGAAATCGACTAGGAAGAGGAGGGAAGCAGGATGAGTGTGAGTAGAATTATTATGAAGATAAGGTTATATGAGACAATTGTGTGGAAATCGACTAGGAAGAGGAGGGAAGCAGGATGAGTGGGAATAGAATTATTATGAAGATAAGGATATATGGGACGAGTGTGTGGAGATCGACTAGGAAGAGGAGGGAAGACAGGATGAATATGTGTAGAATTATTATGAAGATAAGGATATGTGGGACGAGTGTGTGGAGATCGACTAGGAAGAGGAGGGAAGCAGGGTGAGTGTGAGTAGAATTATTATGAAGATAAGGATATATGGGACGAGTGTGTGGATAGCAACGAGGGCGAGAAGGAAGGATAGGTTTAGTATCCAAGGTAACAGGAAAGAGAAGAAAATGTAAGACTAGTATGAGGAAAATAATGAGGAATCAGAGCAGAGGCAGCATGAATTTTGGAAAGTGCGACGACGAAGGAAAGGAAAGACAGAATATGTGAGATAAAGGCAAGGAAGAGAAGGATGTATGAAAATGGGTGAATAATGACAAGGTAAAGAAGAAAAGACAGAATGAGTATGGAGAGAATAACGAGAAAACGTACGGACAGAATATGTGAGATAGAAACAAGGGAGGAAAGAAGAAACAGAATATGGAGGACGAGAATTGCGGTGGAAAGAAAAATAGTACTTGCAGAGAATGATTGACGGGGAAGAGAAAAGATGGGATGGGGGGTAAAATAATGGGGATAGACTGGAGAAGACGAATGAGAATGTTTCAGACTATTCTCAATTTTTGAGAAAGTTAACATCACTCTGGATATCGTTGGTAGACCCGAAATGCACAAAAATATGTTAACAAAATTGCTAAAATTTAACATGTTTTAACGAACATTTTATTTTTTCCAAATTATTCTTTCATGTTCCCTATTTAAAATCATATACCACATTAAAGTTATATCCATGTCAATTGTTCGTTTTTATGAGAGGGGGCATAGTATACTGTATGTTTATAGGTTGGGCATATGCTATGTCTTATTTTAATCTCATTCGTATCTGAAAATATCATCGAAAAACGAATGTACTATAGTTACTGTATGAATTCTTAAAAGCACAAATCCGTGCGTCTACGCGTGCATAATGTATAACGTTTACCTGCGGCGTGATTCCTCTCCGAACAATTATGATGAATATTTAATGTTTTCGTGCTTAAAAGTTTGTTTTAGATTGAGACAGGGAAGTTGGATTTCTACAGTTATAGTATTTCTTCAAATCGTCTGTAGGTAGCAGCACTGCATAGGACAACTCTTCAGAAATGCAATGTTTTAATGGAGTGGGTTATTTTATGACGCTTTATCAACAGCTTAGGTTATTTAGCGTCTGAATGAGATGAAGGTGATAATGCCGGTGAAATGAGTCCGGGGTCCAACACCGAAAGTTACCCAGCATTTGTTCATATGGGTTGAGGAAAAACCCCGGAAAAAACTTCAACCAGGTAATTTGACCCGACCGGGAATCGAATCCGGGCCACCGGGTTTCGCGGCCAGACGCGCTAACCGTTACTCCACAGGTGTGGACGTTTTAATGGATTTCACGCCATATAGTTCATACATTTCATCTTTCTCAAAGCTAAAATATTTTCTCTTGGCTCCTATAATATATAACTTACCATACCTAACAGCTACTGAGTACAAATTAAGCTTTCAGGTATAACTCCCTGTAAAGTTAATTTGAATAATTCCGAGGGAAAAAATTGTTCCGGGACCGGGTATGTGGATATAGAGAGAAAAATTGGATCGGTGTCGGGTAGAGTTCCCGGGTAGCTCAGTTGGGGGAGCGTTGGTACGTTTAACCAAAGGTCCCGGGTTAGATACCCGGCCCCGGAACAATTTTTCCCTCGAAATTATTCAGCTACTGAGTAGTAACATTACAAATAGGCAACATTTTGCTTAAGCGGGAATGATGGCTCGTGTTGATCTAAATGGCTAAAAGCAGCAACGTCCATGAACTAAGTCACATGAAAAAGGGTATAGTGTCCTACTTCTTCAAAATTAAGATTTTCCAAAGGATACCAGGTTTAAATTTTAGTGGCAGTAACATTAGTAACAGCATCAGCAGTAGTAGCAGCAGTACCAGTAGCGGACGGAACCTGGCTGTCAGGAGCTGTGGCAGGACGGCCCACCTGTCAGCGTCGCCTAATCAGGTGGAGATTGGTGATCCGGACCCCCTGGAGCTCATCAGGCTACTCGTCCTCGAAACGGAACCCTGACTCTATCAGACGCTGAGACAGGTTGGCCCACCTATCACGTCGAATTCATGAATGCCACTCAGACCACTTGCTGGACTTGGAAAACATCGCATGACAATGGGTCAAAATGTGTGTAAGTGTACGGACCTGTCCCAAGTCTAGTCCTCGTAAAGCCAGCCAACCAGTACCAGCAGCAGTAGTATTAATTAATGTTGAATTCAAACCTTTTTCCCCGGGGGAATTTATACTGTACCGGGGGAGATGGAACAGGCAGCAAAAGAAACAATAATTCATATTTCTAACTGAAGAAGAAGGCGGTATAATGTAAAATGGAACATGAAAAAGAAATAGAGCTTTAAATCGTTTATAGGCTTATTTATTTTGTTTAATTTATTTATATTATTTATTTATTTATTTATTTATTTATTTTTATTTATTTATTTATTAAATTATGAATTATAAATTATAAATTTATTTATATATTTATTAAATTATAAATTATAAATTTATTTATTTATTTATTAAATTTTAAATTATAAATTTATTTATTTATTAAATTATAAATTATAAACTTATTTATTTATTAAATTATAAATTATAAATTTATTTATTCATTTATTCATTCATTCATTCATTCATTCATTCATTCATTCATTCATTTATTTATTTATTTATTTATTTATTTATTTATTTATTTATTTATTTATTTATTTATTTATTTATTTATTTATTTATGTCTGTAACAGGGCAAAGCCCCAATTACAATTGACAAAACAGATATTTGCTTAAAACATAAAATTGGAAATAACATGAGAAAAGAGATAAAACAGATGCAAATACAAGATACAAGTGTAAATACAAATTAAAATTTAAGAAAAGAACAGACAAATAGATACTACCTAAATAAAAGACACAGATATACTACCGGCACTACGAGTAAAACGTTAATATAGGCATTAACTTAAAAATGTTAGTATTATTTGTAAAACATGTTGAATATGAACTATCCTTCTCTGTAGAATTGTCCCAAAAAATTGGTGGTATCAATTTTACATAAGCTGCCTAAGTCATGTAGGCCTATAAGTGGTAATTATTTACTCACCGATTACTGCAAGCGTCTTCCAGTAGGTTTTCTAAAGTTTTTAAAGGGCACTGATATGAATACCCCACATTCTTTGAAGAGCTTCGATGTCGTTCTAAAATGCATCTCACACAGTACGAGTACGATCGAAATGTAACTAACCATATTTAGTTCCCATCGTTTCTGATATTTCATTTCGCGCCCAACACTTTTTTTTTCATTGATTCACTGCTAACAGCACTTACCGGTTCATTAGATTTTACCTTCATTTAAAGCTAACTCAGAATTTTCTTTAATAAATGCATTGAATCCACTTTACATTGACTCAATAGTTTTAAGAAAAATAAACAATATCTCTTCTTTTGTCATAGCACACTGAAATATTTATATTTACTGTACACCATGTCTCGCTTAGAGGGATAGAGTAATAAATGCTCACCACTTAAAATCAGATAAAAATATCGTTGTGATTTACAGCTGACAAGATAGAGAAACTGTCCAAGTTTATACAACAAAGTTTGAAAACAGCTACATGCGTAACTTTCGTTTGTTTGTTGCTAGGACACTAAAACAAGTCTAGCGTCATTTTGCAGGAGAACATACTGTGGTAAACACCATGTGGACACCACAACAGAAAGCTCAGTGCGTGCTATGACTTGCAGGAGAAAAATCTGTTACGCGAATCATTGGACCATTCTTCTTCGTAGAGGCTACAGTTAAAGGAAATGTGTATCTGAATATGTTGCGGAACTTTGTTGTTGACTAACTTTCCCCAGGATCGGTTTTTCAGCAGAATGGGACCCCATCCCATTATCATTAACGGGTACGTGTGTTCTTGGATGAAAAATTCCCCAATAGGTTTATCGGAAGATGAGGACCCCTTGCCTGACCACCCAGGTCACCCGATCTGACCCCTTGGACTTTTTTCTTGTGCTTTGTGAAGGATGCTGAATACCAAAGAGGCAGAGGTAACACTTTGGAGGAACGAGGCAACGCATCACAAATGCAGCTGTACTAGTAACTCTACAAATGCTACAGAACACTTGGCGGGAGGATGAATACCTTTTAGATGTATGTTGAGCAACTCGAGGCGCACACATCGAGTTGCATTGAGCATTCTTCGAAATTCGGAGAGTTTTTACATCAAGTTATGTAGAAAGGTATGTTAATAAACCATTATTTACACTTGAAATTATCATTTATTTCTCGATCCCTCTAAGCGGGACAAGGTGTATATGCTAGCGTTGTGCAATACAGGCGCTACGTTCAGTTCAAGTTTGTCGAGTGCGGCTAAGTTCGATATTCGCAGACGTTCGCGCTGCAGAAGGAGGCCTGTCTAGTTTACTCCACCTTGTTATATAAATATTCGCTGTCCTCTACTCATGTTTCAACCGCTTAAGGATTTTAGCACGGATCTTGTGATCTTAATTTTCCACATGAAACAAGAAGAAGTTTGTAATGTCTTGGTTGTCTCTCTCAAGATCGAACATTGCAGGAAAGTAGTATATGCTATGACTATTTTAATAAACAAAATTATTCTTCATAAATAGAACTAATACTGAAAACTACGTCAATAAAAACACAGCACACTTGACTTCTTAACTGTAACAGTCAACGTCTGAAAATTCAGACTGCTTAAATAATTTTAACCAATCAAGATCGGCCAGTACACCGCCAACCTTCAACAAAACAACTACTGTACTCCAACCAGGAGAAAGTCTCAGGGGAATGAGACGCAGCGGGGTATTGCTGTGAATGAATGTTTATATCATAATATGTCATAAGTTCACACACGTGGGTACACGCATCTCCATTGGCTAACTCTCAAAGCACAAACGATAACACTGATACACACATACTTATAATACCATAGTTACAAAATTAGATCACGGTTAATCTCCTGGTTTTTAATGCCTCCATACAGGAAATAACATATGCAGGAGAGCGAATGTTTTTTAAACTGACGTTATAACGGTAATATCATCTATAAAATACGAGTATGCTGTTAGTTCATCAAAAATTTTAAAAATCCTGAGAGCCATCCTGGAATATGGGATAGGATTTCCTCCTTGGACTATTTCCTGACTCATCACTGATAGTAATAATAGCAACAGCAGCAGAATTTTATTTCGCGACTCTTTCAACTGCGGAAGTTATTCATTGTCAAAATTCAACGTGCACGGAAAATGACGGACTAGTTTTACCAGGAGACCTCTATCAGGAATAAGAAGGAATTTTTAAGTGCTGTAAATGTACAATGCGAAACAAAAACTCTATTTCCCCTCCGGAGGAGCCAGTCTAAGCATTTTATCGATATTTACAATCCATTTTCATAGATTAAAACTTTACAAACTAGAAACTAACAACCAGCAGAGTAGCAACTATATCATCTTCAACGATGGGGAAATGTACTAGTGAATTGCAATGACAAGGGTACGAAAAACTAGAGAAAAAGGGAGGAAGAAACGAGGGAATAATGAGATACTATTAGGAAGAAGAAAAGAAGAGAGGGGTGAGGAAGAATATAAAATCACATGATTAGGAGAGGTATCTTGAGAAGAAATTCATTTAGAAAAACGTGACGAAGAGGAATGTAATAAAAATATCAAGTAACAGAATGAGAAGAGCTGTGATCAGAAGAGATAATGCTAAAACAAAGAGAAGAGGAGGAAGTTGAGAGAGAATGTAAAGTAAAAGGATTAGGAGATGTGTGATCAGAAGAGATGGCATAGAAAGAAGATAAGAACAGGAAGTTGAGAAAGAATGTAAAGTAACAGGATTAGGAGATGTGTGATCAGAAGAGACGACATAGAAAGAAGAGAAGAACAGGAAGTTGAGAAAGAATGTAAGGTAACAGGATTAGGAGATGTGTGATCAGAAGAGATGGCATAGAAAGAAGAGAAGAAAATGAAATAGAGAAAGAATATAAAGTAAACTAATTAGGAGAGGTATCATCAGAAATGATGACATAGAACGAACAAAAAAAAGAAGAGAAAGTTGCTGAGATAGAATATAAAGAAGCAGGATTAGGAGAGATGTGATCAGAAGAGATGAGATAGAAGAGAAGGAGAGGGAGGTGAGAAAGAATAAAAAGTAACAGGATTAGCAGAGGTGTGGTTAGGAGGATGTTGACAAAAAGAAGAGAAGAAGAAAAACATGATGAATAATATAAAGTAACAGGATCAGGAGAAGTCTGATCACAAGAGATACAGTTAGGAAAAAGAGAAGAAGAGAGAGGAGATGAAGAATACAAAGTCACAGGATTAGGAGAGTTGTAATCAGAAGAGATGACACAGAAAGAAGATAAGAAGGAAAAAAGTGAGGAATAATATAAAGTAACAGGATTAGGAGATGTGTGATAAGAAGAGATACAGTTAGGAAGAAGAGGAAAGGAAGAGAGGAAAATGAAAAGTAACAGCATTAGGACAGTTGTGATCAGAAGAGATGTTGCTATAAATAAGAGAAAGGGAGGAAAATTATAAATTAACAGGATTAGTAGACTTGTAATCAGTAGATATGTTGATAGAGAGAAGAGAAGAAGATGAAGGGGAGGAAGAATAAAAAGTAATAAAATTAAGAGATGTCTTATCAAAAGAAATAACGTTAAAAAGAAAGGAAGTTGGGGTAGATAAGGAAGAATGGAAAGTAACAGAATTTAAGAGAGGTGTGTTCAGAAGAGGTACTGTTAGAAAGACGAGAAAGTGACGAAGAAAGATAGGTTATGGGATTAAGAGAGTTTGAATGAGAAGATATAACGTTACAAAGGACAAAATAAGAGAGGATTAAGAGATGAGGGATGAGAAACGAGAAGACGTAACGTGAGAAGGAAGAGAATGTGAGGAAGAAGATTTCGAAAGATGAGATGAGAATAGGTAACGTGAGATAGACGAAAATAAAAAAGTGACAAAGTTTAAAGAGACAGGATTAGGAGAGTTGCAATGAGAGGAGATAGCGAGAGAAAGTAGAGAATAAGAGAAAGTGAGGAAGAATTAAAAGTGACAGGATTAAAAGAGGTGGGATGAGAAGAGATAATGTGAGAAAGAAGAAGATAAGAGAAAATGGGGAGGGAGATAAGTGACACGATTAGGAGATGTGAGATGAGAAATAAGAGACCAAGAAATGAAGAGAATGTAAGGAATAAGATTACGTGACGGGATTAAGAACGGTAAAATCAAAAGAAATAATGTGGGGATAGCATGGAAAAAAATTGGAGAAGAGAAGTTGGAGAAGAAGGTTAAGGTGACGTGAGTAGGAGTGTTGGGATGAGAAGAAAAGACTTCAGAAAGAAGTGAAGAACAGAAAGTTAGAAACAAAATAGGGTGACAAGATTAAGAGAGGTGAATTGAGAGCAGATAATATGAGATAAATTGGTGAGAGAGATTAAGTGACAGAATTAGGAGAGATGGGGTGAGAAGAAATAATATGAGGGAGATAAAAAGAATAGAAAGTGACAGATTTACGTGTAAGGGGGTGACAGGGTATATCGGAAAAAGAAGAGAAGAATTGAACATGATCAGAATGAAGTATGACGATTTAGAGAGGTGGTATGGGAAACAGTAATTTGAGAAAAAGAATGTGGAGAGTAAAAAGGTGAAGAAGAAGAAGATAAGTTCATAGAATTAAGAGATATGGGAAGGGAAGAGAAAAGTTGAGTAGGAAGAGAAGAGAAAGAGGGTATGGGAGATAATAAGGTGACAGGATTAAGATGAGAAATGATATTTTATAGAGGAAAAGAAGTGAAAATTACGAGATTAAAGTAGGTGGAATGGCAAGAGAGAAGATAATGAGGAAGTGTAGAAGAAAATAACAGAAAAACGATTAAGTAACAGGATTAAGAAGTTTGGATGGGGAGATACAAGATGGAAAAAAAAAGAGAAACATGGCAGGAAGGGAAAAGAAATGTGAAAAAGTGAAAATTTTGAAAGTACCATGTAAATAATGTCATATTCGAAATTGTGCCTAAATTGATAGGTGAAATGATGTTTGTGTAGCTGGATGTACGGATGGACAGTACGACTGTGATATTTGGCATTTATGTAGTAAGACACAATTGAGAAGGAATTCATTATTCTTTATTTCCCTTCAACACAACTCACACTTCTGACTTCTCCGATACTTTTTTTAATACATTATACTTGAAGCATAACGTCAGTACGTGATTATTAGGTTACCAAGGACTATAGCCAGTGCCACGTTTCTGGCGTGTGAAATAAGTAATGGGAACGTTGAGAGCGAGTATCTTATCTTTGCCACAAAATGTGGGCGAGAAAGCTGACAACTGTGATTGGCAGATTGCTGACGTCACATCTGTTTAGGAGTTGGTTCCACTCTCAGCCGAAGTGGCAACAGATGCCACTGACTGCACAGTGTACTTAAGCACACACCCTATAAATGCGAAGTGCGATTGTCTTGCATTTAACGCAGTGGGCAGATTGCTGACGTGACGTTTTGAGTGGTACCGCTAACAACAAGTGCTCACTGACTGACTTTTTACTCAAGGACACGCGCCCAAAACGCTGGCACTAGTTATAATAGATAAATGGTGAATTGTAAATTACATAAATTGAACATTTGGACGAAGTCAGGTTCCTTAGACGCTTTCTCCACCATAAATCTAGAAAGATTCTCCTCACTTCCTATGACAACAAGTCAGCTAAAAACGAATCAATTTAAACTACTGTATGAATTCTTAAAAACACAAATACGTTGGCCTGCACGTACATAATGGATAACGTTTCAACAGTGTCGTGAATCTCCACCCAGCAGTTACGATAAATTTAATATTTAATGGTATCGTGCTTAAAAGTTTGTTCCTCAATGAGACGGGGAAGTTGGTCTTCTAAAGCTATATTATTTCTTCCACTCACCTGCAGGTAGCAGCACTATATGGGGTAACTTTTAGAATGTATGAAACAAGTTATTTTTCTTCCTTTCCACGACACCAAAATCTAAATTTTCCTACGAATACGAAATTTGTGTTCGTGGAATATTGTTACTGTGTTTATATGTGGTCTTGAAATTATATTTCCTCTTCCTTCTTCAAAATATAGGATTTACAAATACATTTCGCCACTATGAAGTGTTAAATTTATCTTCTCCACGTTGATTTCAAACTTTTCTGTCGTTTAACGCAAAACTGCTTGTGAATATCTATCAATCAAACAATCAAGCAATCAATATATCAATCAATCAATATATCAATCAATCAATATATCTATCTATCTATCTATCTATCTATCTATCTATCTATCTATCTATCTATCTATCTATCTATCTATCTATCTATCTATCTATCTATCTATCTATCTATCTATCTATCTATCTATCTATCTATCTATCTATCTATCTATCTATCTATCTATCTATCTATCTATCTATCTATCTATCTATCTATCTATCTACCTACCTACCTACCTACCTATTTATTTATTTATTTATTTATTTATTTATTTATTTATTTATTTATTTATTTATTTATTTATTTATTTATTTATTTACTTAAATCCACCACCAACAGAAGCAGGCTTCCAATTACAGGTGGCTTACACAGATACGTACACAAAATACATAATAAGAAAAAAACAAACAAACAACACAAACGAAAGAAATAAAATACATAACGGTAATAGATGCTGGAATACAGTATTGCAGTTAATATAGTGCCAAATGTCAATATAATGATGCAAAATTATTTAAAAAACTAGAGTAAAAACATTATAATACACTTCTTCATAACTTAAATATCTAAGGAAGTACAATTCTTTTTAATATTGTATGAAATTTGTCAACTGTTAAACTGAAATCTAATTGAGAATTACAGTTTAGAGACAGAGAGTTGTAAGTATTACACATAACGAACAATGGAGAGTTCTTGAAGAAAACAGTTCTAGGAATGGGAATAACAAAAGTTTGCCTATGACGTAATTCTGTTTTTTTTTACATGAACTAAAGGAATTTAAGAAAATCACGATTATTCAATATACCGTTAACAGACTTATAGAGTAAAATTTGACTATTTATTAATCGTCGAGATGTTAAAATTTTATAATTAAATTCAAAAAGTAACTAATTATATGAAATTTGCTTGTCATAAGACGACACGTGATGTTTTTTTAAATATAAATAACGTAAAAATCTTCATGCTCGACCATGCAGAAATGTAGTAATTATACACTTGCTAGCAGTCCTTTAATGCATGTCATTAAAGTACACCTACTCATTAAAGTACAGGTGTTCAGCCAATGACAACTCAGCTTACAGGTGTTCAGCCAATGACAAGTCAGCTTTGTACCGTTATAAAACCGCAAGTATCGATTATTCTCGGATATGCAATCGAAAGCGAATTAGCGAAAGGTCACGGAGGCTGGAAATCCAATACTGTCGCAGAAGGTTATGTTCTGTTACTATAATAATTAGCGTTAATTGTAAATAATATTCAAATAAATTCAATTTGTCATCTCGTTTTTAATGTCGAATTCAATAATCAAGGTTATATCAAGTTTAACGGGATTACATCAAGGTCAGTGACATTATTGTTCCTCGGAAAAAATCAATACTTTCGCGTCTGCGCACATCTCACAATTCACGACCTAGAACAAGGTCACTTCCGATCTTGTCAGATACAAATAAAATGTATACATCTGAATAATTTCAAGTTAGAAATATGATCGAGCATAAAAAGTCGTATGAAACTTGCCTATAATGGTAATTAAGACGCTCGTATGAATATTATGAAACTCGCTTGCGCTCGTTTCTTGAACAACCATACTTGCGCCTTAATTACTATCATTATAGGCTCGTTGCATAATGTACTATTTTTGTATCCTTTCTATTTGCATCTGATGGGACTAGAACTGAGGTGACCATATTACAGACGCATACCTACTCTAGTTTACTCCTAACTAGAGTTTTATATAGAGTATCAATAGTATTTATATTTTTAATGCTTTTGTATTTCTGATTATTCTGAGAACATCAGTAACAAATAGTCGGCCTGGGTGGCGCAGTTGGTATAGCGCTGGCCTTCTATGCCCGAGGTTGCGGGTCCGATCTCGGGCCAGGTCGATGGCATTTAAGTGTACTTAAATGCGACAGGCTCATGTTAGTAGATTTACTGACATGTAAAAGAACTGCGGGACAAAATTCCAGCACACCGGCGACGCTAATATAACCTCGGCAGTTGCGTCGTTAATTAAAACATAACATTTTTTTTTCAGTACTTAATTACTTACTGGCTTTCAAGGAACCCGGAGGTTCATTGCCGCCCTCATATAAGCCCGCCATTGGTCCCTATCCTGAGCAAGATTAATCCAGTCTCTACCATCATATCCCACTTCTCTCAAATCCATTTTAATACTATTTTCCCACCTACGTCTCGGCCTCCCAAAAGGTCTTTTTCCCTCCGGCCACCCAACTAACACTCTATATGCATTTCTGGATTCGCCCATACGTGCTACATGCCCTGTCCATCTCAAACGTCTGGATTTTATATTCCTAATTATGTCAGGTGAAGTATACAATGCGTGCAGCTCTGCGTTGTATAACTTTTTCCATTCTCCTGTAACTTCATCCCACTTAGCCCCAAATATTTTCCTAAGAATCTTATTCTCAAACACCCTTAATCTCTGTTCCTCTCTCAAAGTGAGTGTCCAAGTTTCACAACCATAAAGAACAACCGGTAATATAACTGTTTTATAAATTCTAACTTTCAGATTTTTTTACAGAAGACTAGATGACAAAAGCTTCTCAGCCGAATAATAACACGCATTTCCCATATTTATTCTGCGTTTAATTTCCTCCCGAGTGTCATTTACATTTTGTTACTGTTGCTTCAAGATATTTGAATTTTTCCACCTCTTCGAAGGATAAATCTTCAATTTTTATAGTTCCATTTCGTACAATATTCTGGTCACGAGACATCATATACTTAATCTTTTCGGGATTTACTTCCAACCCTATCGTTTTACTTGCTTCAACTAGAATTTTCGCCTTTTCCCTAATCGTTTGTGGATTTTCTCCTAACATATTCACGTCATCCGCATAGACAAGAAGCTGATGTAACCCGTTCAATTCCAAACCCTCTGTGTTATCTTAGTATAGTACTTCAATTCCTCCAATACGTTAATTTCTCTTGCATATGTGTGTAACTTACACATAATATGTACTCGTTTGTAGGCCTATATGAATTCGGAATGATCAAATCTAAGTAGGGGTACTGGAATTCTTACCGAGTCAAGGTTTTACTTTTTTTTTTTTACGGGTAACGCGTTGGGTTGTTTCCTCTAAGCCAGCCCTGGGATGAATGAACGTTATCCTGATATAGACTTCTGGAAGAAATTCAGAATTTAGATCCAATATTAATCAAGCCTGAGCATATTTCTTCCATCTTCATTTCAGATGAACTGAAACGTTTCTTTACTGTTTATGTTCCACCGGAATAAATATCACCATATAGAGCAATGGTACGTGGAGAAAATTTTTCTTCTGTTACTAAACTTTATCCATAGCAGAAACATTCCATTACGATGCCAACATTAAGTAAGCGGACAATGAAGGAAATTATGGTATCTTCTCCGTCTCCTTCAATTAGCTTCCCTATGCTCAGTTGGATTTTGAATTCTAAAATGACATGTCTGACAGAAGAAAATACTAAAGCTCATCTAGAACTTGCAAATTCTTCAGGGTGGTGCAGATGAAGAGACATTAGAGTGATTAAAATATGTATTCTTATGCAATGTTATTATTACAGGGACATCATTTTATTTTTACTTGAATTTTTATTGTACCTGAGTTTTTGGATGTACTTCACTCCCATCCCTTCTACTAAAGAAGTTCAACCGTCCTCCACACAGATCCAAGACCGCATATACAGTCATAGTACCCTTGCGGTCATAGTAAACAGTACTTTCCAAAAATATGTTCGCCTTTTCCAGTGACGAAAGAGCTTTCAATATTACATCATTTTCCATTTGCCTACGTCGCATCCCGGTTTCTTCCACCTGCTTTTATTCGCGTCTCTGTAAATGCTAGTGGCTGGGCTGTCTTAGCTCTTTTCTGGGAACATTAATTTGTGTTAGGAATTGGACATCTACGTCATATTATACCTATACAATTGTTTAAAATAACTTAAATAAAAGGGCCTCGTTAAGTAATTAACTGTCACGTGATTTCCTCCCTTTCTACGACGCTCCGACGTAACCATTTGGATGGACAGTAGATAGCATGTCTGAGTAATTTTATCTTTTCGGATCGGGCAGAAGTGAAGATTGAATTTACAGTACGTAAGTTCTCTTTTATAGAGTAGGTACAGAATTATTTCAACATAAGTTACCGATACTAGGCCTAAGTACGAACCTGGTAATTGGAATTAGGTTCAATAGTCTATAGTACTATAATACGCACATTAGAACTGAAGCCTGTATCGAAATGAACGGCCACCATTTTCAAAAATGTGTTTACATATCCATATTATGATTATTTTTCAATTTAACTTCATTTACTATATCGTACGTTAATGTGCTGTAGACAGTATAATATAGGTACACTGCATAACGAAACGTCTCAATGGGTAGCTAAATTCGTGAGTAAAAACACTCATTGTTAATACTGTACTGTATTTTGATTAAACAAAAACCTAATGAAAATTATCGAACTCAAAATCGCGATATTTCCTAGTTTACGTAAATGAATGAACTACTTTTCTTCCCTCCTATACCTAGTCAAGTGATTTGTTTGTATATTACGCCAGTATCATCGAACTTCAGTCGTGGAAGGGGGTTTCTGGTTCTTAATCGTTGATCCAAAGGTATAGCCAGGTTAATATTAGAAATGTTAGTAAAAATGAAATTATGTCCCTGTACAATATACACTTTCAAAAATGATAAAATGACATTTCGATGCATCATTTGATTTAAGTTTATAGGTATGAAACAAACGTTTATTCATAACACTTATAACATTAATTTTTTAGTAGGTTATTTTACGACGCTTCATCAACAGCTTAGGTTATTTAGCGTCTGAATAAGATGAAGGTGATAATGCCGGTGAAATGAGTCCGGGGTCTAATACCGAAAGTTACCCAGCATATAACATTAATAAATAGATAAGTAAGCTATTTAGAATATTTGCAATCCATTATGCATGTTATATACAAATGAAAATAAAGCATAACAAGCATAATTTGCGAAAGTGTAAAGTATAGTTAAAAAAAATAAAGCATAATGTGGGTAATTCTACTAATGACCTAATCCTAATTCATTTTGATCGTAGTAATGTCTTCAAAATAAAGCAAAATTTCACGCTGCTTTCTTCTACATTCTACACCTAAGGCCGGGAGCCGCAGTCAGCGTATAGGAAATTATAAGTATGAACACTACACGTTAGTCCCTTTGATGTAATAGTGCCTTATTTCAGTGACCTTCAAACCAGCTTTATCTGGATCTGCGGGAGTTTCTAGTTTTTTCCTTAGAGTTGGCGCTGATATCGCACGAGCATTCGACAGCAGAAATACTTTTCAGCAGAATTGCCAGCGAAACAGGATTGCTGTTCCACCGTTCGCGGGTGTTATATATATATATATATATATATATATATATACTAGCCGTGCCCGTGCGCTCCGCTGCATCTGTTAGAAATAAATATAAAGTAATTACATAATTAAAACAGGACGTTTGATCCAGTGAACATTCGTGTTTGTTAGAAGGATAAATCGTTTAATATGTTACTTAATTGAAATTGTATTTAAATAATTAAATTACGATCATTTTGGTCCAGAGAGCACTCATTTGGTGCAATGACAGCAACTTTAACATGTTTCTTATTTGTTATTACATGCAACTATAGTTTAATGAAGATTGACATATCATTTAGTTTTAATGTGTAAACTTTATATTACTTGCTATATGGTTCCATTGAATTATGGCAATAACTTAATTTTAACCACTGTTTTCTACGTCTTCAGTAAATGGCGCTTGGCCCACTATGGTTCTGAACCCTTCAAATAACTTAAATAGCGATACAGCATAAACAGTGATATGTAATTATATTTCTTTCTTTCGAAAATGTAAGAAATCACGATCTCCTATGTACCATTGCCATGGAATAAATAAATGTGTTTTTTCTTCCTACTCAAAAATTTTATATTTTGCATATGGGAATTACTGCAGGAACAACAACGCTACAATCTGAGACGGCGGTGAAAACGTATTGTATTGTTATTTTAAAAGTCTATCAGACCTGCCAAATTTCGCATAGAATAAAACTTATCGGAAATCATTTTTAAAGAAACTTTTGTTATGTAACATTTTTCACAAAAAAGCAATAATAATAGCGAAATATTTCGATTTAATTCAGGTCCCGTTAAATGAAGTATTTTGAATGCCATATAGCCTAAAATCTAAATTACAACGAACTTAATTTATATTTCAATTTTCATCGAAATCCGTTCAGCCATTATCGCGTCGAAAGGTAACAAAAACCCAGACAGACAGACATACAAACAAAAATTTCAAAAAAGCGATTTTCGGTCTCAGGATGAATAATTATACATGTTAACACTAATTATTTTTGGGAAAGGGAAAATTACCAGAAAATTTTCGGTTACATATTTATTATCAGTATATATTATATTATATTATATTATATTATATTATATTATATTATATTATATTATATTATATTGTATTACATTATATTATATTATATCATATTACATCATATTACATCATATTATATTATATTATATTATATTATATTATATTATATTATATTATATTATATTATATTACATTACATTACATTACATTACATTACATTACATTACATTACATTACATTATATTATATTATATTATATTATATTATATTATATTATATTATATTATATTATATTATATTATATTATATTATATATTATATTATATTATATAAAAAGAGCGTTGATAACGGATGTATTCCGATAAGAAAGTTTTTAATTTGTTGTGGAGGCTCTTGAATGTCAGAAGCAACAACTTTTGCAACAGCGCAACATAATCTGTTTGGCTCATTACCCAATTTTTTTTGCATTGCATTTATTGCATATATAGTCTATTTTATGTATTTTAACACGATTCGATTGAGCATAGTTAAAATTTGAATTATAAAATAATGGATTGCTAAGCTAACGTACTATTACTGCATACTGAATCAATACACTCTCGTTGTTCGTTAATTCTCTGAGATTAAAATGAGTGTGTACATAAATATTATTTTAAAAAATACAGAAAACGAATGTACAAAATAACCTATCAAATTTTCTGTGCATAGGAAGCTATTTTAATCTTACCTTTCCTCGATTTACTAAGAAGTTAGCGAAATAACATTATAGCAGCATGTCCATCTAGAGAAACTTCACTTTCCAACGGTGAAATAGTAATTAATTATACAAATCGGTTAATTTTGCTTCCGATATTACTTCATACAAACACAGAAACATTGTCTGTAGGCTAAGTTTAACAGCTTTCGATTGTTGCTGTCCATGGCCCCTTTTTCGATTGTTGTTGTCCAAGGTCCCTTATAGACGAAGTCATTTGTTATTTCATTGCACCGTCTTAGATGGCGTTATTTTAATTTTAAAACTCATTTATCTCATTAAATATCAGTCCTATCAAAATTTTGTAAAGAATAAAACTTATCGGAAATCATTTTTAAAGAAACTTTTGTTATGTAACATTTTTCACAAAAATCAATAATAAGCTAGATATTTCGATTTATTTAATTCAGGCCTCCTTATAACCCCCCTTTTCAATAAAGTATTTTGAATGCCATATAGCCTAAAATCTAAGTTACAACGAACTTAATTTATATTTCAATTTTCACATAAATCGGTTCAGCCATTATCGCGTGAAAAGGTAACAAACATACAGAAAGACATACAAACAAAAATTTCAAAAAAGCGATTTTCGGTTTGAGGGTGGTTAATTATATATGTTATGACCAATTATTTTTGGAAAATCGAAAATTACCAGAAAAATTTCGGCTACAGATTTATTATTAGTATAAATATATTTCTAAATTATAGACATCTGCTCAAACAATTTGAGTGACCACAAGGGTCCTGAATACAATAAACATGTACAATATAATGTGATGTGATACATTAAACAAAAAAGAAAGTTAATTGTTGAAGGCAAATAAATATAAGTGGATTAATTGAAATAGAGATGATGATGTAATATTTGAAGGGAATCATTGTTAATATTTATAAGGACAGACATTACATAATCAAAAGGAATGTGAAGTTTCTTAAGATAATTCCATGTGAATTTTGTAATTGAACCTCTACTGCCAAACAGCAAACCAGTGACAGACCATTGTTTAAGAGGGACGTACTTTTGAGAATGATACTGCAGACAAGGTTCATATATACTTAGACTTCTTCTCAATATCAACTTCTGTGGCCTGATTTAGGTTTCTTTCGAAACGGATAGTAGGGTCAAGAACAAGAGCCCGTTTTAAGCGTCCGTTAATAGCAATAATGTCTGCCCGTCTAAAAGACCCATCTGATGATACACAATGTACTTTCTCATGAATCTCCCAATTTAAAGTTTTTAACGATGTCGCCAAAGCATGTCGTACACGATTATGTGTAGCATTGATCAGCTGCTCGCCTTTAGGGCATTGTCCAAGCACGTGTCCAAGTGTTTCAAACTCACTACAGTCTGACTGACGGCAGCGGGTTGTGCTTAGAGTTCTAACCTCAAACGTTTGAACGTGGAATTATATGGTAACGGAGTGCATGCGCGCAGAAAAAACAGATCAGGGAAATTCGCTCGGTGTCCATTCTTTATAATTTCCTATTCGCTGGCTGCACTAGAGTAATGTGAGAAAACAGGGGGCTCACGCAAAAAGCTGAGAAGAAAACTGAAATTCTGCAGAAGAATGTTGTTGTTATCCAATGTTCAGCTATTTTAGCAAAGAAGTTCTCAGTCAAGCAAATATTGTGGTCTAGTAATTATGACATTCTCTCACACTGCCTACGTATTTCTTAAACCGCGTCGGACTGCAAAGAAAACAACTAACGCAATGTTCATTTGTCCATATTATTTGTTGTATATTCTTTGTAATTTTGCTCAAATTTGTTAATTTCATTTCTGCGAATCTGGCTTCCAGGTTTGATTTCCTGTAAAGCTGATTTGAGCAGTACTCAAGGGGAAAATTGTTCAACTTCATTTCTGTTATTTTATTAAGATTATAACATAAATTAAATATTTTATCGTACAATATGATATTTTGTCAATTTAAGAATCAAGCTTCCGGCTAATGTAAACCTATATCTTTCTTGTTAATCCCCCATTAAATGTCGCTTTTCAACAATAGACCCTTTATAAATAAGATGCCAATTGAATATACAGTGGGATAATAATTTTAGAAAAAAAAAAAAACACTCAAATATAATCTTCTTTGAGGTGATTCTTTAATCATAAGTTTCATAATATAATGCCGGTCACCGGTCATTTTCACGACATACGATAGTCATCATACTGAGACACGGCAATAGAAACCTACATGTTACATAATCTACACAAAGAGGAATATGACGTGAGTTAAACTTCACATGAAATTCAAACTTGGTATCGGTATCAATTATTCAGAAATCGCATATGTGACTCTTTAACCTAATTTTCCAAAATTGCGATATTCCCGACACGCAATTTCTTTCTTGTCGCGAATTTCACCCCGAACGCTGACATATTTGCTAGTAATAATACACAGTGTCTGCTCTCTTCGCCTTCTAGTAACTATTTCCAATCATGGAGAAGACTGAAACTTCTGCAGAGAAAAGATTCGCCTTACAGCAGCTGCTTTTCCGCCTTGCAGGAATTCCTATATTTCAAACCAAAGAAATGCGTTTTGTTTTTGCTGTGGCAGCCCTAATGTACTACGGATCCATCTTTTCTGTTCTGATGGACATATACGTGAACAATGAAGATATGGAACGCGCCATGGAAAACGGCAGACTTGTGTCTACAGTCCTAAGTGGCTTTTGTATTCATCAGTTTATGTGGTATGTCTAAGGATCCTATTTTATCTATACTAATAATAAATCTGTAAGCGAAATTTTTCTGGTAATTTTCGCTTTTCCAAAAATAATTGGTGTTAACATGTGTAATTAATCATCCTGAAACCGAAAATCGCTTTTTTGATATTTTTGTTTGTATGTATGTCTGTCTGTCTGTTTGTCTATCTGTCTGTCTGTCTGTCTGTCTCTGTCTGTATGTTTGTTACCTTTTCACGCGATAATGGCTGAACGGATTTCGATGAAAATTGGAATGTAAATTAAGTTCGTTGTAACTTAGATTTAGGCTTTATGGCATTCAAAATACTTTATTTAAAACAGGGCTTATAAGGAGGCCTGAATTAAATAAACCGAAATATCTCGCTTATTATTGATTTTTGTGAAAAATATTACATAACAAAAGTTTCTTTAAAAATGATTTCCGATAAGGTTTATTCCAGGCAAAATTTAATTAGGACTGATATTTAAGTCTGTCTGTCTGTCTGTCTGTCTGTCTGTCTGTCTGTCTGTCTGTCTGTCTGTCTGTCTGTTACCTTTTCACGCAATAATGACTGAACGAATTTTTGATGAAAATTGGTATATAAATTAAGTTCGTTGTAACTTAGATCTAAGGCTATATAGCATTCAAAATACTTTGTTTAAAAGGGAGGTTATAAGGGGACCTGAATTAATTAAACCGAAATATCTCGCTTATTTTTTATTTTTGTGAAAAATATTACATAACAAAACTTTCTTTAAAAATGATTTCCGATAAGTTTTATTCCGGACAAAATTTTGATAGGACTGATATTTAAGAATGTAAAAGAGTTTTAAAATAACAATAAATACATTTCCACCGCCGCCTCAGATTATAGTGTCGTTGTTTAACTTCTATGTGCAAAATATTAATTTTTTTAGTAGGAAGAAAAATTTATTCATTCTATGGCCGTAGTGCATAGGAGATCGTGAGTTCTTACATTTTCGAAAGAAAGAAATATAATTAAGTTACATATAGTAGATTGTATTATTTGCTGCATCACTATTTAAGTTATTTAATAGAGCAAAAATCTGAAAATCGATATTTGACATAGGAGTAATTGCAGGAACGACGACGATGGCTACAATGAAATCAAAACAAATGACTTCGTCTATTTAAGGCGGCCTTGAAGTTTATCACTATTAATATACAGAGAATGTTTTGTGTGTTTGTATTAAGTAATCTCAGGAGCTAATTAACCTTCACTATTTGAAATTTGTAGTTTCTCTAGATGGATGTAATGCTACAAATGAGGACTGAGGTAAGATGAAAAGAAATCTGTACGCACAGAAAACTTGATATTCTGTCGAAATATTGTATAAATTGATTATTGCAATTTTATTTGGTCCACATAAAATACTTTAATTTTATACACTCATTTTACCATAGAGATCACTGGAGATGAGTTATTTTAAAAGGTGTCATGAACAGACATCGGATTCTAGGGCAAATGCCTATTTTGTTTCTTTAGGAGAAAAGTAAAAATAATTATTAATATTTGTGTTTCATGGAAATTGAAAGGTATTCAAAGAGTTTTATAGTGCCCTAAAATGCCCTAAAACGGTTATTGGAGCCTAATTTGTTAATATTCGCCTAAAAATGCCTAACTCACTGTAAAGTTTCGCATTTTACTCTTACTTTTTATAATTTATACATGCATTCACTGCGAAATTTAAGGCATTTAAAAAGTGGAAAGTTTGCTTCACACCGGCCATGAAACCATTGATAAAGGAAACAAAATGTTTTGAATCTCACGACACTCGCAATAGATTTCACCGAATTTAACATGTTTGGAGGCATAAATGCCGACAAAGAACCAACCTTAGTTTTGAAGCAGGCAACAAACATAACATGTGCTGCTACCGATTCAGAGAAATACTATACTATAAAAATGACTGTTTTCAGTCTGAAACCGATTAGCTGTACTGCCCTTCAGAGTGTCATAAAATCACAATTTTTGGAAAAGAGTGTTTTTGAAATATTTATGAAAAGTCGTAAAACTGCGAATTAGTAGGGTAAACCGTTACAAAATATTTAAAAGAATGGCCCTCCTAGTGTTAACACTACCAGGAAATGCAACAATAAGTGGAACTTTGTATTTTTGTCCAATTGAATCCCAATAACAACGGTTCATTTGAATGCTCGTTAACAGTTGCTCTTTCCCTCACCTTATTTGTGTTGAGAAGTTTTGAGCGGTAGGACGTTTTCCTGTGAAGTTTAACGCGATAATGCCGAAAAATATAAGTGCAAAATCTACATTGATCCGGCAATGGCTAACAGAATATTCAGAATTCACTTATGATGAAAAAATAATATTCTGCAAGATTTGTAGCAAACAGGTATGTAACAATAGTTGAAATATATAAATTCTATTAATTTTAATGAGTAGGCCTATAATATTTATACATTGACTGAGCTATCCTGAGGTATAATTCTTTTTAAGACCACTACACTTTAACCTTTTAAATTCCGATAGTTGAAGTATTTGCAGGTCATTCAAATTTTGATTGTTCGAACCCACTAACTTTGTGATAGAAATACGGCAATACAACAATTAGGATTTTATTTTAATTCAGTTTACTTTACATTTTTAGATTTCGCAAGAAAAGAAGTGCCACCTAAAGCAGCATGTGCAAGGAGCGGCTCATAAGGCTAAAGCTCAGCAGAAAAATCAACTGCAACAAACTTTACTAACACAGCCTACCTTATCCAATCTCAGCAGCAATTTCTATGCTGATTTAACCAGAGCGTTTGTTGCTGCTAACATTCCCTGGAATGCAATTGAAAATCCGGTTTTAAGACAGTTTTTACCAAAATACTGCAAACAAAATATCCCATCTGAGTCGACCCTAAGAAAAAATTACTTAGACAGAATATACAATGAAACTTTAGCTTCCATTCGGGAGGATATAGGTGATTCTTACATATGGGTCTCTGTGGATGAAACCTCAGATCCTATGAATAGGTATATAGCAAATATGGTAGTAGGAAAACTTAGTCCTGATGGACCTTCGATTCCACACCTCGTATGTGTTAAGGAACTTTCGAAAGTGAATAGCCAAGCCATTGCTTATTTTGTAAATAAAGACCTACAGTCTTTATACTCAGGTAATATAGACGATTCTAAAGTTCTGTTGTTTTGTACTGATGCTGCCTCATACATGGTTGCTGCAGCTCCACTTCTTAAAACATTTTATCCTAACCTCACGCATGTAACCTGTCTAGCACATGGCCTTCACAGGGTTTCTGAAACAATCCGGAATGAATTTCCTCTTGTCAATTCGTTTATTTCTAACACAAAAAAAACGTGTTTGTAAAGCCCCATCCAGGATTTCAATATTCAGAGAGAACTTTCCAGATATCCCACTCCCACCTCAGCCGGTTGTTACACGATGGGGAACCTGGATTCAGTCAGTGGTGTATTATTCTAAGTATTTTAAAGAAGTGGTCACATTTATTGATAAATTATCTGAAACTGATAGTGCAGCGTGTGTGAAAGCAGTGAAAGATTGTCTGAATGACTCACGAGTGAAAAACGATATTGCCTACATAACATCAAACTTTTCTTTCATACCTGCAAGCATTGAACAATTAAAACGTGAAAAACAATCTCTTTGTAGCCAAATAGCAATAGCAAAGGAAGCTCAAGTGAACATACATTCTGCTTTGGGCGAAACTGGGAAAAAAGTTAAAAATAAGTGGGACAACGTATTAAATAAGAATGTAGGATTTTCATTGTTGGAAAAAGTATCAAGAGTGATATCGGGGGAAAGTGTAAATGTTCCAGTAAGTATTGATGTTTCTATTGTACCTAATTTAAAATTTGCGCCTCTCACATCAGTTTCGGTTGAAAGAAGTTTTTCTGCTTTCAAAATGATTCTCAGTGACAAAAGGCAAAGGATAACTGTGGAGAATTTAGAAAAAATTCTGGTGGTGTACTGTGCAGATAATTATAATAAAGTGTGAGCATGGAACTGAATTTCAATAACTAAAAATGAGTAATCTTGATATCAATAATCATTATTTCATTAGTTTCAATATATTAAATTTGTGCAGCTCTGTTTATAAATATAATATAGTATTCTTTTTTAATGTTTAAACATACTTTTTGTGCGTATTTTAGTGTATAACTAAAAATTTCAGTGAAAGAAATAAGTATGATACCTTGATGTGCCTAAAATGCCTATTTTCATTAAAATAGAGCCTAATTTTACAAATTTTGAGCTTATTTTAGGCGCCTAAAACTGCAATTTTTAGTGCCTAAAAATCCGATGTCTAGTCATGAAATGGCGTTCCTGCGCTCATAATTTACCCATATTCGTTTCCTGTGTTTCTTAAAATAATATTTATGTAGGGTACCTCATTTTCTTATTTGCATAAACAATGATATACAACCGAGCGAGGTGGCTCAGACGGTAGCATTTGAGACACGCATTCGGGGGTCTCGGGTTCAAACCCCGTGGCCGACCAATCTGAGGTTTTTCATGATTTCCCTTAGTCAAAAAGGAAAATGCCGGATTGGAAAGATACATGCCATTATTCATCACCGCCTCAATTACCAATACCAAAAACATTAATCAAAGTGTATAATCAGTTACATGAACACAAGCCATCTACAACACACAATAGAAACAGGAACTCAACAAGAGTGTAAACGGCCTGCTGATATACCCACACATTCTACACACGCGACATGACCACAGATGTGCGTGAATAAAATAAAGTTAAAAAAAAGATGCACAGCAAGGTTAACATAAAAATGATCTTCGTACACAATCAACTCTATTAATTTGGAGTGATTTATTAAAGGATGCATTCAAGACTAATTTACAAAAATGTTAAACGAATTATATTTGCACCAAATGAGTGGTCTCTGGACCAAAATGTTAGCATTTTAAGTATTTAAATGCAATTTAAATTAAGTTGCATATTAAACGATTTATTGTTCTATCAAACACGAATGTTCCCTGGACCCAATGTTCTATTTTAATTATGTAATTACTTTATATTTAGTTCTAACAAGTGCAGCGGAGCGCACGGGTACAGCTAGTAGTGAATAAAAATGTTACATTTCGGGGGAAAAATGTGTTTAATATCGGTGTTACTTCAAACAAAAACATAAATTCGGTGTTATTTCGTACTAAAAACACAAATTCCGTGTTACTTCTGATTTAAAATATATAACTTTCTCACTTTCGTCGTGCAAAATACATTAGGCCTATTGTATATTCTGTAAGACTGTAGGTCTTTACTATCAAGGGCATCTTAAGATTCTTTGTATATTTTAACAAAATGTCTACTGTTTTCTGTTTGCATTTTTTTCTCTCTCTGTGTGAGGCCGGGAGGGGAACATCCATGTGCACCGCGACCTGAGGTCTATTGTGTTCCCCTGGGATGAGTTGCAAGCCCACCGACCGCACCCACACCGAATCGACCTAACACCCTAACGACCAGTCTCGCCATCCCTCCAAGTCCGTGTACCATTCTACCCCAACAGCCCCCTCACATTCCCCCCTTAAGGGGTTAGGTACAGCTTACATCAGTAAAATTTTGGAGATATTCAACATTCTTTTTCTCCATTACTGTATCTTGTACAATAATGAAAATTAGTATGTATAAAACATCGTCCTTCTGCTGTAACAAAAATATATTTTTACGATCTAAAAAAATATTTACTTTTTTTTTCTTCCAAAATTCAGTTAACTGTGCAGTGATGAAGCGTTTCCCACATTACTCAAAACGTATCCAACATTCTATGATGAAATTTTTTGTTTGTATTTCTTCTTCTTCTTCTTCTTCCTTTCAAGTATTAGGCCAAATGGCCTGTTACGATCTCACAGTTGAATTTTTAATCCAGCGCTTCTTTGGACGACCGAGAGATCTCTTCCCGTTTGGACGATAGTGGAGAATGACTTTTGGGATTATATCTCTATGCATGCAATGCAGATGATTTATTCAGGTGTTCTGATAATGTTTTACGTGATTAATTACAGGTTCTAGTTGTAATTCTTCCATTACATCTTCATTGCGTTTGTGATCCCATTTCGTATATCCCGCTGTATATCTCATAAATTTAATTTCATTAGCCGTTATTCTGCTTTCGTCTTTCTTCCTCAATGTCCATGCCTCACTGCCGTAACAAAGTACAGGTCTCGCCAAGGTCTTGTAAAGGCGAATTGAGTATGCCTTTATACTAGGGAAGGTATCATAATGGTGTGCATTTATGGATGTCATCACAATATGATGCAAGATCACTTCTCTACCTTTGATAGATTGTCTGATAATAAAATGGTCAAATATCGTATTTTCTTCTAACACAAAATAAAAAAATATTATTAAGGAATGTAGTTGAAAGAGCATGATATTGTAAACATGAGTTTCAGCAATAAAATAAAGGAAAGAGAACATGAAAAGTTAAAAAGTTTATGAGTTATGAGGTAAACGCTTCATCACTGTACAGTGAACTACCACCATTTTGAATTAAAAATATATATTTTTTTAATCATAAAAATATTTTTTTCGTATAGCAGAAGGACAGTGTCTTACACATATCAATTTTCATTATTGTACGAGTTATAGTCACGGAGGAAAAATATGTTGAATATTTAAAAAAAAATTATTGCTTTAAGCTATACCTAACCCCTTAAAAGATCTGAGGTGTACGGCACCCCTCCCGTCTTCTCAACCATCCCAGCTGTAGGTCACCAGCCAACACGCTTTGACATATCCATGGAGGCCGGTTGAGAGCGTCAGAAGTTTCGGAGAGCCGCCGCAGGCGCGATCTGAAAACCAAGGAAGACAACTGGAATGATAAGGAAAGGATGAGGGGGAGGAAAGGAAGTGGCGAGAATGATTGGGATTCCATAAGCCTCATATTCATCCATAGGATTGAGGGAAAAACAACAAGTCCCAAGCGGAGAATCGAACCCCGGCCCGCTAGGTTCGAGAGCGAAGACGCTACCACGAGACCTGTCGGCACTTACATTTTGTGTACAGAAATTTGCGTAAAAGTCTCCCTCTCTGTGTGTGAATGATATAAACTAATAGGTACCTCATAACCTGAGCTAGGAAGTAGGTACCAAAGTATTAAGTTGTTTGAGCTTAGACTACATCTCTACCGAATGAGCAGTAGTGACTCAACTTTAACGTCAACAAACAACACAACGGACATGTACAGTTGGGTGGTAACCAAACTTTTCTTTGTGCCAGTAATCCATGGATATAGAGCAAGAAACACAATAAGCAAGTACAGCAATATAATATAAAGACACCAATATTATTAAATTATAACCTTCGTAATTTTAAATCTAATATAATTTTCGTATAGCTATAAAAGTAACAAATCAAATAGGTAATGATATCTCTAGACTTGTTACAATACTTAATAATGTACATTTTCAGTTTATCAAAAGAAACACACCTTCCGTGTTCAGAAAAAACTATTTGCATGCGGAAAATGTTCGTTCTCCGTAACAAGACGTGACTTGACAAATCTGAAATATTATACAGTTTTTCTTACTATCTCATCAAGTGAACAATAGCTTTGTGAATATAATAATGCATCATAATAAACCCATAATTATTTTCAAGGACACTTTTCGTGTTTGCTTTAATAACTATTGGGATTTGGATTGGTATATACACTTAACAATATTATTCTTCCACACATCTCACGGCTTCAGTCACCTCCACAAATCTGAACTAAAGCAGAATATCGTTATAGATTACAACATACCAACATTATACATAAATCGAAAAACAATTATGCGTACTAGACTGGTTTTCAAGAAGACTGTTTACCTTCACTGCTGTATTTCCCAAGTAAAGAGAGCTAGTCCGCATGTTTTTTTCATAGCACAGTGTTCTTTTTTTATTTTAGTTGGTTATTTAACGACGCTGCATCAACTACTAGGTTATTTAGCGTCGATGAGATTGTTGATAGCGAGGTGATATTTGACGAGATGAGGGCGAGGATTCGCCATAGATTACCTTGCATTCACATTACAGTTGGGGAAAAATCTCGGAAAAAAACCCAACCAGGTAATCAGCCCAAACGGGAATCGAACCCGCGCCAGAACGCGACTTCAGACCGGCAGGCAAAAGCCTTAACCGACTGAGCAACGCCGGTGGCTCACAGTGTTCTTGAACTACTATTCGTTTTATAATTTATGCGGTCTTGCGGTAAATCTGATAAACTTAAAATGCACTGAATATGTGCATAATACTATCATCTGCAGGTCAATTAAACAAATATTTTAGTATCTGAATCCGGATGGCAGATATACAAATTAAAGACTTATATTTTGTTTGGGTGAAAGTTATACTGAAACGAGTAAAATTTTCCCATGTGACGTTAAGTTTTTAAATAATGGAGAATGTATTTTCCAAAGTTAAATTTTAGCAGTAAGAAGAATGCTTATTCAGCTAAAAGTGATAAATAAATAAGTAGAAATAAGTCTACATGTTTACTGTAATTTTTATAACTTATACTGTACTCCAGGTTTCAACATGTCATCCCTCAAGATCTGAGAAAAGAGATAATAAATTATATTAAGTTAGTAAATTGATCAATCTGATCAATTTCTTTCATAGAAAACGTAACGTCATAATAGCCCTTCTAGCATATCAAAATATGCCCTAAAATTTTATCACAATAGTCCTAAAAGCGTATCATTACAGCCCTTCTCATTCATACAGTAATTACTGCTAGACTGATCAACAATCAGAGCTTTTTATTTAAAGAAAAATGAAGCTGACACTATTCTGAGTAAACGGAACATTTAAAAATTATTCTAGCTTTATTCACTCAAGAGAAATAACAAAAGTACCGTAAGCGAGTATCACATTAAAGTATTTTCAAGCAGCAAAACTGTATTTTCTTTTGATACATAAATTTATGACGTTGATAATGTTTTTTTTTTTTCAATATTTCTCCTTAAAGAGCATCAATGCCATTACAGGTTGCCATTGACAAAGAGTACCGTGATACAATAAGTATAGAGAAATGTCTTGAGGCTTTATGAAACATATTTTGTTGTTACAGTGAAAAATAACAAATTGAAATAGATTGAAACACAAATTAATATACGAAATAACGTCAATAAGATGTGAATTACAGTCATGGTCCCTTTGAATGATGCCTAAAAATAGCTATTAATCCTTTGCTTGTTTGTTTTTTAAAAATAATGTGTTTAATCTGTAACTACAGTCAGTGTATTGTTATTAGTATATATTTGTTGTTACCTATTGCTTTAAAAAGAATGTGTTTGATTTGTAATCTTAAATCATTTTTTCTACTATTCCTTTACTGCACTCTTTACATTTGTTTTTAAATCTTTTGTATTGCCTCTACCATTATATATTGCCCTTCATGAATCTCGGTATTCGTCAGTTGTAAGTCATTACTTGTGTTATATTTTAATTATTGTAATTGTACCTGAATCATGTATGTAACTTTTAACCGTAAATCATTGCTTGTAATATCTCTTTATTACTCTTAACTGTTTCATTGTTCATGAATTAAGTATTAATTTGAAAGTGAAAGTAGAAAATATTTCATTTGATGCTAATCTTGTAACATAAATAAATAGTACTAGTATTCCTCCTAGGAAGATTAAAAATAAAATATATGGGAATCAAAATCTTTGTGATGAAACTTTGTTTTATTAATCTACTATTGATTATCTTTTTAAGATCGTGATTTACTCTGAAACGGTTAGACATTCTTGTATACCTTTTATATTGATTATTCCTCAAACATCTCATTAATCTTTAAAAGGAGCCATTCTTTCACAAATGTGCATGCGTCTACATAATTCATGTAAATTGTAACTGTGACCACTATTTTATGTTATAACTTTACTATTGTTTATTGGTTATAAAATATGTATTTTGATGCCAACTATAACCCTAATATACCTCAGGGTGAAATAGGGTTTATTAAATTGGATAATAAAAAAGGAGCATCAATGTACTTCAATAATCGCAGTTTTAAACATGTTCAAACTGGGCATTTTAAAGTCTGTATCAAATTAGCCCGACTTTTTTTACTGATCACATTAGCCCTACTTGATCCTACTTACACTTATGTTCCAGTTGGCGAAGAAGAGAAGTTGAAGGACTTCTACGCTATACTGAAGCTTTTACATGGACTGGCCTGCCAACAAAGGATCCCGGAACTGGTTATTTTACCATGACTGCCTGGATTCCACTCATCGATACGTACACGCGTAAAATCATCGTTCTTCTACTTGTGATGCATACATTCTATATTGTATCACGAGCAGTTATGAGCAACGAACGTATTCTGCAGTTCAACAGTTGGTATCCTTTCGATACAACAAGTTCACCAACGAACGAATTAGTTAACTTAACGCAGGTAATATTAAGCATTTATTTTAAAATTATAGTTTCATCGTCTTTTGTCGATAGATTAAGACTTCAAATTTCTATGTACAAAGCGTTCCCCAGGAAACAGATTTCGGTGAGGTAAATGTTGTCGGCCTGTTAGTGTTACAGTTCGAACGCGACTCCAGAGGATAAAGTGTGTACATTTCTTCTGAATAGAGCTTGGTAAGGTTTTGTGATTGATATTGACCGATAACACAGCCTGAAGGGACGTCAATGCTTGAGCATTAGTGTACAGCTGGTTTCCATTCAGGAGAGTTCAGTTTAACTTGTAATACAGTATATATTAAAACAGCGAATTTCCATTTATGATGGACTACATACATATACTGTATGCAGCATAGTTCGCTACTCAGCTATGCTAACTTAACTGTACGCATCCCTTAAGTTTATCCCCACTCCATTGACGCTAGTGGTAGAAGTGACCGTCAGACTGCCAGAGACAGAGACATAGACATTGCAGCTACGCTTGCGACAGATATGGTTGTATGACATGTATCTGTGTTTGTGTACCATTATGAATACAAAATTGTTTACGAAAAGCATGTTTTATTATGAAGAAGTGATGGAAACTCTAAAGTAATAATTATGCTGAATTAAGGGAAATATCCTCTGAAAGTTTTCCAAAAGAAGACGACACTCCATCCCGCGTACGCGATTTCCTTAATGATCATTTCACTGAATTGATAGGCAGACGTGAGAAGTACTATTGTGTGACCTGTAAGATGACCAGACCTTATAGCCTACTTTGCGACTTCTCTATGCGAGGAATTATGAAAAGGTAAAGTGTTTGCTACGAAACCGATAAATATGGAACTTTTTAAGGATGCTGAGATACGGTTCGAAAAGATTAAAAAAAACAGAGCTGTGTGAAAAATATATATTTAAATTATGTTTACGTCCATCACATGGATATTGAGATATAATTTTAGCACAGAAAATGACTCTTTCATATAAACGACAAAGTTTAAGTCATGAAGATTTAGAAAAAATGAACTTTTATGGACTGCAATGTTACCTATTAAAAGAAAAAAAAAAGAGTTGGAAGATTTAAACAGCTACTTTCAGGGAAGAATGAAAATATCGTGGGCTTACAAGCAAAACACATTAAGAAAAAAAGAAGGCGTTTTGAATGCTCTTGACAAAACTAAATTCTCAAAATATTATTTTTAGTAAGTTCTTTCTCTTTATGTGTACTTAATTTTCCAATTCTAAATTTATACACATACATTATATACATTCACGCCTTTTTATCATAAGTAAATTTTTTACTTAATGTGTTTTGCTTGTAAACCGATGATATATTATAGCAGCGGTTCCCAAAGTGTGCTCCGCGGAGCCCTTAGGGCTCCGCGAATGATTCTCAAGGGATCCGTCCGCGTAAATTATGAAGATGACAAAAATTGCTAATTCCATCTAGTCTCTAGCGGGGGAAACGGAAACTACTGCCATCAAGCGAAAAATACTTTCTGAGAAAGTAGTTTGCGTTCTTCTTGCTACATGGAAGCATTAATATTAGACCTACTCGTCACTGGAACTATCTCGAGCTTTCTTGCTTGCCAAGTACTCAATGATTCTCGAAATTTATTTTATTTTTATATACTGGGCAGGCAGCGTTTGTTATTCGTGGTACGTGGAATCTACAATCTATTGACTGTTACGTTACCTCAAAAAATATAAATACTGTATACCTGCATGTTAATTTGATAACAGATGTGTTAGCTAAACTTTCGTTGAACAGGAACTGTGTCTTAAGACGGGCTCCCTAAGACCTAAGAGTCATTAGCCATCAACCAGTGCTCTGTCAAAGGGAGATAACAACAGCTATAACCTTACTTTCATAGAAGATAGTGCGAATATGTTGAACATGATCATGTCTCAGAGCCTACGATGCCTAATGTAGAGGTATTGAAAGTAACAAACGAAAATATTGTGATTTATATTTGGACATGGGATTCAGTGAGTTTGCTGATGAACGTCCACAGTGTCTGATATGTAAAAAAGTTTTTCCCAATAGTTCTATGTTCCTGCCAAACTTAGACGGCATTTCTCAATTCAAAAATTCACAAATAAAACTGCAGACTACTTCGAAAGAAAAAGTGACGAACTCCATGCAATTCAGACAAAATTTTACCTCGTGTAAAAACAAACAACGAGAAAGCACTGAAAACGTCGTACTTGGTTAGTCATGACCAGGCTCTTGCTGGTAAACCTCACCCTTGCTGAATCTCTTATGTAACCACTATTAGTGAAGGTAGTGAAGTGCATGATGAACGAGAAAACTGTTAATTTGATTTCCAGTCTGCCCTTATCAAATAACACTATGCATAATGTAATCCAGAATATATGAAAAGACGTAAAAAATATGATTTTCCGTATCAGTTAAACGACATTTTCGTTACAGCTTGACAAATCCACGGCCTTTGTCTGATTAGCTATGTTAATGATGTTTGTGCGGTATGAATTTTCAGGTTCTTTCATGAAATATTTTGTTCTGCAGCCATTGCCGTCCTCTACAAGCGGTACTGAAATTTTTTCTTCTTCATTGAAAACTCGATACCGTGGGAAAATTGCATTGACGTGTGCACAATTGGCGCAAAGTCCATGGTAGGTCCTATTGCTGGCGCTGTTACAAGGATCAAGAACTGAACAGTAGTCACTGTGTACTATACCAACACGCCCTCGCAACGAAAAAATGCCAGCTAATTAAAGCAGGTTCTAGACAACGCCGTCAAAATTATCAACTTTGTTAAGGCACGACCTTCGCAGTGTAGACTGTGCGAAGATATGGGTAGTATACACAAGTCATTGTTAGTAATAGTACACACAGAAGTGCGATGGTTGTCGCGCGGTAAAGCGTTGTCCGGATTACACGAACTTCGAACGGAAGTTTCTTCACTTTTGAATTACCAGAACTGTTTGCTAGCAGATTATTTGAATGATCCGGAATGGTTGTACAAATTATGTTACTTGGCAGACTTTTTCAAAAATGAATTCAGCACACACATACAAGGTAAACGGAAGACTATATTCGATGCTGATGACGAAATTGTCGCACTGAAGAAAAAGATAGCGTTCTACATAGAAAGCGTCGACAATAAGGATCTTACGTTTCTAATTGACTTCAAACTTTATAGAAGAAGAAAACATAACAATGAATGTCTCATTCATAGCAACAATGAAAGAACACCTTGACAATTTGCTTCAAAATATGAATTCATGCTTTCCAAGGGACACTCAGGAATCGATTCTAAAGAAATATGAGTGGATTGTATGTAGATCCATTTCCAGTGATGTCAAAACCAGCAGCCCTCACTGCTTCAGATATGAGGTCCTTATAGACATGGTTTCGTACAGCCACTGTCAGGCATAATTTAAAAGCAAACCATTTCCCAAATTTTGGGCTAAGTTAGGGGAGGATCTTTTGATGTTAAGTTCAAAAGCAAAATTTCTCTCACTGCCTTTTGGTACTGTGTACCTCAGCGAAACGATCTTTTCAAGGTACAAGGCTACAAGAACAAAATATCGAACTTGTTTGGACACAGAAGACGATATACGTCTTCAACTGACTTCTATGACACCGGACATTGACAAACTCTGTCGCAAGAAACAGGCACATTCTTGACATTAACTTCGGGTGTACATGTAACATTGTAACATTTTTTAAATATCTTAACTACGTCATGTTAATATAATTTTGTAGATTTAAATAAATTATATCCAGTACTTTTGTACTATTGTTTCCTTTATATATATATATATATATATACACACATACTTCCGTTTAGGGGAGAGTCGGGTAGTATCGGACATCGGATAGTATCGGACAGTGCGTTTCTTTTATCTACCATCATATGGTAGTACCTGAATGACATGGTTACGTTTCTCTATGCGACATCACAGAAACGTAACCATGTCAATCAGGTACTATCATCGTGTGGTAGATGAAAGAAACTCACTGTCCGATATTACCTGATGTCCGATACTACCCGACTCTCCCCTATGTATCGTGTGAAATATGCTTCATAGAACGTAGACAGATAAAACTAAAAAGTAAACATTTCTTGGGGCTCCACGAGAAACTTTTGCTTCAAAAAGGGCTCTGTGGCTGAAAAAGTTTGGGAACCGCTGTATTATAGTATCAGTTAGTGAAAAGTTTATTATAGAGGCAATAAGCAAAGGTTTTACATGTAATTTAATTGTCAATTCATAATTTTTGTTCCCTGAATTTATGTCCTCCATGTTATAAATTATTATAATAGTAGTTCATATTAAAATATGTTAATATGTATGTATCTTTTTTGACTAAAATTCGCTGGAGATCGGTTAACGGGGCTTAAGTCATTTTTGTGCAAATGGAGTTCTGTTCCCCAAATGAACACACAAGTTAAATTGTACAAGTGGGTGTGCAAAAATAAAAAGAATACTAGCAGTTGATGTGTCTTATTTGTGTAGAAAATTATTTGCAATAAGAATTCTAAGTTTAATTTTCATTTATCTCAAAACTCATTTTTATGACTTATTTCCCTTTACCCAAACACCATCTACTTATATTTTAATCCCTAAAAATAGCATTTTACAGCATATTTTAATCTATTTTAGGTACCTAAAAATCAAAATTTTACAGCCTACAAAGCCTATCATACTTGCCTTGAGGTGGCATGACATCAACCGTCTACGATTCGGCCCGCTCTCTCGGCCCAGACACGAAGCGAATGCTCTGTGTTATCAGCAATGTTATTAAGAACTGAATCGTTGTGCAACGCTTAGAATGTATAATGAAAAAAATATGTGTTTTAACTTTTAATCGTAACATTCATTTTAATTATTCCCTTGACAGTTTGCGGGATCCATGGTGTGCTTCTTTTCGTTCATTGCTTATGTTGGCACGTATGCGAAACTGGTAGCCATCGCATGCAGTCAGTTGGAAAAACTGAGAATAGCCATCTTGGACATCAGACAAACACGTTTCTCAGAGAATGAGGATTCAGGGGCTAAGACAGACTACAAACATAAAGATCGACTCAACATCTCAACACGGAACTTCTGTGAAATGCAGAGACGATTGAACAGCTGCGTGCGTCACCATCAAGATATCCTGGAGTAGGTCATGAACCGCTAGATAACTCACTCTGAAAGATTATGTTTTTAATGAAAGAAATTCTTGCTTTGACGTCTAATAGACTTATCTAGTCAAAACTTAACACTTTATTTCATAATATCGGATTTGCATACATTTCGCGTTATATATTATTTTTTACGAAGATATATTTGGTTTTCTGATTAAAGGTATCCTAAATTGAAAACTATACAGGGTGATTCACGAGGATTTACCGTCACTTAGGAGCTTATTTCCGAAGACATTCTGAACAAAAAATGTCATATACACATGTGTCCTAATATCAATATTTTCTGAATCACATTAATTTGAAGTTGTTTGTAAAATACCATTACTAAGTTTTAAGGGTAAAAAATATTACAAATAGAGAATGAGCCATTCAGGAATATCATTTCTTGAACTGGCTAGTATTCTGAAGCTAAAAATGTGTTTTGAATTCGATAGTTGCTTCGTGCAGATTTTTTTTTTATTTGTAACTAGAAAATTACATTTTTATTACGCATTTATCACACAATTGTTACAAATCACGCCACTCTTGTAAATTTTTCAAGACTGTACATTAGGATACATAATCAAACTGTAAAGTATCAAGTTCCTAAAGTCGTATGATCTGTAACAATTTTTTCGATAAGTGCGTAAGAATAATGTAATTTTTAGTTAAAAATTGAAAAACAAAATCTACAAAGGAATGAACAACACATTTTAGCTTCATAATGCTAGCAATGCTAGTTAGGCAATGGACACGTGTCCACTTCGTGTGACAGAAAATAAATCTGTACTTCCAGACACAATTCATCTGTACCTAATCTCTGTCCATGTGCAGATTGTGACACTGAACAACTATGCAAGCAATATTTGTTCTTCTTTCTTTTTTCTTTCTCAAGATTTTATTTTGTTTTCTATCAGCCATACAGTTATAATTCATTAATTCATTTCTTCTTTTTTCAACCTTCATTTCTTTACGCTCTCTATTCCTTCATTTTTTCCTTCGTGCCTTTTGTCATACTTCATTCCCTCTTTCATATTTTCATTTCCCTTCTTCCCTTTTAATTTATTCTTTCTTCCTTTCCAATAATTCTTTGATAGCTTCTTCTTTATTTTCTTTTTCTTTTACCTCCTTTTTCCTGCTCGTTTTTCTTCTTTTGATTTTGTCATCATTATTATCGACATCTTCGGCCCGTTCCGTCTTCAAATTTTTCATGATGTCTTATCTTGGTTCAAACCAAATTTCTCTTTGTTTCATGACTATGCAGAAAGGCAGTACAGTCATAAAATTGAAATGATATCATGGTCTACTGCGCATACCTATGCCTGGCTCAGATCTTATTGGCTTAGATCTTTCCAATCACGCGAGAGGGAAAGCACTTCCAACCTTCCGCCTGCCGATGCAAAGAGCATGGTGTCATCATGATCTACTGCTCACACCAATATCTGGCTCATATGTTAATCACACGCGCAGAGTGGAAGGCATTTCCTCCCTTTCGCCAGCCGTTATAAGAAGATATCATCGTAGCCTACTGCGCATACCAATGATTGGCTCAGGACTTAACAAGAAAGAAACTTAGATATTTTAATTATAATAATTAAGTACAGCTGGGAAGATAAGATCTGAGTCAAACATTGGTATGCGCAGTAGGCTATGATGATGTCATCTCCTCTGTAGCGGCCGGCAGAAGGGAGGAAGTACCTTCCTTCTGCACGTGTTTGGTAAGACCTGAGCCAAACGTTGGTATGCGCCGTATACTATGATGACCATCTCCTCTATAGCTGGCGGAAGGAAAGAAGTGCCTTACAACGTATTCCGAATCTCACCGGATCGGTGGACAACAATGAGGTTACGCTGCAGCGAAATAGGAACAAAACTGCTGGAAGGTTCGATGGCTATCATGGCGAATGTACAAGCTGTTATCTGTGCTACGCTAGCAAGATTTTGCGAAATTTCCGTTCTGTCATCTCGTGCAAAGGAAAGAGAGCATAAACAACTTACTTCTTGAACCAGTAGTAATAACTGGTCCGTTGACATGTTCGCTCATAAGCCATTAACATATTGTTTTTACGTTGTGCTCATTACAAACAATACAGCAGAACCAAAGCAAAACACACCGCCATGACACAACAATGCACGATGTCATTCGTCTGCTAATTTCCGTCCTATACAAGAACAAATAAGATTCACTGATGGATACTGCCACCACCTCTGCAAGCTGATGGAACCGATGCGACACCGGTGGAGCATCAGTGACGTCATCGTTGAAATTCGGAACACCGTGATGCCATCAGATTGCTCAGCGCTGAGATTCGGAATACGCTCTTACCCTCTGTGCATGTTTGACTGAGGTTTAATCTTACCAGTTGTTCAGCGGAAATACTAGAACATCAAAATTTACGAAAATAAACAATACGTATAATATTTCCTTTTACGCATAGACTATGATTAAAACAAAATAATTTCCTTGTATTCAAGATAGCCGTACAATCTCTCCACCAGTACACACATTTCATAACATTAAATTACCAAATTTTACTCATTTCAGATATATGAGAGCAATGGAAGCAACGCTGAGTCCTATGATACTTCTCCATTTCCTCCTCATAGTTACGGGATTGTGTTTCGCAGCGTTCTCGGCAGTTATTGTAAGTTAAAAAGAGTGTAATATATGAATAATTTCAAGGGAAAAATTGTTCCGGGGCCGGGTATCGATCCCGGGACCTCTGGTTGAACGTACCAGCGCTCTGCCAACTGAGCTACCCGGGAACTCCACCCGACACCGTCTCAACTTTTCCCTTTATATCCACACAACTCGCGTGGGCTGACGAAACGCCAGAGACCCACATCGAGTGCACACAAACCCTGTGTGACTTGGAATTGTGGTTTTCTGTTAACGTACACAGTGACGTATATATTATCCAAATCTATTCTTTCAGGTAAAGCTTCCTGTGAAGCAGATTTGAATAATTTCAAGGGAAAAATTGTTCCGGGGCCGGGTATCGATCCCGGGACCTCTGGTTGAACGTACCAGCGCTCTGCCAACTGAGCTACCCGGGAACTCTACCCGACACCGTCTCAACTTTTCCCTTTATATCCACACAACTCTCTGTGGGTCTCTGGCGTTTCGTCAGCCCACGCGAGTTGTGTGGATATAAAGGGAAAAGTTGAGACAGTGTCGGGTGGAGTTCCCGGATAGCTCAGTTGGCAGAGAGCTGGTACGTTCAACCAGAGGTCCCGGGATCGATACCCGGCCCCGGAACAATTTTTCCCTTGAAATTATTCAAATCTGCTTCACAGGAAGCTTTACCTGTAAGACTAGATTTGGAGTGTAATATATTTTAATTTTTTTTTTTTCATATTCTAAGATTTTAACATGGTAATTAACACACTACTAATAAAATAAAATTTTCATTTAATATTTTTTTCAGACAAAATAGATTATTCGGATGTAATGAGATGATGATACGGCTTAATAGAGCAATGTGGAATTAGAATGGCAGGGGGAAAACACTCAGATAAATTCCAACGCCACAGATAATAATAATTTATTCCATAGCATCTTGTCGTGATTAAAACTCGAATGAGAAGACGTCAAACAGCATTGTTGTATATGCTTGGCTTGACATTTCGAGTGCCGAATTAGAGACGGATTCTTGCACATAGGCTCACATTGGTCCATTGTGCTCCCTATAGGCTATTCAATTATTGTTCCAGTCTGAATATGTAGCCTGGATGCTGACAGGTGGGTCATCCTGCCTCATCCCTGACAGAAACAGGTCCCATCCTGAGACGAATGCCTAATAATTTCCAGGGATTGCAACGTACTTTCTATTTCAGCATAGGAAAAGAGTACTACACCTAAGATTTCAGCCTAGTCTGTACTTCCTGCATCATATATGTAGGTAATCGGTTGACATAATGAAAGTGTAATCAATTTATTCGTTCTGTAAATGTTTGCTATACCAAATAATTGATTATATAGCTTATACTTACATATAAATGGCTTTTAGAGGACCCGGAGGCTTATTGCCACACCCTCACATAAGCCCGACATTGGTCCCTATCCTGAACAACATTAATCCAGTCCTTACCATCATATCCCATCTCCATCAAATCTATTTTAATATTATTCTCCCATCTCGACCACCCCATAGGTCTTTTTTCCCTTAGGTCTTCCAATTAACACTTTATACCCATTTCTGGATCTACCTAGACGTGCTACATGCCCTGCTCATCTCAAACGTCTGGATTTAATGTTGCTAATTATGTTAGATAAAGAATACAATACGTGCAGTTCTGCAGTGTATAACTTCTCCATTTTTCTATAAGTCCATTTCTGATTACATAACCTATATACCGCATATATTCAGAGTGCCTCGAAAATACAAAAATTAATTGTGGCCATAGCCACAGAGTGAATAAATATGCCAGTGAAGTCCGCACCGCCCTATTTAAAATTGTTTTCAAGTTATTATTCTGTGAAATTGGTAAAGTCCAGATCCAATAATGAAAGTTAGACAATCTCTGAAAGATCTAGAGAAAGGAAAGGGTATATATTATTTGTAGAAAAGACATTTCCAGGTTTATTTTCTTTACGATCAAATTGTAACATTGTGCAAACTCAACTAACTCAGAATGATTACGCAGTTTATAGAGCTGTCCAAGAAAATCAGAGTGATAAACCCAAACGTTAAATTCAAAACAAATACGAAACCAAAAAAATTGTAAATTACATTACAATGAAATTATGTTTTACTCAGCGATCATCTTGGAAGGCAGTATAATGAATGAAATAAATTAAATGAATAAACTTACATAAATCAAGTATCCCTCGTTACTAGTCTTGCATTTGATTACTTTTAGTACAAGTCAAGTGAACATGGAACATATTAGCTTCACTCTGCGAGTCAGTCCTGCAATGAGACTGTCTCCTCCGCTCCGTTTCGTGTGTATGTGACAATAGTACTCACATACAAAATATATTTCACGGGATTCAATAAAATTTTTAATTTTTATTTAAACTACTTTATGAGTAACATAAGATTATTCTCACAATAAATAATACCCTTCTAGATTCTAGATACTCTCTGTTTCATAATATACTTTTCAGCCGAAAAGTAATAACCAATGCTCCTTATTTTTCTCCTATTTACAGAGCTTTGAATATTTAAATTGCACTTTTTTAAAAGAAACAGACACATTCCATCAATGTGAAAATTAGTTTACAAGTAAGTAATATGACACGTTATTGAAAGGATTGAAATTTGAATATTCACATTTGAAAGTGACTTAAGGGGCTAGGTACAGCTTACAGCAGTAAAATTTTGGAAATATTCAATATTTTTTCCTCCATTGCTGTATCTTGTACAATAATGAAAATTAGTATATGTAAAACACTGTCCTTCTGCTACATGAAAAAAATATTTTTAGGATTAAAAAAAACTACTTTTTCTTTTCAAAATTCACTGTGCAGTGGTGAAGCGTTTACGACATAACTCAAATACGATGAAATTGTTTGTATGTATTTATGCATGTCACATATGATGCAAGATCACTTCTCTACCTTTGATAGATTGTCTGATAGAAAATAAATTCATTTCAAAAAATGGTCAAATATCAGTATTTCCTTCCAACACAAAATAAAAAAATATATATTATTTATTAAGGAATGTAGTTGAAAGAGCGTGATATTGTAAACATGAGTTTCGGCAATAAAATAAAAGAGAGACAACATGAAAAAGTTAACAAGTTTGTGAGTTATGAGGGAAACGTTTCATCACTGCACAGCGAATTTCCATAATTTTGAATTTTGAAAAAAAAATATATATATATAAATATTTTTTTTTTGAATCGTAATAATATATTTTTTCATATAGTAGAAGGACAGTGTTTTACACATAACAATTTTCATTATTGTACAAAATACAGTAATAAAGGAAAAAAATTTTGAATATTTTCAAAAATTTTACTGCTGTAAGCTGCACCTAGCCTCTTAATACTGAAATATATAAAAGATATTTTGGCACTATTACTTCAACTTTCATTCATTTTAAAATATTTGTAGGGTTCTTTTTTGGCTCCATGTATTACCGTCTCTAATGCCAGATTCTTGAAATGAATTATTATGAATACTAAACTTGCTTTACACAAGAAAAATTGTAACTGATCACAGTCTATATATGTACAAATCTATAAAATAAATAAATGGTGGAAATTACAATAACGCAATAAATCACACTGAAAACAAAATTTCGTACAATAACTACTTGCCCCTTCTTTTGTTTCGGCATGCTGAAGACTTACTCAATGAACAGCAGACCTGAACTGTGTGTGTGGGGTTCAATGCCACTGATCTATAACCCACACATAACTACACTGTTGTGATTTGCTTGGTGACATTAGGTAATCAAACGCAGGACTCTATTCGTTACAGAATATCCGGGATTTTTCTTTAGGACATTTTGAATAACAGATTATGCTACATTTATATTGGAATCTAAAGAATATAAAATTATTAGGAAGTAAAGTTAATTTAAACTAAAAAAATGTTCACTTTTTCAGAGTGGCGGCAACATCGTGCAACTGGGGCAGATCTTGCTAATAGTGATAGCAACGCTAGTACAATTGCTCACTTACTGTCAGTTGGGAACAGAGCTAACAACTCAGGTAAAATAATAAAAATAATAATAATAATAATAATAATAATAATAATAATAATAATAATAATAATGATGATGATGATGATGATGATGATGATGATGATGGTAATAATAATAATAATAATAATAATAATAATAATAATAATAATACAGTGCGTATGTAGCTTCTACATGCAGTAAAACTGAAACTTCTTATTGTAAATGTATATAACAATTTTCGGAAACGTTCTATGTCACAGGTATGCTCATTCTCTGACTCTCGATTACGTTCTGTGATCACAACCTTCGAATGTAGAGCGTGCTGTTCCTCGTTCGAAGCTCGACGGAAGACTGCGGAAGGCAATACAAGTACTTAGTAAACACACGAACAGCCAAAACCTTCTGTAAGCAAACGATCATTCCGTACAGTGTGGGAGGAAGACTATTTTTGTTGTGCGTTTGGTGAAAACGTAAAGTGTTTATTATGTTTTAAGGAGCTGTCGGGAATACTACTGAGCAACATAAAACTACATTATAGGCTCTGCTACCCAGAACATGCCGAAGTGACAGGGACGCTGTTTTCTGTAATATGTATTCATATACCAACGTTATTATTATTATTATTATTATTATTATTATTATTATTATTATTATTATTATTATTATTATTATTATTATTATTACTATTATCAAGGGTGATATTGATTGTGAGTCTATCATAAACAATATCAGCCTTCGTATTCCTACAAAATGTTTAAGATTTCAAAAAAATTTTTATAACCGAAATTCAAAATCACTTTCTCCAGTCTGTAGATGCATAAAATATGTCAATTTGCATGGGCACAATTTAGATCCTTTTAAGGTTTAGTTTCGTTTTGATTATTAGTTTTTACTGTTTGTACTCAATTTTATTTATGTATGTTTTTGTTATTTAAGATATTATTTATTTTTGTTTCGCACCTTTGTATCTTCTGTTTGTGTATTGTGCTGAACTATAATTGGCCTCTGGCTGTTGTTCAGCACACAAATATTAATAATAAATAAATAAATAAATAAATAAATAAATTATTATTATTATTACTACTACTACATCATTACTATTATTATATCATTATTATTATTATTATTATTATTATTATTATTATTATTATTATTATTAGGGTGATTTTATTCCAGCAGAAATAGATATTTTGATAAATAATTTTTCAGAGGTGCAACGAGGACTACAGCTTCAAGAATTGAAAGCACTTCATGAAAGGCCAAACATTGAAGAGAGTCGAACAATTGAGAGTCTATGTTTAGGAGCAAGTTATGTAGTATGTTGGGAATTAGCTAAGACACTAAAATCCTTCACGGATGGTGAACTTGTAAAGAGATGTATGATGCCTGAACAAAATATAGTTAATTATGTCTCTGTACTGGAACAGCTCAAATGTGAATTCACAGAACATGGATTTATTGATTTTAGATGTATGGAGAGTGATATTAATCTTTTTGTTAATCCTTTCATCGTAAATTTAGTACAATCCGTGAGAGTGCAGTTTCAGGACGAGTTAATTGATTTACAAAGTAACGTAGAATTTAGAACTAAATGCAGAGAATATGACTTGACAAGCATAGAATTGTTTAAAAAATGAACAAAACGAAATATTCCAAGATGTTCCAGACTATTGCAACAGATGGCACAAATGTGAGTGCCTTTTCAGTGTGTTCCTAAGTACTGCAACATATAGCAATAAATCTATTGATTTTTGCAGGGCTTGGTACTGAGATTTTAACTTCGAAGCAACACACATTAATCACAGGAAATAAACTCAAGTTATTAGAATATTAAAATTAACATGAACAGAATTTATTTTATTTTAAATACATTTTGTTGATTGTGCAGTTTGTAAAATTTATCTGTGGAATGGCTCTAAGTGGAACGCTTGAAGTTGGGTTAATGTTTATTTGAGTGATTCGACCAATGTCACTTTCAAAACTCACGGCTGCCATTTTGGATTGGAGCTCTCAAGGCTTGCGGGATGTTGCGCGTACGATAAGTTATTAATCAATATCGTATATGCTTAGTTGTAATGAGCGTATTATAGCATGGTCGAGCAAAAATTGAATTTATAGTGTCCAGCTGACTGTGTTACAAAATTAAAAGAAAACAGCAATTTTATTAGTGGACGCACGAGCACAATGTGAAACTTCTGCTCTCAAAATAATGTAATGTATTTCAGGCGGAGCTTGTGAGTTCTGCTGCTTGGGAGTGTGACTGGATTGGAACTCCCGTCTCCTTTCAACGGTGCCTCATATTCATCATTGTTACAGCGAATACCGAATTTCATCTTACAGCAGGAAAATTAGTTTTAGTCTCCAACAAAACTATGTTGAATGTAAGTAAATAATGTTTAATATTTTATTATACGAAATGTCAAGTGAAACTATTGGGATACAGAAACAATCCATTTCAAGAAATATTATTATTCTTATTATTAATATTATTATTACTACTACCACTATTATTAATATAAATATCATGCCTGAAATGCAATTTTCAGTGTTGCACGTGCAGTCTTAGTTAGAAAAACGTTATGTCGCACAGACACTAAGTCCCACACAGGAGACAGTGCGCATGATCAGAGGACGACTCGTCACAGAATTATGCACATAAAACGCACTAAGTTTAAAAAGTTCAGTCATCGGTCTGTCTCCGTGAAGTGCAGGCGTGTTCACTGTCATCGTTTATCATCCACAACTCATTCATGTTTTTTTTTTTTTAAATAGTTAGTCACCGGTCGGTGCGGTACTTCGGTGCTATTTATTCAGTACATAAGAGAATACAATTTTGCATTAGAGAATTTAGCTGGCTACATGGGATCATTGAATTGAACCCGAGGCCAAGAAAGAGAACGAAGAAGAAGAAGAAGTTTAATAAGTTCCTAAGGACCAAATAAATGTAGACATTATAACGAATTCTACTGCTAACTTAAACAAGACAGAAAATATTACAGTATTGAAATAATATGTAGCCTACATAAGAAAAAAAATTAAAAAGATTTAAACTATGAAAGTTGTAATGGTTCCATTCACCTTATCTACAAATACTAAAATTATTCAAAACAAAATAGCTCAAATTACACTCAAAAATAAAATGTTGTGTTTAAACTGAACAATAGTTGTATTACAACTCTTAATAAAGGAAAATTAAAATAAGTTACAAAAGTAATAATAATAATAATAATAATAATAATAATAATAATAATAATAATAATAACAATGCACGCTGACAAATACTTCTTACTGTCACAAAGAAATATATCTACTCGTCTTCTCCCTATATACAATATATTTTATATTCGTTGGATCTACGATTATATCCTATTTTATAATTTCTCGCACTGCTTCCTCTATGGATCCACTGCAAATGTGTCTTTTGTCTAGCTAACTGAAATCCTGATAGCTACAGTAATTGATCAATCAATTCCGTGATGCATCAAACCGCAGATAGTTTTTGACCTTGTTCACAATTTTCCTCCATTCCACTCTATCGTCCGTCTCATGTTCAAGTCCTTCTATGAAGATGGAATTCCTCAGAAACTGGTTAGTCACAAGATTGTGTATTGCAGAAACAAAGTGTAGATTAAAAACTGAAGAAGTATTATCAGAAAGTTTTCAACTGATAGTAGAGTACGACAAGGAAATAGCCGTCTCAACTACTTTTTAACTTCGTTTTGGAAAAAATATTGCAAAACGTACACGCTTCCCCTTTCGACCTAAATTGGAACGAAGAAAGTTAAATGTGTAATATATGCGGATAATTTTGTCTATATTGGAAAAAGACATAGAATGAAATTACACTGTTATTAAAGATTTTGAAGATGAAACAAACAAAGTAGGTTCCCAAATCAATGCTGAGAAAACCAAATACATAGAAATTTCAATGGATAATGGTACTAAGACGCCATTATCGTACGAAAATACCAACAATTAATTGATTTTTTTTAATATTTCGACTACAAATTCACAAATAAAAACATAATGGACGGAGAAATTCATCAGCGATTAACAAAAATGCTAACAAATGCTCTCATGCTTTAAAACCAATAATCTCTTCCAAACTACTTCCAGTAGCTACTAAACTCAGACATTAGAAGACAAGAATTAAACTAGTGTTACTGTATGGGGCAGAAACATGAACAATTAACGATAAGAATGAAAAATACACTTGTGGTTTTCAAAAAATAGTTAAACATTTTTGGTCTACTCAATGAAAATGGGAAATGAAGAACTTTATTAGGAATAACAGAGAAATTAGAAGTTCAAATTAAATTTTCGGCATCAAGATAGAAACTCTCCCACACGTCCTCGGTTCTTGCCCGCATGGCGAGGCTTTACTCAATACCAGACACTACAAAGAAAGAAGCGCCATTGCTCAAGCACTACGTAATACGGGGTTTACTGTTTTAGAAGAGGTTCATGGTCTATCAACCACCGGCAGCACTCGTAGGATAGATATGATCGCTTTCCAGGACCATCGGAGAGGTTTTATAATTGATCCTACAGTTCGTTTCGAGACTTGCAAGAGCCAACCGCAAGATGTTCATAAGGAAAAACAATTCAACTATGAACCAATAAACCCGTATTATCAAGAGAAATATCAATTACAACAGACAGAAGTAATACGCTTGATGGTCGGAGCAAGAGGATCTATCCCCAAGCAGTTTGTTGATTTTTGCAAGGCTTTTCATTTGCCATCATCTATAATTACCAATGTTTGTTTACTTGCGTTGAAAGGTTCGATTGCATTGTTAACAAATAACCTCAGATAAGACATTGCACTGTAATTTCTTTCTTTTTCTCTTTTTTTTTTTTTTTTTTGCATTGGTTTTATATTCATAACAAATCATCCATGTAATATGTAATATTCAAAATTTTGTTTTGTAAATGGTATACTTTGTCTTCTAGGCAATCCCTGTTTAGGAAAAGTGTTAAATAAATAAATTAGGAACCGGACATCATAGTAGCTCTGAAGAGTAAGGTAATTCGCTGGTTTGAACACATTCTCAGAAGATACAATGTCATCTGTTAAAGAGTGCATGCAGAAACGACACGAGTGGTCGGAGACCTCTTGGCTAATCAAAACAGTGGTTCACATTGCACATAACAACCACATCTTTTTTTTCCAGATAATCAACGAGACAATTTCTTACTTCATGTTCCTGTTAAACTTCAAGGACACTAACCGTGATACATCGGAGTGACTGTGCTGTTAACGGATTTCTAGAGAAGAAAGTAATTCTGTTTCTTTACTGTCGTACAAAAATAAATAGCATCATTGCGTAGATTAAGCATGTCAATAGCGGGCATTTCTATCCTTTAAACGAGGTGTAACATTGACGTAGATTCGCTTATAACCAGGCTTCGGCCTAGCCTAGGGGCACAGGTAACCAGTATGAGGTTTAGAGTACACGGAGTATAAGTGACGTCATGACCCGTGTGCAGTCACCCGACTGCAACAGCACAGATGAGTCCTTAATGTGCATTACCGTTGTGTGTATTGCTGCTTGGCTGCGGTGCGCGTAACCGGCTTCGGCGTAGGGATACCTGATTGAATGCTACAACTCACGTTAATACTTTAATGGTAGACATTTATTGTCTACACTAGGAATGTACTGTATATACTGCATCTGTACAGAGTGAAATATATTTTGTGCGTACTGTGACGCACTGTTTACATGTTGAGACACGAAGTAACGGCACGCTCCATCTCCCACTCCACTCCACTCGACCATCACAACGAGCGTATTCCGAATCTCACCGGTGAGCAATCCGATGGCATCACGGTGTTCCGAATTCCACCGATGACGTCATTGATGCTCCACCGGTGTCGCACCGGTGCCATCAACTTGCAGAGGTGGTGGCAGTCTCCATCAGCCGCCATCAGTGAATCTGATTGATTCTTGTATAGGGCGGGAATTAGCAGACGAATAACATCGTGCACTGTTGTGTCATGGCGGTGTGTTCTGCTTTAGTTCTGCTGTATTGTTTGTAATGAGCACAACGTAAAAACAATATGTTAATGGCTTATGAGCGAACATGTCAACGGACCAGTTATTACTACTGGTTCAAGAAATAAATTGTTTATGCTATCTTTTCTTTGAACGAGATGGGAATACGAACATTTCTCAAAATTTTGCTAGCGTAGCACAAAAAACAACTTGTACAGTCGCCATGACAGCATCGATCCTTCCAGCAGTTTTGTTCCTTATTTCGCTGCAACGTGACGTCATTGATACCACCGGTGAGATTCGGAATACGCTGAACACTATCGCCCGTGTGTTCTGAATTTCATGCGTTTCTGTGTCCAGGACCGAAGCCTGCTTATAACGTATGGCTACATGCGATTCTGTAAGTGGAAGGTCTCTGGACTCCTTGTCAGAAGGTACAATGTGCTGCGTTTGACATACCTGGTTTAGATAATGATAATACAAGAATGTAAGAATATTAAATGAAACAATCACAACTCCCTAACCGTCATTCGTATTAGTAAATTATTAGAGTTGTATATTTTAAATATATAACACATTCATATTATTTAACACAATAGCAATAGACGTGTAATTCAGTTTGAGATTTATGCAAATTAATTTATTTCCATTATCTCCATATATCCATATATCTCCTGTTGTGATCTATCTTGATTCTAATATGTTAATTCATTCCATTCCATTGAGGAACATCTGTAAGGCAAAATTAATTGCCACGAATGAAAAGTCAATGATGAAGTCTAGTCAATATTGTGACAAACTGAAAACTTAAACTCTGACTACGAAAAGAGATTCGAAATTTGGTTTACACTATGCACAATACCATAACAAAAACCCCCTCCAAAGTTCAGTACATGACTAAACACTGTGAAAAAACAAGCATTTACGGTATATTTCTTATAAAATTGTATTTGCCAATGAAAACTTAAGCTTAGCTTGGTTTCACTAGATTTTTCGAGAAACGAATCCAAGATACATCCATGCACTTATGTTTACATTGGCTTCCTGAACGCTATATCTGCAATTATTGTCCAAGTAGGACAGGTGGCCTGGATCACACTCGTGAATCAGATGCTGACAGATGTGTCATCCTGTCTATCCCTAAAAGACCCAGTTGCATCGCAAGATGAGTACCGGTACCTGATAAGCACCTAGACCCTTCCTACACCAGCATCAGAACACGTGCTACCTCCAAGTCCTCACCCCAGCCTATTTTTAGCTATTTTTATTCTCTTTTTATATTGATTGTATTATTTTATTTCTATTTCTATTGTTGTAATTATATTCTGTAATCTGATGTATTATTCTGTATTATATGTTCTGTTCTATATTATCATATAAATTTGTACTTCACCATGTTATAACATCTTCCGATGCAATTGAAATTTGAAAATTTGAAATTTGAAATAAATTTGGAATTTGAATTTGAAATAAAAACCATAATAATGCATCTGAAGTCTGATTAGTGGAATATGTAGCTAATCGGCGATGTATGCATTGGAGGGGGAAAGGAACTGGTCACCCTACCTCATTATCTCGTGGCCTAGTTGCCTAATGAGCAATGTCTTATTGGTATTAATTATGAAGTTTGAATCTATCTTCGAACAGTTGACTAAGCAACAACAATACATAATAGACTACATAAGGTATGATAGATGAAATATGGAGATGGTGGAGTGTGTCATAGAATGAAGAGGCAAATTGGAGTACCTCGAAAAAATCCTCTGAAACGTCTGCTTTTACCATAAATTCCGTCAGCCAGTAGGTCAAACCCGGACCACCTATATGAAAGATGGGCAGCTAGCATCGAACCACATATGCAGTAATGCAAACTACAAGATACAAAAATCTGTTTTATATTTGGTGTAAAAAGTTCCATGAGTAAGCCTAACTTTCCCAGATATCGTTAAAGAGAACAAGACAGATACGTCACAACATCACGTCTAAAGTAAAAAAAAAGTTGCAATTTATCTTAATCAGTGTTCACTATAAACATTGGTGAGCAGCTTTGGGGTCTTCTCGACGAGCTAAATCCCTCCTTCACCTACTCAGTGTAAGTCTAAGGACTTGCTTCCCTTGACTAGTAAAGATTACGACGCTCAACTTTTTCTCTTTCCCGGTAGACAATCCTGACCTGATGCTAAACACTCTTCATGTAAAATACATTCAAAATGACATAAATTAGACCTACATGAAAAAATACCTCATTAATTAAAGAACATTGATTGAAGGTTTATTTTATACATAGAACTATAGAATTACAATAATAATTATTATGAAATTGCAATAAGAATCACTGTATGCAGAAAGGACTTCAGTCCGTAATTTATCAAAATCAGACAAGCTTTTCGAAATTATATATGAGGTATTGTTCCAACATTCTGTGCAGAAAATACTTCAGTTGAACGCTTGGGAGATATTGAATGACAGGTTAAAACGTATTGTAGGCCTATCTTGCAAAACGTATGGAAAAGAGAAGAGATACAGTATATTTAAGTTAATCTCAAAATTGTTTAAAGGTCATAAGTCCACTTTTTCACCACAAGATAACCTTAATTTCAATCCAAAAAATCACACAAGCTGACCACAGCTTGTGTAGGCCTACATACGTATAATTTGTTAATGACTTTATCATAATTTATATTGGTATTAGTAGATTTGACAATAAACAATTCTCTTTAAGTTCACTAATAGGCTATTTACATTTTATGATTTAGGGCCTTTCACAAAATAATTATAATTATGGTTTATTTAACGACGCTAGCAACTGCAGAGGTTATATCAGCGTCGTCGGTGTGCCGGAATTTTGTCCCGCAGGAGTTCTTTTACATGCCAGTAAATCTACTGACATGAGCCTGTAGCATTTAAACACACTTAAATGCCATTGACCTGGGCCGAGATCGAACCCGCAACCTCGAGCATAGAAGGCCAGCGCTTTACCGACTACGCTACCCAGGGCAACGTCTTTCATAAATAAGCGACTTATATGTGTGCGTGTATGTCGGTGTATGTACAGTATATGTTTATGTTTATATGTGAATATGTACTGTAGGTGTAGGTATGTGATATGTACTTTATGTGGTTATGTTTATAATTTTATATAGGTTATATATGTTTTTATATTTCTGTATTAATATACTACATAGGAACAATACATATTTAGGTTTAATTTTTTAAGGCCTATTATAACTTAATTATTAGGAACATTAAAGTAGGACAATTCTCACGCCTCCTTAATCCTTTTTGATTTTTATTTCATAGCCTTATGTTCTTTCTAATTTAATATGCCGCGCTGAATTAATAAAAGCCCTTTAGTCTGTGCAACCATTTAACATCATTACTATAACGCGGTAAATGTGAGTAAATCGTTCTTTCTCATTTAATATTTATCAGATTCTCAACTCTTAACTTGGAATCACAATACTTTCGTGACTGCTAGTCGGTGACATGCATAATACAAGAGATTCGCTTCTTAAAATTAAGTATAATTTTCCACAGAATAATAGCCGTACGATTTTCAACAAGTTACAGTACCTACAAGTGGAGAAAAAGTAGTACAGTATTGCATAATATAAACCATTTTCACTACAAAAAGTACAAGAACGTCAGAAATATTTCCTTTTAAGACTTATGAAACAGACATAATTCCAAACTTTCAGTTTTCAGGAAAAGAAAGGGAAGATATCAGCATCAAGCTCCGTCCGTATTGCAACCCGAAAGGAATCCTTCTTATATCCATTCCGCTAGTAATTCTGAAACCAAACATCTCTTTCGCTAAAGATCGTATCATAGTTCTTCCAAGTCAAAGCCAGTTCCTTTACCGTCTGACTTGCTTCGGTTTCATTGATTCTAGCTTTCACAGATGATTGATTTCACATGATATTTGCCACTACACTGTTAAGATGACAATAATTAGTAAGCAAAATTGATCACAACTATTTTAAATTGGGAATATTAATGTATAAAATATTCACGAGTAAGAAATGTGACTGTTACGTAAAACCAAAATCCATACCATAGCAACATCGAGTTAAAGAACTTGAAGAAGAGGGTCGATAATTCATACAGAATTCTCTTACTTTTATCAAAGGTAATATGTAATTACTTCCAATTACCTTCAATTATTCATGTCGGACAAGCATCTTCTAGATTTACATAAACATGCAACCTTGATCTATACTGACGTCATGAATTACGTAACCAATAAAGAATTCGGTGCATAATAAGTTTAAAAAAATACCAGTTCCGGACTCGCGTATTAATTACAAAAAGGTTTAAATATAAGTAAAGAATGAATGATACAATTCTCTTAATAAGATAAACTTCTGTATGCAAGTAACGTTCAATAATTATTCATAACTATGTAATATGAACAGCTATCCATAGGCCTAACGTATTGCTAAATCATTCGATGACAGATCGTGAATTTTAGTGTCAAAACATGTGCAGGAAAATATTCAATATTCCTGAAAATTATCTACGTTCCTCAAATCAGATGCTGCCATTAGACAAAGTATAGAAAACAAAATAAGAACAATAGAGAATGAAAGATAACAGAGTAAGAAAAATTATGAACAAGTAAACAAACAAACGAACAAACAAACAAACAAACAAACAAACAAACAAACAAACAAACAAACAAACAATGGAAGTTAACAGAGTAGGAAAATTGACAAACAATTAAACAGAAAAACAAACAAAAACAAACAATGGCAGTTAACAGAATAAGAAAAGTGACAAACAAGTAAAGAAACAATGAAAGCTTATAAGAATAAGAAAAATGATAATGGTGCATCAGTTTTTTCAGTACACTGAATTAGAGTCCATATAGGTGGTTCTGTAAGAGTTTCACTGATTCTGTAATTATGAGGAGGGCCAGTTCATTTACTCTTACGTTTACATTGTCTCGTGTAATATTAACGGTTTTAAATGTATGGAAATTTTACTGTTTATTCTTTATTATCTTAAAAGTGCTGTGCTTCGTTTAGAAGGCATACTTTGTAAAAATAATGTGAGGGGCAAAGGGTTATAAGTGCACTTAAGTTATTTTTGAGAAAATGTGTTTGAAAGTACTTAAGCTTCCGTAGATTCCGTGAATTTGTTTTATTTCAACTTTAGTGTGTGATGTTGTTAAAAGATTTACCCCTTTGCCACTAAAGTTTAGCACACATGTTGCATTCCTTTGCCACTAAAATTTAGCACACATGTTGCATCCCTTTGCTTCTGACGCCCACATATTTTATAACAATTGGCTATATTTTAAGAGAAATAAAATTACGTTAATATCCATATACGAAAATTATTTATCAAAATGACCTGAAAAGAACTCAACAATCAATACTCTATTGTAAATAAACTATAAAAAAAATTCATGATTTCAACTAACTTAGGGCCGTATTCATAGTCATTTTTAGCGCGGGCTTCCGGTGGATGATCAGCGTTTTTCGTATTCATAAACCAGTGTTAGCGATAAGATATGATTTGAATTCTGTATTAGTAACCATTGGATAGCCGGGGATAGCTTAGTACGCTCGTAGCGCGTGCTGCGAAATGTCTATGAATAGCACCCTTAGTTTATGAGAAAAAGGTACATATGTTAAGGCTGGTTGAGTGGAAGAGAAGGCCATATGGCCTTAACTCTGCCAGCAAAAATAAAACATTATTATTATTATTATTATTATTATTATTATTATTATTATTATTATGTTGTGAATTTTTAACTTCCGAGAAAACGAGAATAAGACTAAAATTGTTTTCAAAATTCACAACGAAGTCAGCCATTACCATCTTCAACTATGTCGCCAACTTATGAAACTAACATTAAGCTGCAAAACACGCCAAAGCACAACCATTTATACCAAATAGTTTCAGACATATTTATATGTTTATGCTCGACCATGCCGAAATGTAGTAATTATACACCTGGTAGCAGCCCTTTAATGCACCTCATTAAAGTACACCTATTCATTATAATTCAGTTGTTCAGCCAATGAGGAATCACCTTTGTACTGATTGTACCATTATAAAACCGCAAGTATCGATTATTCTCGGATATGCAATCGAAAGACAATTAGCGAAAAGTCACGGAGGCTGGAAATCCAATACTGTCGCAGAAGGTTATGTTCTCTTACTATAATAATTAGCGTTAATTGTAAATAATATTCAAATAAACTCAATCTGTCATCTCGTTTTTCAATTCTAAACCAATTTCCAGATTATATCAAGCCTAATGTTCACGTTATTCTCCAGATTATATCAAGGTCAATGACATTCGTGTTTCGGAAAAAAATCAATACTTTCGCGTCTGCGCACATCTCACAATTCAGGTCAGATCCAGTCCTCACTTACATAACCATAATATGAATACTTCTGAATAATTTCAAGTTATAAATATGGTCGAGCATAAAAAGTAGTATGAAACTTGCCTATAATGGTAATTAAGACGCTCGTATAAAAATTATGAAACTCGCTTGCGTTCGTTTCATAAACAAACATACTCGCGTCTTAATTACTACCATTATAGGCTCGTTGCATAATGTACTATTATGCAATAGTGCAGGCTGACAAAAAAAGTTTCACACATTAAACGTATTACGTAATTAAAAACACTTACGATTGAAATTGTTGTTTAAATTATATACAAAATTACGCAAAACAATCAAAATAATTATTTGAGACAAAAAAAAATTGTATATATTAATTTGACTTCTTATCTCACCTTATGGTAAAAAAAACCGCAACCCTACAAAAATTTTAAAATTGAGATTTTCACACCATACTACCTGTTTATGTCCATTGTATGTGTATGTAAAATGATTTAATTTTTTAAGATAATTATTTTTGGTATAATTAACAACCCTTTCAATTTGTGACTCTGACTCTTAATACTATACAGCTTGGTAAAACGCTCGATTTTTATTAATAATGACAATGAGGTTACACTTTGAAGTCATGTCATTTACTCATAAAAATATTCAAAATAAAATACACAACTGATTTTTCAGCTCTCCTGAATTTTTGTAAACCATGACACTATGGATATGTAAAAATTTAAGGAACTCTAGTAACTTCAGTATCTTACACCTCTCTCCATTTCCTTTCCATTTGACGAAGATCCTAGGCTAGTGTTTATATATTATATAGAGTGATTTACGAGGATTTACCGTCCTTTATGGAGCTTATTTCTCAAGACATTTTGAACAAAAAATGTCATATAAACATAGTTCCTATTCTCAATATTTTCAGAGTTACACTAATTTAAAGTTATTTGTAAAATACGTTTTTTCTTTAGTCTGCAGGTAAAAGAATAATACAAATAGAGAATGAACCATTCAGAAGTATCATTTCTTTAGTTGGCAAGTATTAGGCCTATAGATCTAAAAATGTGCTGCGAACTCCTTAGTTACTTCGTACAGACATCTTTTTCTATTTTAACTAGAAAATTACATTATTTTTACGCACTTACCACAACATTTAGGTCTATTACATATCACACCACTTCCACCGACTTAATTATTTGCAGTTAAATTTTGCATTCTAACTTACAGTCTTGGAGAGTTTACAACACATTAAAAAAAATGTTACCGTCCGCTTGAGTACACTTGGCCGCACGCTTGTGAACGGCACTCGTCGCTCTACGTAACTGCATACGGCTATCTTTGATTTCCGTAGCGCTCGCGCTGGCTGCTGACTGCACGCTGACCAAGATCACGCGTTCACAGCAATGCGTTCCAATACCGAAACGTAACTCTGTAAATATTGAGAATAGGACCCATGTTTATATGACATTTTTTGCTCAGAATGTCTTCGGAAATAAGCTCCGTAAAGGACGGTAAATCCTCGTGAATCACCCTGTATAATTTATAAAGTAATAATATCGTGATGCCATGAAAAATCAAACTTAAAGTCTCTAGCATTCTGTTTATTTGCCTAAGGAAGATTTCGGTTACTCTATTGAACGCATTTTATTCTACCAAAATTATAATTAGATTTTAATTCATTACGCCCAGATCAATTTTAAATAATAAACAAAGCACGGAAAAAATTAGAGGGATTGAAGAAATCGTTATTATTGCATGTAATGTCTACACAGGAATTATAGTGATGGAGTGAGATAATTAAAGACGAGTTAATATAAACTAATATAGAGGAAAACAATGGTTAGAAGACAAGACGAGATAAGACGAATGAATATAAAGCGAGACAATGGTTAGTAGACAAAACGAAATAAGACAAATAAATATAAAGCGAGACAATGGTTGGTAGACAAGACGAAATAAGACAAATGAATATAAAGCGAGACAATTGTTAGAAGACAAGACGAGATAAGACAAATGAATATAAAGCGAGACAATGGTTAGTAGACAAGACAAGACAATGGAATATAATACGAGACAATGGTTAGAAGACAAGGCGAGATAAGACAAAGGAAGGTAAGACAAAGCAATGGATAGAACACAAGGCGAGATAAGACGATACGATGGATACATGACAAGGCGAGAAAAGAGCAAGGAATGTAGGGCAAGACAAAAAATAAAATGCTAGGGAAATATAGTACTAGTCAGCGATGGAGGGAAAAATAAACTGGCCACCCTATTCATTAACTCCTGGCTTAGTTGTCTCATGAATAATAATGTATTGGTGTCATTTATGAGATTCCAACCTATCTTCGGGCATTTGATTAATGAAAGAAGGCGAGATAAGACAAACGAATTTAAAGGGAGACAACGGATAAAAAGGCAAGACGAGACAAGACAAAGAAAGATAAGGTGAGATATACAGTAAAAGAGAAGATAAAGTGAGATAAAATTTGAAAATAATATAAGTATAGAAAATAAGATGAGCCAAGGCATAGAAGGTAAGACATACACAGTAAATAATGTGAGGCAAGAAATACGCATACTGTGAGATAAACAATCGAAGAAAAGATTAAACAAAATGAGAGAATGAGGAGAGACAAGGCAAAGGCAACATTAGACATAAGGAATTAAAAAATATGGATCTGGATATGGATATTTATTAATAATGGTTCACAAAAACTACATACATTTAATAAATTACAATTAACATATAGGTACACGAATAGCAAATATACGCAATAAATATATATTTAATACCTCATTTTCCATCCTATATCTATTTCAATTTATGTTGGCTTTAACTTGCACTTATGTCTAGGAATTAAAAAATATGTAGGCCCTATGGTGATGATGTGAAACTCTTTTATTAATACTAAAACAGACATCGACATACTGTAATGTATGTTCTAATTGAAGGGTTCAGAACCATAGTAGGCCAAGCGCCATTTACTAAAACCGTAGAAAACAAGGGTTGAAATGAAGTTATTACCATAATTCAATGGAAACATACAGCAAGTAATGTAAAGTATACACATAGGTACAAACTAAACGATATGTCAATCTTCATTAAACTATTGTATTCACTTAACTTTAACCCTTGCTTTCTCCATTTTTAATAAATGGCGCTCGGCCCACTATGGCTCTGAACTCTTCAATTTTGTTCCAGTCGTGTCTAGAGCATGGGTACATCTTCCTTCCAATTGTGAAGTCCTACATTATCGTTAGTTAAGAACGGCGTCGCGTCAATACCAAGATTTTCAGCTTACGCTACAAGAGAATGACGTAAATAATCGAAATAAATCTCACAAGAGGTCTCGTAAAAATGAAAAGGAATGAATTTAAGAAAATCTCATCTAGGAAAATTAAAACTTTTCCATAGGAAATTATCTTTAATACTGAAATCTGGGTCAATGATAAACATTTCATCTCCAACACTTCACATTCCGCGGAATTTCCTATTTGAGATTCAGTGTAAAGGCGTTAATGATGATAAATCGACTTGAAAAATTGAATTTCCAGTAATTACTCTGATTCCAGAAGGCTTCTTTCTTATAGCGAACAACGTTTAAAGGTTTCACGTAGTCACAAGTCAAGTCATGAGATCACCAATTACAATAATTACGCTTAGAGTCCTATCTTCATGTTCTCACGCCACGAAGCGTTAAACCAACACCTGCTTCATTAGTAGCAGTTCTAGTAGCATTTTCAATCTGCATGTTCTTAAGACCACAGTAAAGTGCCAGTTTGAATTTGTATTAGACTTGAGAAAGTAACGTCTACCCAAGAGCTATAAAGGTCAACTACATAACCGAGTTTTAAAAGAACAGTAATGAGCGGGATTAAAATTTCCAAGGAGAAATGTACCACTGACGAACGGTTTCGTTTCTTCTATCAAATATTTCGCATAACGGGTGCAAGTATTGATACTGAAAGGTCATCAATTTTGTACTTCATATATGCTTCAATAATAACATTTTGTGGATATGCAGTTGTGTTATCGTTCATAATTGATACATATAAAAATTTAGACGACATGGATCATGTGTTTGAAAATGCTAGAATAGTTTTGCCAGCTTCTACAACACTTTGCACTCATTTTAATTTCAGGTACGATGTATAGTGTCTCATAGCTATAAAACAATAAGTTAAAATAGTACATCTTAAGTAATACTATGAAATTAAATACAGTAGAAAGCATGATTATTTGGCTGGTTCTTGTGACCGACCCAGAGTTAGAGTTAGTTATTCTCTGAGATTAAAATTATAATCTTAATTATAATACTAACTACAAGACACAAATAAATCCTCGTTCATTCTTCATGATTGATATTTTAATAGACTGTGAATATACGATTCTCTACTATATTTTATGTTATATTTTAGTACACCAAAACGGTAAGTAGTACTTTCAATAACTATTTTTAATACTGAAAGTTTGACTTTCCAGTACGCATACAGAAATAATAAATTATGAAACAAGTTTATAATGTTATATTTTATGGTATGAGTCAATGTTTAGGGAACGAGCAAAGCGAGTTTACTGATTTTGACGAGTGCAACTGTATAGCACAGTGATGTCAAAGCAAGCGCATTTTTCTGACCTTGACGTCGTGCGCGGGCATCAAGCGCTAAGTTTGGAAAGAGGAAAGGTTATGTATAAGAATAAGCAGCCTGTTGGATTAAGAAAACAGTGGTGCACAAACTTCAAACGGAACGTGAAATTTTATGTCCTTATTTCTATATGGCTTTTTTCTGTTTGGTATTATCTATATTGTCTGTAAAACAAAAGTACTAATACCAATTTCTTAATATTGCAGTTGTGTTTTAAACGTTAATAACATAATAAAGAGTTAAGCAGAAATATTCATATAAATTCCATAGTAGTACAACTATACTGTACGAAATGGATGAAACACATCAATCATAAAGAAAGTGATAGGCCTATCCAAAAAAAAAAAAAAGAGATTGAGTATGACATGGTAAGTTGGGATTGATATTGATGGTACCTTCAGCCTTATAAAAGTAATCAATAAACTAATCAAAACAATAGGCCTACTGCAGTACAAAGCAAAGTTACCTAGGTGCTGTATATGTTTTAAGTGTAAGTAATATTCCATAACAAAACTCTTGTCATATTATGCTTTTAAGGTGATATTGGTAACAACTCCTAATATCAGAATATTAAATTATTTTCTCGAAATGTCCTGAAGCTACAGAGCTTACATTTTTACAACACATGGGCACAAATCTTTTGCTTATGACGTAACAGCAGTTGCTTTGTTAATTCATTTCCTTACAAACAATTTTCATGCGAATATTTTCAAAATTTTCAATACACTATCTTCAGTAATACGTATTTACGTATATTAGATTTACGAAAACATTCTGTAAGGCTACTAAATAAATAGGCCTCCATCTGAAAATAAAAGAAGTTGAGAAAATATTTCTTTTGAATAAAAAATTAAACTTGTGAAAAATGAGCATTAAAATTAAAACTTACATTCTTATAATGCACTTATACTTCTCAGACAAATCTAAAAATTACCATGGATACAGTTTTAATAAGTTCTCTTCCCTTTATCTATTGAATCAGTGCTGGCCATCCCTGAATATAGCTCGACCAAGCGGCATATACTACCACTTTCGTCTGTCTCTTTCCTTTCCGCTGTAAAGCGCTCAGGCTCTCCTGAGCTCTAAAGCGCGCGCTTGCTCCTATGGTCATCAATTGACATCACTGGTATAGCATTATAAAAATGTTCATACATTATTTTTATGCACGACAGCATTATGAAACAAAATAATAATAAATTTGTTTATTATCAACAAAAGTCACCCTAAATAAGGGTTCATAGAGTGGCCTACTAATCTATTCACAATGAACAATGATCAAAAACAATTATGTATGTGACAATTAAAAAAACATGAAGATAAATAATCAGAAAACCTAGGAAATCATTTACAATAAAAGTTGCTTGAGTACAAATGATTACTAATTATAGCTAAGGATGATTTTTATGGCATCAATCGCTGCATCATATATTTTAAATTGTTTAAGATGATTTAAAGTTTCTAGAGGGATCGTGCCACGGGCACCGAACATGAGCCCAAAAACTGTCCAATGTGTGATGTGGTATTGTGCTCCGAGACGCTGATAACAAGGCTCATATAATTATGACACCCTTATCCTTCTACCGATCAATTATGATCATATCAGCATGTCTAGTAGAGCCATCAGAAGAGACGAACCAACCTCCTCATAAACCTCATAGGAAGCATTCTGAAGGATTAAAGAAATAACATCAAATTTGTAATTATGAGTATTTGATATCATGGTCTATGAAGAAAGAGGCTGTTATGACAACTAAGGTATATTATTATTATTATTATTATTATTATTATTATTATTATTATTATTATTATTATTATTATTATTATTACAGTACAGAAAATTGTTTCATAGTCTTAAATTTTTTTGGTACGAGTTACGCCGAAATAATAGAAGTTATGATCTTCCTGTTGGCATGATAATATTTTACGGCAGTAGTAAAATAATATGGTATATCATGCACGACTTTCACTAACAGACTGTTCATAATGATGAAATGAAATAAACATCATTACGGTTCACAATTCGCTAAGGAAATTAAGAAATGGATACGGAAAGGAGAAACGAAAAAAAAAACAAAGCAAAAAATAAAGAATTGTAGGAAGAAATGAAACAATAAAAAATAAATAGACAAATAAGAAAATACAGAAAGAAAAAAAAAATAAAATAGAAAAGAAGAAATATAGCAATCAAAAAAATGTTATGTTTTATTTAACGACGCTCGCAACTGCAGAGGTTATATCAGCGTCGCCGGATGTGCCGGAATTTTGTCCCGCAGGAGTTCTTTTACATACCAGTAAATCTACTGACATGAGCCTGTGGCATTTAAGCAACCTTAAATGTCATCGACCTGGCCCGGGATCGAACCCGCAACCTTGGGCATAGAAGGCCAACTCGCCAACCAGGTCGACTAGAGCAATCAATAAGTGAAGAAAGAAAGGAGTCATAAAATAAGAAAAGAGTAACTAAAGAAATCAAGAAATAGAGAAAAAATGGAAAGAAAGCAAAAATTAAAAAGAAGAGAAGAAATAGAGTAATCAAGAAATGGAGACAGTAAACTCCAAAAAGAAGAGAAATCAAGAAATGAAAAACGAAAGGAGAAATGAAAAAAATAGAAAAGTACAGAATCAACAAATGAATAAAAAAGGAAGCACCGAAAAAGAAAAGAAGAGATAGAGGAATCAAGAAATGGAGAAATATGGGAAAATGAACAGAGAAAGGACGAAACAGAACAATGAATATATGGAGAAGGTAAAGAAACACAAAAAATGAAAGAAGAGGGAAATTAAGAAATGTAAAACGAATGGAAATATAAAGAAAGGAAAGAAGAAATAGTAAAATAAAGAAATGGAGAAAGAATTCAAGAAGGTAGAATAGGGAAGAACGTGTAACGCGACTATGGGCCAGTGCAATGTCATTTTCCCAGGACGCAAATGCCGTATATGCGGCAGCTATATATTTTAATGAATGTATTATCCACAATGCATGTCAAGAAGAGAATAGCAAAAACCGCACTTCTCTACAAACCTAAAGGAAACCGACAGCAGGAACAATATTAGAAAAGATGGTTTCATACGACTTTAAGGAGTCCAAACAGGTCAGCCAGTCTAATCCATGATGATGGTGATGGTGATGAAATAGATATAATTCTGTAACGGTTTAAAATTAGACTCATATTCATATAGACAGATGGATGGATTTATTGGGCAATATTATACATAAAGATGTACTATCAGAATTTTCTCTTAAATCCAATGCACGGGTCTTCTGATCGTACGTGCTTTGTACCTAAAACAAGTTCTACTTTGTCGGTTTCACCCCCCCCCATCTATGATTAGATCCAACCACTCTCCAAAAGAACACTCAGATTAAAATGAAAATGGCACAAACAAAATACATTATATAATATATCCTAACCTAAAATAGGCATAAAAGTGTATAATTGAGTAGTTACCATTATTCCTTCGTCAGTTCGCATCACAAACGTCAACAGCTGAAGTTCTAATCTGTCTCGCCTTCAAGAGGAGCAATCCAGTCTTTTGTTCACATTCTCTATTCCCCATGATGTCAAGATATGCAAGCGAATTCCTATTCTGACTTAGCATCGAGGGTGGTAGATATTTTCTCCGAATATGTTCCGATTCCACACACTGCAATAAAATATGTATCCAGGAGTCCTTTTCCCCGCACAGTGGACAAAGGCGCTCTCCTTCTTCGTTGACAATTTTATTACCCTTCATTGACTCTAAACACCTTAAAAGTAATTATTTGGACCATATATGTAATTCCGGCTATGAGTAATTGTTTAGTTAACTATCCGAAGACAAGTCTGAAACTCACAAGTGATACCAACATGGAACCACTTATGAGGCAATTGGGCAAGGAGATAATGGGATAGGGTGGCCAGTTTCTTTCCTCCTCCATTGCTGACATCGCCGATTAGCTACATATTATACTAATCAGACAGTGGGTAATTAAGTCTTCGGAAAAGAATATCAGTAAAAATGTAAGAGTGCATGATGTAACCGTTTTGTAGTTAACAGAGTGATAACCTGAATAGAAAGTAAATCTAATTTAATGATTTTCTTATGTTTTAAGCACTAGGAAGAAAGCAATAGTAAGACTCATCCAGTTCACGGAACGCTTTACTTGGGAAGACTGTCCTGCCAAGGATCCTGACACAGGATACTCTACAATGGCGTCCTTAATTCCTCGCATTGCTGGACCTACCAGGAAGTTCACCATACTACTACTGGTTTACCACGCAACTTACACAGTCATACGTCTGAGCCTAAGGAACGACAGGCCTCTCTCTTTCAACGGGTATTTCCCTTTCAATGTAACATCCAGCCCGATCTATGAGGCTGCCAATGTTTTCCAGGTACGATTTAATCCATCTTCTAACGGCACGTCTGTTAGCTCAGCGTTTATATTAAGTTCTAAAGATTCATACCGCGTCATATTAGTAACAATTAGACTGCGAAATTTATGCTAATGCATATTTTATTGGCGTGCATGTATACTATATTTACAAACTTTGTATATTTTTGCTGATCAATTAATAGAGTCAAGTTCACTTCGCATATGAGGCGCTCAGAATAGAAGTGGTGCAAGTCCAAAAATTAAACATTTGCTAATTTAATATTTCATAGATACAAGAACGTAAGATCTTTCTAAATTAATAATAAGTTGAAGTATGAGCCTTTGTAGCGTAAGTGGCTTAAGCATGAGTATAAACCAGATAGTATTGTTTGTAGTAGGTTCGAATCTCCGTTAGTCTTAACTTTTTACATTACAAATTTACCATAATATATATTTTTATAAACACCATTTACGTAAGTACCAAGTGAGGACATCGCCTGGAAGTCACTGAATGTTTAGTAAATAGCACAACTCTCCTCCGGGGAACACTCCTGTCTGTTCATAAAACCGTCTGTATTTATATCTGATTCATAACTTTTAAAAATATGTTTAACTGCAACATTATAATGTGTTACTAATGTAATCATAAAATTAAGTTCTATTTGTTCTAATAATGGCAATACTGAAGTGATACTGTTTACTATTTCATATTGGAGTTACCTATATCCTTCACAGGGGGCGTTGACATTTTTCTAGTCGAAGTCCTGCCGGATAGTAGCATAAGATAGACTGTCCACGACATGGTCCATTTTCAAATGTTCATTCGTCGCAGTTCGACGAGACCTTATGTCATGCTCTCTAAAACGTCTCCTCACGGTTAGTGGGGAACCCGGGAAAGTTTGACGCCATCTTAAATTCAAAGGCACTTCGAAAAGGGTGGTTTTCAACTTCTCTGGTTAAGATGGCGTCCACTTCCCTTGTAGAGATACACGGCCGACCAGGTAGTTTGTGGACGAAATACTATTCCCTACAGAAGGCCTTTTTTTTTGTTTATACATGATTTTGCATAATTTTTGTTTATTTATATTTGATGTGCTTCTGAATTTTGAGGAAGCAAATAAATGATTAATTTTGTATACAGGCCAGGTCGTGCCTAATGATCGACTATAATATGTTTGCAAGACTTTCATACCCAAGTTTATTAACAAATTCCACTAACACTTGTCATAAAAATATAAAATAATACAATAAAAAAATCAACTCTGACGGGAATCGAACTTACAACATCTGGTTTCGAAATCAGAAACCTTACACCACCTCGTAGCATTTTCTGCTTTGTAGATGGTCACTATCAAAGACTCTACCGAAACAAACATCACAGCATTGCTTTCGAAAGCAATAGTTTACTCGTGTGAACTTGACTTAAAAACTCTAATTTAAAGAACCAAGTGTCGGCCCATTCTTTTTGAACCCAATTGTACATTGGATGAAAAATTGTGTTACTGATTTTTGTATTTGACTTTTTCTGAAACACTGAATAGCCTATATCACTAACAGTTTCTGTGGACTTGCACCACTTGTATTCTGAGTGCCTCATATGTTAATTTTGAAAGCAAACAATAAAAGAATGAACATTGGTTTAAAAGTTATTGGTGCATACTTTTGTTACATTATATTATGTACATTTTATATACATAGTGAACATTTATAATTTACATATGATTTTATTTTCAGTATCTTGGAGCAGTACTTTGGGTTGCAACTTTTAATGGCTTTTTCGGCCTGTACGCATATCTGGTGGCCATCGCATGCAGTCAGCTGGAGAAACTCAAGGCGAATCTGTTGAACATCAAACAGAGTTACAAAACAGCTGAACATGACTCGGGAAGTGAAAACGCCAATGAGCTACAAGGACCAGATATCGCGCAGCAACTCAATGACTGCATCCGACATCATCAGGAGATACTCAAGTAACGCTTATATTCGTATCCATTGTAGATAAAACGATTTTTAATCTATAAATTTAATGGAATTATAACAAATTTTGTTGACAATTAAGCACATTCCCACTTCTTTCGCTTTGAAAGAGATGGAGAACATATCAGGGTGGTTCCATTAATGTTGCGACCAATTATATTTGATACAGGGTGTAACGAACAAGTGGGAAAAACTTCAGGTATGGATTCCTGATATGTGTATTAAAAATGGTTATATCGATATGGACCCTTAAATGCTTGGTTTCTGAGTAGGACTTGCAACAAATATGATTATAATACAGTACGATTATTTAGTCCTGACAGTCGCCGGCGATCTGCGCCTGGATCAGGCGAGTCCATTAAGTTACGCCAAGGGATGTTCAGGTTAGTCTTTCGCCTGCAGTCAAAAGAATCGGATGTGTCTCATGCGATATAGCGTTGTGTTTCCAGTACAGTTGAGCTGTATTGCATTCCTTCAGCGACCGTTCGCCCTTATCTCTACTCCGGAACTCTCCCCACTACTCCTATTACTTCCCCTCTTTCGCATCGCTGAGCTGTCAGGACTAAATAATCGGGCTGTACACCAGTGCCTTTGATTACTGGAAGTATTCTGATTAATTCAATTTCATTTTCTTATATAAATTGTTCAAAAGTCATCTCTTACTTAAATATAAGTTCATTATTATTAATTTAATAATGATCAAAATAACTAAATATGTTAAAAATGAAGCCGGATATAGAACGTGAAATGAAGAGGAAACTCTGAATGACACCTTTCTTACAGTTGATACAGCATACAATTTGCAACGATTATTATTTATAAATACCACCTTAGTTGTAAAAAATATGATATGAAAATATCAACCTCAGAAACTAAATCTATGACTAGACGTGCCAACCATCCCGTTTTTCCGGGAACAGTCCCGATTTCGACCATTGCGTCCCGCGTCCTGAAATAATTTGCACGGGTATCAAAATGTCCCGATTTCATGGAATATTAGACATTTACAGCTGATTTTCGTTCCTATCAGATTGTTGGATTTAGTCTGGATTGGAAGATATTTCCGCACAGTCCCATACAGACATGCTTCCAATATGTGACGAAATGGAGAAATGACTCTGGTACTCATATTCAAGGCAGAAATTTAATTCTCGTTGCTGTGTCAACAGAGTGACGGGTGCAATGATCATAATACACACATTAGGACAGGTTTGATCATAGCCTATAGGATATTTACTGAATCATCTATTAATCTGTGATCATCTTATGCACTTTGACTTAAGTTTGGTGCCATTCAATATTATGTCCACTTTGTTCCACTTGATGCGTCATTCATCGGTCTCGGCGAAAAAGTGGAAAGAAGAAAGATTCATACGACCACTTCTAAGACAGATATAGACATCAACGAGAACAACAACAAAGACTTGTAAAATACCGCAGCCCCTCAACTGTGGTAAAATATGATAGCTCTGGTGATAAATCACGTAAACGTCTCTGATTTTTCCGAGAAGAGTAGTTGAAATATTTTGTGTAGGTAGATTAGATTAGTTCGGATTAGTTCAGATTACGTTAGGTTAGTTTATATTAGGTTAGTAATTACATCAATAAGATGGGATCCTAATTTCCAACGAGTTAATATTAAAGAATTGATACTGTTTTTCAACTTGTATTATGGTTATTTTAGAAAGTTTTTGTAATTTTTTTACATATGAAATAAGATGATTCTGTTAAAATATACTTATACTGTTGAATATGTGAATTGATAGGTGTAAATTAGTGCATAAAATTGTCAGTAACGTTTGTGTCCCTGCTTTTTGCTTACGAAAGTTGGCAAGTCTATCTACGACTGTAAGTAAATTATCATTGAGATGTAAGTTGGAATTACAAGGCTAAATTATAGAACATGTCGTTATAATGTTCAACTATCTAGAATCTAGATGTTGAGGTAACTATTGGGAATCACTATAGTCTTCGGAACATGCTGAGAACACTAACAACACTGACCCAACACTCAGCCCGCCTCTGATAATCTGATGCAAATGGAAGCATGTAAACCACACGGTCTCAGCCTATCACAGTCGAACATCAAGCTGAAGGTCAAGTGAGTGCCGCATCAGCCTATCAGAGTCGAAAGGCTGCCTGAGAGTCAGATGAGTGTTTTTGATGCTTGCTCTCAGAATGTTCAAAATAGACTATAAGTTTGCACAACTAAGTTACATATCCAGCAAACAAGTCAGCGAGAATATTGGGCTGTATGAATGATTATAATCGAAGAACAAGTTTAAGGAATAGATTAAAGTTAGAATGCATATAGCTATGGTTAGCAAATATGGGACAATAGCTGATACAATGAATATTCAGCAGGTAATGGAAACAAACTAAATGAACATCTTAAGAAAAATAATTAATAAATCTAGAAGAAATAGGTTAAGAAATGAGGACATAAGATAACTAAAAATACAGAATATTTACGAATGAGTGGAGAGAAGAATATTTGAATACAGGGTTGTTTCCTATCTCTGATAACGAATTTGAATGACATCATGTGAGTCAGCAGTCACACGACAGCTGAGCTGTGGCGCGAGGTGACGGACCAGTAGTGAGTGATCTTATAGTCAGAGTGCACGGCGACTCACAGCAGAAATTCCTAAGAAAATCGAGCCTTTTTGAGAGGGGTACGTAACAACCCTTTCCGATGCCAAGTACAGTTAAGTGAAAATAAAAGAAGCCTGCAATAAACGAGGTTTCGTTATTTCCAAGAAAGGCATCTTCTGTGTACTTAAGAAGATTGGTAAAGCTCGAATGGAATTAATTTTTATCATCTCGTGGAGTGCAGCGACTTGTGACTGCGGGCGGATTTGCTAGCTTTTTCCACTCTGGAATTAATCCCATCCGAGCTTTGCAGTCTTATTAGGTACACACAAGTTACCTTTCTTGGAAATAACTAAACCTCGTTTTTTGCAGGCTCCTATGATTTTCACGTAACTGTACTTGGCGTCGGAAAGAGTTGTTAAGTACCCCTCCCAAAAAGGCTCGAGTTTCTTGGGCATGCTACTGTGATACACAGTGCACTCTGATTATGAAATCACTCACTACTGATCTGTCACCTCGCAGTTCAGCTGACGGTGTGATTCCTGACGCACATGACGTCATTCAAATTCGTTATCAGATCGGAAACAACCCTGTAGAACCAACATTCATCTGGCATGTCATTTGATAGAGGTGTAATTGTAGTATGTAATAATTTCCCGGCGAAAGGTAGAAGGAGTCCTGGAAGACCGAGAAAGATGTTGAAAGACTCCTGATCTCCAAATATAACATACATTATCTCACTTGCTTATCGGTTTAAGGCTACGACGTAATACATCTTCAGATTCACATGTCCACTGTTCTTCAGTCATCCATAAGTCATCCGAAATTCCTCTCTTCCTGATTTCGTACATTCCATTTCGCCAACGTTTCCGGGATCTTACTCGTCTTAATCTCGCGTTCGGTGTCTATATCAAAACTTGTTTGGAAAGGAGACTTCCATCCAGCCTTTGAAGGTGTGTGAAACAAATGAGTTGTTTTGTTTTGATTTCATCCATCATAATCTCCCTGATTTATTCGTTTCTAACTTTTTCAATTTTTTTTTTTTTATTTTCTTGCATTCCGTCTCCAAAAATTATCAGTAGTCAATATTATTTCTTCAGATTTTCCATTCATTTGCCATATTTCGCTATTATATTAGGTTATAGCGTTTCATTCCAGTTATTATAATGTTTTATGTTTGTTTTCTTATACGTTTTGATCCCGTAAAACCACATTATCACAGAAATAGCTCTCCTACTTTACACATTTCTTTCTTTAATTACCTTATGACCGGCCATGGAAAATTCGGTTCCTACTTTGAAAGATTTAGGATCAAAACTTCAGAAGAATCTATGTGCATATGCAAAGAAAGTCAGACTGTTGAACATTTGATTTTTCACTGTCCAGTTTTCCAAAGAAAAAGACATTTTTTAAGATATCATATCTCGAACTGCAATTTAAATTACTGCACACCCCTTTACCATTTACTTAGAAAAAAATGTTGTTATAAATAATTCACAGAGTTCATACATCACATCTACGTAAGACTAACTATTAAATGTATGTAAATTATTGATAATATAAAATCCTAATACACTATCTGAAACAAGTTGTCTATATTTGGGACATAACAATAGTAATAACAATAATAACTATGTTTGTATTATGGATTTTACTATTGTTCAGTGTTTTGTGACAGGTAGGCCTATATAGTTTGTAACCGTAAGTAATTTTGTTTTTATCTCTTTACTATCGCAAACCATGCATCGAAAATTGTAACTAAGTTATTTCTTCTGTTATCTTTTTTGCTGCTGTTTATTGCTTCAATGTTTCTATTAATGTATTTATATAGGTATAATAAAACGCAACTGAATGTCATTTCTGTATTCTTTCCTATTGTTTATTGTTACTAAATACCTATATGCCTATATTAAGTGTTTAATTTGTAACTAAGTCAATTTTGTGCATTCTCTCTTTATTATTGTTTAAAATTATGTATAAATTTGTAAATTTATGTCATATTCTTGCAATATCTATACACCTTCGTTTATTATTTCTACTTTATGTATTTATTTTATTGTTTTTTAAATGAAAGTAATTTTTGTATAATGTATTTAGTATTGTTTATTGTCTATTAATTAATATATTTATATGTAACTATGACTCATTCCTACTACTATTTCTTTAAAATTTGTATATTATCTCTACATAATGTATTTCACATGTAACAAACTACAACCCTAATACATCAAAGGGTAAAATAGAGTTTCAATATTTGGACAACAACAACAACAACAATAATAATAACAATAATAATAATAATAATAATAATAATAATAATAACAATCTTATTTATTGCACCCTTTCACGTTCTTTTCAATACTACATATTTAAATTCCTCAGTATGTTTAATTAACCTACATCCAGTTGCTTTCCTTCTATACACAGTTTTTTTTACGTTAATCACTGAATCCTATTTCTTATATTCCTCTATTAATTTTGTACCTCATATATTGTTGTCTAAATCACGCTTGCATAGTAATACTTACTAAGAAATTGTGTCTAAAAGTGTTGTTCACTTTTCAGATACATGGCAGAATTAGAAGCAGTCTTTAATCAGATTTTCCTCTGGATTTTCCTTCTGCTTTTGGGTGCGACGTGTTCTGCTTCCTTTTCCTTAGTGTTGGTAAGAACTTTTATATTATATGACCAATACAGAACATATTTAAAAATATATAATTTTAGAATGTGTGGACATCAATGAACTCATTGGGCAATGTGTATCCGATAACCGATAATGATTCGTTTTAGAGCTATTCCCCTTAATTTCGGTGATACTTGAAGGTTGACTAGCCGCGAAGAAAATATCCCCACAGAATTTAGTGCTTTACAAAACTCTCTTTACAACCAAATGTAAGAACAGTACCAGTGCATGGGGGAATTTTTTAGGCCCAATTGTATAAAACTCCCTTACTAAAGATCAACTTTGATCGAAGATCGAAAAGTAAACCGAGTTCAGACACTTCTTCTATTGTATAAAACTTTTCTGCGATCAAATTACCTTGGTTAAATGCAATCTAAGTTCACATGAAAAGGATTTGGCAACATCGCATAAACAGGTGAAATACGTGATGCGCGGACCATGTTATACAGGTTTGTTCAGTGTTGCCAATCTAGCGATTTTAACTCTTTTTCAGCAACAATTTCTTTTAACTTTTATATTGCTTAAATAGGGATTTAGTGACCTTTTTAGCACCCCATAGTGACAAAATTTAATCTTTCTTTGTTGATAATGAGAAATCTAGCGACTTTACAACTACTTTTTGGCGACTTTCCGTATTACACTCTGTTGTAGACACTGTTTTTTTTTCAATGTAAATAATGGCGGACAATAAGAAGAAGGTTGACTGTTCTCCAAGTTGTTATGTTATGGTGTTTGATACTGCTAAACATAATAAAGCTTTATAAAACGACAATTTTCGTTTAGTAATACAGTTAATTGAAAATTTATGAATGTACCTATTATATCCATTAATAATTAATGGTTGTTATAAACATAATATAATTATAGGTTATGTTATTTGATACTGCTGAACACGATAGAGCCTTATAAAATATAAGAATGTTTGTGTATTAAGGCAAGAAATTGAAAGAAATATATATAAATGTACCTAAAATATCTATTAATATTAATAATAATGGATATTTTATTTGCACAATCTGTCACTCGTATATTTCAAATAGAAAAGAAATAACTGAACTTGGATCATCTAACTTAATCGGAGAAATTTCTTCAGTCAAAGTTGACTTTAGTTTGAGACAAATTAATCTCAGATTACACTTTATACAACACAAAATTCCAAGTTCAGCTGAAACAAGGATCAATTTAACCTCTAATCTAAGATTAAGTGGTTTATACAATCGGGCCTTAGTGTAAGCCATTCTCAATGCGATCGGCCGACTTCCTTCCGACGTACGTAGTGTATCTTCAATTCCATGTATTGTTACAAACGGCTAGCAGCTAGCAGTGAAGCCTCAACTTTTCAACTTTTACAAGCTGCCAAAATTTCTAAATTTCGACAGGGTATATTATATAAACGATAGATAATCTCTGACATTCATTGCTTAATGAAAAATGCTTTATTGGTATCCTACGCTCACTCTATCTCGCTTAAGTATCGATAAATTGTTTATGAATAAAAATAATTGAAAGGGCTTCAATTATATTAGCTCACATTGTCTCAAATGATTGTTAAACCCTAAATATTTCGTTACAGAGTTGGGGACATCCACTTCAAATGTCACAGCCATTCATGGTTTATATTGCAACGATGGCTCAAATATTCGGGTATTGCTATTTTGGAAATGAATTGACAAATCAGGTAAATGTATTGATTTTTTCACCTTTACCTAATAAATAGATTAAAATTTATATAAAGCACAAAATAAATGGAAGGTCTTGCGTTTTCAGCAGTCTCCAAGGTGTACTATTGAATCATTAATAGAACGTCAACTGCTGAACAAACAAGATGCGTGTTCCCTCATAGCACCTGTGCCACGCAACATGAATAATACTCTTAAGATATTTTGGACTTCAGATTATAAAATTTGACCATCAACGTTCCTTCGATTTTCTAACATTACTATATTCTACTGTGTTAAAGGAAATGTGTAGTTTTTGTGGTTCTATTCGCTGAATATGTTCATACTATTTGACTTAGCTTGGCTTCTCGAGAGCCGAACATAAGACGTATTCTTGTACTTAAGCTTGCTTTAGCCCATTGTGTGTCCTACAGTATATGCGCGATGATTGTCCAAGTCTGACAAGTCTGGGTGATGGCATTATTGAATCCTATGCTGACAGCGGGCCGGCCATTCTGCCTTAGCCCTGCCAGTCAGCTTCCAAACTCAGACCAGTAACTGATAAGTTCTAGAGACCAAGACAATCGGCTTTTGAACATAGTAAATGTATGACAATCATTTACACTATGTACGCTAAAATACGCTATTTTCACTACGTACAGCGGAGTACGTATAGGTCAGTTTCTGTCAGATGCGTTTCCAATTCACTGTGGACTAAAGCAAGGGGATGCATTATCACTTTTACTTTTTAACTTTGCTCTAGAGTAAGCCATTAGGAAAGTCCAGGATAACAGAGAGGGTTTGCAATTGAACGGGTTACATCAGCTGCTTTTCTATGCGGATGACGTGAATATGTTAGGAAAAAATCCAAAAACGATTAGGAAAATACGAAAATTTTACTTGAAGACAGTAAAGAGATAGGTTTGGAAGTAAATCCCGAAAAGATAAAGTATATGATTATGTCTCGTGACGAGAATATTGTACGAAATGGAAATATAAAAATTGGAAATTTATCCTGAGAAGAGGTGAAAAAATTCAAATACCTGTGAGCAACAGTAACAAATATAAATGATATTCGGGAGGAAATTAAACACAGAATAAATATAGAAAATGCGTGTTATTATTCGGTTGAGAAGCTTTTATCATCCAATCTGCTGTCAAAAAATCTTAAAGTTAGAATTTATAAAACAGCTATATTAGCGGTTGTTCTTTATTGTTGTGAAACTTGGACTCTCACTTTGAGAGAGGAACGTAGGTTAAGGGTGCTTGAGAATATGGTTCTTAGGAAAATATTTGGGACTAAGAAGGATGAAGTTACAGGAGAATGGAGAAAGTTACACAACACAGAACTGCACGCATTGTATTCTTCACCTGACATAATTAGGAACATTAAATCCAGACGTTTGAGATGGGCAGGGCATGTAGCACGTATGGGCGAATCTAGAAATGCATATAGAGTGTTAGTTGGGAGGCCGGAGGGAAAAAGACCTTTGGGGAGACCGAGACTTAGATGGGAGTATAATATTAAAATGGATTTGAGGGAGGTGGGATATGATGATAGAGATTGGATTAATCTTGCTCAGGATAGGGATCGATGGCGGGCTTATGTGAGAGCGGCAATGAACCTCCGGGTTCCTTAAAAGCCATTTGTAAGTAAGTAGGTACACAATTTACAAAATACGTAGCCTACAGTATTATGAAATAAATACCTTGCATTTCAATACACAACATTTTATATAGCCTAAGCTTAATATTGTACGTTACCGAATGTTTGATTAATGTGAGCCTACATTCTTTTTTGTAGTCCAAATAGTAAAAATAGAGTATTCTAGTGTACGTAGAATCAATAATGTAAATTGTATTAGTGTCAGTGTTAAAGTGGTCTGTGTTTTGTTCCTCTCCACTTGACGAAACAAGAGACGTTATAGCCGTAAGTCAAGTACTTCGCTTGTTAGACGCACGCACGTGGTTCACTTAGAAACTCCAACAATACAGATAGGCTCTTGGGACAAAGTACGGTTCCTACTTAGAACTAATGTGATTAGATTTTATACAATTCCTTAGGCACAGATCCGTTGTTGTATTTGTCGTTGAATGAGAAATTTACTTTGTCTGAAGCGACAAAGAGTCCAAACTCTGAAATGTGTGAAATACTTATACCCAGGTAAGCAAGAATTTGGATATTTTTGAAACCAATTTCATTCTTTCAGGCTGCCTATATAAGCGATACGATCTGGGAAAGCGACTGGATCGGAGCCCCGTTATCGTATCAGCATTCTCTGACGATAATAATGGCCAGATCGCAGAAAGAATTCACACTCACAGCAGGAAAGTTCGTTCCCGTGTCCAGGGAAACAATGGAAAATGTATGTTTCATAAATTCATCATGAACGTAACTCCTCTACTCTGTTCGTGTAGATTGTTTTTGTTCAGCCAAATGTCCGAAGACAGTTCTGAACCTCTCAAGTGATACCAAGAAGGCACCACTTATGAGGAAAATAGGCCAGGAGGTAATGTGGTAGGGTAGCCAGTTCCTTCCCCCTCCATTGCGTACATCGCTAGCTACATACTGTATTACACTGGTCAGTCTTCAGATGCATAAAACAATTGAGACTATCAAATACAAAACTCGCCTTATCCAGGTAAAGTGATTTGTCAGAAAACAGGAAAAACCGTTATGGATATGGACAGTTTTGCACTTGATAGTAGTTCTCTGAGCTCTATGGAAGAGGAATTAGACAAGATTTGTACAAACCGACTATATCAGTAGATAGAGAGCTGAAAGAAGTACAACATCCCATGTGTAACTCTTTTTTTTTAATTTTGGATAAGACGTGTTTTGCATTTGATAGTCTCAGTTATTCTTCCTCTGACACATATCATCAAGTGAGATTTACTGCCTGAAAATAGATTTACATATCAGCCAGAACCTCAATCAGAAGAACCGTGTACAGTAGTGGAAAAAAAACTGGACCGACCCTTGTAGCTGATTTCAGAGCCTTGTTCACCCAGAGGACGATAGACTGGTAACTAAGACTTTCGTGGTCCGAATCCTGCCTGGGAAGGAAACTTTTTTTTGTCCCTTATTCAAATTTATTCCCAATACTTTTCGATTGCTGGTAAAATTCATGATCTGGAAATAATAAGTTAACTAAGTAGTAAAATATCGCTGCATTAATGCTTAGAATAGGCTACCTTATACGAGGGTCACTCCAAAAATAATGCACAACATTTATTTAAAAATTACATTTCCAATTTCTTGCAGAACAGCATCTTTCAGTTGCTAGAGGGTTGTTGGGAATGCCAAGAGAACTCCTTCTTTAACGAACCCATTAACCAAAATTCTGCCGTTTTTAAATCCGGAGATAGTCAAGGCCATAGTATTGTAAAATGTCTACTGATAACACAATCGCCGAAGATCCGTGTAATTATTTATTTTATAAGAGCACAGATGTTGGATGGTGCACGATCTTACATTAATTTTATATTTTTTTTTTTTAGGTTGTGATTCCTTATCTTAGGGTTCACGAAGCTCTGTAACATAGTGAAGCAGCGCTCCTTATTTACTGTAACAGTCTCTATTATTTCACTGCTGTTTTCTTCGAAGAAATATAAAGTAATAATAAATTGCAAAGTGAAGTCACATCACACAGTGACTTCAAATCATGAAGAACATATTGAATTAAAACCCGGATGTAATTTTTAGATAAAATTCTGTAAATTTATGTGTTAACACCACTATTGAAAAATAAGTGCGCTTCTTCTGTCTAAAACACTTTTTTGCGGCCGAAAAGTAAGTTAAATCTTTGCTATGACAAAAAAAAAAAGAAAAATCTTATCTTTTCTGCCTGTCACTTTCTTTGAGTGCGAACAATAAGGATTTTTTTTTTATCTTTCAAACTTTGCTGTATTTAATCTGAGGATACTTTGACATATGAGTCATGAGTAACATTACCAATTCCGTAATTATTTTATTACTACTCTGAAGCACCTCAGCAGCATCGACATTTGGTCTTTCAGAATTCTTATCATCAACAAAGTCAGTTTCCTCAAATCTCATGATTAAACCCCCGTAATCACGTAATCACTTAAATTGTTAAGACATCTAAATTTTTGTTACACCCTGACAAATATTTCAAGTCTTAGCTGTATTAATAAAGTCATTAATGTTGTAATGGACAATGTCATAAAAACCATGGAAATATCAAAGTAACAAGAGAAAATTCCATTGTTTATCAATACAATGATGTTCTTGATGTTATCTTAGCTCAAACAGTATAATATTTAAAACGCTTTAATGTTTGAGGTAACTTTTGAATGGCAGAATTGGATCTATACTGCAGTGAATATGCATGTAGTATTGCACATATTTTGGTAATTCTCACATCAGTGAGAAACCACCTCTCTGGCTGATCGCTGATCATGGATCATCTTAAAGCGTTTTCATTGTATTTGTAGATTTACTAAATTTGAATCAACCTATAAGAATAATCTTCTTTTAATATGTATTTTGTCACTGTTTGTTTCTTTGTTCGCAGATATTCAAGCAAACCGTGTCACTACTCATGTTTCTTATGAATCTAAAGGATATGAACACGGAAGACAATTAAAGGCAGTCGGTCGAATTCATCATACGAATAGCATAATATTCAACATATTACATAAATGATCTGTAAAGTTTTAATTAACATTTAAATTAAAGTAGAAATTTGCATGTACTTAGAGAATCTGTAAGAGCTGCAGAAGTGTGTTACAACAAGCTGTTCTAATCTTACCTATTATAAGTGTTATAATTCTTTCTAGTTCTTTAATAATTTTGTGATGAAAGAATTTGTCATTTGATTAGTCCCTCAGAAGAGCTCTACATGCACCAGTCACAGTATATCAAAGTACTTTCAATTACTTTGTGTGTAAACTTACAGAAATATGTATTGTTTTGACGCTGCGACAAAGGAAGTTCGTTGGTTCGAATCCCACTCGGATATACAGTATGTGTCTATTGACGAAGTGTTTCCTGTGCTGCTTCAGGATTACTTATGTTCCGTCCCTATCCCGCGCCATGTCAGTCCAATTTATGTCTTTAGTTGCACTTCCCTTGTAATGTGAAAGTTTCGATTCATATTATGCATGTGAATATACTGGTGTCCACCAGTCAGGTTGATCCCGATGTATTTTGCCTTCAGCAAAGCGCTGCACAGCACCGTTCAGATATTAATTATTGTTTAGTACCGCTAACTTAGATTACAGATATACTCAGTTTAATTACTTATTATAAATAATCAAATTATACTCACCAGTATATCTGATGATCGAAGTGTTCCCACTCTGCTTAAACATGCATCAATCCTATTAAAAAGATAGAAAGATATTAATTTTGCGGTATTGCAAAAAATTAACATAATATATTAGCATATTATGTTTGCATCATTGTTTTTCACTACAGGTAACTTAAAAGATTTTGTGACGATGGAACCAGTATTCCGGCATAATTACAAAGAAATTTCCTCTTGCAGGATTTGTAAGAATGTTTTCTTTTCATTTATCTGTCGCAAGTAAATATTCTTTGTTCTAAGTCTAAATTATATCGAATTATCACCTTATTACACAATACAAAATGAACCACGCACAGAGCAATACAACCGGAGAACTCTCGATATACATGGTGATTCACGAGAATTTACCGTCCTTTACGGAGGTTATTTCCGAAGACATTCTGAGCAAAAACATGGGTCCTATTCTCAATATTTACATAGTTACGTTTCGTTATTGGAACGCATTGCTGTGAACGCGTGATCTTGGTCAGCGTGCAGCCAGCAGCCAGCGCGAGCGCTACGGAAATCAAAGATAGCCGTATGCAGTTACGTAGAGCGACGAGTGCCGTTCACAAGCGTGTGGCCAAGTGTACTCAAGCGGACGGCGAGATTTTTTTAAAATGTGCTGTAAACCCTTCAAGACTGTAAATTAGGATGCAAAATTGAACTGCAAATAATTAAGTCGGTGGAAGTGGTGTGATTAGTAATAATTGTTGTGATAAGTGCGTAAAAATAATGTAATTTTCTAGCTAAAAATAGAAAAAGATATCTGTACGAAGCAACAAAGGAGTTCACAGCACATTTTTAGCTTCATAATACTAGCCAATTAAAGAAATGATACTTTTGAATGGTTTATTCTCTATTTGTATTATTCTTTTACCTTCAAAGTACGAGTAAAGAAAAAACCTATTTTACGAACAACTTTAAATTGTATGTATTTATTTACACTGCAAGTGGGCAATCCCCGGTGGCAGTGGTATACACAATCTAAACAATACACAATAAAATTGCAATACACAATACAATTATACAATACACAATACAATTATATACACAATGCAATAAGAATACACAATACAATTTAACACAATAATTACAATTAATAATAAAACATAAAATAACCTAATTTTACAATACAACCTACTTATGTACAGGCCCTACACAAGTTTCAATACTCTTTCACTTTACTCTCATTTCACTCACTGTAGTGGCACTATGACGCATTTCACTGACACTTTAGGACACATTTCACTGACATTATAGAACACATTTCATTGACGCTATAAATTATCACTGATCGGAACTATTCACTGCACTGTAAAACCATAACTTCACTGACTCACGTCGCTTCACTGATACAACAGTTCAAATAAGACAAATAATTACACCCTTATGCATACTTATAAACAGAACTACATTTAAGCTAAAAATGTCTAGTCTAAGACCCTCTTACATGCTATTTTTCAATAATTTACAATTCAAACCAAGGGAGTAACTCGTCAGGCTAAATAAATACATGTCACCTTAAAAAACTAAATGTTATATGTCACCTTAATTTTAATTTACACTTTATACAAAACTTTTTCAGTTATTCTTGAATCTCCTTAAGGAAGGACAGCCCTCAAAGACCGCTACAGGTAGGTCAGACCGCTGCAGGTAGGTTAGTGTAACTCTGGAAATATTGAGAGTAGAAACTATGTTCATCTGACATTTTTGCTCGAAATACCTACAGAAATAAGCTCCGTAAAGGACGGTAAATCCTCGCGAATCACTCTGTTTAGGCGTACTTGTAGGCTATATGTATGTAGGTATGGTGTGTGTGTGTGTATACACTCCTTAGGAAACCTGATATCAGTACATACATCAAGATATCCAGATTGAATATCTAATGAGGATGAAGGATGAAGAAATTCCAAGGAAAATAATGACACTACAAATGGGTTACCAGTGAGGTAGAGGAAGACCAAGATTGCGGTGAATAGATGGAGTGAATGGGGATGCTGTATCATTAAGAATGAGGAACTGAAGAACGATTGCATTGGATCGGGACAGGTGGAGGCGAGTTCTTGAGGAGGCCTAGATTCAGAGATGAATTGTAGTGCCATGAATAATGATGATGATGATGATTATGTATGTATGTATGTATGTATGTTTGCATGTATGTGTGCAAGTGTTTAAGTATGTATGTATGTATATACGTATATAGATCCATGTATTTACGTATATACATAATATTTATTTCTGTAAGTAATTATATTACATGCATAGGGCTACAAGTAATTTTAAATATATACAGATATATGTCTGTGATGTATTTAGTGATATTTTTGTTGTCACTGTGTAGCATGTGTTATCAATAATGCTTAAATATAGGCATGTATATGGTTTTGATCCTGAAAAATTAATTTATGTATTAATTTACACGAGTTATAGCTCAGTCATTAGAACAAATTTTGCCAAATAATATTTTTGGTACAACCAATAATCTATTGATAAATTTGAATTTTAGACAAAATTAAATGCAACATATTACAGTAACGTTAGAGAGAGTACATAGCAGTACATAATGCAACCTCACATTTATAGACTTGAAGATGAATGGGTGTAATTCTATAGCCATGTAGGAATACTTTTGGCCGCGCATGCGTATTTTCACCCAAATCCACTCTTGTCGCAACCCTACCCAAAGTATACACCAACCCGAAATGTTATTAGTTGTGTATTCCTGGTTTTAAGTTTCTGTTTACGTGCATGTTATTTTATTTTTTATTAAAGTATGGAAAGTACCTACCGTGTGACACAAAAGTCACTTACCGAAGGGGGTAAAACAATATTATTTTGAAATTTAAAATTTAGGACCATGACAAATACAATAAAGATCACGACAAGGTCAACGACAAGGACCACGATAAGGCAATATCACGACATGAACCGCAACAAGAATCACGGCATGTATCACGACAAGTAAAAATGTTAAAATGTTAAGTTTTATTTAACGACGCTCGCAACTGCAGAGGTTATATCAGCGTCGCCGGATATGTCGGAATTTTGTCCCGCAGGAGTTCTTTTACATGCCAGTAAATCTACTGACTTGAGCCTGTCGCATTTAAGCACACTTAAATGCCCGGGATCGAACCTGCAACCTTGGGCGTAGAAGGCCAGCGCTATACCAACTCACCAACCAGGTCGACTCACGACAAGTAGCATGGTACATGTCGTGATCTTTGTCGTGGTCCTTGAAGGAGTCCCTATCATTGCCCTTGTCGTGATCCTTATCCCGGTCCTTGCCGTGATCCTCATCGTGAAACTTGTAAGCAACACGTCATTAGTAACCATATTCTTTGCGCACAAGACGAAGGATCTAGGCCTACAGGAAATTCCAGTGATTTTATTACAAAATTTTAGGGGTTGTAGTGGTGATCAATATGAACAATTTGTATATAGGCTAGGAACGCATGTCCGGAAACGTTCCGTTTGCTAACTACAAGTCTTGAAATGTGCAATCAATGTAGTTTCGAATTCAAGACCATGTTTCTGAATTTTTTGCAAGCTCCTTATTTCTGTAAAAATTTGAGAATTCTCATAAATACGAATTAATTAGCATTGTAAACAATATTATTACTGATAAATCATAGCAGCTTTTCTCCCTTTTCCATAAATGAAATGCGTATCAGCAAGTTCTCGTAATGAGATTTTTCCCATAATAACAAGAAACTAAAGAACCAAAAACTGTTGTCTATACGAAATTCTTAAGCCAAATAAGCTTAATAGCATACGAGACAGATAACTACATTTCAAATGAGGTGAGATTTCAGTGCATTCATCATGACTTCGATGCCAGATGAACATTTTAGTGTACGCTGTAAACAAGGTGTTGTGCCTATTCGCATGAACTCCGTAAAGTTTACAAACATCACCAGGGCAATGTCTATACATAAAAAAACAGAATTATAAAATAAAATTATTCATTTAGTATGGCCCTGCAATTTTTACTTAGACTGTTTAGCACACACACCAAAGTCCAAAACTTTCAAATGGAATATACTGATCACATTTTTATTATCCCTTAAAGTTTGTGACGAAGTCCCTGAAACTTATTGCATAATTTATATTAATGTCGGTATGTATGAATGTATATACATATACACTGTGTAAAAAATATAGTTTATTTAACGACGCTCGGAACTGCAGAGGTTATACCAACGTCGCCGGTGTGCCGGAATTTTATCCCGCAGAAGTTCTTTTACATGCCAGTAAATCAACTGACATAAGCCTGTCGCATTTAAGCACACTTAAAGCCATCGACCTGGGCCGGGATCGAATCCGCAACTTCAAGCACATAAGGCCAGCGCTATACCGACTACGCTACCCAGGCCGACTACATTGAATATAATATAATATACAGTATATATGAATTTATTTATTTTTTTTTTTTTGAAGGAGCATCAGTCGATAAATGTAAATTTTAGTGCAACAAAAAAAAAACTATAGGCCTATTATCTAATTCAAACAGAGGTTTAAAAAATAATTTTCATCATGTACGAGATATTTTGGGAAGAATTTGTAATGTTGTATTAATTATTTATTTTTACGAAATTTTTAAGTTTATAAAATTATGTCTTTTCAATAAAAATTCAGAATACAATGTATGAAACATAAATATAATTTTTATTCAATTAACAATGAAGGTATTCTTTAAATATATGTACAAAATAATTCTCATTATAAAATGAACTTCTAAACAACACACTATATCACTTTAGTCGTCATATTGTCTAGCAACTGCTCTTGTCACTGACCAGTTCAAAATATCATTAAAAAGTTGAGCCTTGTCCTGTGGTACAAAGTTATTCAATCCCACAAAATCATTTATTTTATTTCTCTTGATGTTCACTTAAAGGTGTCAAAATTGTTAGAAAGGGAATATACCTTGTACTGTATTACGGGCGGCACCGTGTCAATAGTCCAACAGAAGCTGAAGAAGACACGACACCAGTGTCGAAACGGTGCCGTCCGTCATACAAGGTATATTAACTATTTAACAATTTTAACACTTTAAAAATTTTGAAGTTTTAAAACTTTTACATTAATTTTACTTAATTTCATAGGTACTTTCTCAGCTGGATATGCCTTTCTCTGTGTGGGCTGGATCACTTGATGTCGCTGGTGAGATATCTTTAACGTAGGGGGCATTGATTAGTAGTGTGTCATCTGATTTAATCCTTTTTATCCTCCTCAAACATGAATGAAATGGTTAATAAAGTTCTTTCCTTGGATTATAATTATTATTATTATTATTATTATTATTATTATTATTATTATTATTATTATTATTATTATTTTATTTTCACTGGCAGAGTAAGGACATTAGGCCTTCTCTTCCACTCAACTAGATCGAAATCAGTTACAGGAAGCGACATAAACAAATATTAACTTAAGAAAAAACATTTAGTATATAAGTAGTATGGACTATTATAAGCAAAAATGTTCATATAAACATGTGTACATTATTCAATGGTTGTAGAGACAGAGCTGTTTGAATGTTAAGCATAACAGTCCTTACAAATGATATGAGGAAACAACTAATGACTACGAAGAATTGACTACGTAACAAAGAATAGTGTCACTCTTCCGAGATGGTCTGAAGGCAGCGCTATTCACAGCCGTAAGGTGACACATCATTAATCTCACATTCCTCGAACATGGATCGGCCGCGGTAGTAACGTAAAATGGCTACCAAGGTCCCCAGGGGCCCGTTTCTCAAAACTCATGGACTAGTAATACTAGTCTGTACAGTTGTAATATTAGTTCATTTTACAAGTCTGTGTTTCTAGAAACTACAAGAGTAAAGTAGTAGTTACCAGTTCACAGACTACTAATATTGGTCGATTTCACCAGTTCATAAATGATCCTGTTTCTCAAAATGCTAATCTAGTTGACTATACTAGTATTCAACAGGAATATTCCTATAAACTCTAAAGACTGGTGATTTCTATATTATCAGTTACCAGTGGCAATCTTTCTCAGATAATCAAAACAAAATATTGTAGTTATTTTTTTAATATATGTGGTTTAGTGATTCCGATTGAAGTAGTAAAGAAGTTGTTGTGAGAAGAGCTAAAACTATATCGAGAAGGAACAATTATTATTCCTTTAAGGGAGCATTGTTTGAATATAATGAACGGTTTAAATAAAGTGCTGAAAAGCTTGGAGAGTTGTTAAATAAAGTGGGACCTGCCATAACAAGACAAACAAATAGAAGTCATGCATTATCAGCAAAGCTTCAAATACAAATTGCTCAACAAATCGGGATGTTGATTATTTTCCAATGCCATCTGCCCTAGACCAGCAACACTTGCAGAATTTTTTTCCTAATAATCTAATACCAATTCATCAACTGCAGTAATTTTTGCTGGCTTTCCTTCTCCACGCCAGTTCTTCTGGCATTGTCAACTTTAGCCTACAAATTAAATACAAAACGACACTAATTTATGAATAGATCAAACGTACAACTGAAAAAAAAATAGCGAATTTTTCAAGTCATAAGCGACATTCATGTTGGCAGTAGACCCACTAGCTACATAATGTGTTCATATTATGATACTGTGAACTTGAATTGGTACTTATCAAAGTTGCTTTCTTAATGTTGGGTCAGTAAGTGTCCCTAACGTATGTATAATCTTTGTTCTGAGGTATCAATCCCATAGCCTAACACATTACAAAATTTTTTGTCCATTCGTTTACTTTATCATTTTTTGTTATTATGCTTGAAAAAGCACAGAATGATATATCCTTTGATTCATTAATCATATTGAGTATAGTTAATCTGCTTTCAATTGATGGAATTTCAAGAGAAGAGAGAAGTAAGAACCAAAACACAAACAACTTAGCCTTCTAACCTCAAATAACAATACCTACGAATGACTATAAACAAATGAACTCAATCAGCTGACTAATGAAAGAGATCATGTGACTAGTGAAAAATTGTGACAAGTTACTAGACTGGTAAAATAGTTTGAGAAACAGAATATACTAGAGCCGGTGAAATATACTCTGGTAACTAGTAACTGGTGAACTACTAAACTAGTATTTTTGAGAAACAGGCCCCAGATCTTTTTAATTGGTTTATTTTACGACGCTTCATCAGCTGCGATGGTTATCTAGCATCTGAGTGAAATGGACCTGATAACTGCAGCGAAATAAGTCCGGGGTCCAGCGCCGAAAGTTACCCAGCATTTCCTCTTAATGAGTTGAGGGGAAAACCCCGAAAAAAAAACTTAACCAAGTAACTTGACCCAACCAAGATTTGAACACGGGCTCGCTTGTCTCATGCTCAAACATGATAACCGTTACTCCACAGCGGTGGAAACCCAGATCTTATTACAGTCGATTTTTATCTGTAGGGGTGGATGAAAGGCGAAGTGTACAAAAACAAAGTAAACACAAGTAGCGAATGTTTGTATAACTCTACTATGAATAGAACTGCCTTATAAAAGAACGACAAGATGACCTCACAAGAGGAACATGTAAATAAGCTACAAATGTACAATCTTACTAATAAGTGTTGCTTAGAAGCCGTTTCACGATGGTTGAAGCATGACCTTGTATGCGCTGTGGACGAAAATGAGTCCACTCTCTAATATTTCCACGTACTGCTACCCACATAACAAGCGCGAGATGACTAGGCCACGTTTCAACTACGTGGAACAGTTTCTATACATATAAGCCATGTATAGTTGTACACAGAACAAGACGTGCATAAGCCATAATATAAGTTACTTTTCTTACTAATAAACGTTGTATAGCTGACTTTTACCACAGTCTAACATATAAAGTCACGAACTCAATATGCATCCATAGATAGTTGCTAACCACTAGGATCGCTAATATCGCCTCATTACAGACAATGCAAAATAGTACCGGCACAGTCTATTGTTCCTAGCAACCTCACAACTCAAGCTTCGTGACTGTATATACTAGACTGTGGTTTTATTATACCAGTGTTAAACAGTATACGTTGTAGCCCCATTTTATTACATCTTAGCTCTTTCTGGTCATCTATCGACTACATTTCGTTCGATTCGTGAAACTCGACAATTGATATTACATCTGTGTTTACAGTTTTTGTAAAATCGCGGGTTAGTTTGAATTTAGATCACAGATCACAAACACAGAAAGAAATGGAAACAAAGAAAGAAAATACAGGGACATAATTTTATTTTTACTTCAATTTTTATTGTACCTGAGTTTTTTAATGTACTTCACTCCCACCCCTTCTACTAATGAAGTTCGAACTGTCCTCTACACAAAGATCCAAGACCGCATATAGTAAATAGCACTGAGTTAGTGAGTATAGTGCGTTCCAGAAATATGTTCGCGTTTTCCAGTGACGAAAGAGCTTTCAATATTGAATCATATTTTCGTACAGGTACTGTCCGTTTGCCTACGTCGCATCCCTATTTCCTCCACCTGCTTCTGTTCGCCCCTCTGTAAAAGCAGGGCTGTCTTATCTCTTTTCTGAAAACATTAATTTCTGTTAGGAATTGGACGTTTACGTAATATTATACAACTGTTTAAAATAACTTAAATAAAAGGGCCTCGTTAAGTAATTACTGTCACGTGATTTCCCTCCTTTCTACGATCCTGCGACATAACCACTTCGACGGACAGTAGATAGCATGTCTGAGTAATTTTATCTGTGCGGGTCGGACAGAGGTGAACATTGAATTTACAGTACGTATTATTACTTACTTACTTACTTACAAATGGCTTTTAAGGAACCCGAAGGTTCATTGCCGCCCTCACATAAGCCCGCCATCGGTCCCTATCCTGTGCAAGATTAAGCCAGTCTCTATCATCATACCCCACCTCCCTCAAATCCATTTTAATATTATCCTCCCATCTACGTCTCGGCCTTCCTAAAGGTCTTTTTCCCTCCGGTCTCCCAACTAACACTCTATATGCATTTCTGGATTCGCCCATACGTGCTACATGCCCTGCCCATCTCAAACGTCTGGATTTCAAGTTCCTAATTATGTCAGGTGAAGAATACAATGCGTGCAGTTCTGTGTTGTGTAACTTTCTCCATTCTCCTGTAACTTCATCCCGCTTAGCCCCAAATATTTTCCTAAGCACCTTATTCTCAAACACCCTTAACCTATGTTCCTCTCTCAGAGTGAGAGTCCAAGTTTCACAGCCATATAGAAGAACCGGTAATATAACTGTTTTATAAATTCTAACTTTCAGATTTTTGGACAGCAGACTGGATGACAAGAGCTTCTCAACCGAATAATAACACGCATTTCCCATATTTATTCTGCGTTTAATTTCCTCCCGAGTGTCATTTACATTTGTTACTGTTGCTCCAAGATATTTGAATTTTTCCACCTCTTCGAAGGATAAATCTCCAATATTTATATTTCCATTTCGTACAATATTCCCGTCACGAGACATAATCATATACTTTGTCTTTTCGGGATTTACTTCCAAACCGATCGCTTTACTTGCTTCAAGTAAAATTTCCGTGTTTTCCCTAACCGTTTGTGTATTTTCTCCTAACATATTCACGTCATCTGCATAGACAAGAAGCTGATGTAGCCCGTTCAATTCCAAACCCTGCCTGTTATCCTGAACTTTCCTAATGGCATATTCTAAAGCGAAGTTAAAAAGTAAAGGTGATAGTGCATCTCCCTGCTTTAGCCCGCAGTGAATTGGAAAAGGATCAGATAGAAACTGACCTATACGGACTCTGCTGTATGTTTCACTGAGACACATTTTAATTAATCGAACTAGTTTCTTGGGAATACCAAATTCAATAAGAATATCATATAATACTTCCCTCTTAACCGAGTCATATGCCTTTTTGAAATCTATGAATAACTGATGTACTGTACCCTTATACTCCCATTTTTTCTCCATTATCTGCCGAATACAAAAAATCTGATCAATAGTCGATCTATTACGCCGAAAACCGCACTGATGATCCCCAATAATTTCATCTACGTACGGAGTTAATCTCCTCAAAAGAATATTGGACAAAATTTTGTACGACGTCAACAAAAGTGATATTCCTCGAAAGTTACCACAGTTGGTTTTGTCCCCCTTTTTAAAAATAGGTACAATTATGGACTCCTTCCATTGTTCTGGTACAATTTCCTTTTCCCAAATAGCAAGTACAAGTTTATAAATTTCGCTATATAATGCACTTCCACCCTCTTGTATTAATTCTGCTGGAATTTGATCGATACCTGGAGACTTGTACTTTTTCAGATTTTCTATCGCAATTTCGACTTCTGAAATCGTGGGTTCGGGTATAAATGGCTCAGCAGTTTGTATTTCAATATCGTCCCGATCATTTCTATTTGGCCTATGTACATTTAGTAGTTGCGCAAAATAGTTTTTCCATCTGTTTAGGATTGATGAAGAGTCTGCAAGCAAGTCACCATTCTCATCCTTGATCACGTTTACCCTTGACTGATATCCGTTCTTAAATTCCTTTATACCCTTATATAAATCTCGAATGTTTTTATTCTTACTATTTGTTTCTACCTCATTCAGTTTTTCCTTCAAGTAACCTCTCTTTTTATTCCTAAGTGTACGACTTGCTTCCCGTCTTTCATTGAAATAATTATCTCTATTCTCCTCAACTGGATCCTGTAAGAATTTCAATTTTGCCTGTTTCCTTCTTTCTACTACCATGCAACAATCTTCATCAAACCACGGTTTCTTTTTCTTAGTTTCATAATAACCTATGCTCTGCTCAGCTGCAATTTTGATACTATCTCTGATATTTTCCCACACGCTATTAACATCTAATTCTTTCTCAACTTCGTCGGAACTTTCTAAAGTGGCAAACCTATTCGAAATTTCGACCTGATAATTTTGCTTAGCTTCCTCGTCCTTTAATTTCAAAATATTGAATTTAGTAATATTAACTTGTTGCTCTACTCGCTTGGCTACTGATAATCTTTCTCTTAATTCTCCAATCACCAAATAATGGTCAGAATTACAGTCTGCACCTCTGAAAGTTCGAATATCTACTATACTAGTATGTCTCCGTTTATCTATCAAGATGTGATCTATTTGGTTGTGTGTCAATCCATCTGGAGAAGTCCAAGTATATTTATGTATATCCTTATGGGGGAATGTTGTACTTTTGACAATTAAATTTTTCGATGTGGCAAAGTTGACTAATCTAACTCCATTGTCACTACTAATTGCGTGTAGGCTCTCTTTTCCAATAGTTGGTCTAAAAATATCCTCCCGTCCTACTTTAGCGTTGAAATCCCCCAATAAAATTTCCATGTGATATCTAGGGAACTGATCAAAAGTATGTTCCAATTCCTCATAGAAGCTATCCTTTATATGGTCGTCTTTCTCTTCTGTAGGGGCGTGAGCATTTATAACTATGATGTCGCACCATCTACCCTTAAGTACTAAATATGATAACCTGTCACTGATAAATTCGACCTTTTTTACTGCTGATTTTATTCTTTTATGTACAAGGAATCCTGTTCCTAATTGGTGATTATTATTTCCTTCCCCATAATACAACAAGTAATCTCCTATTTGTGATATGCCATTCCCATCTAACCTAACCTCTTGTACTCCCACAAAGTCTATTCTATATCTAGCTAGTTCTTTTGCTACTAATGTTACCCCTCCTGTTCTATAAAGACTAGTTACGTTCCAAGTGCCAAATCTCAAATCCTTATTCCTTTGCTGTGGTCGTGCCAGAGAATCAGTCCTATTCCGAGGCTTACTGTAGGAATTCGTAACAAGCTGTTTTTTACGGTGATGGGTTGTTAGCCCTTCGCCCAACCCCCAAGCTGGAGGACCACCCCTTATCGGCTGTCCACGACTGCTTATTCAATATATTCGCAGCTACCCTCCACAGTACGTATTATTATTATTATTTATTATTATTGTATCTCAAATGGGGGTTAGCCCTATTTTACATATGTATGTTAGGGCTATAGTTTTACACAATAAAGTTATGTACTCTTTTATGGAGTAGGTACAGAATTATTTCAACATGAGTTACTAGTACGAAGGACGAAACTGGCAATTGGCATTAGATGAAACAGTCTATAGTGCGATAATATGCACAAAAGAACTGAAGCCTGTATGGAAATGAACGGCCACCATTTTCAAAAATGTGTTTAAATATCCATATTATGATTATTTTTCAATTTAACTTCATTCTCTATATTGTACGTTAATGTGCTGTAGACAGTATAATATACACTGCATAATGAATACGTTCGCATGGCTAACTCAGTTCGTGAGTAAAAACACTTATTCTTAGTAAAGTATTGTATTAGATTAAACAAAAACCTAATGAAAATTATCGAACTCAAAATCGCGATATTTCCTAGTTTACGTAAATGGATGAACTACTTTTCTTCCCTCCTATATCCAGTAGAGTGATTTCTTTGTGTTTTACGCCAGTATCATCGAACTACAGTCGTGGAAGAGAGTAGCAATCTGTGTTTCCGGTTCTCTAAAGGTATAGCCAGGTTAATATAAAAAAATGTTAGTAAAAATAAAATGATGTCCCTGTACAATCTCCAAACTGTATAGTACGGAAAAAGTATGAGGTATTTTAATACGTCGCAGTGTATATTAATAAACGTATTTGATGATAGATAGGTCTAAGCATTAAATTAATAAACCATGGAAATACTCACAATCAGTTAATACTTTACAATACCATAAACGCATGTTTTGATAATAAGTAGGACGAGATATATGCGGTATTTATTCTGGCTATAAGGTCAAAAATGAGATATACTTACTTACTTACTTACTTACTTACTTACTTACAAATGGCTTTTAAGGAACCCGAAGGTTCATTGCCGCCCTCACATAAGCCCGCCAGCGGTCCCTACCCTGTGCAAGATTAATCCAGTCTCTATCATCATATCCCACCTCCCTCAAATCCATTTTAATATTATCTTCCCATCTACGTCTCGGCCTCCCTAAAGGTCTTTTTCCCTCCGGTCTCCCAACTAACACTCTATATGCATTTCTGGTTTCGCCCATACGTGCTACATGCCCTGCCCATCTCAAACTTCCAGATATAAATCTACATGGTCTAAATAATGGTTACTGAAAAAGAGACAGTTTTCTCGCATTAATTTATTGCAAATACGAAGTTTGTTTCCTTTGTACTGAAGAAAATACCATTTAACTCCTTCTAATTCTCAACTCCTAAATTTGCAGACATAAGAATTTGGCTTGCCACTCATGTCATAAGCCTATTGCCTTCTTTGGTGTAGATTTTCTAGAGAATTACCAATAATTTTGATTCAAACCACTTATGATTATTATTTCTTATTATTACATTTAGAGGCAAATGCATTTAGTAACAAAGGTAAATGTGCTTTATTTCAATCCTTACTCCAACAGAACAGGAAAGGAAGTATTTAAAAAATAAGGCATCAGACATTCATTGTTCCGAATTTGGGCTCAGAATTTTACCGGTATGTATGGTCACCGTATTCATAGACCTAGACCTACGTACTTAAAATTTCTTCAATACTTCATTCATTTCTTGCCCATATGCGAAGACTGCGAAGTGCTGTTAAAACTTGTTGTTCACAACTTATTGGTCCAACTACTTCAAACCTTCTTTTACAATATCAGCAATAATTCGTAGACTCCTATATGTTTCTCAGTGAATTTATATTGTCATTTAAAAACCTTACCGTGTAATGTACATAAATGGATCAAAACTAGTTTTCTGCACCTTCATTTTTCTATTTCCACCATTTTTATATTATCAATGTCTTCAATACACTCTATATCCATTAATTTATTGTTTAAATCTTTCATTTTTTCTATATAACCTCCTTTACGCAAGATATTTAGCTCAGCTTTCGAACAAGGACATGAAACAAACGATCAGCTGTTTATGGAATCGGCCATCTTGTCCTGTGCAAAGCACATATTAGGGTGATAGAGTTGTATAAGTATTATCATGTGTAACTGTACACCTCTTATATACAGAATACTTTATATGCTGTTTATTAGTAACGTTTCGCGTTCCAACGGTGTATAAGTCCTGTATGACTTTTATACATCTTTTATTAGTAAAACTGGTAATAATTAAATCATTGTCTTTCCTTCTTGCCACCTGTAACGTTTGTTATGCGTGATATTCAAACACCTATATCTCCACGCTCATTAAAAACTGGACACAATATGCTTATATGAACTTCTTACTCAGAATAGTCCATATTACCACTCCGTAAAGCATTTACTATTTATCCTGAATCGCTTTGTATCTCAATGTATGGGCCTATTGAGAAATTTTCTCGTAATACATTTTATAAGAAAATAAATTTTATTCGTTTTCACTGTGTTCGAACAAAGCATACTGGTTCAATAAATTGCGATAATTAAGTAATTAACATACTAATTTGGAACGAATAAAGATAGGAGTTTTCTACGTGTTAGGAGATAATTAAGTAGTTATCATTCTAATTAGAGGCACTTAGCGATTTAACTTTTCCTACGTGTTAAAGTCTAATTATTCCACTTGATACAGCAATTATATTGAATTTCAATACGCATGCGGAGAGTGACAATTTTATTCATTGACTAAACCAACACAATACGTAAGTTTATTGGTCATATTACTCCAAATAGTATCGTTTTTCAGTGTGTGTTTTAAGTTATACAAAATGATCCACGTCGAAGTGCCTTACAATGAGCAAATTGTCGACGATCTTTTCGGCTTTTATTTTAAATGGTTCTATTTATGTGGAGTTCCACTCAAACACTACAAGAAGTCCATTCTGTACGAATTGTACTCTAGCTTCATATTAACTAATGCGTATGTCGTTGTAATAGCAATGTCTCTAGATGTCATTCTGCATAGTGATGAGTTGGATCGGATCATGGAGACCTCCAGAGTAATTGTGCCGGCTAGCAGCTCTTTATGGGTTCACATGATTTTGAGGTAAATCTGTGACGCAACAAATACTATACAATAGAGTTTACGTTATACAGTATTACCACAGTCTAGTATATACAGTCAAGAAGCTTGAGTTGTGAGGGTGCTAGGAACAATAGACTGTGCCGGTACTATTTCGCATTGTCTGTAATGAGGCGATATCAGCGATCCTAGTAGTTATAAACTATCCATGGATGCATATTTACTAAGTATTGAGCTTCGTGACTGTATATATTAGACTGTGGTATTACGTAGTAGTGTTTTCCTCTACGAATTCATAAGAACCGAGTTCCAATGAAGACAGAGATTTTTAGATTTTCCTTCTTTTTATAGGAAGAGGATGTGTGTATCTTGTTTTGTATTTGTCTTGTGTTGTCTTACGTCGCATTACCTGCTACATGGCCAACGACTTAGCAACAAAATATCTCTCACTTTAAATTGGAACAAGAATTTTTCGGGTCTAGAGGCCGTGGTCTACAGAAGATGGTGTTGCTACCAGACGTTTCGTCTACTGCTGCGGCAGACATCTCGAGTGGCGAGGAAATCACTTCGCCCCGTGTATCTCGCCACTGAAAATATCTACCGCAGCAGAAGGCGAAACGCCTGGTAGCAACACCAACAGTAGACCACACAATCTCAGCCCAAAAAATCCTTGTTCCACTGAAAGCCTACAAGCACGTAATGGCGGACAGTGAATAACCACGAGAGTGAGGCTCTTGACTAAACGGTGATTTTTAGCAGGTGAGTCTGTACACAGGCCAAATATTTTTAGCACAGTTTTATTTCTTTGTACTAAGCTTTTCATTTGTCTTTACATTTCATCAACATGTCTCCCCGTGGCCCAAAAATCGAGGAAATTGAATCTACCGTGCAACGAGTGGTGAAGGACGCGCTACGGGACATGCTACAAGACGCGGGCATGGTTCGAGTTCTCGCCGACACAATCAAGGACGCGGTGACGAGTGCAGTGGTGGTGGAACTCCAGAAAAATCTTGACTTCAACAAAGACTTAATTAGTGACTTCAAAATTGCTCTGGAGCAAAAAGATCGTCGGATCGAGGAGCTAGAGTACAAACTGGACGATTTAGAACAATATCAGCGACGCCAGTGTCTGCGTATTTTTGGTGTAGGTGAGAACAATGGTGAGGGCACCGATGTGTTAGCGATTAGTGTGGCGGAGAAGGTAGGGGTGGACTTGAGTCTGGCCGACATTGATAGAAGTCATAGAGTTGGTAGGAGAGATGAGAATCGACCCAGACCAATAATTGTGAAATTCGCTAGTTATAGGAAGAGAAGTGAGGTCTTCCGAAACAAAAGAAAATTAAAAAATTCTGGTTGGACAATTCGAGAAGACTTGACGAAAACTCGCCACAACATCTTACGCGAAGCGATTACCAAATTTGGACAAACCAACGTGTGGACTCAAGACGGCGTCATCATTGTAAAAAGCGGCGACACGAAAAGAAGGATCACCCGTATGGCTGAGATACATAATTAGTAAGTCAAGGCAACTCCTCATAAGTTGTTTGTTATATTAAGAAAGTAATAGTTTAATAATTTAATACTAATTATTTAATTATTGTAGTAATACTATATTTAGTTGCATTACATTACCTCAGTAAATTTAGTCTATTTTTAGTTAGGTTGGCACTATTGCCTATATCGTCCCGCTTTCTGTGGCATGCCCTCAGGCTGATGGCTCGTCTAGCCTCCCCGACCCTCCTCACTGTCGACAACCTGTTCCCACAACTCTGTCCACTTGTCTGTCATCCTCCCCAATCCCTCTATTGTCTACTTCTCAGCTGTTAAAGCAGTCTTTCTCACCTGACCCCAAATCTTTGAAAATAGCACATTTAAATTGTCAAAGCATTACTCCTCACTTCCAGAAATTCTCTTCTATTTTCACTAATATAGATGTCCAATGTATTCTTGTTAGCGAGACATGGCTAAAACCCTCGTTGTCTTCCTCACTCGTTCACTTAAACGGCTATACGTTATGTAGAAATGACAGATTATACAAACGAGGGGGTGGAGTTTGCGCATATATTAGGAATGATCTGCACCCTAAAATTATTCTAAAATCACAAGGCGATGCATTACGACCCGAATATTTGTTCGTAGAAATACAAGCAAGTCTTCATAAATGTCTCTTAGCAGTTATTTATAAGCCTCCCAAAGCTGGACATTTATCCGATTTAGAAAGCCCGTTAGCCGATCTTTTACCGCAATATGAACATATCTTACTTATGGGGGATTTCAATATTAATCTTCTGGCTGTCAGATCAAATGGGACTAATCAACTGCGTAATTTGTTCGAAACTTTCAATCTAACAATTCTTCCACTCAATCCTACCCACCACACACCTACTTCTGATACTTTAATTGACCTAATCATTACGAATAATTCTGATAGAATTCTAACCTCAGGACAGTTACCAGTTCCGGGAATATCTGGTCATGATCTTATTTTTGCCGAGTACTCTCTTCAGTGCCCAAAAAATGCAGCTAAGGTAATTACTTACAGAGATCTAAAAGGCATTGACAACGACCAACTAATTTCTGACGCCCTACAAATGCCATGGCATACTATTTTTAATTTAATCACAGTTGACGAAAAAGTTGCCACCTTTAATGACATGGTAATACAATTATTCGACAAACATGCACCTTTAAAGAAGAGACGTGTCACTCACCGACCTGCCCCATGGCTGAATGACAGTATTCGTAATCTTATGACATCACGTGACGCTGCTTTCCGGAAGTACAGACACAACAAATCTGCCGAAAACTTTAACAACTACAAAAAACTTAGAAACAAAACCACACAAAGCATTAGGAATGCTAAACGCCGTCACGCCCTGAGTCTCGTCGACCCGTCCATTCCCCCTCGGTGTCTTTGGAATAACTTACGTGATATGGGAGTAGGGAAGAAAGCATCAGAAGCTGAAGTTATAAACATACCGCTTGATAAACTCAATGAATACTTTACCTCACCTCCCACTATACGACCTGAAAAACAGTCAAAACGAAATACAATTAATACTCTCCTAGCTAATCCTCCACCTTCTCGCGAAAAATTTTTCTTCTCGCACATTACTGATTCTGAAGTAAGAAGGGCTCTTAAAAGCATTAAATCTAAAGCACAAGGCACTGATAACATAAGCATAGTCTTTATCAATAAGTTAGTCGATGTCGTGCTTCCCGTAATAACTCATATTTTCAATTCTTCAATTATCACGTCTGTTTATCCGCAACTCTGGAAAACAGCCCTGGTACGCCCACTTCCTAAAGTAAATTCACCTACTTCTGCAAAAGACTATAGGCCAATCTCCATTCTTCCCGTTTTATCTAAAGCTCTGGAACGCATCATTCATAAGCAGTTGTCAGACTACCTAATAGAATTTAATCTTTTAGACCCTTTAAAATCAGGATTCAGAAATGGCCATAGCACTTCTACAGCTTTGTTGAATGTTATTGAGGACATACGCGCAGCCATGGATAAACGACAGGCTACTGTATTATTTTTATTGGACTATAGCAAAGCCTTTGATTCTGTTGACTTCGATCTACTATTAACTAAACTACAAACGCTACACCTTTCTGATAGTGCTATCACCTGGATGTACTCCTACCTTACTGGCCGCCAGCAGCGTGTCATATCTAATAATCGTTTCTCATCGTGGCGTACTGTAGATACAGGAGTTCCTCAGGGATCAGTATTAGGCCCCTTGCTCTTCTCTATTTATATAAATGGAATTTCCAACTCATTTAAGCAGATATCAAATATATGCAGACGACGTTCAATTGTATATTTCAGCCCGTCCCGACGCACTAAACTAATAGCATTAATAGTCTCAATGAAGATCTTGATTCCATCTCTTCCTGGTCTCAACAATTTGGGCTTAACCTAAACGCATGTAAATCACAGGCTATTCTGTTCGCGAAGCGTAGATTAATTCCTGAAGTCAACGACCTGAATATTCCGCCTGTGAAACTGAATAAAACAATCATCCCGTTTAGCTCTACCGTCAAAAATCTCGGAGTACATTTGGAATCTAATCTCAATTGGGATACGCATATTAAATATACATGTAAGAAGGCATTCTCTATTCTCCATTCACTAAAAAGATTGTATCATTATCCATCTAAATTAAAACAGACGCTGGTACAGACACTCATTCTACCTCACTTCGATTATTGCGACGTTTTGTTCAGTGATCTCAGGATTGATTCCGCTCAGAAACTACAGCGTGTTCATAACGCGTGCGTCCTTTTCATTTGTAATGTTCGATACTATGATCATATCTCACCTTCTTTCAAGAAGTTATCATGGCTTAGGTTACATGAGAGGAGAAATCTGCACTCACTTTCTCTCTTATATCGAATTATGCACTCTTCATCCCCCTATTATTTATTCGCTCGATTTCATACTCTCTCTCGCTATCATAATATTAATAATCGATCACAACGCGATAACACGCTAGAAATTCCACTTCACGCATCGTCTCTGTATTCCTCATCCTTCACTGTTGCTACCTCTCGTCACAGGAACTCTCTGCCGCCTGAAGTCAAGGGCTGCCGAACATTGAATTCTTTCAAATCCAAGTTAGAAAATTATCTTATGACGAGTTGCCAAACTAACTTACTATTATGACAAGTGTTGTATTGCATGTTTCCACGTATTCACATTTTTTATGTTCTAATGATATTCAACTTATTTTATATTTTTGTTTTCATATTTTCCGATAATGTTATATCTCTAATGTGATAAGTTGAGCTATATATAATCTTAATTTTCCTTATTGTGTGTACTTAGAAATATTGTATTCACTGTATACTTTGTACTGCACTATTTTATTACTACTATTAGTATTATTATTATTATTATTATTATTATTATCATCAATATTACTATTCTTATTTATTATTATTATTATTATTATTATTATGAATAATTGTCTTTTTTTGTATGCCTCATTTATTTTGACCTGCTGTTCACATATTATTATGCTTTTTTCTTTCTTTCTGTATGTTATATATTATGTCTGATTTCTTCTTATTTGTTGTTTATTTTTTATTATTATTATTATCTTATTCAGTTTTGTGTGTAAAATTGTAGTGTAATTTGTAAATTTGTAGTGTTTTTGTAACGCAGTCTTTACTCCTGGTTGAGTGTTAGAGAAGGCCGTATGACCTTAAGTCTGCCAGGTTAAATAAATCATTATTATTATTATTATTATTATTATTATTATTATTATTATTATTATTATTATTATTAAATTCCCCAATATTAAACTGCAGATGTACAAAATGTTGCACCTATAATTTCATATAATTTTTACAGCCTTATAATGACTCGGTTAAAAATATTTTTATGCGTTTTACACACAACTTTTAGGCGCAAAGTTTTCTCTTTACTTACTATTACATACTATGTGAGAAAAATAAAAATAAAAAATTATATATATTAGTATGAGCACACACCTCGCAAATAAATCAAGTTAGGAGCTTGAATTTTTTACTGGTAGGCCTACTTGTTCATAAGACAACCTTTAAACTACATTTCTACAGGTTAATGTTTTTAACTTACATATTAAAAAATCATTTGATAATCAAAATCACTTTAATTAATATTAAATTTGATTTCTGTAAAAATTTTTTACATGTTTAAGGGAATATTGTAATGGTAGTCTACCTTTAACATACTTCATTTCTGAAAGATTTTTTTGTTAAGTTCACTTATACACGCTTTAACATCTGTGGTCATGTCGCGTGGATCTTTGGGTATATCAGTAGGCGGATTTAGCTATTGCCGAGTTTGTGTTTCTAATGCCGTGTGTTGTAGATGGTTGTGTTCATGAAATTGATTATAAGGGAAAGGAAGTTCATGCATTTGCATATTTGTTCTCTATCGTTGGGTGAATATGCTGAAAGATTATCTACATGAATCACAAATTTCTGAATACAATGATATTACTTTTATTGTGCACAAAATTGCAATACTTTGCCTTTATTTATAAAAGTATCGTATTTTAACATTTATGCAGGGAAATTGAATATTATGTATGTTTATTTGTCTTTCCCTCATTTTTAAAAGTGTGTAACCTCGTAAACACGATTAATTTATGTTTATGAATTTTGAACGTAACGCCCTCATAGGGAGTCTCTCAAGTTAGCAATTGGTATTCCTTCACTGTAGTCTTTAGAAGATTTCGATAGAACAATATCCAGTTTAACATCAGTTCCAGGAAATGTAGGAGATAAAGTGAACGAGAAACAGCAAATATTCTTTCCAAAAACCCTGGCTATTATCAACTTAAAAGAAATTCAAGATATTCTCGAAGGAAAAACACCCCAAAACCAACAAAATGTTCTACTGGGTGTTCATTTCAAAGTGTGTCATGACGTCACTGTTGTTGGGTCACCGATTTGAAGCGAGTTTCAGCTTATATGTTAGAGAAGTTGCCTATTTTTAAGGCGTTCTTCAATCTGAACTTGAGAACGTGTACGGTATAACTTGAACGTCGTAGCAACAGATGGCGGTCTGTATGGTCTGTGTGCTGCCATAACCTCTTTCGAACTGTGTTTTGCGCCGGCAAGTCGTACGCAGGGTATTTGTTATCATCGGTTGCGTACGGTAACATTCCACAACACAAATCAAATGCTCCGTGTCCATGTTGACCGTCGAAGTTAATGTCAACAAATACGTAAGTAATCGTCTTAACCCTCTCCACATATCCCGACAGTACGTATTTCCAAACAGTTCACATTCCTGCCACTACCGGCGTTACCGTACGTATCGGTAGATACTCTTCAGAATGAACGCCGTACTTGCTAGGCAACTTCTCTGGCAGATAAGTAATACACCTCTGCGGAAGTGTAGGAAGATTGAATTCTCTAGGCTCATCAGCTAGCCACATGACGGCATACAGCGAGCCATGACACACTTTGAACTGAACACTCAGTATAGAATAGCTCACAGCTTTTGTGCAAGCCCCTCTTACTTCTTGTGACGTAGAACGAAGTTTTTCACGCTATAAAGCTATGCTGAAAGACAACAAGCGAAGAATGACAACAGAAAACATATGTCACTGCTTAGTTGTGAACTGTAACAGCATAAATTGTGCTGAAAATCCATAGACTAAACGTAAGTTGCCTATACCTTATTATTCTGTTAAAATAATCTCAGACTGATAATGCATATTTTGTAGCAAATTTATCTATTTTATGGCATAATTGCATACATATTCTTCACGTTTTTAGGGCATGACCTTCCTTTCCATGCTGATTATATATTTTGATTAATGTTTATAATAGTGGCGCTCGAGGCGGCGATGAATCGTGACATGTAAATTTCCAATCCGACGTTTGCATTTGTGACTGAGACAAAACCATGAAATCCAACGTAAGGTTATGACGAATGTGCGTGTTCGTGCTGAAGACTGCATTACGAACAATGGTGGTGATCTGATGATCGTAATTTATAAAAAGTGACTCATGCAAGGAATAGTATCAAGTGTTATTTGTAATACTGTATATTAATAGTATGTAGTTATAATGTCTAATGCTGAAATATAATAGTCTATTTAAAATAGGTCACTGTTTCTACCGCACTGAGTATTTTGATCCCTTTTATAAACACTTTCAGTTTCAGCACAATCTCTTGAATTACACGGCACATCTCCAAATACTTTGTCTTTCGGGAATGAAACCTGGTTTTGTTGGAGTTGTAGCCGGTCACGCTAAAAGTTCGGCCATAGAGAGAAAACGTAACTCAGATGCAATTTTTATCCAGATTTCAGATTAAAGATGTGAAAAGAATGTTGAGCTATGCCTCTGTCTTCACCTGGGACCCGATACCTAACACAGATCCAGAAGATAGAAGATTTAGAATGACTCGCCTACTTCCTCTCATCAATTCGGCGACAACCAAGGTCTTCATCGGCTCCTTTGGACTGCACGCCTGCTATATGACGTCTCGGCTGATTATCAGAGACGATAGACCTTTGGCCATAAACGCATACTTCATCATCGATACAACATACAGCCCTTTCTACGAACTTGCCAATGTATCTGAGGTAACTAAGGAAGTTTATTGTACAGGGAGATCATTTTATTTTTAATTCAATTTTTATTGTACCTGAGTTTTTTAATGTACTTCACTCCCACCCCTTCTATTAACGAAGTTCCAACTGTCCTCCACATAGAACCAAGGCCGCAGTATAGTACGTTTCAGATATATGTTCGTGTTCTCCAGTGACGAAAACTTCCAATACTGAATCATATTTTCGAACAGGTACTGTCGTCCGTTTGCCTACGTCACATCCCGATTTCCCCCACCTGCTTCTGCTCGCTCCACTGTAAAGACTAGTGGCAGCACTTTCTTAGCTCTTTTCTGAAAACATTAATGTCTGTTACGTCTACGTAACATTATGCAACTGTTTAAAATAACATAAATAAAAGAGCCTCGTTAAGTAATTAACTATCACGTGATTCCCCCCCTTTCTACGATCCTGCGACATAACCACTTGGACGTATACTAGATAGCATGTCTGAGTAATTTTATCTGTGCGGGTCGGGCAGAAGTGAAGACTGAATTTACAGTACGTAAGGTACTCTTTTATAGAGTAGGTACAGAATTATTTCAACATGAGTTACTAAGTATGAAGGACGAAACTGGTAATTGGAATTAGATGCAATAGTCTATAGTACGATAATAGGCACAAAAGATCTGAAGCCTGTATCGAAATGAACGGCCACCATTTTCAAAAATGTGTTTAAATATTCATATTATGATTATTTTTCAATTTAATTTCATTCTCTATATTGTACGCTAATGTGCTGCAGACAGTATAATATATGCTGCATAATGAATACGTTCGCATGGATAACTCGGTTCGTGAGTAAAAACACTTATTGTTAACACTGTACTGTATTTTGATTAAACAAAACCTAATGAAAATTATCAAACTCAAAATCGCGATATTTCCTACTTTGCGTAAATGGATGAACTACTTTTCTTCCCTCCTATACCTAGTAAAGTGATTTGTTTGTATTTTACGCCAGTACCATCGAACTCCAGTCTTGGAAGGAGGTAGCAAACTGTGTTTCCGGGTCTCAATCATTAATCCAAAGGTAGAGTCAGGTTAATATTAAAAATGTTAGTAAAAATAAAATGATGCCCCTGTATTTCCGAAGAAAGTTCCAACAGAAGAGTAGATATTATTGCTATTGATAAACATCATAAAGCGGTGATCTTAAAATCAACTGTACGCTTCAAAAGAGATCAGCAACAGGCCGCACAAGTTGATCGTGAAAAGAAAGATATTTATGAATCTTATGTTAAACATTGTATTCCTCTTGGAAACCGAACTGTCATTGGTCTATTATTTTGTGAATAAGATCTTGAAAACTCCTGGTTTAAATTTTGCAACTATCAATAAAATTGCTAGTCAGATATTAAAGGATTCAGTTCAAATTCTCAATCACCATTTACATTTTACTGTAATTAAAATTGTTAACAATTCAATTATGTATGTAGACTATTGGTTTTCTGAATTATTTGGTCACTAATAATATAGGGACAGATAATTTATTTTTAATAAATTTTTACCACTAACTTACTTGTAGTAAAACAAAAAGTGACTTTTGACTCGGAATTTCACTCACTCCCCCTTAATACTGAGATGATAAATCATCTTCATCATCCTTTCAAGAAGTAGACCTAATGGCCTGTTACAGCTTGCGCCAGTGTTTTTGGCGTGTGTCCTAGATAGGCTATATAGTGCCCAGTTTATGAGCATGTTGCTAGTGCAGCTGAAAATGGTACCACTTCCTATACATGTCACATCAGCCATTTGCCAAACACAGTTGTTGTCAGACTGACTGCGGCAAATGTAAAACACTCGTACTTAACGTTCCCATTACTTATTTCACATGCCAAAAACGGTGACGCGGACTGTACGATCTCCCATCATCTTATGAGGTCTTCCAATAAGTCTTTTCCCTCGTGGTGTGTAGTGAAGCATCTGTCTCGATAGTCTGGTACACTCCGTTCTTTGCACCTGCTGAAGCCAGTTCTGTCTGTATTGTTGTAGATCAGGTATGCTCATTCTCTGATTCCCGATTACGTTCTGTAATCACAACCTTCGAATGTAGAGCGTGCTGTTCTTCGTTCGAAGCTCGACGGATGACTGCGGAAGGCAGTTCAAGTACTTAGTAAACGCACGAACAGTACGGGACAATGACAGAGTCAAAACCTTCTATAAGCAAACGATCATTCCGTACAGTGTGGGAGAAAGACTATTTATTGTTTCGCGTTCGGTAAAGTGTTTAGTATGTTGCAAGGTACTGTCAGGAATACTACTGAGCAACATAAAACGGCATTATACGCTCTGCTATCCAGAACATGCCGAAGTGGCAGGGAAGTTGTTTTCTGTAATATGTATTCATATACCAACGTTGTTATTATTATTGTTACTATTATTATTATTATTATTATTATTATTATTATTATTATTATTATTATTATTATTATTATTAGGCCTACTAGTAGTAGTAGTAGTATTACAATTGTTAGGTCTATTACAATTATTATTGTTATTATTATCCCTCAACTGATATCTATGTTGCTAGTTGTCGTAATGTACACTTAAAAAGCGATACCAGTTGAGGGTTATTATTATTATTATTATTATTATTATTATTATTATTATTATTATTATTATTATTGTTGTTGTTGTTGTCGTTATTATTATTGAGGTGATTTTATTCCAATAGAAATACATGTTATGATAAAATAACTTTTCAGAGGCACTAAAGTTTCAAGAATTGAAAGCTCTTAATGAAAGGCGAAACATTTAAGAGAGTCTAAGAATTTAGAGTCTATGTTTAGGAGCAAGTTATGTAGTGTATTGGGAATTAGCTAAGGCACTAAAACCCTTCACGGATGGTGAACTTGTAAAGAGATGTATGGTGCCTGAACAAAATATAGTTAATTATATCTCTGTATTGGAACAACTCAAATTTGAATTCACAGAACATAGATTTAGTGATTTTAGACGCATGGAAAGTGATATTAATCATTTTGTTAATTCTTTCATAGTAAATTTAGTACAATTCGTGAGAGTGCAGTTCCAGGACGAGTTAATTGATTTTCAAAGTAACGTAGAATTCTGAACTAAATGCAGAGAATATGACTTGACAAGCATAGAATATTAAAAAATGAACAAAACGAAATATCCCAACATAAGCTTATTCGCTACCACTATGTTAGCTACCTTTGCCTCGACATACCTGTGCGAAGAATTATTTTAGAGAATGAAAGTTGCTAAATCCAAACATCGATCCCGATTAACAGATGAGCATCTTCTGAGCCAGCTGCGCATTGAGTAAATTCGTTGGAAATAGATTTCCGATTACTTGCAGAAAAGAATCCACATGTTGAATAGACCGCAATGTATGGTGGAATATGAAAATAGCAATATCTATGATATGATAATAACATAACTATATTCAATATAATACACAATGTAATAACTGAATATTACAGTGTATATTCTCTCCCTTTTCAAATTCAATTTATTATCCATATTTGTAACAGTGTGAGAGGGATGCCACAGGCGGTGCTGCAGTGTAGGCCTAGTTGCGGAGCCCAGTCCGTACACTGTGTGTGTTATGCAGTGCAGCATCATCCGTGTAATCGGAGCTTTTACAATTTTGAGCATACCTGTTGTAGATTTTGTACTATAGGTGTTACTTCTAATTCTTCTGCAATGTCAGTGTTCCTCTTGTGATCCAGGAGACTATACCCAACAGTTCTTCGTAAAAATCTCATTTCTGCAGTTGTTAATCGTCGGTCATCTTGAAGTGGAATAGTCCAAACTTTACTACCATAGTTCAGAACTGATCATGACAAAATTTTATATAATTTAAGTCTTATATTTTTACTCTTGTGACTAGAAAGACTTGGATATGGATAACATTACAACTAAGTTCCTTGTCTTTTTAACAGTATCTGATGACGCTTATATGCTTCCCTCTATTCTACGGAGCCATCGGCATGTACTGCTATTTAGTGACCATCGCATGCAGCCAGCTGGAGAGGCTCAAAGTCAACATCCTCAAGATCAAAAGCAGTATGGATTCCGCGAAGGACAAAGGCCCCATCACAAAATCCACTTTCTATCGCATGCAGAAACAACTCGACGAATGTATTAGTCATCACCAGAATATTCTACGGTAAAGCAAATGAAAGCTTACATTTTCCTTCAAGTACTGGACAAATCGGTGCAATTTTGTCCCACTGTTACGGGAAATGAATCCAACACGAATGTTGGGACTCGAATGTATGATAGCCACGGCACAAGAATATAACTTTAAAATGTATATAAGTAATAAATATTATTAATATTAATAATTATTGTTATTAATTGTCAATATTAATATTAATATTAATTAGTATAATATATTAAAAACATTATTCATAAATATACGTAAGAGAACACCTGGTCTAATACATGGTTTGGATGATGATGATGATGATGATGATGATGATGATGACGACGACGAATAATATTAATATTACGGGAATGGAGTCACCCACAGCCACATATACTATCATTTGTCTAGCAATTATTAATTAAGAACTTTAACTCAAACTCTTTGCATCTTTAATAGAATTTTAATTAAATTTATTGATATTACAATTTCCACATATATATTTTAAATATAGGCCTACATAGGAGGATCGAAAAGTAACGAGCATCTGTTATTTTGTGCGTTATTTTTCGATCCTCCCTCGTAATACGGTTTTCTCCCAAAATAACAAATGCTCGTACTTGGGACACTTCTCTTTACGTATCTTGATACTATAAATTACGGGATATAATTAATATTTCGAGTATAAATTGATTAAAAAAATAGTAGCTTAAGAAATAACAGAAAAAATTTCAGTATGAAAAAAGTTAAATAATGGATAGTTCCAATTTTAAAAAAATGTAATACATATTTAATGCTATTATTGAAAACCTTATTATTGAGGTTACTTAAATTCTGGATTTGTTTTAATAAACTCATTGTATAATCTTGGTCCATTATATGAAGCATTAATTTGTCCAGATTTTGAATTGTATTTTGTTTCAAGCAAAAGACGTAGATTATTACGCCTAGTAATGTTTCTATGTCATTATATATACTTACAGTAATTTCATTAAAAGGAAGTTCAACAATATTGAACTGTAAATTTGTTCAAAATTATGAACACAAAATTCTGAAAAAATCAAAAGTATTAGATATCAACAATTTTTGACAAACAAATTTTAATTATTATTTTTTTAAGGAAAAGCAACGGAGTAAGATGTGATTTAGCAATTCTTCCCCACCAAATATATAGCATATATTATCTAAGCACAGACTCAAATATTGCTATATATATATATATATTATTCTAAAGATATGAAAGGAAAAAACACACCCAAATGACTTTTAGAGAACCCAGAGGTTCACTGCCGCCTTTACATAAGACTGACCTCGGTCCCTATCCTGATCAACTTTAATCCAGTTGCAGTCCCTAGCATAATATCCTACCTCCCTCATATCCACTTTAATATTATCCTCTAATCTACATCTCGGCCACCCCAAAGGTATTTTTCCCTCTGTCCTCTCAACTAACACTTTATATACATTTCTGGATTCGCCCACACGTCCTACATATCCTGCCCCTCTCAAACATCTGGACTTAATGTTCCTAATTATGTTAGGTGAAGAATACAATGTGTACAGTTCTGCGTTGTGTAACTTTCTCCATTCTGCTACAGCTTCATCCCTCCTAGCCCCAAATATTTCCCAAAACACCTTATTCTCAAACACCCTTAGCCTCTGTTCCTCTCTCAAAGTGAGAGTCCAAGTTTCACAACCATACAGACCAACTGGTAATATAACTGTTTTATAAATTCTAACTTTCAGCTTTTTTGAAAGCAAACTATATGACGAAAGCTTCTCAACCGAATAATAGCAGGCATTTCTCATATTTACTCTGTGTTTAATTTATATAATTTATCTTTGTTACTGCTACTCCAAGATAATTGAATTTTTCCACCTTTTCAAAGGATAAATTTCCAATTCTTATATTTCCATTTCGTCCTGTCCTGGCCGCGAAACATAATTATATACTTTGTACTTTCGGGATTTATTTCCAAACGTAATTCCTTATTTGCTTAAAGTAAATTCAGCGTTTTCCCTAATAGTTAGTGGATTTTCTCTTAACATACGTCATCCATATAAACAAGCAGCTGATGTAAAGATATTCGCATTAAACAAAACACTCTAATGTAGAAATAAACTATGATTAAACATTGATTTAATATCTATCGCTTTCTGAATCTAGCTGGCTGCGGCTGTTTGTTAACAACTTACCAGCTTTACTAATATAATGTTCACGAAGCGCTATTGCTGCTGGAATACACAAGATACGTCTTGTAACTTGCGATAACACTGGTAAATTTTCCTCATGTCTCTTTTCTATTTCATTCAATATTCATTCATTCATAGTTTTGTGCCCAAGAACAGCTCCTCCACTGCAAACTCAGCATTCTCCATTTTTTCCTATTTTCTACCATCCTCTTAGTCTCCGTATATGATCCATGTATCTTAATGTTGTCTATCATCTAATTTCTTCTGTCTCGAACTTTTCTCCCATTCACATTTCTTCCAGTGCATCCTCCAGTAGGCAGTTTCTTCTCAGCCAGTGACCCAGCCATTCCTTTTCCTCTTCCTGATCAGTTTCAGTATCATTCTTTCTTCACTCACTCTTTTCAACACAACTTCATTTCTTATTCTGTCTGTCCATTTCACACGCTCCCTTCTTCTTCATATCCACATTACAAATGCTTCTAGTTGCTTCTCTTCACTTCGTCGTAATGTCCATGTTTCTGCCCCATAGTACAATGCCACACTTCACACTATCTTAGTACTTTTTCCAAAGGTCCACATAAGATGCTTCTTTTTTATTTAAAATTTCCTTTGTCATTGCTATCCTTCTTTTGACTTCCTGGAAGTAGCTCATATTACTACTTACAGTACAGTGGAAGCTCTTAAGTTCGACAGAAATCAAGTTCGACATTCTATAGTTCGACTGCTTACGTAGGAGAATTAGATACGTCCCTATATGGGCACTAAGAAATGAGTTTGCCATTTGAATGGGAATTGGTTCTGTGTCTTGTAGTGATGCTTTTGTTAAAGGAAAACATAACATTTTATTCATTAGGACATCAATATTTAATCACTGATTTTAAATTAATGAACTCTTCTTTTTCTATTTGAGAATTTTGCCGTTTGTGAGACAGAACTGTCGACACCCACAGTGGTACTAGAAGAGCATACACAAATCTCGGGACGGGCAGGAAATGCAAGTACAGTACTGTATTCGTTGTTGGATAACCAATACGAATTTGTATTCATTTCACCTGCCACACCCGCTACCCTCATTGGACAGAACTTTCAATTCTGTTCAGTCGAACTTAGGAGAGTCCACTGTACACTCCAAGTATTTGTTCTACAGCCTTATTTAGAATTCGCACGTTTCCCATCTTCATTTCTCTTCCGATAGCCTAATTCTTTTACTACGGTTTCTCTTCCTGGGTGACGATGACAATGTTATTGCTATTTCTATATGAAAAAGAAACAAACCAAATAATATTTAAAAAATACTTTTTTAATGAAGATAAGGTAAAGCAGTCAATTCGCACCGAACTCTAGATTCGAGCGTGACATTTCAACTCGTTCGTATTCAGTTTCGATAGATATAAATGTAATCCTAGATCATAAATACCCAGATTGCTCGGCGTTATAGGTTTTGACAACTTCTGTCAGGTTTACTATGCTGCCATCTAGTTGTTACATAAGAAGTCACGTCATAACTCACATTTGAATTGCATTAGCGTCTGTACTGCCATCTCGTGTCCGTCTACGGAGGACGGGTGGCAATCCTAGCGGTTGTTCTCTTCAAAGTGCAACCGATTTTAACATAGGAATGAGCAATCTATTTGCGATTTGGGGCGAAACCTACCCAGCTGTATTTGACTCTGATGTATGTGTTATTTTTTGCCTGCAACTCGGTCCTACACAACTCTGATGTAGACAGCGTGAGGAGAGATCTCAATTTCAGACATAAAGGAGAATAAATATCTATCCAGTCTGATGACGAAGGTATACAACATAGAAACAGAGCCCTAATTAAAAACGAACAAAAATAATTACCTATATTGCACATAAACTAACTATATTATGTGATATGAATAATTCATTTCTGTAATAGGTCCTTATTTTATTATTTTTAAGCTTTTCTCATTTTCCGATCTCGTATAACACTAGTTAATACTTCAATAATTATATTCATAGGTTGATGCACTCGCTGGAGGAAGTCTGCAGTCCAATGTTGGTGTGCCACTTTGTGCTTATTTTGGGTGGCATGTGCTTCGCAGGCTTTTCTTTTGTTGTGGTAAGCTTATTACTTTTATTTAATTTTACAATACAAATACTTACACCCTACCAAAATTTTAAGTTTGTACCAGTGTCCAATTTGATATTTCTGGAGAATTAGACAGGATTAGGTTGACCAGACGTCCTCTTTTGTCCGGACATGTCCTCCTTTTTAGATCTTTGTCCGGGGTCCGGGCGGATTTTTAAAAAATCAAGAAATGTCCTCTTTTTCGTAACTTGTATGCCTGATATTTTGAAATTATCTGATTTGATACCTTTTCAAGTAACTTGCCTGTAGGTTGTAGCAGCAGCGACGAAATATACTCTTTGCCAACGATTATAATAACTCTCATTGCTCTCCCTTGTTACGGTCGTTGCTCACAGGTAACTAGTAAATCGAGAGATCGAGGTGCGAATGTAAATCTAAAAATATATTTTCTGCCCTCTTTAATAATTATAGTTCCCTTGACTTTCATATGTAACTAACTGTAAAATCATTATTATTAAGTTCTTTTCATAATTATTGTGTAATAAAATAGATAGTAATGTACTTTTAAGTATGATGTAAGCTAAATCTGTACTGTAAATATTTTGTAATAAAATAGATATTGGCGTAATTTAAGGTATAATGTAGACTTAAGGCTAAATCTAAGTACATATTTTCTGTCCTCTTTTTTTTTTTTTTTTGGCCAATGTCCTCTTTCTTATCGATGTGAATCTGGTCACTCTAGACAGGATGAAAATAGCACTGAGTATGACATTTCGAATTAACTTCAATATAAAACACAATGCAGAATAAGATTTCAAGTAACGTGTCATTTTCTCTAACCACCCATCTATACAGAATGTATCAAAATGTAAGGTCAACCGTTATGGCGGCAATAGAGAACCTGATTTTGTACAAAATATATCAGTACAATTTTTTTCGAATTCGTTACTTTTTTCGAGTTGCACGACAATAAACTTTCTTATAAGAATACTGTGAATCCCTCTTTTTTTGCCTCAAAACACTAACAGTGCTTTATGTAATGCTAACTCTTCAAAATAAAATAAAATACAATTCAAATTCAAACATACGCAGTACAGAGGAAGGTAAAATGTACGTATGAAAAGGGTACTAGGAAGTTTTTAATTTCTTACATAATAAAATATTTTATTACTTCTGTTTCCAGAGTCTGGGAAATGGATTGACTATGGCGCAAAGTGTAGTGGTTTACACGGCATTTCTGATTCAACTGTATGCCTACTGCTGGTTCGGGGGCGAGTTAACAGATCTGGTAACAAATTAACATAATAATGTTATAACATTCAAGTTTTACTTGGTTGGTTCTACACAGCTGTGAAAACTTTTCTTATTCCTGTCAAAATAAGTTATGTTTTGGCTTCTTCTACAAGATAAGGGCACATAGGACTCCCATGACGTGGAAGCAGCACGATACCGGATGGCATGTAATAAAACTCAAATCATCACACTTCCGATTGACAAACGTTTATTTCCTAGGCGGAATTCTAACGCATGACTACGATTTTTACTCTGCGTAAAAACTACGCTTCCTCTGCTATAAGCCTTGGTTTTTCTGAACCGATGCATGCGGGTTGAGAGATGAGAGGCCCGCCTCGCACAAATCCAGGCTACACGAGAGATAGTGAGTGGTTTCTATAACTGCGAGATGCGAGGTCTGCGTACCTCGCAGCCATAGAAACCACTCACTATCTCTCGTGTAGTCCGGATTTGTGCGAGGCGGGCCTCGCATGCGTCGGTTCAGAAAAACCAAGGCTTTAGCCTATTATATCTGGGTTCATCAGCCGATTTTTCAGTTTGTTTTCCTTCGAGGACTTTCGTAGCCTATGAAGGTATATCGAAGCCAATAATGACATTATACAATTGTAAACAATGCTTTCAATAATTGTTTGACATATTTTTCATACCAGCGAATTTCATTCTTCCATAAGAACTGAATGAATTTAATTGCCTTCTGTTTACCTTGTACTATTTTAATGTAATCTCAAACCTTGATCTTAATCATTGTATATACAGCGAAACCAAATTCGTAACACAGATGGGGGCAGTAAAATATGCCTTCGATAACACATTGATAATTATAATTAGAAAGGGGTTATCATTTATCACGTCTGTCTCCGGAACTAAAGACTTGTGATTTTTTACTTTGGGGTAAACTAAAGACAATGTATATGGGATAAAGCTCCATACTCTTAAAACGCTTCAGAAGAACATATGCCGAAGAATTCACCCGATAACGAGAGAGAAACTACACCGAATATCAAGGAATTTTATCCCAGATGTAAAAAATGTCTGGATATTCGGGGTCAGTATTTTCGACATCACCTTTCAAGCTGATGAGTTATTTTAAATAAAGATATCGAGTATAGTTTTTTCATGTATAAACAATCAATGGTAATGATCTGTGACAGTGCTATAGTGCTGCTTATGATTAGGTTTTTCTCCGGAGCGATTATTTGTGCGCTTTCTATCGGAGACCTCCGGTTATCTCCGATTGATGCCGCGCAAGTTGTATATGTGCTGTGGCGCAGACATACATTTTCCGCTGAGCATTCCTTTAGTCGGATCAGGTAGTGATTGGAGTCCGCTGACGTCCGCGTATCTTTTAAAATAAGTGTGTAATTGTTTGTTGTTTATTTTCTCTTTTTTATTTACCTTTCTCTCTCTCTTTCTTCGGCTTTTCTTTTTTTCTTGTTTTGCTTGAAGTACTATGTTAGTTGACAGATTTTTTTTCTAGTTTTGAAATTCAGAGTATATGCGGAAAGGCGTATTAGTTTTATGCCATTGATCAAATTAGTAACATTAAAATTAACTGAAAACTGACGCAGAAGTAAAGCTTTTCAGTAAATATAAACATTTATAATTTTCCTGGAAACACTCGTTTATTCACAAACAGTTTTTGTCAATTATTATTCTAATCGGTTTAGTTTAACGTAAAATATATTAAGGGAGTTTCAAAACGGAACAAAAGAAACGTGTGATATCAATGAGTTAAAGTTTACTGTCCAAAATAATTTATTAAGATTCTTCACCAGACAGGATTGTGGTCATTGTGTTAAAAGGTGTCAGTATTTGAACTGTCTCTTCTAAAACGCATCACTCTTCCTCTGTAATAAAAAATATAAGCGGATATGAACTTAAGGATAATTGTAATTATATTATTACCACACGTTTGTTTAGTTTCAGAATGAAACTCAATATTTTAATTTAATAACTCAAGTTGCCTTTTAAATACTCCATATAAGTTACGTATGATTTTTATTGCCTCGAAAGTTACGTTTTATAGAAATTTCAAGACTTTTTTTCTAGGCTGTGAACCTTTGGAACAATAGCACTAAAGCAGTTTTAAAAAATCGTATCAAATGTTTTGCGAAATTTTAAAACTACGAAAACGATATCACTAATTAACCGTCAATGTGTATCTGAATGGTAATAATTTATTTTTGACAGCAAGTACGAGTACCACAACCGCGGCTCTTAATGTTAGCCTAAACACTTACATATCTACATTTTAAAATTTAGACCTACTCAGAGAATCTATCTAACCTGTTCCACGCCATAGAGATTCCCAAATACGGACCTGTTAGCGTCCTAGGAGCGTTTGGCTTTTCTGGCAACACAATCACCAACTCATATTTCATTTCAAGTAAGCGGCTCATCACTGAAGTTTAGAGTTTCATCTCGTAACAATATGCTGGATCAATCTTAGAGGGTCCTTTTTTGCTGAAATTCTTCTGCTTTTCAGTTTTTCATTCGCAATGTTACTCTGTCTGCACACAAAACAACTAAATTATTTATTAGAACTTTTATATATAAATCAAAGTAAACACGCTTTTTAAAAGAGTTCAAAAGTGTTTTGAACAGTTAAATTTACTTATTTACTTTCTTGAAGTTCGCGATTGTGCGATCGCTTCAAATGGTCTAACAAATTCGAAGTACCACCACCCTTAGAGTAAATTCGCCCACAAAGTTCACAACGTGCGACTTTATTATTAGCTTCATCTAAATTAAAGAATTTCCATGCGACGGATATACGATTTGGTGTCATTTTATTTCACTCACAACTACCCTCAGTCCGTACGCGCCGGTTGTCCTTGAGCTCTACGTCCTCCAACTTCGCTTCGCTCCAAACCACCGCATCCCCCCGTATGTCCCCTATTCCACCTACGATAGTACCGGAGATCACCGGTGGAGAGCTTTATTCGTTATCTCAGATTCCTCCGCGGTAGTAGTCACTCCGATGAGCAGCACTACAGTGCTACTTAGAGGTAAGATTTGAAATATGTGCACTGTATACATGTTGGAAGCGACGTAACTGTACACATTGAGGGCGGCAATACAATACATTAAAAAAACAATAAAAAAATCTGTTATGCATTTTGTAATTAAGTGCATGATCAATTAATTACGAAATTACGCTGAAAATCTGCGTAGTTCGGCAACAGCGCATCCTTGGTTCATATTAGGTGTGAGTAGTAGCATTCCGTCCCATTGTTACTGCAGTAGGTTTCCTAGACTTCCTAATAGCATGAAATAATGATGTATTAATCTTATCATTTAGTTTGAAAGAAAACCGTCAATTTTATTGATAAAATGTAAAGGAATAAACCATTCCTTTTCATTTTCTCCAGAATCGTACGAATAATATCGAGCAAAACAAAGTTAAAATTTAGAATTATTTTATTTTCTGAGAAAAATATTGATTTGGGATTAATGTTGTATTAGAATTTTTGTTGTACTCTATCCAAGGAATAGATTGTTAAAATTTGTACAGTTATATAACTTTCATTCTGTATAGGCCTACATATGTACACATAGGATAACCTTAAATACGTTCAAAAATTTCTTGTGTATGTTTCTGAATAAAAATTAAAAAAAAAAATGTTCCTATGTACATGGGCTCGAAAATGTTTCATAATATCTTCATATCGAGGTATCACGCAAGGAAATTTCTATGTTTTAATGAATGCTCATAATTTGCTCTTCGCTCTCATTACTTAATGAGTTAATTGTCCAACTATAATTAAACAAATCTGAATTACCCCGTTTGTGTTTCAGGCCGAGAGCGTGAGAAATGCAGCGTGGGAGTGTGAGTGGGTGGGAACTCCTGTCGAGTACCAGCGATGTCTTGTGTCCATGATATTCATGTCCAGCAAGGAGTTCACTCTCACCGCCGGTAAATTCGTACCGGTGTCCAGGAGAACAATGATGAATGTAAGGCTAATGTCGTAGATATGGTTTTCCTATTTAATAAAAATGTATTACCTTTCTACAGCATCTAGGTATAGATGATTTTATGAACTATAATAGGCATATGATTTTTGGCTTCCACAGTAACTTCGTTGTAAAGAATAATTTAGATTTTTCAACTATATTTTACATTTAATTAATATCTTCGAATTTTCGGAGATCTCATCACCAGAATCTTATTACCTAAGACTCCCTCCGTCCGTATAGCTCGAGTATTCAGGACCAACAAAATACAGACTGATTATATTTTTAGTCCTGACAGCTCAGCGACGCGAAAGAGGGGAAGTAATAGGAGTAGTGGGGAGAGTTCGGGAGTAGAGATAGGAGTGAGCCGTCAATAAAGAAATGCAGTACAGCTTAATTGTACTGAAAACACAACGCTATACCGCATGCGTGACATTCGATCGTTCTGAAGGCAAGCGACTGACTAACCTGAACAACCCTTGGCGTGACTTAATGGACTCGCCTGACCCAGGCGCACATTGTCGGCGACTGTCAGATAATCGTACTGTACGGGTGCTAAGACTCTAATTCGTGAACGACCTCGCGACGTGTGCTAGTCGTAAGGATTGTTTACGTATCTCGTATCGAGGACGATGGAGGGATGAGTGTATTGAGTAAGGATTGAACAATTGTGACGGTTCGCCATACGTGTCAGGGTTCAGGAATTACTTTATTATTGAAAGAATCTTAATAAATAAACAAATTGTGTCACATTTCATTTATTCGCCGTGTCATTGCAATAGAAATAAACCTGCCTGCATATGTACAAGGAATTTTTTCTTAGAAACTTATAGGTTATATTTTATTCAAAAAATATACAGTACCTAAAGCATGTTACTTAACGAAAATTAATTGAATCTCTCTGGCAAACGAAATTAAGAAACTACAAGAACTTATAGTTTTTTATCAATAGAATATAACAAGATCAGTAATTCCTAATCGATCAGAGTAATAGATATTTAATACGGTTTGCACATCGCTTGAGTCGAAATGTACTAAAACAATGGAATTAAAAACAAAACATTTGTTTAATTAGAGCAATTCGTGAATTTTTTTTCTATTCGTTTTGATTTTGGCAGGTGTCATATCGACTTCTGATTTCATGAGCACTTCACACATAAGTACTCTATTATAAAACAATTTTTTACTTTATTCATTCGAACAATATAACAACAAGGCCCGTGTATCTTCAGAACTTATTTTCTGGAAGAATGGGCTTTCTTTGTTTCTTAATTTATTTTCGCAATATCCGGATTAAGATATTTTAATACTGCAAGTCGCAAAACAGCCTTTTAATTCTGTATTCTTTATTTTTGCTCTTAGTCTTGGCTTCATACGCTCCATTGTAAAGAAGAAATTTTCACAAGCATAAGTAATACCAGACATAGACAGTACATAAGCTGTAACACGTCCCGGACATTTTTTCCAAAACCAAATTTCCCAATTCAATATTCTTCCCAAGCTATTATTCCCAAAAATAATTTTCCCAATCCAACATTCTCAAACGCTTTTTTCCCAATCCAATTTTCATACATTTTCCCAATCCGTCTTTCCAAAAATCACTATTCCCAACACAAAAATATTTATTTACATTGAAATCAATAAGTATACAATGATTATTAAGTGAAGTTGTATCCTATAGTTCTAAGATAATCTAATATTCTGCAATTTTTTTTTTATATGCTGGGTATTGCAAGACGATAGATTTTAAGCGATTTTCAGTTTGTAACCATTTCTTCTTCGGTTTAGCCTTTACGTACTGGCCTAAAGAAAATTTCACCTTAAGAATTTATCCTGGTGGTAACTCTGGGTGTTCAGTAGCTAGGCACTCGTTTTAATCTCTGAACCACGAGTTTGGTTACCACCCAGTTGTACACGTTTGTCATCATTCTGATTCACTGACATTGAGAGCTTCGCTACTACATTTCATTCGTTAGAAATAGGGTCCATCCTCACAACAGTACAAACTTCCTAGCTTTGGTTATAACACTTCATTGCGTTTCATGGTTGTATTCATTAAAGATATATTAATTGTACCCTAAATAATTTTAAATATTTGTATCGTGATAATAATATTCAGTATTTTCTGAGTTGTACCAATGTTCATCTTCCAATGATAACTTTAATTCTAAGTGGTAAATTCAGCGAAAACTTAACTCCAATGACATCCTTCTCTGTAACTCAATACTGTAGCAGTGTTTTCCGGTAAAATACGTGAATCCAGGTTTGACTCTCGTCAGAGATTTAAAATATATCTGTCTCCTTTCCAGGAGACCTGATTATATTCTAGACTTCTTGTCTTGCTTTGTTCTGTGTTATCTTAAATCTGTGATCTTACTCCATGCTTAACATTGTTGACACAAATAAATATATTTATGTGACTTAGAATCAAATTTCAATCGTACAGTAGTGGCAAAAAACCGGACCCACCCTTTTAGCTCATTTCAGAGCCTTGTTCACTCCAGAGCACGATGAACTCGTAACTAAGACTTTCGTGGTTCGAATCCTGCCTGGGAAGGAAACATTTCCTTGTTGCTTATTCAAATGTATTTCCAATACTTTTCGATTGCTGGTAAAATACATGTTCTGGGAATCCCAGGCAGGATTCGAACCACGAAAGTCTTAGTTACTAGTCCATCATTTTTTTATTATATTGGGTTATTTTACGACGCTGTATCAACATCTGAGTTTATTTAGCGTCTGAATGATATGAAGGTGATAATGCCAGTGAAATGAGTCTGGGGTCCAACACCGAAAGTTACCCAGCATTTGCTCGTATTGGTTGAGGGAAAACCCCGAAAAAACCTCAACCAGGTAACTTGCCCCGACCGGGATTCGAACCCGGGCCACCTGGATTGAACAAGGCTCTGAAATCAGCTACAAGGATCGGTCCGGTTTTTTTTTGTCACTACTGTACATGACAACGATTCTATATTAGTTCATTTTATTTAAAATGATCTGTTCTGTGATCATATAAAGAGTAACATAGAAATTTGTGCCTTTATTTATAGGTAATCAACCAGACCATCTCATTCGTCATGTTCCTGATACAGGTTAAAGACGGAGGCAATTCTGCAGAACTTACAGAATAAGAAATGCATCATCATCATCATCATCATCATCATCATCATCATCATCATCATCAAATATAACTATTTCCAATCAAAATTTCCTCAGAACATGCTTTTATAGTTGAATCACTTAACAAATACAACAGAACATCATAGGGAGTAGTATATAGGGTGGAAGTGAAATAATTCTCCAGATTTTCAGAGCGAATAGCTCATGTTGCTCATAACAATAAAGTGTGATAGCATATTGGTGAGAAGGTCATAGTTTTCTCAGAAAAAAATATGTTTCCCCTAATGTTTAGCACCCTTTTATTCGGTAACTATTGCGAGTAGAATCGTAATTTCTGTCCACGTCGATAGATAATAATCTAATAAAGAATTATTTATGCCTCTGACGTATTTCAATAGCGTTGACTGTTTTCGTGTAAATTTAATTTAAAAACCACTAATTTTAAGTCACTGAACAATGCGATCAGCTTGCAACATTTTTAACAGAGAGGGAGGTAGTTCACCTTGCCAGACAGACCTGGGTTCGTTTACCTCTTGCATCAGTATTACGACGGAACGAGGAATGGGTTAGCGGCGATATAGCCGGACTGTTCAAACTTACAAATTAATTTTCTAATTAACAGTACATTTAATCACAAAACGTAATATACAGCAGGTTTTCTATTCATTTAAGTGTACCCTATCGTCCCTTTTAATCTTCAGGATTATTTCACATTCACCCTGTGTAAGCATTCAGATGTTATCGTTTCAATTTCAATGTAACTAACAAAACCCAGTTATGAATAATTTCAAGGAAAAAATTCTTCCGTAGCTGGACATCGAACCTGGGACCTTAGATGAGCGCGCCAACGTTCTACCGAGCTACCCAGAAACAGTGGTAGAGGGTTGGCACTCTCAGCCAGGGTCCGGGTTCGTTGCCCGGCCCCGGAACAATTTTTCTCTTGAAATTATTCAAGTCAGCCTTATAGGGAGCTATACCTGAAAAGCAGATTTTTAAAACTAAGAAAAAATGTGTAAGAGCATAGGAAACGAAAACGAGTAATTGATATATAAAATAATGAACCATTAATACACTTTGGAAACAAAGCTTTAATCGCAAACGTGTAACACTTAAATTGATTGAAAATGAAACAAGATATTGGAAATCAGTTTAAAAACTTTATTCAATATGGAATAAGCTGTAATGGGTAATTCAAATGAGATAACAATAACCATTTAAGCATTATCACGCCAATTCAATAATAATTAACATAATTTAACTATATTATAGGCTACTAATTTAAGTAGAGCACAGAAAGCAAAATATGAAAATTAATAGCGAAATAGGGAATGTGGTGTTAATGCACCAATATGGAGACAAAGTTTCAAACGCAGAAATAAACATCTTCTTAATGCATTGCAGTTGAAATCATAGCTCTGAGATTAGTTACAAACGCCTTCAAAATGGGGTACTTAAAATTTAGCATTGTAGTTGTGGCCAGTTAACACAAATACTACAGAAGATGATTCGAGGAATAGTCTGTAGCCATTTACATGCTATTATTTCAATTTCATAATAATTATCACAACTTAATAATGTTACAACTGAAGAAAAACACAGAAAACGAAAGCAAGAAAAATTAATGTACAATTAAATACTGTCCTATTAATAAATGGATATCTTAAATATGAAATCACACTTCTAATGTACATGAGAAAGCCTTCAAATAATATATTAAATAATTAATGTTGGTTGTTGTAGTCAGTTAAAATACATAGAGTATTAGATAACTAAAAGGAGTATTCTGTAGTTATATTTAAGCGTTATGAATTAAATTCCATAACAGTTAACATAATGTTACAAATTGAATAAGAGCACAGAATAGGAAAGTAAGAAACTGAATGTACAGGGTGTAAGGAGTATAAGAGCCATTATTTTAACTGATGATTATTCATGTCATAAGGAAGAAAAAATATCCTTACAATTTTTTTAATTGCAATATTTAACTAATTATTAAAGTTTACAATATTAGATGTTTGACTGCGTTGCTGGATGGGGAAGAGGGAGTTTACAAGTACACAGTACAGCTCATACCGGTACAAAACAGATGATCTGTTCTAATGTAAGGGTGGACCAGGACAACTGTTGTTTATATAAAACGAGCAGCAAATACAAACTTTCAATCTCATTAATAGAACATAATAGTAAATTTCCATTTCATTTAACAATATTCCTCCATTATTTTATTCTACGTCTAAAAAAGAAACAAAATCACAAGAACGTTTTTTTCTAATGCAACATTTTAGTCTCTCCCGCTTCCGTAAAGCAGTATCATTTTTAAAGAAATTCCTGGTTGTGTGATTTTCGAAACGGACTCAGAGACTCCCAGTTTCTAATAATCGTTGAGAAACCTCTACAAAAGTTCGCTAATTAGGTAAACTTCTTTGCGGAAAACTTTGACGATACGGTACATGCTTCTTGCCGCACTTGAATTGCGACGACTACTTCCATAAATTAATAACATATGATATTCCTGAACTGTGAATGGTATTGTAAGTTGTTTATCGAATACCTGTACTGAACTGCCATCTGATGGACAGGAAGCTTGAACTCAGCTGAATTGTACGTCTTTGCAGAGTATGTCAGCTGCATGAATCCTGCTGAACATTGCCACGTCTCTCACGCCAGAATATTAACAAATTTAAGCATGCATTATTATTTAGTTTCACGAAAATGTAATAGAACATACAAATATTTATTTAAACTAATATTAACTCTCTGCTAGATATACCTACTGATGTAACTGTTTTCGTAATTTTACTAACGATATACGTAGTATAACGCAAATAAAATAAGAAAAAAAAATTTCTGCGAAAACTATAAAGTTTTGACGCCATGATGTATGAACATTTTTTGATCCTGTAGACCGTCTTCGACAACTGTGAAAAGGACGGCACTTATACCCCTTACACTCTGTATAATTTAAGTAATACACCAATATGGAAGAAAGTTTGATTAAAAAAATAAACACGTGAATTCCCTGCAGTTGAAATCACATATTTGATGTATGTTAGAAATGTATTAAAAACAATATAAGCTACTTAAACAATCAACGTTGATAGTTAAGGTCAGTTAGCACATAATCTTACTGTATAGAAGATAATGAAGTCTGTAGTCATTTAAATGTTGCTATATCTGTTTCGTAATAATTAACACAACTTAGCATTGCATTGTTACAATTGACAAAGAGCACATGAGATGGCAACAAGAAAATTACAGATGTATAATAAATAATATTGTATTATTAATTCACCAACATGCGAACAAAGTTTGATTTACAGTAAGAAGCACATGAACTCCTCACAGTTCAAATATCTCTGAGATGCTAAAAATGCATTCAAATTAATGAACTTAAAAACTTAATGTTGGTAGTAAGTCAATCAACGTGCACAGAAGATAATTAGAGGCAGTAGTCTGTAGCTATTTCAAGTGTTACCACTTCTATTTCATAGTAACTAACACAACTTTAGCAATATTACAATTGAAGAAGCCTTCAGAAGTGGAGGCTAAGTAAACTTAAGTTTATGTATAATGATGTATTATTAATTTCAGTAACATGCAAACAAAGTTGAAATCACATAAATAAATACACGAGTGCCTTTCAGTTGGAATTACATCTCTGATATAACATAAGTAAAAAAATATACATAGGTATATAATATATACTCTTTTCTCCCTCTCTCCCTCCCCTCCCTCTATCTCTCGCATCCCTCCCCCTCTCCCTCCCTGTGGACTAACGGCTAACGTGTCTGGCCGCGAAACTAGGTGGCCCGGGTTGGAGTCCCGGTCGGAGCATGTTACCTGATTGAGGTTTCTTCCGGGTATTTCCCTCAACCAATTATGAGAAAATGCTGGGTAACTATCGGTGCTGGACCCCGGACTCATTTCACCGGAATTATCACCTTCACTTCATTCAGACGCTAAATAACCTGAGATGTTGATACAGCGTCCTAAAATAACCCACTAAAAATAGAGATAACGATAAAATTAAGAAAAATAAGACTTGGAAAATATTTCCACTTTAGGACTTTCACATTTCTATAGAAATAGTAATTTCATGACTGTTGAACATTCTTATAGACGTAGAATTTCGAACTTTGTTAAACTTTTAATGGAAAATTATAATTACGTCATACACTGGCTTACCTTAGACGTTGCTAAGCAGACTTACGTCTTCGTGTAACATAAATAGAATTATGGTTTCGTGCTTGGCTACGTTTAAATTATACAAATTTAATTGCACAGAGAACTTTTCCAGATTCGTAATTAGAAAGTGAACTCAGCTCGGAATAATTAACATTTAATTTCAAGTGGACATATCAATTCCCCGAATTAGAAGACTAGATTCAAGAGTTCTTTAAAATGGTATAATATTCGATATCAGAGCATGCCACAAAATTATTACATAAGATAAGTATTAATTACAAAATATTTAAACATTTTCTTATAGATCATCTAGCTCAGTTGGTACAGCAACTGACCAAGAACTGAAAGAGCTGGGTTCAACCCCGGATGGTGGCAGGATACCTAAACTTCCAGAATGGTCTCAGCGCCCATTCAGCCTCTTTTCAAATTCAGTACCGAGTATTTCCTAGGGGTAGATGATGGTCGGAGCTTGCTGCCGGCAATTTTCTCATTCTAGGGAAAAGGTCATAAAATCATGAAGCTATCCTTCCATACGCCTTCATGGCGTGTACTACCCAACCTTAACTTTAAAGCAGAAGAGGGGAAGTAGAGCGTTGTCAGGTGGATTTCACCACTTTCAAAAGCGATAAGAAAGATCGGAAGTAAATGTATAAATCTTAAAGAAATATAGTCACTCTACCATTCTTATACAGTAAGCCATCGGTCTAATAAGAAAGTAATTTAATCCGACAATCAGTAAAATTGTTCTTACGAAACACAGTACAGTGAAGCCTCTCTTTTCGCGCACATCTTTAACCCTCGACACTTGCCTGGAGTCTTTTCTGACCCCACACCATATTTTATTGTTAATATCTGCATCTATATACTCCGAAACGTTCCAGCAACCTAGATATGCTATTCTTGGTTATTTTAGTTAATAAATCCTCAAAAAGAACAATATTACCAACCTTTACCCTATATATTTTGTAGTTAGATATATTTTGCAGTGATAGTGTTTTGTTGCAAACAAAGCGAAAATGCACTTTGAAAAGTGAATAAATGAAACAAATACAGCATTAACTACCATTCAGGTTATGGGTAAAGAGTAGTAAGCTCAAGAATAATTATTTACATTTGTAAAATTAGCTTCTTGTTCTTTCTACTGCAGCAGATGATGAGACTAAATTAATTAATTTTCTAAACATAATAATTATCACTTGATACATTAATAATTTCCTGTTTGTATTTTATTTCAAGAAAAGTTAAAGTGTTCTCTGATAAAAATAAAACACAGATGCAGAATAAATGGTCTGAATTAAACTAATTCATTCATTCATTCATTCATTCATTCATTCATTCATTCATTCATTCAGTCATTCAGTCATTCATTGTTTAAACATAGTGGGGTATTAGTTTTTTTGGTATACTTTATGAGTATTTCCGTTTCATTTTGTATGTACTTAGAAATTAATTCAAATATCTTACTTTTGGAATTATAAAGAATTTCTTTAGTGTCGAAATCAGAAAATGGAATTTCAACTTCTTATTTTCTTGCATCTTAAATAATTTCACGATACATTTCTCCTAAATATTATTTTAAACTAAATTACAAACAGTAGTATAATAAAGGATCTGGATTTTTACGAAACGCGTAAAAAGTATACACATTATTTTCTTTTCTTCCCTTAATGAACTTTTCTATAATGCTTTCAAGACACCAGCACTATTAATTAAGAATTACTGTGAGTTTTAACCGTAGGGTACAGTTAATTAGAGACTAAATTTCTCGACGTCGTGAAAATTAATTGAATTCTCTACCAGCTTATCATTAAACGAAATCCGTGCGTGGTATACAAGTTTAATATAGCTGTGGTACTAGTCTGGCTATAGCAAGTCATTATTAAGATCTCAGATATCAATTAGCATGGAAACTAATAAGAACGTATCATTTCCCCTCACATATTATAGAAACTATAAAAGAATATCTGATTGCATAATTATCCCTTAATTTCTAGTGTAAATTGAGTCATTGCTTTCATAACATCAAGATATCTGAACAGTTAAAATTTGTACCTCACAACGATAAGATTTAAAAAATTATAGAATATGGAAAACCAGGAGAAATCCATCCAAGAAATTCCAGATAATCGCCTGAAGATCTTTGTTACAATGTTTCGTTTAGCAGGAATAAATATTTTGCCAGGAAAAGTTTCTGTAATTCACAAATTATACTTCATTATCGCTGCATTTTTCTCGTATACAAATTTCTTCGCTATTTTTGTTGATACATTCTATGCGGAAGACCTCTCGCATATTATGGAAAATATTCGAGTTCTTACAGGTATTTTCTTCACCATCTGGATAAGAAACTACATCAGGTAATGTAGTAATTTAATAGTTTTCAACACTTTCAGTACATTTCTTACATTAATGTGTAATCCAAAGCTATGAATTTTTGGGACGAAAAAGAGAACGTAAATATAATTTCCTTATGGGTACAAAAGATCTAATACTGTCTGCATAAAGTTTATAGAATATCGTCGTTGTTCCTACAATAACTCCTATGTGCAAAATATAAAATTTTTCAGTAGGAAAAAACACATTTATTCATTCTATGGTAGTGGTATATAGAAGACTGTGAATTCTTACATTTTCGAAACAAAGAAATAAATCCATGAATTTTCTAGACATCACAATAACAAAAGCAGACAACAAACACACATTCAAAGTATACAGAAAACCAACAACAACAACACACATACATAACACATCAAACCACCCAACAAAACACAAACAAGCTGTATTCCGAACAATGTACACAGACTACTCAACATACCAATGAACCAACAGGATTACAACGAAGAGCTAAACACAATAAAATACATAGCACAAGAAAACGGATACAACCCTAACATAATAGACAACATAATACGTAAGACAAAACATAATAACAAAAAACATAAGAATACAACACAAACACAAGAACACAAAAAAATACATCACACTAACATACGAAAACAGAAACACACACAAAATTAAAACCTCATTCAAGAAATTAAACTACAACATCGCATACAGAACAAATAACACTCTACAAAAAATATCTCAACACACAAACAACACAAACAAACAAATACAACCACACAGGCGTATACAAATTCAAATGTAACACCTGCAACAACTTCTACATAGGACAGACAGGCACGTTACAAAGAACACATCACAGCCATAACAAAATTACAAAACACCTCCACATATGCAGAACACATCACAAATGCTAACCACATCCACAGAGACATCAACACAGACATGGAAATACTACACATCTCACCAAAAAGCCAGAAACTAAACACAAACAATATGAAATATACAGACACACGAAAACACACCCCAACGAAATTCTCAACACACAACTCAACTTCAGAACACACACACTCTTTGACTCTAAACATACACCACACGAACATACCCTCACAGGGAACAAAACAAGAGGCGCCAAGACCAACAACGACCAGTTCTAAGGATGACCCATAAAAGGTCGAAACATGTAAACAAGGTACGTTAGAATTTAACACAAGAAAGTCTTATCATACATATTCCGAAGTGATACAGTGTTAAAAGTTGTGTAATCAAGATGTATAAAAGAAAAATAATCACTTATAGGAGATTTCATCATTTGCTGTATCGCTATTTAAGTTATTTAATAGAGCAAAAATCTTAAAATCGATCAATATATCACATAGGAGTTATTGCAGGAACAACAACGATATGAAAGAATGTTACTGCATTCGGCCGAATAATAGTGTAAGCAAACTTATCAACGGTCTTTTCATTTCATAGCTACATTTTTGTATCTTCAGGTATAGACGGCTCTACCGGGTAATGCGTAATGATACTCTTTAATATCTAGAAAAATAACTAATGCAAAATTGATTTACGAATCATCAGTAGTGCTTGGAAGTTGATGACCTAAAGATCACAGAGAAATGATCAATAAAATTACCTTAAATGTCTGAAATTATGACATTAAAATTAAAAAAAGACCATGATTTTAATAGTAGAATACAAACAAACTATATATTTCTATCTGTGGAAAATACATTGTCATCAAACTCAGTCACATAGGGCCATATTCATAGACATTCTTAGTGCGGGCTTCCGGTGGATGATCAGCGAACTAACGTTTTTCGTATTCATAAACCAGTGTTAGCGATATGATATGATATGAATCCTGTACAAGTAATCAGTCGATACCCGGGGCTAGTTTAGCACGCTCATAGCGCGGGCTAGCGAAATGTCTATGCATAGCACCCTTACTGTCACAAAAACTTTTTCTTCTTTGTTTTATTTTCAGCGTTTTTATGTCTTCACTTGTGAGATACAATAATATGCTGATTTCGAACACTGAGGCTGAGTATTTGTTCTGTTGCGTTGAATGGATGGAAACACGTAATAAACGTGATCATGAATCAAGGTTAATGCAACCATAAGGAAAATACCTGCAAGACGCGATCGAATTGCGTAAGCAATCTGCAGTGGGTTCTCGAATATAGACTACGAATACACCGAAAATAAAGTCCGTTTATAAGCAGAAACGGGCAAAAATGCAGCAAAAAAAATACAACATTTTCTAAAAAAAAAGAGACCAATAGACAATAAAAGACCGAAAAATTAAAGACACTGCAAAATAAAGCCAACCTATATTAGTTCGTGATGAAGTGAAAGGAGCTTGTATTGCATCCTGCATTGTCTGTGATGTCTCAGAAAAAATATATTTCATCAACTTTCAAGCTCTAGTCATCAACATTTTCTATAACTTTATTGTTAATTGTAGTTTACAGGTGCCTCCATATGGAATTCAACTCTGTTAGACTATAAGAAAAACTATACAAGTCTGACTTTTTCAGGTATAGCTCCCTGTAAAGCTGACTTGAATAATTTCAAGAGAAAAATTGTTCCAGGATCGGATATCGAACCCGGAACCTTTGGCTAAGCATGCCAACGCTCTATCGACTGAGCTATCTAAGAGCTATACCAGACCCGGCTCAATTTTCCACTTATATCCACATACCTCAAGTGGGTTGACAGAACACCAGAGCCCAGCATTGAGTGCACACTTACTGTATGACTTAAATTTGTGGTTTTCTGTTATCGAAATAGTAATGCGTATTATACAAATCTGACTCCCTGTAAAGCTGACTTGAATCAATTCCGCCGGAATCTGGTATAGTTTCTGAGTAGCGCAGTCGGTAGAGCACTGACACGCTCAGCCAAAGGTCCCGGGTTCGATACCCGGTCCTGTAACAATTTTTCCCCGGAAAAATTGAGACGGGGTTTGATATAGTTCCTGGGTATCTCAGTTGGTAGAACATTGCACAGTGGGTCAAAATGCAAATCTAGCTGGACAAAAATAATAACTTACATTCTATCTAACAGGTTTTCATGACAGACTAGACTCACTTGACTGACTGATCGGACTAACTTGGCTGACCGACTGAACTGCAGGGGTGACCCTACTCAATAACTCCAACAACTGGGCTCACGCAGCAGAGTAACACTACTGATCTAACAGAGTGACACGGCTGATCCAACTGACCGATTTAACGACAGAAGTGATGGACTGAATGAATATCAGAAACTACTAAGTAGCTTTAATTCATCGATTTCACTGAGTGACTGAAATGAAATGCCGACCGTAGTAGTCTAGACTGGATTGGACAGATATAAGGCTGAAAATGCCACATCTAGTAGGCTATTACTTCCGTTTTAAAAATATCTTCTTAATGTTGATTCCAAGGATTATTTCTTCGTAAAATGCTGTTAGTATTGCTTGGTTTTATTATTATGGGTTATAATGTGATATCTACGGAGATTGTATCTAAATTCATGATCGCTAATAGTCCACGGAGGCACGTAAAAGAAAAATGTACATATGAAATTACTTTCCAAAATTCTTCATTCTTTTATATGATCTTTAGCTCGATTAACACATTTTTATCAGCGCTGACGTACAGTTTCCTGCATCTCTTCATTCAACTTGAAATGCTGCTCTTTCGGGCCCCACTTTGATTAAACCAAAGGACTAGAAGTTCGATGGTGCTAAATTCGGGCTGTATGAGGGAAGGTTAAAAGGAAGATTATTCTAGTACTTTTTTCGATCCATTTCACGGCGGAACACGGAGTGTCGTATCAATCAGTGTTATGTTACAGTGGTCATGCATGGTAGTGCATTGTCATGTTGGAAAACTATTTTTCTTTCAGGCCATTTGTGAGTCAGAGTTTGACGATTTTTTTTTTTTAATTTCTTCATACCGATCTACATTAATAGTTTGCATCTATAAGCCAGAAAGTCAACCTTCCGCATCCCATAACAGTTTTTCCATAACTTTGGAAGTGGAGGTTTCTTATTTGTCGGTGATTGTGTGTTACGCCATTCCATGATATAACGTTTGGTTTCGGGATTAAAATGCAGAAATTAACTTTCACCACCCATCAATATGCTTAAGAGAAAGTCAATACATTTTTCATTGCACCTCTGAAGAAATTGATGGGAAATGTTTTGACGCTGCAATTTTTGTTCCTCTGAAGACAAAACAGCACCAATTGTTCACAAATTGTTTACATATAGTGCACTTTTTTTTAACTGACAAGGAGAAGACACGCTCTGTATATCACTGAATTAAATAAGATTGTGTGAGATGAAAGTACAAGACTTACTGTTTAAAGTCATACATGGTATGGGTGGCCAATGACCCCTCGTTTTGGAAATATTGGCTATTGTTTGTGACATACTTCCGTTAGGTGCCCAATAGGGAAGCACTAGACTATGTAACAGCATAGCTCATAGGCTATGGTTGGATGCTGAGTTGTCATCCAGGCAACCCCCGTTCGAATCCTAATGCCTTCTCATTTTTTAAAACTTGATATTATTATTATTATTATTATTATTATTATTATTATTATTATTATTATTATATTTATTATTATTATTATTATTATTATTATTATATTTATTATTATTAGAACCAAAAGGACAATTTGGCCCAAGAGTGCAACGTCAAGTAGATGAACTCACTTCTAAATTCGGAAATATATGTGTAACACGTTCTTCATCAGGAAAGCTGACATCTCAACTCCATAAGCAATGCCTGGAGAAAGTAATAAAGACATATGTGAAAGAGCAGCCATTTCTTCTAATTCTGGACTCGTGGGAAGGGCAGGTAAACCCTTCTTTGCATGATGAAATATTTACAAAATGAAGTAACGTGCAACCTTAAAGTGATTTTACCCAAATGTACTTGATTACACCAGTCCTGTGATGTTTATTTTTTAGACAGGTGAAGACTTTTATCAAATATTTGCAAAATAGCTCTTTCCTTTTACAAACTGGACGACAAATTGCTTCAAGGGAGGATGCCCTCAAAATTCACTAGTTAATTCACTTTCAGTTGTCAGCTCCTATATTCAAAGCCATGTTGAAATATGCTGGTATGGATCAAAATTAATAAACGAACGAGAAGTGTTTGTGAATGTGAAGAATGTCTGTTTCGCAGCAGAAGTGCGGAAAAATGTGTGTGACTGTGGACCACCTTCTTTCATTTGCTGTGCATGGTGCAGGAAATATGTATGTTTTGTGTGTTTTTATGACATTTATCATAATGAATCGTGTACATAATGAATTGGAATAGAAACAGAACAGACAATAGTGACCTGCCTACATGAGCAATATTTCCTTGTTTATCCTTTACAATACAATGTTAGTTAATTAGTAAATTGTTTAAAACATGATGAAGCGTTCAATACATTATTAAAAGAAAAAATATATATATAGGACCAGTTGAGATTCGAATCTAGGTCGCCTGGATAACAACTCAGCACCCAACCATAGGAGCAACGTTTTTACACAGTGTAATACTTCCCTATGGGGCACCTAACGGAAGTATGTCACAAACAATAGCCAATATTTTCAAAACGAGGGGTCATAGGCAAGAGGGCTTGATATATGAAGGCCTCTTGGTCATAGGCCACCTATGCCAGGTATGACTTTAAACAGTACGTCTTGTAATTTCATCTCACACAATCTTATTTCATTCGGTGATATACAGAGCGTGTACTCTCCTTGTGAGTTTGGTTGGCATTATGGCATAGCTCAAGATTAGTAGTCATGTCTCGAATTGTTAAATGCCAATTCTCCTTAATAATGGCGCCAAATCTCTTCTGTCGAAGCTGATGATGGACGGCCAGAGGGAAGTTGATCAGCAGTATTTATACTTCTTGCCTTAAAATAACATGTCCATCTTCGAAAACTAACCAGACTCTAACAAGACTATGCGTAAGCTTTCTGCAATTGTCTGTGAATTTCCGAAGGTGAAATGTTCCCTTTCACGAGAAATTCTATGACAACGCTTTAACAAAACGAAACACAGCAGTCTGCCATTACTTCAAACTTCAACTATTATTGTGGGGTCCTTAGCGAGGCTAGCTCCTTTCTGCTAGTTTCTATAGTATATCAACAGATGACGTTAGATGTATATTCAGCACAATAATATATTCCTTGCAGTTTCCAGAAAAACTCAAAAAGTGGTCATGACTTTCGGTACAACCCTCGTATGTAAAAACCTGCAATTTCAACTATCTTTTATACCTATTACAGGTTCCGTAAGAGGGCGATAGTGAAAGTGATGAATATGACCAGACGATTCTACTGGGAAAACATGCCAGCTGTTGACGGAATGGGAAACACATCGCACGCCTCTTTAATACCAAAATTTCATAATATTCCGTGGAAAGTGTGCATTTATATTGTTATATTCCACTTTATCTATTTCATTACTGCACGTTACGGACAAAGGCTTCTATCAATCAATTCGTATTATCCTTATGACTGGACAAAAACTCCTCTGTACGAACTGACCAACGTATCCCAGGTGTGTTTATATCATTATGTAATATGCACATTAAAATCACAGTTATGTATGGATCACAATCTATATACTGCGAAGTACAGAATGCTGATAAGAGCGGTATGAACTTAAAAAACCTATTATATAAAACACTGTCATCTGTGTGTAGCCTATGTGTGTGTGTGATTTATATACAGTACAATGTAGATAGAGGGGATGATGTATCAGCTCCTAATGATTTAAAACAAATAATCGACATATGTTCAGAGAATATACAGAAAGTATATAAATTAACTGATTCGACGCAAATACGTTCTTCTGTTTTGAGGACACTTTTAGGCGTGAGATATTTTGCCATGTTACGCAACTATTTTCTTCAACGATGAGCGCTGTACTCCTGTAATAGCACGTATGCACCTAAAAACCAGAATGTATGCATTTTTTTAGTAGATTATATTACGACGCTTTATCAACATCTCAGGTTATTTAGCGTCTGAATGAGATGAAAGTGATAATGCCGGTGAAATAAGTCCAGGGTCCAGCGCCGAAAGTTACCAAGCATTTGTTCATATTCGGTTGAGGGAAAACCCCGGAAAAAACCTCAACCAGGTAACTTGTCCCGACCGGGAATCGAACCCGGGCCACGGAGTAACAGTTAGCGTATCTGGCCGCGAAACTAGTGGTTAGGTCTGTGCGCGTAGAAGATTGGTGGGCACGCAACTTATCCCATATAGGCGGGTGTACAATAGACCTCAGGTCGTAGTGCGTGGGATGTTCCCTCCCTCTCTTCCACCTTACTTACTTACTTACTTACAAATGGCTTTTAAGGAACCCGAAGGTTCATTGCCGCCCTCACATAAGCCCGCCATCGGTCCCTATCCTGTGCAAGATTAAGCCAGTCTCTATCATCATATCCCACCTCCCTCAAATCCATTTTAATATTATCCTCCCATCTACGTCTCGGCCTCCCTAAAGGTCTTTTTCCCTCCGGTCTCCCAACTAACACTCTATATGCATTTCTGGATTCGCCCATACGTGCTACATGCCCTGCCCATCTCAAACGTCTGGATTTCAAGTTCCTAATTATGTCAGGTGAAGAATACAATGTGTGCAGTTCTGTGTTGTGTAACTTTCTCCATTCTCCTGTAACTTCATCCCGCTTAGCCCCAAATATTTTCCTAAGCACCTTATTCTCAACCACCCTTAACCTATGTTCCTCTCTCAGAGTGAGAGTCCAAGTTTCACAGTCATATAGAAGAACCGGTAATATAACTGTTTTATAAATTCTAACTTTCAGATTTTTGGAGAGCAGACTGGATGATAAGAGCTTCTCAACCGAATAATAACACGCATTTCCCATATTTATTCTGCGTTTAATTTCCTCCCGAGTGTCATTTATATTTGTTACTGTTGCTCCAAGATATTTGAATTTTTCCACCTCTTCGAAGGATAAATCTCCAATATTTATATTTCCATTTCGTACAATATTCCCGTCACGAGACATAATCATATACTTTGTCTTTTCGGGATTTACTTCCAAACCGATCGCTTTACTTGCTTCAAGTAAAATTTCCGTGTTTTCCCTAACCGTTTGTGTATTTTCTCCTAACATATTCACGTCATCCGCATAGACAAGAAGCTGATGTAGCCCGTTCAATTCCAAACCCTGCCTGTTATCCTGAACTTTCCTAATGGCATATTCTAAAGCGAAGTTAAAAAGTAAAGGTGATAGTGCATCTCCCTGCTTTAGCCCGCAGTGAATTGGAAAAGGATCAGATAGAAACTGACCTATACGGACTCTGCTGTATGTTTCACTGAGACACATTTTAATTAATCCAACTAGTTTCTTGGGAATACCAAATTCAATAAGAATATCATATAATACTTCCCTCTTAACCGAGTCATATGCCTTTTTGAAATCTATGAATAACTGATGTACTGTACCCTTATACTCCCATTTTTTCTCCATTATCTGCCGAATACAAAAAATCTGATCAATAGTCGATCTATTACGCCGAAAACCGCACTGATGATCCCCAATAATTTCATCTACGTACGGAGTTAATCTCCTCAAAAGAATATTGGACAAAATTTTGTACGACGTCAACAGAAGTGATATTCCTCGAAAGTTACCACAGTTGGTTTTGTCCCCCTTTTTAAAAATAGGTACAATTATGGACTCCTTCCATTGATCTGGTACAATTTCCTTTTCCCAAATAGCAAGTACAAGTTTATAAATTTCGCTATATAATGCACTTCCACCCTCTTGTATTAATTCTGCTGGAATCTGATCGATACCTGGAGACTTGTACTTTTTCAGATTTTCTATCGCAATTTCGACTTCTGAAAGCGTGGGTTCGGGTATAAATGGCTCAGCAGTTTGTATTTCAATTTCGTCCCGATCATTTCTATTTGGCCTATGTACATTTAGTAGTTGCGCAAAATAGTTTTTCCATCTGTTTAGGATTGATGGAGAGTCTGCAAGCAAGTCACCATTCTCATCCTTGATCACGTTTACCCTTGGCTGATATCCGTTCTTAAATTCCTTTATACCCTTATATAAATCTCGAATGTTTTTATTCTTACTATTTGTTTCTACCTCATTCAGTTTTTCCTTCAAGTAACCTCTCTTTTTATTCCTAAGTGTACGACTTGCTTCCCGTCTTTCATTGAAATAATTATCTCTATTCTCCTCAACTGGATCCTGTAAGAATTTCAATTTTGCCTGTTTCCTTCTTTCTACTACCATGCAACAATCTTCATCAAACCACGGTTTCTTTTTCTTAGTTTCATAATAACCTATGCTCTGCTCAGCTGCAATTTTGATACTATCTCTGATATTTTCCCACACGCTATTAACATCTAATTCTTTCTCAACTTCGTCGGAACTTTCTAAAGTGGCAAACCTATTCGAAATTTCGACCTGATAATTTTGCTTAGCTTCCTCGTCCTTTAATTTCAAAATATTGAATTTAGTAATATTAACTTGTTGCTCTACTCGCTTGGCTACTGATAATCTTTCTCTTAATTCTCCAATCACCAAATAATGGTCAGAATTACAGTCTGCACCCCTGAAAGTTCGAATATCTACTATACTAGTATGTCTCCGTTTATCTATCAAGATGTGATCAATATGGTTGTGTGTCAATCCATCTGGAGAAGTCCAAGTATATTTATGTATATCCTTATGGGGGAATGTTGTACTTTTGACAATTAAATTTTTCGATGTGGCAAAGTTGACTAATCTAACTCCATTGTCACTACTAATTGCGTGCAGGCTCTCTTTTCCAATAGTTGGTCTAAAAACCTCCTCCCGTCCTACTTTAGCGTTGAAATCCCCCAATAAAATTTTCATGTGATATCTAGGGAACTGATCAAAAGTATGTTCCAATTCTTCATAGAAGCTATCCTTTATATAGTCGTCTTTCTCTTCTGTAGGGGCGTGAGCATTTATAACCATGATGTCGCACCATCTACCCTTAAGTACTAAATATGACAACCTGTCACTGATAAATTCGACCTTTTTTACTGCTGATTTATTCTTTTATGTACAAAGAATCCTGTTCCTAATTGGTGATTATTGTTTCCTTCCCCATAATACAACAAGTAATCTCCTATTTGTGATATGCCATTCCCATCTAACCTAACCTCTTGTACTCCCACAAAGTCTATTCTATATCTAGCTAGTTCTTTTGCTACTAATGTTACCCCTCCTGTTCTATAAAGACTAGTTACGTTCCAAGTGCCAAATCTCAAAACCTTATTCCTTCGCTGTGGTCGTGCCAGAGAATCAGTCCTATTCCGAGGCTTACTGTAGGAATTCGTAACAAGCTGTTTTTTTACGGTGATGGGTTGTTAGCCCTTCGCCCAACCCCCAAGCTGGAGGACCACCCCTTATCGGCTGTCCACGACTGCTTATTCAATATATTCGCAGCTACCCTCCATATCTGGAGGCCGTCTCCTCTATCCGCAACCTGAGGACGCGCCATGCCGTGGTGATAGGGACCCACCATACATGGCCTCTCTTCCACCTAAAAAAAAAAAAAAAAAAAAAAAAAAAAAAAAAAAAAAAAAAAAAAAAGATCAACTAAATCAACTAAGTCGGTGAGTCTCTGTACGCAAGCTGTCAAGAAGTTGCCATCCATTCGCTTCGTGCAATGGTTTGAATTTAGAGGTTCTTAAAATCAAATTTACACGAAATACGTGCACGCTATTGAAATACGCCAGAGGGATAAATTATTCTTTATTAGATTTTCTATCAATATGGACAAAAATCACGATCCTAGTCGCAATTATTACCGAATAAGAGATTGTTAAACATTTGGGAAAATACTTTTTTTCTGAAGAAGAAAAAAAAAAGATATGAACCTTGTACCAATATGATATCATAGTTTTCTGTTATATACACCATGAGCTATTCGCTCTGTAAATCTGCAAGGCTATTTCACTTCCACCCTCTATGTAACAACTTTGTCACCTTGTCAGTGTCGACGAAAATTCGCTAATCACTCTAAATGTAACAACACGGTCTCAGGAATAAACTCCGTAAGGATAAATAAAAAATTCCTTAATCACTCTGCATATGTGACCACATAATCTCAGAAATTAGCACCTCAATTGCCATAGAAAAATTCGTGAATTGCTCTGATGTAATGAAGAGATCACGGAACTTCATACAATTGCATGTTTTTATTGATTTGACATATTGAAAAAGTAAAAGTGGACCACGGTTTTTACGTTGCAATGAAGTCAACTTTATTTCCCATAAATGCGAGAGTTTTCCCTTTTAAATGCATACAAATAGCATATTTAAATGCATAGACTATATTAACATATTTCCTTGTTTTTCCCGATTTATTATCTAATTCCAAAATTTCTCTCTGACTATTACACTCTTACTACGTCATACTACTTTTGACCAATAAAACGGTAGGAAAGGACGTATTTCAACCAATCATGGCTGCTTATCGCACAATTTTATCGCGTCCCTAGCATTTGTTTAATTTTATTGCGTCCCTAGCATTTGTTTAATTTTATCGCGTCTCTAGCATTTGTTTCTTTGTTTGCCAACATTTGAAACTGCGCTGGTCTGGACGTCAAAAATATATACGTATAAAATTACAAACCACTCCAGTCGATGCACAGCAGTTTCAAATATGACTCGCATTGGCATTCAAGAACAAGAATTAATAAAAAAATCACTGATCATACCTATGCATCTTCTGAAATCCGATTTACAAATAAATGAAGAGCACCATTCGGAAATCCTGAATAAGTTGAATACACCATGTAGGCCTAAATCAACGAGTTCCACTTCTATTATGCACACGTCCCATATAACATCAATTGAACCACCAACCACATTCAAATTTGAAAATTGTACATTCAATAATTATTCCTTTTAAAATTATTCATTCGGAAATTCTGAATAAGTTGAATACACCATGTAGGCCTAAATCAACGAGTTCCACTTCTATTATGCACACGTCCAATATAACATCAATTGAACCACCAACCACATTCAAATTTGAAAATTGTACATTCAATAATTATTCCTTTTAAAATTATTCATGTTTATTTCTTATGTCATCGTCGTTAATTAAAACTTTTCTAACACTTGTGTATATTAGTTAGGTTATGTTATAGCTTCTGCTCTGAGAGGATAAAAAGAACTTCTGCTATATGATATTATGGATAGTCACGTATCAGAGATTGTTTAATATTAAGATTTATTGAATAGTAATCATTACAGTGTCTGTATAAAGACACTACTGCCATCTAGCATGCATCTAGCGTAATATTTGTAATGTTGAGATGGTACAATAATACATTTGAAGACAGTTGTATTTTCGTAAGTAAATTAATATTTTATTGTATTGGAGTACTTCGTTACTTATAATCTTTATATACTTTCTTCTAATCGTGTAATAGTCAATTAAATCCCACTCGAGTTTTGATTTTCTCTAGATAAATCAAAACGTCTAGTGAGATTACTGTTGATAAAAAATAATAAATTTTTCCAAGTTATGCAGAGTGTTAAGAAAAAGTATCCAATATTTTAGGAGGTGCTAGTATACATCAAAACAAGAAAAAAATTTCTAATAAACATGGGTCCTCCAACACATACTTTCTGAGATCTGAACACTTGTTCATAGGAAGTGCTCAATATGACGTCCATTCATGGCAATGCATTCTCTGCCCTTCGACGTAAGGAATCACGCACTCTTTGAAATTGACCTGGTTGTTCTTGATAACTAAAAGTTTAGGGGATTTAGATTTAGGAACGAGCAGGTTAAGGTGTGGGGCCTCCCCAATCAATCCAGCGGTCCTGAAATGTTAATGGAAAAAAATGTGCTGGTGTGCCATCATGCATGCTGACATGGCACATACTCCAGCATGGTAGGCAATACATTAATTAGAAAATCCTGATAACGAGCCCCAGTTAATCTCTGTGGTAGCACGTATCGCCAAGAACGCCTGCCCATACATTGATTGAGAATCGGTGATGATGCCGTGTTTCTTCAAGTGCATGGGAATTTTCATCAGCCCACACATGCTGATTACGAAAATCCACAACACCATCTCTGCTGAACCCCGGTCATATCCGCAACCAAATTTTTGTTTTCAGTATTCCTTGCGACGTATCAGTATTCCATTCAAATACGGTATGATTATCTGGTAGCCTGCTGTATTGTAGGGCAGAAAAATGCATTGCCATAAATGGACGTCACATTGAACACCTCCTATGAATAAGTGTTCAGATCTCAGAAAGTATGTGTTGTAAGACCCATGTTTATTAGACATATTTTTCTTGTTTTGGTGCATACTATCACCTCCTAAAATATTGGATACTTTTTAACACCCTGTATACAAATGATGTAAGAAAAGAACCTCCAAAGCGAGCTCTCTTATGTAGCTACTAACTTCTCCATGAGAAGTTAGACAGCAGAATCATCATGCTGGAAAATGTGGGTAGTCCCTAACACAATCCCGTGAAGTTATGCGAAAGATAAAAGAGTCACTGGAAGCAGTTCCTGAATCATAAGGTAAAACAGTGGCTGCAAAGTTAAGCGTGTGTTACAGAATCCTGGCTATAAAGAAATGCTCCAATTTTCTGACATTCTCAGTGGAAAATGTAAAACAGTCAATGAAATTCAGAACTACTTAAAAGTATGTAGATCAGTAATATCATGTGATTTATACAGAGATCGTTTTCGACATTTAAATAATTCTGACAGATAAGAGAAGTTTCACAATAGAGAATCTAGTGAAATCGTTGGTTATTTAATGCCATAGTAATTACGTGAAAGGCAAAGAAAGTTAGAAGTTAAAAATGTTCCAATTCAAATATGTATATAAAATTAGTAATTAATACATTTACAGTAAAAATACAAATAATAAAAATGTCTTGATGAAAATAATTACTTTAAATTTTATTATTTTCAATCATATCATATTATTCAAAGAAATCAATCCCTAAAGCATATTTCTTTACTGCATAGCGCATATTTCAACAGTTTTTACTGCATAGCTGCATGCATATTTTCAGATTTTTAGTGCATAAATACCCGCGGTTTAGTAATGAAACTTCACTTGTATTGTTAGATTAATAATTACTAAAATGTTTTATTTTAAGTTCTTGGCAGCGTATGTTTACGTCAATATTGCTTTTGGCTTCATGGGACTTTACGGCACATTAACGTGTATCGGATGTGCTCAGTTGGATAACCTGAAAATAAATATAATGCAAATAAGACAGGAAAGCGAAACAGAACGAGACTCTGGCGCCGAAAGTGATGAGAAACAACAAATAGAAAAAGTCCAAACGTCTGAAGAAACGTTCCGCCGTATGCAGAAACAACTGAACGACTGCATACGCCAACATCAGGAGATTTTGAAGTAAGTACACATTTTAATTTCCAAATTTATTTAGGTGAAACCTCATATAAACCCTATCAAAAGTTGTCCCAAAACCGTCTTAATCTTTCATTAAATCTACAGTGAGGCTTTACCGCAAATTACATTTTTTAAATCAAGGGAAAATTAAAATTTTGTAATATTTGGTTTCAGCATTAGTTCTTCTTCAACCATTCTTTCTAGCACAGCTTCATTTCTTACTCTGTCCATTTTACACGCGCCATTCTTCTTCATATCCACATTTTAAAGGATTCCTTCGTTTCTCTTCACTTCGTCGTTTATGTCCATGTTACTACCCCATCCATTACCATACTTCACACAGAGCACTACTTCACTAGCCTCTTCCTAAGTTCTTTTTCAAAAGGCTCTCAGAAAATTCTCTCTATCTTATTAAAAACTTCCTTTGCCAATGCTGTCGTCCTTTTAACTTCCTGATAGTAGCTCATATTATTGCTTATAGTACACCCAAAGTATTTGAAGCTATTCACGTCCTGTTCCACTGTCTCATTTTGAATATTTTGTCCGAAAACCATGGTCTTTGCCTTCTTTGTATTTATCTTTGTCCCATACTACTCACAGCTGCCGTTTAACTCCAGTAGAATAACCCTTACAGTACTATCATACCCTCCTCTGTTAACAGACACACTTTATATCACCCATTACACACACGACTGTCTATGCATTTACGATATTTCTTAGGCGGAATTCACACAGAGAATACGTGGCTGGGATATCGGGCGGAGGCACTATGGCTTTTCGAGTCTCTCCCATGTAAACAAATGTATCAATGCATACAGAAATGACGGGGTGTGGGCACGCCACTCCGAAGCCAGCGCTTCGTCCCTTTCCGTCATGAGTGACCCTTCAAAGCGACACGTGGCGTCTGACTGTAAAACATACGCAACGATTTTGAACTTAATATTCAATTTTGTGAAAAGATTTTGTAATGTGGTATAGAAACATTGGTGGGACATTCAGATCTCAATAAAAAAAATCATCATATGGTGATTCTAGGTATAAATCCCATTAAACCCTCAGAACTTCCTATAAATTTGATGGATTTATCTAATCTTCCTTCTAAAGCTCTTTCTAAGAAAGGAAAATTAAAGAAAACTATGTATTCTCTCACGTATAAAAATTCTCGAAATGGTCCGGATATATATTCAATTCTTTTATTACGCCGAATACGCCATACTTCCTTTCATTTTTAAACCACAAAGAGTACATCCAAAATCTTTTTGTTTTTTAATATTACGAAAGTAAGGACATACTCATCGTCTGAAGACATTATGAAAGTTGTGCGACACAGATGTGTCGCAAGGGTTTTTTGACACTTCAGTATGCTTTGCTCACGTCTTGTCCGCGTCATGTCTCCGCCCGACGTCTGAGCCACGTCTTATCAACGTCTCCTCTGTGTGAATTGCGCCTTAGAGTTTCGTGTCAGTCATGAAGATCTTATTTCTCGTGTTACAGGTACATGAACTCACTGGAAGAGGTTCTGAGCCCGATGTTCCTTGGCTTCTTTCTTATAGTGACTGCCGGTCTTTGTCTCAGCGCCTTTTCTTTTGTGACGGTATTTAATTTCTCCATTAAAAATATCATTAGAGCCTGCCTCTGAATTCAAAATTCATGGTTCAAAATCATCCGATGCCCATGAATAGGTTGTAAAATCCATTGTTGCCTTCTGAGGACGAATAAATTCTAAGACTACGTTCACACTGAAGTTATTTTTAGATTTTATTTTAAACGTGTGCTACAACACAGCTAGACTAAAATTATACTGTAGTAGCTATATAATATAATGAATTCACAATGCAATGGAACAAACAAGATATAACGAACTAGAAAGAATACGCTGAAATAATACAATAAAATAATTCAATAGTAAGAAGAAAGAAAACAATAAAGAAAAAGAAAGAAAAGTGTTAAAAATAAAATGAAACAGAAAATAAATAGATGAAAGTATAGAATGATATTTCTACAAAAAATGCTTAGCATGCATATCGTCGTTGTTCCTGTAATAACTCCTATGTGCAAAATATAACATTTTTCAGTAGGAAGAAAAAAGACATTAATCCATCCTATGGCAACCGTACATAGGAGATTGTGAATTCTTACATTTTCGAAACAAAGAAATATAATTACATATAGGAGACTTTATTATTTACTGTATCACTATTTAAGTTATTTAATAGAGTAAAAATCTGAAAATCGATAAATATCTCACGTAAGACTTATTGCAGGAACAACGATGATATAAATAATATGGTGTAGGCCTATCTAATATTTACATTTGGCTCATCCTATACGTTTTTATTACGACATTTTTAATTGGGTTTAAGAATAATCAAAATCCAAACTCAAAAACTGATTATATGCAAAACGGATTCTCAAAATGGATGAATTTTTACTATATGATGCATGTGGAGTTGTAAAAAAAAAAAACAGAATTCTCTGTTTATTAAATTTGGTATTCGTATGAAACTATGTTTGGTCAAGTAGGCCTAATTCGCTCTTATCAAGTAATCCACTGAATGTTCTATAAAGAAACAACTGTTCAGATACTAATCTACATGTGGTGAGTGACGGTAATTTAAATACAGAAATTGAATTACTAAATAAAACATTGTAATGTAAAAATGAATGATTATACCACTTAAAATAAAGAAATATTAAGAAACGTTTTTCAACTTTTATGATCTGTTGTCTATACGATTCACAATAAGGAAGTCGAATTATGCTAGCCTACTCTAATTTTGCACGAACTAGGCAATTAAAGAGTGATTTCAAATTATTTATGTTTTAAAACTTTTTAAATTCTTAAACAAAAAGCTATATTTTCTAAACTCTGATTTGTTTAATGACTAAATGCCGCCGATTAAAAGGTTGGAATTAACGCAAACTCCCAAATAACCATTTATGAATAGCAATAATTTAAAGCTCTATTTTATCAGAAAAATCTAGGCAGCAAGATTATCGCATAAGAACACACACAATAATACTATAGAAAAGAAAACAGGAATGTGCATAGTGTATTATGCAATAACTATAACTTAGGAGAATCTCCAGTATATACTAAAGAAAAGATAATACCAAGAGCCTGACAAAGATATTTAGAAATTGTTAATCTAAACGCATCAAAGTAATAACCATTATTATTACGCCCTCCACATCACTAACTACAACATATTTACAATAACACTGTCTCAGCAAGTCAGTAAAATAATAGTTCTTTTTTTTCAGCATGACTATATTTCACAAAATCACATTAAATCACCCCTCTGACAGACAAACAGAGCGAAATATATGCAGGAGCCATCAGTGCCGAGTTTGATATTACTATTCTAGAACAACCGCTCTGTTTAGACTAAAAATATACTGTAATTGTGGGTCCCTATCCCCACGGCATGGCGCGTCCTCAGGTTGCGGATAGAGGACACGGCCTCCAGATATGGAGGGTAGCTGCGAATATACATATACATATAACTCTGCCAGGTTAAATATATCATTATTATTATTATTATTATTATTATTATTATTATTATTATTATTATTATATTGAATAAGCAGTCGTGGACAGCCGATAAGGGATGGTCCTCCAGCTTGGGGATTGGGCGAAGGGCTAACAACCCAACATCGTAAGAGAACAGCTTGTTACAAATCCATACAATAAACCTCGGAACGGGACTAATTCTCTGAAAAGAAAAATTGGAGATTTATCCTTTGAAGAGGTGGAAAAATTCAAATATCTTGGAGCAACAGTAACAAATATAAATGACACTCGGGAGGAAATTAAACCCAAAATAAATATGGGAAATGCTTGTTATTATTCGGCTGAGAAGCTTTTGTCATCTAGTCTGCTGTCAAAAAATCTGAAAGTTAGAATTTATAAAACAGTGATATATTACCGGTTGTTATTTATGGTTGTGAAACTTGGACTCTCACTTTGAGAAAGGAACAGAGATTAAGGGTGTTTGAGAATAAGGTTCTTAGGGAAATATTTGCGGCTAAGAGGGATGAAGTTACAGGAGAATGGAGAAAGTTACACAACGCAGAACTGCACGCATTGTATTCCTCACCTGACATAATTAGGAACATTAAATCCAGACATTTGAGATAGACAGGGCATGTAGCACATATGGACGAATCCAAAAATGCATATAGAGTCTTAGCTGGGAGACCGGAGGGGAAAAGATCTTTGGGGAGGCCGAGACGTAGATGGGAGAATAATATTAAAATGGATTTGAGGGACGTGGAATATGATGGATGATAGAGACTGGATTAATATTGCACAGGATAGGGACCGATGGCGGGCTTATGTGAGGGCAGCAATGAACCTGCGGGTTCCTTAAAAGCCATTTCTAAGTAAGTAATTATAGATATATTTCTGATTTCAGAATTTGGGGGATATCCTACAAATGGCCCAAGCTCTCCTTGTATACTGTTCTTTCACTGTAATGCTGTGTTGCACCAATTGGTTTGGAAACGAGCTGACTAATCAGGTAGGTAGGCCTACTGTTAATAAAGTTGTATCTTCATGTTTTTCACAATTTAGTTCCTAGGACCTGTTTTGATAGTACAATAGTGCTTCGATTTCAGCGTCCAGATCTCTCAATCCTTTCGCTTGGTATTTATATTAATATTGGTCATTCTATAGCCAGAAGCGCCGTGGCATCCAGGAACAAAAGCAACATAACTGAGTCTGTGCGAGTCGATACAAATGTTGTTCGTTGAACCTAGATTTATTCATGCTAAAACCTTGTGCCTGTGTCCCCGAAACTATATTTTTTCTCTTAGATCGCAAACTAATTTTGCTTTTCTTTGACTACTTAGACCAGGGATGGGTATAATGATTGGGAGGTAAAGGCGATCGAATGCATCCCCTTCACAATATTTCAGATGTAGCTGCTTGTATGTACACTAACGGAAAACTACATAAACGTGGGTTCTCTTACGCCTAGAAATGTACAAAACTAATGCGGCATGCGATTACTTTCAATATTTCAAACCAAGTCAGATATGTAATACAGTTTTTTAGTCGGTTATTTAACGACGCTATATCAACTAGGTTATTTAGCATAGGTGAGATTGGTGATAGCGAGATGGTATTTGGCGAGATGAGGCCGAGGATTCGCCATAGATTGCTGACATTTGCCTTGCGGTTGGGGAAAACCATGGAAAAACCCTAATTATGTAATCATCAGAAGCGGGAATCGAACCCGCTCCCGGACGCAACTACGAATCTGCAGAAAAGAGCCTTAGCCGACCGAGCTATGCAGATAGATTTGTAATATAGTAGTTATTTGCTTATCTATCTATTTATTTAATTCTACTGGTGAAGTTAATGCTGTCAGGTGTTCTCTTCTAGACCATCAGAGATTCAAATACAAATAGAATACAAATACAAACACAAAATTAGAAGTCAGTAAAATATCTATTCATTAAGAAACGGGCATTAAAATTAGGAAGATGTCAAAGAAGAATGGAAAGGAAAATACCGGAATAAACCTGAAGGGCAGAGTCAGAAACGAAGAAGTACGACGAAGAAGCGGCATAAAGGGCGTGGTCACAGTAGCTAATAGGATGAAATGGCGTTGGGGAGGACACGTGGTACGAATGCAACTTACCAGATGGGCACACACGGCGACACTGTGGGATCCAAGAATTGTCTGGAGAAATCGTGGACGACCGAGAACCAGGTAGGAGACGAGTTCAAGTTGCAGCTAGGAGGACTGCGGACCAGAATAGGACGCCAAAGAACACGGTGGAAGGACGCAGTCAACCAACTTTGAGTGGCAGCAACAACCATGTCCGTGTGCACCATTCTCGATTAAAATTTGACCATGATTAAGTCGGCACTTGACCATCTTCAACGCCAATTTGCGGAGTATCAATCTCGATCAAAGTTAAACAAGCGAGTTGATGATGGTCAAATTTGATCAGGGGTGTGGGACCGATTATCTTGAATTGAACATGGTCAAGTCGAGAAAACCAAAATGGCGGCACGATTTGACGTACTTGATGGAATTGAAGATGAAATGATGTATCTAGAACACGCAAATCACTGCGGAAATAACAGAATCGGTGTTATTGTAGAAAGAGTAAGTTTGTAGATGAATAATAAAAATGTTTTTTTTTTCTCAAAATAGACTAATGTTTTATATATGTTTCTGCTTTGGAAGATCGAGACTTTACTTGAGGACATAATATTATTTAGGCCTAACTGTCCAATTTTGTTAACATAATAATGAGGTAGTTATTCTATGGCGGTAATAATATAGTAAAACTAAATGACCATTTTGTAGAATGCGAGATTATCACTTAGGCTATTAGCTATAGATTTGCCGTTTGAAATTATTAGGACCTACATGACGTTTTGGACAATTAGGCTATTTACGCTTGAATTAAGAGAAATTACACGGATACCTTCCTTTTCCTCTTACTCCAAAATTCCAACCTTGTGAACACAAAATAAATGGATAAATTTCAGAACAAGGATACTTTCCTTTCCCTCTTACTCCAAAATTCCAACCTTGTGCACACAAAATAAATTGGCACTAAAAATTTCCTTTTTGTATGCATGATGATGCGTATTCGACATACACAGACGAATTGCTTTTGTTTTTTATTTTAAAATAATGGTTAGTGAGGTTATCCGTATACTGAAATTTTCCCAAATAAATTATTGGCACTGAAATGTGTCTTTTCGTAAGCAAGATGATGAGCATTCGACAAACACATACAAATCTGCTCTTTTTAGTAGCGTATTTCAAGATAATTGTCAGTGAGGTATCCGAGACAAGCTATTTATTGTACTCGCATGTTTATCAAAAACATCTTTTCTTGTATTTCATATGAAATATGAACTGCCCACTGATTAATTTTGAAGGGCCGCGGTATTTTGACCGTGCAAAGGTAGCATAATCATTAGTCTTTTAATTTACTGCAATTTTCCCAATTATTATCAATAATATGAAATAACCACTGTATAAATTACGTTACAAATTATGTGGAATTATGTAAACACGTATAACTTATGTTGAATTGTGGGGTTAAATCCAACCAGGTAGCCTGCTTTTCTCTTAGAGAACTTCCGTCAGTATTTTTATTCTCTAATATGGATGCAGAATTGCTGACGAGTTCTAAAAGAATTCCCACTTCGAACTGTGAGAAGCTCAGTGCTCTTTTCTTTTTTTTTTTCTTCCATGATTATTGAAACTTGTTATTCGAAATCTACGAGGATGTTTGAAACATTCCGACAAACAAAAACGAAGCGATAATTGACAGAGTGCGTTCGTTCGCTGTTTTATACGCGGTAACCTAGCGCTCAGATGATTCTTCTCAAGCGAGTTGATCGAGGGAAAATGTCGGTGCACCGCATCTGTAACTTGATCATTGTCAAGAATTAACCATATTTCCGTGATTGCTGATAAACGGGCTAGATGATCGAGAATGGTGCACACGGTCACCAGTGCTAGTGAAATTGTGGACAAAAAAAAAAGCTAGGAATGTAAAATAGGCCATCAGGTCGACTCTTCTGATGGTCAAGACTCGAGCCACCCCTGGTCAAGCAGGAGGCCTTGCCCCACTGGGGATTTACGGCTTTTATTATTATTATTATTATTATTATTATTATTATTATTATTATTAAAATATCTACGACGAATCAAAACAAATTCAGTACAAATATACTTATTCTGCTCATGAACTTCTACATAGAGACTTATTCAACTGTTTGTGTAAACTGTGAGAAAATCACGTTTCTGTTTCCACGACCCCCAGGTCATTCACTATTTTGTGAACTGGAGTCCTTTCAGGAAAATGTATTAACAACTACTGATTAAAATATCTACAACAAATCGAAAGAAATTAAATACAAATTAATATCAAAATATAATTATTATTCTGCTCATGAACTTTTACATAGTCTTAATCAATTATGTATGATATTATATATTTTGTCACAACACTTCTTTACATGTAATGGTGTACCTCACATTTCTGTATCCGGTGCCACCATTAACATATTATTACAATAACACATTATTTGCAGTACACGTCTACACAGATACTCCCAATTACACTATGTACCTTTTTTGTTACTTGGTCAATCTCCCCTTCAGTATTTCTCCTACATTTCATTTGCTATTCTCTATTTGTTCATTAATCCTAATATATCTAATATTATATACTTCTTTCACAGCCCCCTTTTCCTGTAACTACTATTCACTAAGATCTCAATTTAAATTTTTCTCTATAAATTATTATATTGAATTATTTGACCTATTTGTTTTTTGACCTTTTATTCATTTACTGTTCCAACGTTCAAACGTTAGTACTAATTTTATGCTGTCACTTGTTCACTTCTCTTAACCCTTTCTCACTATTTTCACTCATTCTTATTTGCGCTCACTTTCACTTTCTCACTATTCTGCTTCCACCTAATCCATTGTCACTATTCTCACTTCCTATAAATACTTATATTTTATTCTATACATCTGCTTATACACTTTCTCTCTCCCCTATACTTCTCGATCTTTTCCAGTTCTACTTTACTTGCACGTTTTGATCATATCCCCACTATTTTTTTTACATATATCAAATATCTCTGCTAAATCCTCAGCTGTCGCAGGTTTTGACCTTTCTTTACTGTTCGTCTCTGCCTTATTTCTGTTTTTGTCTTTCTTTCTATTTATTTCTTCTTCTATTCCTCTTTTATTTTTCCCCCACGTTTTCACTTTCACATAATAGATTTCCACTTACACTTGCACTCTTATTCTTTACACTACTTTCTTCCCTATCACTTCCTGACTCTTGGTTTCTCTTTTTATCACCCCTCGCCTTTTTTCTAGCGCCCGTGTTGCTTGTTCCGTTATTGTCAGCATTCCTTTTGGAGTGCGCTAACCTTACCGCCATCGTATGGAGACTAGGAATCCGCTTACGCTGCATGATCGCGTTACTGTTGTCTTCTCCTTGCTGTGCCATCGTCTTTACACTTCCTCGTACGTCAGTATGTGGGTTCCTGAACTCATTACTATTCACTCCTGTTACCATGTGTTGATCTGCGACAATCATTTGTTTCGTCCTTGAAGTTGGGATGATTTTCTTCTGCTCCTTTCCCCCGCTTATGTAGCTAACGTCGACTCTCTGTTGCCTTCTCGTAATCAACTATGTATGTAAACTATGAGAAATTCACGTTTCTGTTTCCAGAACACCCGGGTCATTCAATATTTTGTTAACTGGTGCCCTTTTAAAAAATATATATTATATACGAATCTACTACTGATTAAAGTATCTACAACAAATCGAAAGCACATCAATATTAACATTAATAGTAATAATGATGATAATAATAATAATAATTAGGCTACAACAATAAAATAATAATAATAATAATAATAATAATAATAATAATAAAAAAGAAACCTCTTGTAAGTTTCAGAAAATATAGGCATTCATTTTATCGCTATGGCTTTGTGCTTATTATAAATGATCACTTATAAATAATACAGAAGAAATGCGCATAAGTGTGCGTAGGTTGTTGGTTAGTTTTCGGTGCTAAGTTCGGTCACTGTTTTCGGGCATCCGCTACACTGCAGGACGTAGTACGTATCACACCTTGCACCACAGAATTTACTGATGCACTTCTCGGGCACTGATCACTTATGTACTCTACAGTAAGGTCTGAAAATCTTGTCAACTCCCCTCTTGTTTGTATGTTGATGTGCATCCATTTTGAACATGTCATAGCAGATGTGTGACAATGGTTGATACTTTACGTTTCAGCTTGTTTAGTGATCCAGAACATCAGTATGAGCACCATCATTGTCGCGGCACAAAATGATGCGGCGCCATGTCCTGTGTGAAATTTTCCGCAGCAAAGGCGGTTTGATTTCTCTGAATGCCTCCCTAACAGCTTGCTTCGAATCTTCAATTGTCTGGTATCGATGTTTCGAGACATGCTGCTAGAGAAACCACAGTTTTCTTACAGTCTTCACATTTAATAACAAATTGTGAAATATCACACAATATTATCAATCACATTCTCGTTCTGGTATAGGGCAACGAAATAACTTAATTTGGGGCAAGGGTCTGAGTTGATATTTCTGTTACCAGATGGTATAACACATCAATAACGCCTCGCTATCTTGTAGACTGTCTGAATACTACATAAGGACAATGTTACAGACATATTCTGTAGGACAAATTAATACTTCTATAATAATATTCTACATAATGACGTTACTGTAACTAGTTTCTTTTGCAGAAGTTAGATCCAGCAAAAGTAACAGCACAGTCTAGTATATACAGTCATGAAGGTCAATACGTAGGGAATGTGCATCCATAGGTAGTTGCTAACCACTAGGATCGCTACTATCGCCTCATCACAGAAAATGCGAAATGGTACCGACACAGTCTATTGTTCCTAGTACCCTCAACAACTCAATCTTCGTTGCTGTATATACTGGCTGTGGTAATAGTGTAACAGCGAATCACTAGTTATTTCGTGTCAAAGTTATTTTCGTAACCGTTACAATTAAGTACCCGTGACAAAGTAACTGCTACGTTATTTTTCGCCCATCCCTATTTCAGTAGTGAAGGAACTATCAGACAGTGCAGTTGTGAATGTTTCTAATCTTCTGTAGTGCATCAAACTATAATATTAAAATAGTTCATTATGAACAGAAATCAATTGGGCACCTCCTGTGGTGTTCCTGTTGCAGAAAATGTAACACCAACTCAGACAATTTTGAATAGAACATCTAAGGCTCAACAGTCATACAAAAACGGGTTGTAATTTATTGCTGTTTTATGTTAATTGGTCTCTTTCAAAACAATGTTTGTTTTCTATGTTATTAATTTGACATCACACAGAATAAAATCTACCCAATTTGTATGTTTTTCTTATGTTAATTTATCAAATAAATATCTAGAAGATGTATTAAAGTTACATTATATTACTGAGAACTTTAACAAATGCATATCATATTTTGGAAGAGAATTAATTACATTTTCCTATACCGTATTTTGGAACAGACATTACTGTCGTCGAATGAGAGATTGTGTTATTTTTCAGGCGGATAGCGTGCGTGATGCAGTCTTTGGATGTGACTGGGTGGGAACACCAATCTCCTTTCAGCGTTGCATCATCTTCATGATCGCCAGATCTAATAAGGAATTCACACTTACTGCTGGAAAGATCGTCAGCGTCAATAACAAGACCATGGCCAGTGTAAGCAACATTATCTTACTAATTTCAATTAATGTAGATTGTAGTGTAACTACCAGCAATATTGCTTGCTCTCGACTATCAGTGCTGTCCGGCGAAATAATGATCATAGTAGTGATTATAATGGAAAAAAATTATTATTATTATTATTATTATTATTATTATTATTATTATTATTATTATATGTATGCATGATTCAAATCTGACTTTTCAGAAATAGCTCCCTGTAAAGCTGACTTGAATAATTTCATGGTAAAAATTGTTCCGGGGCCAGGTATCGAACCCGGGATCTTTGGCTGAGCGCGCCAACAGACTGAGCTGCCCAGGAACTCTACGAGACTCGTCTCCATTCTTCCCTTTTATATCAACATACCTCGAGTGGGTTGACAAAATATCAAAGACCCAGCATTGAGCCCACACTTTTTCTGTGTGATTTAAATTGTGACAAATTGATCATTTAAGTCACACAGAAATATCCACTCTATGCTGGGGCTTTGACGTTTTATCAACCCATTTAAAGTATGTGGATATAAAAGGGAATAATTGAGCCGGGTTCTCATAGAGTTCCTGGGTAGCTCAGTCGGTACAGCGTTGGCACGCTCAGCCAAAGATCCCAGGTTTGATACCAAACCGCGGAACAATTTTTTCCCTTGAAAGAAAAAATAAAATAGCATTATTTCATACATATTCGTATTGTATGTATGTCATTAGCGGGCTTCGCAGGTTTGTCACAAGAGTTATATTGGATGAAGTAGTTTCTTCTGATACAGTAATGACGTCAGTCAAAGCCACAAGAAGGTTACAAGACCTCTATGAGTTCTGACTTGTGTTCTGTCGGAGCGCACGTTATTAGTATGTTTGACATGTTTGGCTCATGCTCTACACAGATTAGTTGAAGTTCGGTGTAATTTTCATGATGTTAATACATTTATATCAAATGTAAAAACATATATTCTCTTTTTGAAAGCTCCCTCCAGGGTGATAATGCTTCAAACAATTGCACCTGAAATTTCATTGCCTTCGCAACTGATAATTACACGATACTGTACTTGTGATTGGACGCCGTTCGATACTGTGCCGTGTATTATGAAGTGATAGTTAAAGTTATCAATGAATTTGACAGTGCAGACAGCTCTGCAATTAGGACCATTAAGTCACTTGTATCAGAGAAACTTCATCAAAACATTTTATTCATTTCACAGAACTTTGGTATGTTAAGTATATAACAAATTTGGAGAGGTCGAATATTGGAATGTGTGATGCTCTAGAGTGTGTACAGAACTTGTCTCAAATAATAGATAGAACTGCAGATGTATTCGTGTACGTGTGAAAGAAAAACTGAAATGTGTACTTGAGAAAAATTCTGGATATTCTAAATTGATTGAAATTTAACATATGTTGCGTTCCAAAAACACATTACATGATTACGATAATTTATTTTATAAATTTGCACAGATAACATCATGTGACGCTGAGAGATCATTTTCTCATTTAAAAACTGTCTGATATTCGGAGAAGGTTTCAGTTACATAATCTTAGAATGAATATTTTTGTCACTGTAATAGTAGTTATTTTAATAAATAGCTGTAAATTATTGTTTACATTATGTATAAAACTTGTGCTGTATATTTATTATGAGATTATTAATTTAGAAATACAATTGTAATCAATGGCGTGGCAAAACGTTTCGATTGTGTAAACCATTAAAATTAAGTTGCAATGTTGTCATGACAAGCCTTGGTTTTTCTGAGCCGACGCATGCACGTGCGATGTGCAAGGACCGCCTCGCACAAATCCGGACTACACGAGAGACAGTGAGTGGTTTATATAACTGCGAGGTACGAGGTCCGAGCACCTCGCAACTATAGAAACCACTCACTATCTCTCGTGTACTCCGGATTTGTGCGAGGCGGGCCTCGCACCTCGCACGTGCATGCGTCGGTTCAGAAAAACCAAGACTACAAGCTCCATTGTTTACTTTCACCGTAGATCTACTGTACCGCCACTTACGCAGTGAGCGCCAGACATTTGAACTCCCTCCACATTTCTCGATAGATTCAGTGTGACAAAAATGCGAAGCCTGATCATTAGTTATTTTAAATAAATATGAATTGAATTTGATTTTAAACATTGATTTTATATTTACAGATTTTGAACCAAACCGTCTCGTACCTTATGTTCTTGGTACAAGTGAAGGAAAATAACGTCGAAAATTAAAATATGGACAAATATTAACGGCTACAGAAATTTGAGAAATAAGAAACATCGAAGTATCAACTAAAGTTGTCATCAGCAAATTTATTACTTTTCTGCACAAAAATATGGCATAAGTCACAATACACCATCAGTCCTAAAATTTAATAAAGGAATCTTAAATTAATATGTTAAATTAAGTATGTGTTTTGGTGTTAAGTACAGAACTTCATAAACAGTATTGAAAGTCTATTCATTTAGTGTTCTCCTAGACAATCTTTATAAATACAAGTAGACCAGTTGTCAGAAGAATTTCACTGCTGCACTAATGAAATCAAGTAAATATGCACTACGTGTAGGACTATACACAGAGCCTTCAACTTCAGACGCAACCCTGGTCACGGCAGGCGGACGGGCGATAGGCCGGTCTCTATAGCGGGAAAACCGAGCGGTATTGTGCGGCGGCAGGTAGGCGGGCGGGCGAGCGGATAGACGCGGATGGAATATGTTAAAACATAAAGTGATTGTGAACAATCCACATACATTATAGGAACTTCAAGAATATATTTGGGCCGTGATCGCCAGCATTTCAAGGCAGGAATTGGATCATGTATTTCAGCATCTTCTTCAACGGTGTGAGCGTTGTATTGAAACTGGCCGAGGTCATTTTGAACATCTTATGTCTTAAGGTAAGGAAATCAAGTAAAACACACTAATTACATTATATATGAGAGATAAATGTAAAAATAATATAGTATGCCTAACAACTTATATCATAAATATATACGATAGATTTAATTAGAGGCGTAAGTGACATGTAACTGCATGTAAATAAATGTAATAGAACTAGACCACTTCACTATATAAAAAATTATGTAAGAACTTGTGTACTGTATTACTAATTCAATTTTTAAACATGTACTAAATAAAGACAAAGAACTTGTTGTAATCTTATAATTCCTATTGCGGTATATTTATTATACACTGTAATATACCAGGAAGAGTCGGGAGGTAAGGAAATAATTTTGGGAGAACAAAGTATGGATAATAATTTTAAATGAAAAAAGTTTATATACATTGCTCGTATTTTCAATTGTCGATGATAACTTCATTGGCCCTGTGAAAATATATTATTGTTTAACAAGCGCAAGATACTTGCCATTGCTACAAAATGAGTTGACAGGACTTCTACAGAACAGTTTCTTGGCGATAAGGCTTCGAATGTGACATGACGAAACTCCGCCACCTACTGCTCGTGTAGCAAATGAAAACAAACGTTTTCCTGGGCGATGGATTGGCCGTGGTGATCGTATAACTTGGACGCCACGTTCACTGGATTTGAGCCCACTGGATTAATGTTCGTGGAGATACTTCGAAACAGAAGTTTACCAAACAAAACTAATACACGAGACGAGTGGATTGCAGGAATTTTGAATGCCGCTACTCTTACAAGAGAATAGTGAACTATACTCAGAAACACGGCTCGCACTCTTAGGAAACGAGTTAAAAAGTGTATTGTCATTCAAGTTTAAACTTTTGAGCAATTGTTTATATGAAACATCTTTGATTCATTGTCATTATGTACACTTTTACAGAGGTAACACAGCTTCATCGCCAGTCTTTTGAAAATACAAATCATTTTATATAAACTTTATTTAGAATGATCCATACGATCATCCCGCAAACCTTTTCCTTTCCTTCCGACTCATCCTGTATAATCATGGCACTATTTTTCTTTGTACACACTAAACATTAAAGTTAACAACTACTTGAGTTTAGCTGCAACATGTGTGTTGGTGAAAATTTTATGTTGCTGTTTTCAGACGAAACATTCTATAGGATACTTTTTCGTTTGTCATTGAGAACAAATGTAGCGTAAACAGTCAGATTCTTCACATTATACTGTCATTATGCTGAATATGCTTTCTCACACTTCGTGTAATATAAAGAATGTGAGTTCACCAATAATGTCACAATGGGAAATTGTAATTATGTAATTTTACTGGGCGACAGTGTCATCTGTGAGGTACGTATTCGCCGCATCTGCTGCTCAGCGCTATCGGTCTTCCATCAGAATTGCCCGAGTTCGATCCCCACCAGGTCGTAATGTAATTTACAGGGAACGGATTTATATGGACTAAAAATATATGAAATATGTAAATATATATGTAGTTATTTTTACCAAAATATGGAATTAAATATGGATTTTTACCAAAATATGGAATTAAATATGGACTTAAAATTATAAAAAAATGACTATGTACGTTAAATATTGGTACATTTTAATCAAACTAAACAAAAAATATAATGGACGTACCTTATCTTCCAATGTAGTTTCAACAAAACACAATTTTTATTGTCTGTTACCATAACAATAGGTTACAAACATTTCTTTCAAGTGCTGAAAAGTGAATCTTCTTCTATTGTCTCTGAGGATAGATTTATACTGACTAAAAGAGCGTTCGACGTCACAAGAAGTAACTGGTACATAATTCAATTTCACAATGTCTGCTGGGGATAAGTCCAAGTTAATCTTCACTGTTGATTCACCACTCATCACAGCAACAACCTTTTGTAGTTCTTCATATCCAGGGTTTTTTGAAAGTACAGTGTCCACCTTAGCTCTTACTGCATCTGCAACTTTACCTCTACCACGATTCAGTTGTTCCACAGTACTATTCATAATTTCAAAACTTTCAGATAGTGAAAGGTGCCTATTTTGGAGACTTTTGAGCGTTTTTATGATGCATGAAAATGTATGCTGAATGTGAGCTAAGTCATTCTTCACACTTATGTCACAGGTAACTGTTTTCGCAGTATCAATTGAGACTGCATCTTCAGAGTCCAATGCAAGGAGAACATTGTTAATAGAGTCTATATGTTCGGCATAATATTCAACTGCTTCTAGCCATGTACCCCATCTAGTTAAAATTGGCTTTGGTGGCAATGGAATTTCAGGGTACATTTCTTTCAACACGTTAACTCTACTGGGAGCTTTGAGAAATACTTTTTTCACTGATGAAATCAACAAATCTACTTTAGGGAAATTGTCTCTGACCACTTCTGCCACACGATGAAATGCATGCGCCACACAAGTAAAATGAGTCAATTTAGGATATACAACAGATAATGCTTGTCCAGCTTTGACCATATAAGGGGCAGCATCGCTAATAAAGAATAACACATTATCGTACATAATACCCTTTGGCCACAGGATACCCATAGCTTCGTTGAACAGTTTAACTATAGTTTTGTTATTGCACTTTTCTAGAACATCACAATGTAAAAGAATTCGTTCAGAATATTGTTCACTTAACAAACCGATAACTACATTACCAACAAGTCTACCTTCTTTGTCGGGAGTCTCATCAATGGAAACCCAAATTGAACTATCTTTAATTTCATCTCTTATCTTCTGTATTGTCTCATCGTAGATGGATGGAGCATACGTCTTCCTAAGTGTTGACTCATCCGGGATTGTATGTTGAGTATATTTTTCAAGGAATTCCCTGAAGACCTTATTCTTTAGTTTGTAGAGAGGAATATCAGCAGAGATGAGAGAACGGCACAGGTCGATGTTAAACTCAGATCTTACATTCGATGTTGTTGGTTGTGTTAAAAACAATTGTCTCTGCTTGGAATTTAGTTGTTTGTTGGCCTGATGTTTACTAGTTGTAATGTGTTGTTGCACCAGGAACTTTTGTGTAGATGATACTGCACACTGACACAAATTACAAAATAATATTTTATTGTCAGTTGATAAACCATCTTCTTTAAATTCTGAAATGTAACTTGTTAGTTTTGATTTTAAATTGACTGAATGACGTACTTTTGGCATATTTACCGTCTTTATAGTATGATTTACAAAACTGAACCTATGTGTACTCTGACTGGCATTTAACTGTTGAGCTGCACAACTGAAGTCTGTTAAAAATTTTAAATTAAATTAATACAGTTTTGTAACTTACTTTCCCATTGTTGATAGGACTGCTAATTTTCAAATAACTCTGATGTTAAAGGGATTACTGAACATGTGTTTAAATCTCTATTGTTGAAATGTATTTTTAAAAGTTAATGGAATTTTGTTTTGTTTTATTGTTAAACCTAATATAATATGGACTGTTTTATATGAAATATGGAAAATATATGGAAATTAACGAAAATATGTACTAAACTCTAAAATATGGAAAAATATGGAAAATAAAAGTAGGATTTTTCAACCCTACACATTGTGAAACATAAAGATAATGCAAAATATAAATTATATTAGCTTTATAAGTAAATATGTATTTACATATAAATCCTTTCCCTGGTAATTTATAATAAAAAGCACTCTTTGGCAAAGCGTTTTCTGCGCACTCCCGTTTTCTCATTTAACTACACCAACATTTCCACGTCTCCCACACTTCACCTATGATTTATAAAAGTTAAAAATAGTCTGGGTTTAAGTATTGGAAGTAATACGGGTTTCCGACGCTCATAAAAGATTTAAGGGTTTAGAGCTCTTGGTTTCTCAGATACAGCTGAGGTAAGATGGTCCGCCTGTCGGCATCGGATTTACAAAATCCACGCCATCCACTCATCATACTTGCAATAATCATCGCATATATAGGGCGCACGATGGGCCAAAAGTTTCCGCGTGCATGGATCGTCCTCGAAAAGCCAAGCCAAGAGGTGTATGTGTCTAGTAATTGGCTTTCCCCATTGTTAGCTTAATTCGGAATGAAACTATATTGACCTTTAGGCCCTTATTAACTCATATTAAACGAACTCAAGATTTAATGCACAAATAATTATACTACAATTTGCTAGTTACAGTAGAATGTAGATTATCCGAGTTAATGTGTACCAAGACAACCTCGGATAAGCGAATGCTCGGATAAAGCGGATGGTTACTAAAAAACTGTGTTTTGATCAGAAATTAGGCAAACTCTTTACTTAATAGACTAAATAGAATTAACAAATCAGATTAATATGAATTCTAGGCGTTTAAAAATACAGTACGTATTCATTAAAGAAAAAAAAAAAAAGCAACTAACATGCAATACTGTACAGTATTTACAGTAATTTTTTTGAATCGGGCTCGGATAACACGGAACCTCGGTTAATCAAAACTCGGATAATCGAGACTCTACTACATAATTAACAAATATAGTGGCCGGCATATACAACTTGCTGGCGTTATAGCCGGTCATAATGCACGTTTAATGGGGAGATCCGACCGCTCACTCGCACGGGAGAAAAACGAATCGGCGATGAATGTCGGTGATTTAGGCCTATAGACTCGTGCAGATAATGCGCCGGCTAAAATGTCAACAAGTTGTATATGCCGCGCACTGTATAAGGTGTAATAAGGACAGAAGGAACATGTTCCCTCCAGAAGGACGTCAAGTTGCATCCCCATTTTTGACGTTGGTCAAGGCAGACATGATTCAGTAATACATTAGAACTTTGGCGATGTTCTATTATGAGTAAGTAATGTAATAAATATGATGAGGTAGAGACCGGCTTTTACGGAGTAAGAGATAAAAATGACACCGAGTATAAATCAATGGTTGTGATGTAGGTAGAACCATTTTGAGGCCTAATTCAAAATACTCTGAAATGTAACAAAGGAGAACTAAGCCACGAAGACTGGAGAATGAATCTAGTGAAGCGCGCTTGCTAATTTGTAACTAACTGTTCAAACCGTTATAATGAACTTGCGTTTGAAAAGCGAGCGCCATCCACTAAAACTACCCGACATGTTTACGGCATCTAAACTATAGCCAAATGCAGTGAATGTCGTGAAATTAATCAATTAAATAGCGAATACAAAGTTTGCGCCACTCAATACTATTGGTCGCTACTTTCAAATACTACGGCATTATTTATATCAGATTAGAGGTACTAACTACGGTATAGCTAGTTAGAATATTAACTTTTTGTACATCCGATCTCCAATGATAAGTACAGATTTCATCAAATTTGAAATATTAAAATGTTCTCAGTCCAAACACACTAGGTCTTAGCATCAGACATACTGGAGTGATGGTTTGTCTAACACTCCCAAGACATCTATTATTATTATTATTATTATTATTATTATTATTATTATTATTATTATTATTATTATTATTATTATTATTATTATTATTATTTGTTGTTGTTGTTGTTGTTTAGTCAACTGTCCGAAGACAGGTTTGGACCTCATAAGTAACACCAATATGGCATCACTCAAGAGGCAACTAGGCCAAAGATAATAGTGTAAGGTGGCCAGTTCCTTTCCCCCTCCAATGCATAGATCGCCAATTAGCTACATATTACACTAATCAGACTTCAGATGCATACAAACAATTGTTCTTCCTCTCACACATATCGTCAAGTGAGATGTACTGCCTGAAAATAGATACACATATCAGCCAGAACTTCAATCAGAGGTATATTATTATTATCATTATTAGTATTATTATTATTATTATTATTATTATTATTATTATTATTATTATTATTATTATTATTATTATTATTGCTGTTGTTGCTGTTCTTCTTAAAAAATACAAAGCAGGAAATTTTAAGTTGCAAACTAGACCTATAGTGCTGTCATATTTTCTATGGCTGGCAACAGTGAACGAACGTTTACTGTATGAAAGTAAAGACAAGAGTAAAATCCAGTGTGTTCATAATTCACATTTTTCACATAAAATATAATGACAAGAGAGTATTCGTTGCAAAATATTTCCTCATAATATATTATATAAGTTACTTCCATACATTATTTTTACAGCGTTTAAGGCCGTTATCTCATAGAGATTTCTTATCGTTTCGTTTTCCCGAATGTTCTCTGAATTGAAATGTCTTTTTGTAGTATAATGAGTCAATTATGTCTGCGAAACATTCAGGCCTTCTTTCGATAGCAAAATAATTCTGAGCATCAAATTATCTTTCTTCCAATGGTCACGAATATCCTCCTTTTCTTGGCAATCAATAATAAATTTAACAAGCAGCTAAAAACTAGTATTCTGCATCAAATCATTTCAGAAAAGGTTTCAGTGTAGTTCAGTTGTTTCGTGTACTTGGTTTACACAATTTTACTCTCAATAATAACCTTACACCGCGATTTTCTGTCACGATGGTAGGAAACAAATACGAGGAGATTGGGATTGCTAAACAACGATTCAGCTACTACTTCTTCATATTTCGACTGGGAGGCGTACCGCTGTACTTATCAAATTACTCAAAATTATACCAATTGTTCTGCAAAGTTATGATATTTTGTGCTTATTTCACAACTCTGGCCATGATTTTGGATGTAATAAAACACATTAATCATGTAAAGAACGCTATGGCAAATATTCAGTCAACTGCTTCGGTTTTGGGAATTTTGTGGACAGACTTGTGGCTAAGGTAATGCGAAAGCAAAATTTACTTAATTTATTTTTAAAATACCAGATACAATAGTATTCACATAGAAATTATGATAGTCGAGCATATTGTATACTATGGCTTGGGAACAATTTTAGCTTTGTGTGAAAGCAGTAGTCGTGAGTTCGAATCTCCTATTAATGAAAAGTTCTAAGTTAAACTCTGTAGGAGGAGACTGGGACTTACACTGGCCTTACGTAAACTGAAGACACAAATTTTCTGAAAGAACCTAAAATTCAAACTCAGATTAGAGTAGAATACTAGAAATAATTAAATTTTAGTGAACAAAATGTATTTATTCACAAGTAAGTAAATGGGTATATAACAGAGGGATTACCTAAGGAGATATACAGTAGGTATGTAAGTATATCGTCGTTGTTCCTGCAATAACTACTATGTGCAAAATAAAAAAGTTTTCAGTAGGAAGAAAAAACACATTTATTCATCCTATGGCAGCCGTACATAGAATACTGTGAATTCTTACATTTTCGAAACAAACAAATATAATTACATATAGGATATTTTAATATTTTCTGTATCATTATTTAAGTTATTTAATAGAACACAAATCTGAAAATCGATAAATATGTCACATAGGAGTTATTGCAGGAACAACGACGATATAAAATACATATACAGGAATCGTAGGTACGTACGTAGTAGGCATGTAGTAGTAGAAGCACAGATATGTGAGTACTAAATAAATAGTTATGTAGTAAGTAACGCATTGATATGTATAGAAAAGTAGGAATAAGGTAGATAGATTGCAGTATGTGGATGGTAGGCTGGTATGGGTAGATATGTAGTTAATTGGGTGTGTGATAGCAGAAAGGTGGCAATTTTACGTAAGTAGGTGGGTAAGTATTATACTGATAATTATAATTATAATTATAGGGGAGAGTCGGGTAGTATCGGACATCGGGTAATATCGGACAGTGAGTTTCTTTCATCTATACCACACGATGATAGTACCTGATTGACATGGTTACGTTTCTGTGATGTCGCATAGAGAAACGTAACCATGTCATTCAGGTACTACCATATGGTGGTAGATGAAAGAAACGCAGTGTCCGATATTACCCGATGTCCGATACTACCCGACTCTCCCCTAATTATAATTAATAGGTAAGTATGTGGATATGTACAACTACGGAATTAAAATTTGGAGTGAGTCTTGATGGGAGTCTACCTGTATGTACGTAACAATTTTGCACGACTGTCCACAAGTATCATATATACAGAGACTCTTGTTTACTGCACATGCGCAAGTGTGTTGTAAGCTAAGCTTTCACAATAAGGGAGCTCCAAATTTTATTTCCGTATCTGTACGTGGCGGGATAGTTGAGTAGATAGAAGACAGGTAATTTTAGTTAGGAACGTGAAGAGTTGAGAGGAAATTAAACGCAGAATAAATATGGGAAATGCTTGATATTGTTAGATTGAGAAGCTTTCTTTCATTCAGTCTGCTTTAAAAAAATTGAAAGTTAGAATTGATGAAATAGTTATATTAGGCGTATCTGTTGTTCTGTATGATTGTGAAACTTGGACTCTCACTTTGGGAGAGGAACAAAGATTAAAGGTGTTCGAATATACGGTGTTCATGAAAATATTTAGGGCTAAGAGAGTTGAAGTTACAGGAGAATGAAGAAAGTTACACAACGCAGAACTGCACGCATTATATTCTTTATCTAACATAATTAGGGACATCAAATCCAGACGTTTGAGATGAGAAGGTCATACAGCACGTATGGGTGAATCCAGAAATGCATATACAGTGTTAGTTGGAAGACCTGGGGGAAAAATACTTTGGAGAGGCCAAGATGTAGATGAAAGGATAATATTCAAATGGATCTGTGAGAGGTGGGATATGATGCTAGGGACTGGGTTAATCTTTCCCAGAATAGGGACCTATGACGGACTTATGTGAGAGCGGAAATGAACATCCAGGTTCTTTAAAAGCCATTTGTAAGTAAGTATCGGCAATAGATTTGAATACTAAAAAAAAAAAAAAAATGTTCTAAGACATGATCGAACGTCCCATAAAGTCTATTTCCAAGTTAAGAAGGGTTCAGAGCCACAGTGGGTCAAGCGCCATTTATAAAAAACGGAGAAAGCAAGGATTAAATTTAAGTGAATACCATATTTTAATGAATATTGACATGCCATTTAGTTTTAATGTGTATACTTTATATTACTTGCTATATATTTCCATTGAATTACGGTAATAACTTCATTTTAACTCTTATTTTCTACGGTTTTAGTAAATGGCGTTTGGCCCACTTTGGTTCCGAACCCTTCAAATAATAATCTCTAGTAACTAAGTTATTTCAATCTACAAGATTGCTATAAGTAACAAATTTATTATATTAAATTGCAGTATAAATAGTGGCAATATAAAGTTTTACTTCGAATAATGGAAGAAATTATATTTTTCCAAAATCTTGCACTATTCAAAGGTGTTTTATACTTATTAATTAGATGAAAACTTATTATAGGCTAATTTAAAAACGATTTCGATACTTTCTCGGAATACTACCTCCTGCAGGAAGTTGCGCTCAAGATTTAATTGTCTTTAAAATCCATCTCATTGCCTCGATAGTGTTTGTGCAGGCGAAATTCCGATCCGATGACTTACATAGTAATAGCTTAGACTAATGATAACTAACTCACTGCTCCTACGAAGCACTGTGCACACTCACAAGCAAAAATGAACAAAAATAACGTTAGTTAGAAACTTTTAATGAATGATGATACAATACATTAAGACAATCTTACGTATGATGCGCACTGATATTCGCAAGACTTTCTCTTGTGTAATATTAACGTCATTCAGTATCACATAACTATGTACTTTTATTTTCTTTCGCAGATATCGTAGGCCCAAACTTGTGAAACTGATCCGTCTTACGAACTCATTCGAGTGGGAAGACCTTCCGAAGAAAGATCCTGTTAATGGATCCACCACCATGGCAGCTATCGTTCCCCGTGTGAAAACATTCTTGCAGAAAATCTATACTTACGTCCTGTTATTCCACCTCTGTTATACAGTCATTCTATATGCATCACGCATAACTCCCATGAAAACGAATTACATATTCGATATAACATACAGTCCCCTATTTGAAATTGTCATCATGTCACAGGTAATATACAGTCACATCATTTATAAAAGTCACTGTTATATCTCTCGTAAACTATTATTATTTCAATTGGTATTCTTGATACATCAATTGTTCTATTACGTACCACGTACGTAGAGTAGAGGAGGCAAGACCTGTCCTGTGACCTTACCATGTACCGTGGCTGTCATCACCAATGGGTATGGTGGGGGGGGGGGGGAAGATAGGTTTTAGTCTGAGATGAACTTTCGTGTCTATAGATTCGTATAATACATATTAACCAACATAAAATAAACTCTCTTTCTGATAGCTTATTCTTGCCCCTCTCGCACAGCCCAGATGCCAGGTCTCGCCTCCTCATCTGTAGGGTATGTATCAGAGACCTGCAAAACTGCGCACACAACCGGTTTAGATTCGTCCGGTCGGGAGCTCAACCGGCTACGATGAACATCGGGCCGAATAACTCGGTTGTCGAGCGATTACGCCTGATGTATTGCAGAGTAGACAGAACATCAGGCGCATTTACATGAAAATAACGTTTTTCGAGTACAAAACCGGAGTAACAAGGAAATTTACGTTGTCTTATTGAAAAAAAAGTGTTTGCAAGTATTCTTACAGTTCATTCGACACTATAACACAGATATTTTCTTTATTATTCTGAACTTGCAGTAACTTTATAAGTATCGTTTATATTTTAAACTTTTAGGGCCGTTTTCATAGACATTTTTAGAGCGGGCTTCCGGTAGATGATCAGCGCTTTTCGTATTCATAAACCAGTGTTAGCAATAGGATATGATTTGAATTCTGTACTAGTAACAGTGGATAGCCGGGGCTAGCTTAGTACGCTCTTAGCGCGTGCTGCGAAATGTCTATGAATAGCACTCTTAGAGTTTTACTAATGAAAGTTGCTTATAGATATGTTAAACAATGTTATAGTTTTTCACAGAATAAGACGTGCACAAGCCATGTATATTTTTCTTACCAATAAACGCTATATAGCTGGCATTTTTCCATACCAGTGTTAAACAGTATACGTCATAACTTCATCATTTGATTACGTCGTAACTCTTTCTCGTCACATATTGACTGAATCTTGTTCGATTTGTATAACCCAATGATCGATATTACATAAGTTCATGTAAGATCGCGAATTATTTAGAACACAAATCTCGCACAGAAAGAAATGGTAACGAGGAAGAAAATACGATCTCCAAATAACACCAGGTACATTTCATCATACAATAACTTTTTAACATTTTCTCAGTAGGCTATACAAACGAGTAATAATATTGAAGGATATTTATTTTGTTTAATTACAAAAATATGTTTGCTTCAAATAGGAATACGAATAATTTGACACTTTAATACATTTATTTTTGTATTTCGAACTTGCAGTAATTTGACTAGTAACAAATAAATGAACAATGGACACAGTGACATCGAAGGAAATAGACGTAATGTATAATGTGAAATATCATAATGTAAACATATTCAAAAATATAATTACAATTCATTATAAAACAAAATAGAAAATAAGTACATAAGTCCATTATGACGTTTGTACTTTAAACTAAAAAAAAAATGTATAGGCCTACCTCTAAAACAATAGTTGCATGCTTTTTAATTATTCTAATCAGTTGCAATATTATTTATTAAGAAATCAATTTAAAAACATAAACAGTAATGTTATTTTCAACAATACGATTACTTTGGCTCCCAATGGTGGTTGTTCTGTACAAAATAAGTATAATTTACATATTTCTAAACTACGAATAACAAAAGAATAGCAAGGTTTAGAAACAAATCATTCTGTATAGAAAAGATCTACTTCAGAGAAAATAAGTGTCATTCAAAGAACTATTTTATTACACACGTGCTAATATCAACTATTTGATGTTCACAATTATTATTATTAGGGCCTATTATCATAGACTACATGATCAGAGTTGACTTCTTGTGTTTATGTATTAATAAATCTGCTTTACTAGTCTAAAGTTACGCTCGGTGGAAACACTTATTCATGGAATGGCCAATATTCGTTTCACAAGTGTTACTAGAGAGGCTAGAGTTGTTTGGTGATCTTTCCATCAATTTAGTATGTAGAACATGAAATGAGCATAATGTGTAACGTGAGATATAATAAGTAAATAAATCCAAAATAGAATTACAATTAATCACAAAACATAAAATTAAATAATTATTAACTCTAAATGCATTCCTCCAAAACAGTAGCTATTCATATACAGGGTAGAAGTGAAATAACCCTGCAGATTGTACGGGGCGATAAGGTTCACTTAAATGAATGGAAAACCTATATTACGTTTAATTCTCTAGTCATAGTAAACATACTAAAAGCATTGGTTGTAGTAGGTTTCAGAAGATATAAAGTTATTTTTTGTTTTAGTTTTACTATTGATCGAGTTTACTGTTTTTTAAGTGTGTCATTATTGTAATATTATAATTCAGTTTTCTAGTGTAAGCAAAAATTACAACCTTGGTAATTTGTGGATACCGAAAGTTTTTTTTTTCTGCAATTTACGCTTTACAACGTCTGTAATTTCACGCTGCATGCTGTTTGTTCCTCTTGATGATCCGCAGCTAATAATAACTGGATGGTTCACTGTGATCTTCATTTTATACACCAGAGCCGTCCACCCACAGAGAGATCGGATCAACTCGAATACACGTTAAACCGAATACTCAGGCAGTACGTAAGCAGATGTACTTCGCATACTGCCTATAAAGCCAGGCGTTCAGTAGCGCTATGCAAGTTGGTTCGGCTTTCAACCGGTTTTGCAGGACTCTAGTATGTATGTATGTATGTATGTATGTATGTATGTATGTATGTATGTATGTATGTATGTATGTATGTATGTGTATTTGTTTATCTATCTATCTATCTATCTATCTATCTATCTATCTATCTATCTATCTATCTATCTATCTATCTATCTATCTATCTATCTATCTATCTATCTATCTATCTATTTATTGCGAACTTCACTTTGAATGTATTCCAGCCACCGCCGTGGCTCAGTCGGTTAAGGCGCTTGCCTGCCGGTCTGAAGTTGCGTTCGGTCGCGAGTTCGATCCACGCTTGGGCTGATTACCTCGTTGGGTTTTTTCCGAGGTTTTCCCCAACCGCAATGTGAATGCAAGGTAATCTATGGCGAATCCTCGGCTTCATCTCTCCAAATATCATCTCGCTATCATCAATCTCATCGACGCTAAATAACCTAGTAGTTTATAAAGCGTCGCTAAATAACCAACTAAAATAAAAATAAAAAAAATGAATGTATTCCACCTTATAAGTGCTTCAAATAAAATAAATTCCATTAATCATAAAAAGTTGAGAACACCAAAGGCGTTGTAGAAGAGTGAATTCAACAGACCAACTTTCGCTTGATTTCATAAAGGCTTAATAATAATAATAATAATAATAATAATAATAATAATAATAATAATAATAATAATAATAATCTAAAATTACAATCTGAGGACTCGCTTGTTTATATGAGGTGTTTCAGGAGGAATGGTAAATAATTTGGGAAATATTAGTATAGACTATTCTGAATAAAATGGTCATCCGCAAGTACACATTGCAAGTAGAATCAACATGCATAAAACTCCTGCAATTATTAATTACAGTAAAAAAAACTCAAATCTCGCAGAAAGGATCTACGTCCGTCTTCAGTGAAAACATTAACAAGTTTATCCCAACCATCACAAATGGCTAAATCCAGTTTATTCCCAATAACTTGGATGCATATTTCTACAGTGCCTGGGAAAAGTGACATAAGTCAGTTTTGATAATTTATTGACAACTCACACTAGTTTATGTCGATTTGATTTTTGCTGAATGAATTATTGTAATGGGAGAAATACTGTACTTATGTCTCTTTTTCCAAGCGAGCAGATGTTCCGTAAGTTGTCAATAAATTATCAAAAAAGGTTTGTGGAAACTGACTTATGTCACTTTTCCCAGGCACTGCAGATTTTATCCCTTTATTCACCCTCATACTACAGACGAATGTAAGTTCAACTTTCCATAAGTTATGATTTTCTTGTATTGCGAAAGAAGAAGTCCCCTGTTGTTCTGAATAATTAAAAATTTATTGCTTTCTTCCTTATGTTAAATCACAAGTAATTCTTGAAATGACTGTCTTAAAATATCAATTAAATGATAAAAACTTTGAAGAAGTTGTATAAGTTTGAAGTTGAATGCGCAGAAAAGATTTCCAAAAATCATAAATAGTCATCTTAGCTATACACAAATTTATATGATTTCATTGGAAGATAATTTCGAAAAATAAAAGAATGTATTATATCTACCAACTTGCTTCGCGTAAAGTATGGACAATGTGGTAAGCTCTGAAATAATAATTATAAAAATCGATTTTCATTCGGGCAAATATAAATTAATTTTATACAACTGTAATAAAATGATACCAAATGATCTGTAATGTAGTCCTAAAACTGCAGCTCAATGACGCAGTAACTTGGTAATAATTTGTATTAGTATTGTTAGAAACAATAGAATTGTACAAGATTTCACCAATAATTGCGAACAATAATGTTAGTATTCAGCAGTTCGTTAAGCTTAAATATTACCGAAATTACATAACTACTTACAGATTCATTAACAGAAAGAAACGCTCTTCAATTCAGTCATTGTAATAATATATAAGGTGGGGCAAAAGTTACTATATAGCCTATCTCAATAGTTGATGACTTAAAAACAACCACGAAAAAGCTTCGAAAAAATTGTTTCGGATTGTATTATATTCTACGGAAAATATGTTTAAATACCCGAGATTGTATTCAGCGGTGTGTCAAAGAAGAGCGAAAACAAATTTAAAAACAATGAGTAGTGACTTTCGGCTCAACATATACAACCAAGTTCAATAGTATATTATATCCTATATTTCCTGTTCATAGTTTTTACGATATTTTAAGCTAATACATTACTATCGCGATTTCTGCTTCAGACATGTGGAAGTGTAATGCTCTCCTCAGTTTACTTTGGATCGCAAGCTTTGTGCGGTCTTTTTGTGAGCATCGCATGTAGTCAGCTAGAAAAATTCAGAATAAACCTTCGGCTAATCAAACTGAAACAGGCCTCCACATACAGAGGAGTAGTTTCTGAAACCGACGAAGGCAATACAACACCAAACGAGTTTTTCGATGTGCAGCAACAATTCAAAGACTGTATCCGCCATCACCAGGATATAATACGGTAAGCTGAAAGAGCCTTCTATAGTACTTAATGTTTCATAATTTTTCACTTTATTTATTTATTTATTTATTTATTTATTTATTTATTTATTTATTTACTTACTTATTTATTCATTTATTTACTTATTTACTTATTTATTTATTTATTTACTTATTTATTTATTTACTTATTCATTTATTTACTTATTTATTTATTTACTCATTTATTTATTTAATTATTTATTTATTTACTTATTCAGTCATTCATTCACTTATTTATTTATAAACTTATTTATTTATTTATTTATTTATTTATTTATTTATTTATTTATTTATTTATTTATTTATTTATTTATTTATTTATTTATTTATTTATTTATTTATTTATTTATTTATTTATTTATTTATTTAATTATTTATTTATTTATTTATTTATTTACCTCACAACTTAGCTGCAAGCCTACCTCAACTTAATTTTACTATTCCACGCACTACCCATTAATCCTTTCAGTAGCACAAATACCCGGGTTCACCCAGCCTATAACAGAAATGAGTCTCACGGGTATTTTCTTTGGGGCAAAGATGGCCAGCACGTTGCACTGACATGCCACTACCCTAAGGGCCTTTTGCGGCCTGTAGTATGATATTTTTACAGTTTTTACTTTAGTTTGTCGCACTATGCCTAATAGTTCCAGTGCAGTGAGTGAGTTTACAGCGAAATGAGTGTAGTGCTGAAAGGTACTTGTGCATGTATAAACATATCATACTCGTGGGTTTTAGTTCGAACTTAAGGTTAAGATACAAATTAGACTTACTTTAAATGTTATTTTAAGTGATCGTGCTTCATTTAATTTAGGATGCTCCTTGTTAATATTATTATACTATTGTTATTATTATTTATTATTAGTATTAATTATTATTAATTTACAATTAATTGTATTTATTATTAATTGTGTTTATTATTAACTATCATTATTGAGTGTAATTAGTTGCCACTGCCACCGGGTATTTATCCATTTGCTGTGTGAATAAATACATACACACATACACATACAATAGATAAGATTCTTGAACAGAAACTAAAGTACTGATAGGAAAAAAATTAACGATTCTAACGGTTCGGATTATGGTAAACTAGAGATAAAAGTTAGTTTAGAAAAGGACTGTATATTATTCTAGGACTGTCTTTATCCCAGTCAATTCCAGTCACATTTAGCTCAGATAATCGAGGCTACTTTTTTCTAACTCGTGTAATATAATATCCAAAGTTCTACTCTCTTCAACAACACGAAGTCTGTCCGGACATTATCCAGCCATTTAATATTTTCTTTTTAGTAAAGCTACTTATAAACGGTAACTTAGTTCTCACTAAGGTACTATCTTTGGGGCCTCACACACTTATCCCAGGGTCCCTCTCACTTTTGAAACCAGTCTGCGATTCCTGTTTGGGAATTACTTTCAGCTGCCTCTTTCCGTTCTACTTAAACTCATCCACGGTTGGAATATCCTCCCTTTCAATAGTGATTTTAGTTTTGGGAAAAACCAGACGTTACAGAGAGTCACCATCTGAGCTAAATTAAGGGTGGCAGGCTTGGATGGCGCGATGCTTTACAAAAAAATTCCTGCACGAAACGTGAAAGGCTGAGCAGGCGCATTGTCATAATGAAGTTGGAAATGACTAATTGCCGACAGTTTTTTTTTTTTTTTTTTTTTTTTTTTGTATTTCATCCGTCAGCTGAGAAGTACTTCGATGTATTAATCCGTAATTATTGTCTTGCTTCGATAAGCGTGCTCGCAATGGATAATACCTTAAAGATAGAAATACTGTCAACATGACATTGCTTCAGATTTTAGTAGTCTTCTTCGGATGTGGAGATTCAATGTTCCAGAGTCATAGCCATACACTCATAATTATTATTCATCTCCGGGTATGACATTTTTAGAAGAAATCGTCATTGTTAGCGCTTTCAAATAAGTTTTGTACAAATTAATCACGAAATTCTTCCTGATCTTTTGATAGAAGCCATGGAAGGAATTCATGAGAAGATCCCTAGCAAGAATCTAAAAGAAACTGCGGAATCCCCAGATCTTCTAAATCTCTGTCAATAACCAGTTAATTTCCGATGCTTTACTTGTAGAAGGTATTCCAGAAAGGATGCCTCACCATTTTTCAAAAGTCGGTACAAGAATTTTATCTAAGCATCAGTCACTGAATCAACACCGAAATTCCTCTTAATTATTCGACATTTCCGCGAAGGGATTGCAAAAGTTGAAATTGAAACTTGAAGCAGAATCACTGATATACTGCTACTCGCTTGGTCACTGATTGCAACTATCACACAGAACATAAACTCACTCAATGGCGTCTAACTACCAACAAAGTATCCCCACGGAAGAGCAAAATAATGATTCGAAGTAAAGTTTCCTCTGCTGCGGTGAGTGATTGGTCAGACCTCCAGCCTGTCACGCAGGCGGCCCGGGTCTGGGATTTTTCATTGGAAAACCCATAATAACACTTGTGACGGAAAAGGTCGCAGTTGGGGTTTTTCTCGGAGTTCTCCCGTTTCCCCCATATTAGATATCTACATCATTCCGTCACTATTTCGTTATCATTCCATATCATTCCCCGATCGCCGGCTGGAGAAGGCTGGCCTAAAGACGATGGGGTTGCCTGCTAGGAACATGGGTACGCAGCGAACCTTAGTGTAGTCAGCCGGTGTGGGTTTGGAAATGCGCCTAGCTTGAGGGTTAGTGCAATAGATAGTAACAGGTCGCAGTGCTGAGCCATAGTGCCCCCCCTCTCGTAAATTCCATTCAATTCTAAGATTTCCTCTGACTGGTTGTCAAATTACATCAAGGTTGCGTGACTGGTTCTCGAGATATTCAAAACAGCTGGAGAGTTTCCTATATTTCGGCTGTACTGGAATTGGTTCCCAAATCTGTGAATTAGTTCCCAGTTCGTCCCAGAGCTATACTCGAGTTGGTTCCAGGTTGATTTCTCCTATGTACTGCAATTGGTTCCCGCGCTAGATCAAGACAGAAAACATTTCCCTTCCCATTTTATACAGATTTAGGACCGTCAACTACTGTCTACAGTAGTAGGTAGGTTAAAAATGTTTTGTGCTTGGCGGACACGCTGCGTCGAATAACTTCACAATTTTATTTCTGTACTGGTAAAAATTTTAAACAAACGTGTCGCAGGAATGCATATCTACTTACACTGCCATCAGAAAGCTTCTCCATCCAATCTTTTACAAAACTTTCCTTTTGTCGCATTATCTTAGGCCTACATTTACTTTTACTCCTAAGCTTAATGTAAGTATCGCACTGAACCTCCTTCAGAGCATCTGCAAGTGCAAATGTATTTGGGTGTGGAGCACAAAAGTGCGCATTAAGTTTACTGCGAAAAATTCACAACAGTTGGTTGTTCGTTCTAAGGAAGAAGTAAACTTAGCCCATAATGGAGGTGGATGCTCACTTGTTGGTGTAATATAAGTATGGAGGAGGTAATCAAAGAACTGGTCCAATCGATCGTCTATAGGTTTGACAGCTATTAAGTCATTAACAAAACAATCTTCAACTTCTTGAGGAGCCAATAAAGGCAGTCCGAATATAGTTTTTAGAAGCTTAGCAATTTCAGATTCCTTACTTTTAAATTCCGCACTCAAACCTAAGGATTGAATTTTCCTCCATCAAGATTGTGCAAGATGGAACCTACAACCTTTCAGTTTGGCATTAGGGAATACGTTTGAAATTCAATTTTGGATTGTGTTTTCGAAGTCGGCATAAACAACAACTGGATATACATATTGTTTAATTGAATTGAAGGCGTAAGTATATGACGTCTCATGTTGATCTTGTAGCAAGAAGAACACCAAAGGTACAGCCTTGGATATTTGAACATGGGGAACCAACTAACGTTGATGATATTTGAACATGGGGAACCAACTCACGTTGTTGATATTTTGTTTGGGAACCAACTGCAGAACAGCGTATATTTCAAATGACAAATACTCGTACAAGAATCGTGGTTGTTGTTGTGGTAGCTATATTAGTTATGGTAGCAGTAGTACTGTAGCATCTACTACGGTATGCTCCAAAACAAACAGTACTGAAATTCTCGCACTGATACTGCGCATGTACTTATCATATCCATGATGAAGGTTCTTTATCAGAAATCATTGTTGTATTTTTGATGCATAATCAGTGAAGATTTGCTAAAATGTTCCTCACAACAGAGGTGAAGGTGTTTATCGTCCAGCATTATTTCCGGTCATACGGAGTGTGGCGTCAGAATGGACCGAGCTTGCGCCATATTGAAGAGCAGTACCAGGAGCGATTGAACAATGCGGCATCAAATAGCACATACATTAGCTATCGTCGAGAAGTTCCGTCGTACAAGATCAGTTTTATGTCGCCTTGCATGTTATAATGACTTATTTTGAATTTCAGGGTGTATTTGTAATTTCAGTACTCCGTATGACCGGAAATAATGCTCGACAATAAACATCTTCTCCTCTGTTACGAGAATCATAATTGCAGAAATCAATACAATACCGAACTCACAATATGTCAAACTACTGTATACAATAATAGGCCTATACATTAACTTACATTTCCTTTTTTGTTCATTTGAATTGATTAGAATGCCGATATTTTAAATCCAAGATTTGGACGTCTATAAATATGATGTCTCTCTTTTTGTTGTTAGGGAAACGTGAACAGCAAATGAGCGATAATTTCAGTAATGTTTGTTTTTGCGCATACTGTAGTAGCTGAGTTGAAAGATTATTTAACATTCAATTCCAATATGGACGAGAAAATGAGCTCTTTATCAAAAACATGGTTCTTTTATGTATTCTAAACCTACTACATGACAAAAGCTTAGCTTTAGTTTCCTTTCGGAGAAGCCAATTCATCTCCTGCGGCCCGGTTTGAACTAAGATCCAAAGATTAGTAGTACAAAAAATTTATAGAGAAGCATAACTTTGTAGTTTTAACTAAATTAGTTACGAATTTCTTCAATCTACCTTAATGTTTGTTTGCAATAACAATATACTTTATTTTTATTAAGGTACATGCAACTCACAGAGGAAGTACTGAGTCCAATACTACTTGGACAATTCTTCTCCTCTACATGTTGCATATGCTTGAGTATATTCTCAGCCATCATGGTATGTATATAGATAGCAATAACACTTCATCATACGCTACTACAAAATTTCTGCAATCTATTTTGATACTTAAACCTAGCATAAATCACTGGACTATGTATTGTCTGAATATCCACCGATTTACTAACCATTCAAATATTATTCTTTAGTTGAATCTAGAAATCCAGAATTATACGTAATGCAACATGGTAACTTCAAATTATTCGTCTTATCGAAGTTAATGAACACCGAAAAAGAATCTTTCAGATGTCATCGAACCTTGTGCCGTCTCTTATTATGATATTATGAACGATTGTTTTAATGACAACTAACTATGGCATTTTTATCTTTTTGTGTCAACAGAACTGGGGAGATATCGTGCTTATGAGCCAAGCTGTGTTGATATATTTCCTGAATATGATCCAGCTATCGATGTACTGCTCTTTGGGCGAAGAACTTACTCATCAGGTATTGCTAGTAAATAATATTTATCATACAGCTCCACTTGTATCATTACCAGAGCTAGGAAGTTGGTACCGTAACTGTTAAGTTGTGTGAGCTTGACTATATTTCTACCGAATGAAAAGTAGTAGCGCGGCTGTCAATGTCAATGAACCAGTACGACAAATATGTACAGAAGGGTGTTAACCAAACTTGTGCTCCAATCGTCCACGGCCTTGGACAAAGAAAAGAATAAACGAATAATATAAAAAAATAATAATTTGTAATTATACATTTCTCAACTCTCAATCTAAAATAATTTACCCTTACATATAAAAATAATATACAAAGTATACAATTATGAGTCTAGCCTCATTATAACAATAACAATAAACATTTTCATTTTATCAAAAGAAATACTCCTTTTACGTTCAGAAAAAATTTTAATGTTAATACTACTGTATCTTCTTTTTATATTGCTTGTATTATTTTATTTCTATTTCTCTTGTTTATTTTGTAATTATATTCTTTATTATGTATATTTAAATTTAAATAAATTAATTAATTAAATAAATTTGAATAAGAAACAAAAAAAAAAAGTTTCCTTCCCAGCCTGGATTCGAACCACGAAAGTCTTAGTTACCAGTCAATAGTGCTCTGGAGTAAACATTGCTCTGAAATCAGCTACCAGGGTCGGTCCGGTTTTTTTGCCACTACTGTACTCTGAAAATATTAGTTCTACGTTACAAGACGTTACTGGAGCAAATCTGAAATATAATAAGGTATTTCTTACTACCACCAGGTAAACAACAACTTTGTGAATCTAATAGTGTATCTCGTATGTGGCACATAATGTTAAACCCATAACTGTTTAAAAAAATGTTTTAATTTCTATAGGAACTTCTATCGTAATTCTGATGTTGAATGAACTTGGACCGTAACTCAACAGAATGCATAGTAGCACAACAGCACGAGATGTTAACAGACCAGCAAAGCAAACAAGTATTGATGGGTGGTAAATAAACTTGTCTTTCAACCAACATTTAACGAAAAACAATCCGGAAAAAAATAAAAGTGTTACACACTCCTGTTTGCACAATTATTTAATAACAGATGAGTTTGCCTTTTTGGAACCATGCATAGGCCCTAATATTAACATTACCTATGTAAATAACACAATAATAACAGAATAGCTCATTTTGTTTAGTAATATAAATTAACAATAATCTTCAAACTATTCACGACTGTAAACAGCTCAAAAGAATAATACCACATGATACTATGCATTGTTTATGTGAACTACGTATCGTCTGTAGCGAGCGGGTGCAGGGCGAGGCGCAGGTGACATCCACAGTACATACATTATATTGGTCTGAAGTGGTCAGGTACAGTGCCTGAATAAATTGAACTTCGAGAAGGGATAATTATGTTTAGGAAATAGTGTTGTCACTTCAGACCTATGAGTATATAGTGTAGTTTTGTTAATTCGGCCACAGAAGACGATGATATTAAGTTAGTCATACAGAGGATGAAATTCATGACCGTAAAAATTACTGCTTGAAAGCAACATCATATAAGTAGCAAAATTTGATTTGTTATATTGAATTATTTCAACGTTACAATTGCTTGTTTGTTAAAATGTTTATAGACTATGATAACGTTATGCAATTTGTCTTCTTTTGTTTTCTGTGTTTTTGGAAAATATAATTTCAATTAATGCTCCTCCATAAATGCTGTAACTAAAACCGTGTGCATCCCTCGCGTTTATCGTACGGCTCGTCCTCCCCTCACACGTCACCTGAACTTTGTTTACATTTTCCCTGTGCCTAAAGGAGACGCTTTACTGTAAATATTTTAAGAAGGGAGGAGGACAAATGACCAATGACCAATGACCAATGACAATGCAGAAACTATAGCTGTGGCAGGAGTAATGTGCTCAAAATTGAAGAAAAAATATATATGTATATATATTCCAAGTAAAAAGTGTGCCCGGAACAAAAAAATAGACCTATGTGGAATCTATTAGACTAGTCGTGACCTAATTCGAAGAAAAGTGTATGAAATCTTCCCGATTATAGACAAAATTTTTGCCGCTGTTAGCAGCAAAGCAATAAATAAATACTTACGAGTTCACATATATGGTAGTACAGAATCACTGAACCTCGTTGATTCTTTCGCAGCTTTGGTTTTTGCAAGTATAGATCATGGCGCTGTGGCCCCTTCCTCCTTTAAATATTTATGTACATTTTTTATGATTTTAGCTGACTGTGTATGTAGTCTATGGGTTTACCACGTCCAAAATTGGTGACACACAACGTTCGTTTTCATCATGACTATCAATATTTCAAGGATGTCACATGATAACAATGGTTTACACTTTAAATTTCGGTTGCCAGATTTTTTTACAGTTTTCGGGGACAGATATCGCTATATATGAAGAAACTACTTTTAACATTTCATTTGTATTATTTTTACACACCTTAAAAATTTAAAATCTCATTCTATTTACACACAAGCATTACTTCTAGGAAGACACGGAGATATTTTAATCAACTTCTGCAATTGTGCATAGGAAATCATTTTCTCTTGGAAATTAAAAAAAAATGTCACTGCATTATGAGGAAAGAACAGCATTTTCTTCATTCCACTTTGCTATTCTCTCTGAAGTCATAACTCTTCACGCAAGAAATTTTATAAAATAAATAATCTCATTCAGATCAAGTTAATCTACATTGGAAGAATAATAAAAGGCTGGCTCTTCAAGTTTTTTCTCTTTATAGACACATCTTAGCAATATGCATCCCACAGATAGCGTATGTTGTAAATGAATACCCCAGGCACTCAGATATTCAACAGCACTTTCATAAAATTATAATGATTCACACATAAAATCAGAATATATATGGGGATAAATTCTTAAATTCGGGGGGATTCAGGGGACAAAAAGCAAAATTCGGGGACTGTCCCCGGGAAACTGAGATGTCTGGTAACCTTACTTTAATCCCAACACAAAACTTAGTTTTAACTCTTAAGTAAAGAACTAACTAGCCTCATCTTCAAATCACATTTTGCAACAGCACATGACTTCTTGTTAAGTGACGTGAGCCGATACGCTTCACTGGCTGGAACCTGTACAGATACTATCCCTCCCTACTCGCTAAAACATCAGTGAACGAACAATATTTCTAGCCTCGTAACAACCGAACACAAAGTGTAATTCTCGCAACACGATTCTGCAAAACGCAGACCTATACCAGAAACAACATGCGAATGAACAAATAAGCAAAATATAGCCAATGAATCCGTAAGCTGATTCAGGTTTGACACTTTCTAGGGACGTATAATTCCATAAATTTAACTATGTGGAAATAGATTTCCATTCCAGAAATGTACGTAATACTTACAAGGTTCCGAAATTTTCACTACAACTTTAAAATCACTCTGTTATAAATAATCATTTGTGACATATATATTTAATTTAGATCTATGAATACTATAATTAATTTAAAATTCTTTAAGAACTGTAATTTCGGAAGTGTTAATCGTTTCCAGGCAGAGATTGTAACAGATGCAGCTTGGGAATGCGATTGGTTGGGTACTCCTCTGCCACTTCAGCGATGCCTCGTCTTCGTCATGGCTGCAGGAAATAAACCTTTCTTTCTGTCAGCAGGGAAGTTTGTGCCAGTCAACAAGAAGACTCTCATAAATGTGAGGTTTACATAATATAATCTGTCAATGTTAAGAAATGTTAAATAATGCACACAGAATCATCCATTACGGATAACATTGTCCAATGCCTATATTTATAAAATAAAAATACCTACATTAATTAATAACCTTACGTTTAACACGGCAGAATCGTATGCTTTCGTATTTGTGCTTGTGTATGTGTTTGTGTAAGCATGTATGTTTGTTTACTTGTAGTTGTATGCGTATGTATATATTATGCCAGGGATGTCGAACAGCGCTCTCAAGCTGTGAAACGATTAGGTACTGCTTATTACCTGAGCTGGAGCGGTGATGTCAGTCTACCCTTAGCCTAGCCGTCCACTGGCACCGAATATTTGTTAGGCCGTATACGGCCGAATACCGGACGACCCGCAGAAGAGCCGATCGATCGTCCACTGGAGCCGACGCTTCGGCCGTCAATTATCAGTTGTATGTCCTCGTACTACATGCTTATACTTCATACATACATACATACATACATACATACATACATACATACATACATACATACATACATACATACATACATACATACATACATACAGCCAACGGCGTGGCTCAGTCGGTTAAGGCGCTTGCCTGCCGGTCTGAAGTTGCGCTCGGGCGCGGTTCGATCCCTGCTTGGCCTGATTACCTGGTTGGGCTTTTCCGAGGCTTTCCCCAACCGTAACTTGAATGCCAGATAATCTATGGCGAATCCTCGGCTTATCTCGCCAAATACCATCTCGCTATCACCAATCTCATCGACGCTAAATAACCTCGTAGTTGATACAGCGTCATTAAATAATCAACTAAAAAATTACATACATACATACATACATACATACATACATACATACATACATACATACATACATACATACATACATACAAATGGCTTTTAAGGAATGACGAAAATATAGGGTATATTATACGATGCTTAGAGAAAGGTGTCGCCTGGGTAATTTTCATCATCTACGCCTACACAATAAACTTCTAGAGCATAGTGCTATGTTTTTCGATTACTATCGGATGAATGTTGATACATTTCAATAGCTATATTTTAAATGTAATTTGTCCATCAATCTCAAAATGGTCAAATTTCAGAGAAGTTGTACCACCTGAGAAACGTTTGTCAGTGATCTTAAGGTAAGTAGTACATGAATAATAATTTGTTAAGCCTTAAAAATTTTATTTCACTTGTTTAACAAAAAGAAAAGAAACACACAAGAACTAATTAATTTTTCGGCGTTCATGGCGAAATTTATGGAAACAGTCATCACATGTTGCCCTGTTCGGCCGAATGAAACCGGAAAATCCCATCTGAATTGGATCGAATCGGCATTCGGCTGTCTTCGGCCGCAAACGGCCGAATAGGACGAGTGTAATGGACGCGCGCCAATGCATTCTCTTGTTGTGAGATCATTCGGCCGTGTACGACCGTAAACGGCCGAGTTGTTATTCGGCCGAATTCGGTTCCAGTGGACGGCCAGCCTTACTCTAGCAGTGTTCTGTACGCAGTAGGGATGTGACAAACTGTTATTTTCTTGTAACTGTTATAACTGTCTCCGTTACTTTTGTTCAGTAGTTATACATAACGGTTATAAGTAACAGTTACAATTTCCTGCCGGAGATAAAATTGCAGTCACATAAGAAGAAGTTATATTTAACGGTTAAATAACTATCAGAGGCATAGGAGCAGTTAGTTACCCACGAACAAGTTATATTTGAATGTTAAATAACTTATATTGTAAAAATGATTGAAAACATTGACAAGTATATTTGTAGCAGAAATACTGTACCATAAAACATTGGTTTCATTGACCTTTCAACACTCGTAACAAACACATAATAATAATAATAATAATAATAATAATAATAATAATAATAATAATAATCATCATCATCATCAACACGCCACAGAACCGACTGCTATTTAACAAACACAATCATGAATCATATTATACCTCATATATTATGTATATTATGGATTTATTTATTATAATAAATACGCATATAGTTTAGATCAATGATTTTCAATCAGAGGTCCGCGGCCACCTGAGTATCCGCACAGCTATTATTGCGGGATCGCGAACAAAATAGTAATAGTAATAATGATAATAATAATAATAATAATAATAATAATAATAATAATAATAATAATAATCATCATCATCATCATCAATACGCCACAGAACCGGCTGTTATTTAAGAAACACAATCATGAATCATATTATACCTCAAATATTATGTACATTATGAATTTATTTATTATAATAAATACGCATATATCGCAGATCAGTGATTTTCAACCAGAGGTCCGCGGCCACCTGAGTATCCGCACAGCTATTAATGCGGGATCGCGAACAAAATAATAGTAATAATAATAATAATAATAATAATAATAATAATCAGCATTATCATCATCATCACCAATACGCCACAGAATCGACTGTTATTTAACAAACACAATCGTGAATCATATTATACCTCAAATAGGCCTATTATGTACATTATGAATTTATTTATTATAATAAATACGCATATATCGCAGATCAGTGATTTTCAACCAGAGGTCCGCGGCCACCTGAGTATCCGCACAGCTATTAATGCGGGATTGCGAACAAAATAATAGTAATAATAATAATAATAATAATAATAATAATAATAATAATCAGCATCATCATCATCATCACCAATACGCCACAGAATCGACTGTTATTTAACAAACACAATCGTGAATCATATTATACCTCAAATAGGCCTATTATGTACATTATGAATTTATTTATTATAATAAATACGCATATAGCGTCGATCAGTGATTTTCAACCAGAGGTCCGCGGCCACCTAAGTATCCGCACAGCTATTAATTGGGGATCGCGAACAAAATAATAATAATAATAATAATAATAATAATAATAATAATAATAATAATAATAATAATAATAATAAAAATAAATAATAATAATAACTCTTGATCTTCAAAATAGCTCCATCGATGCGATGATTTCTCAAACAGGATAGCACAAACTGGAACCTCTCCCATTATTTCATAGATTTGCCGATAGTTTAATTGTCATTAAACTTGACAAGTGGGAGATTGTAAGCTACTTATTTCACAGTGACAATGTCATTCATTACACTGAAGTCTCTTACAGCTTCCGCACTGCTAATGGTGATGTAATTCGTGATTTATTTTGGCTTTGGCTGTAGTGAATGACAAAAGGGCAATTTTTTCCTTTTAAGTTATCCACGAAATCTCGGAAATCATAATTAGCTATAGAGAGTCTCCAACAAGCAGTGCAAAAGCCACTAAATTTCTGTATTTTCAAGCGATCGCTTTAGCAGAATGCAGAATAGTAGCTGGTTACCTAAATTAGAAAAATGCGTTTATTTGATTGATTTTTCCTTGCGAGTTATTTTAACAAAGATCTTGGAACCAATATAAATATTTAACAAAGGGCTTGCGCGAGCCTTTGCGAGTGCCCTCCAGCACATCCCTGGCTGTGGTACAATGGTGGTGACTTCAGAACGGTGGGGGGGGGGGGGGATAGTAACTGAATAGTATGCAATTGTGCCACATAGTTTCATTTTAATATCAGACAGGTTTCCTAAAATGTACCTTGTTTTCAGTTTACTTTTTGTATTTATTCAGTGCTAACAAATATTTTTTAAATTTTCTTTTGAGATTTAGGAAGCCAAAGCCTCTCCCTGACCTACCCACTTGCTTACGCCCATGAAAGCATTGTAAAAGGATAAGATATGACGACTTTATAGAAGTGTAAACAAAATCTAAGAAATTATTTAAAGTAGTTTTATTGGTACCTATATAAACAAGCTCAAACTTTCTCTCCCCCCCCCCCACGATATTGAAAGGCTAGATCCACCTATGAAATTAGTAGGCCCTTAATGCGACAAATCATGCAATAATAGTTTATTTTAAATATTTGAAAACTTTATATTATTACGAAGGACATCAATAGCTTATGATATATAATAAACTAAATTGATTTATTCATCATGACTAATTTTTGTGATGGTTTAGCTTGCATATGCACATTCCACTTCTGGTGGAAATATTTTATGAAGAGTATAGCCCTTTTTAATATATTTTCTTACAGATTTAATAACAGTAATATTGTGAAATATCACATTCTCGCCTATGATCGAAACCGTGCTCTGTGCTCTGCCTTAGGGAACAGACTTAGTTGATATTTTTGTAACCAGATGGTGAAACACATTAGTAATGCCGCGCTATCTCGTGGACCGGTTGAACACTACGTAATGACGTTATTGTAACTAGTTTCTTTTGCAGAAGTCCAGACGAAAGTAACAGTGTAACAGCGAGTAACTAGTTATTTCGTGTCCAAGTTATATTTGTAACCGTTACAATTAAGTAACTGTTACAAAGTAACTTCTACGTTATTTTTCGCCCATCCCTAGTACGCAGTGTGTTTATCAACTCTGGCTGCTGGTATGGATATGGAACGATGTTTCAATAGTGAATGATAGATAAACATTTCTTTATCTTAAAAGGCGGAAAGGCGCACTGCTTAATATGTAGAAAGAAACTTTGATATATAAGCCATAATAATATTAGAAGGCATTTTAATTCAATGCATGCTGAAGCTTATGGAACAGAAAAATTATCCGGTTCCGCTCGTGAAAAGGCAAAATAGATATGTCTAGAATGTTTTTAAATCTCTAAGTTTGTCCCGTAATACTGTTGTTGAGCGCATGACAGAAATGGAAGATAACTTGGACGGACAACTGACAGCAAGAATGAAAACTTTTACTTGTTATGCACTAGCTCTTGATGAAAGTACCGACCGCAAAGATACGACGCAGTTAGCTATATTCATAAGATATATCGATTCAGATTTCAATGTTCATTAAGATCTTGTAGATGTCATTTTACTAAAAGATCGAACTCGAGGAGAAGATATTTTTAAATCTGTAACAAAAACTATGAACAAATTTCAAGTCATAGTAAGATTAATTAATTTTATACATCAAAACAGTTTACGTTTTTGAACTTGCACTGCTACAACACATACACATAAAGTTGATATTTTAAACATGAATTAGCAACATTATTATGATGATTTATTTCTGCCACTAACGAACAACATTCATGAATGATCCAGTAGATAAAACGATATCATCATCATCATCATCCATCCATCCATCCATCCATCCATCCTCATGTAGACTTACATTCTTCGTTCATCAAAGTTTTCAAGTGTAAATCTAAAATGAGCTCCTAAAAATTAGTAAGATGTATAAAAATTATCTAAGTACCAGCCGCCGCATTAGTAGTTTCGCTTTTGTTTACGATCATTCGCCTGGTCTGCTTGCTACCTGTGTTGAACCGTTGCACGGTAAGGGAGGAGTGAAGGCTCTTCAGTTCACAGCTCGAGAGCGCTGTTCGACATCCCTGTATTATGCCATCAAGCTCGGACTAGGAGCGGTGAGTTTTGGAACTACGACCCTCGTACACTTGCATTCCGGCCGTCAGCCCCCTCGCTCTCTACAGTAGCGCCGCCAATCCATCCTATTTCGAGCTTGATTGAGTAGTATGTATGTATGTATGGTTTACACTTTGCGGTATGATATATTTAAATCTTACAAAGAAATGATCCGCTTTTGAAATTTTGTTGCCGACATTTATGTTACAATTTGGAAGGGAAGTTATTTAAAGCGAACTATAGTCAAGCTAAAATTGCACACCGTTATAAATTCCTTCATTCGATGAAGACGACTTTAGCGTCATCTATATATTTTAACTTTGAGATGAAAAATGTAATCCTTACTTAAGAAACCCGAAGGTTCGTTGTTGCCCTCACATAAGCCCACCATCGGTCCCTATCCTGAGCCAAGATTAATCCAGTCTCTACCATCATATCCCACCTCCCTCAAATCAATTTTAATATTTTCTTCTCACCTACGTCTCGGCCTCCCCAAAGGTCTTATTCTCTCCAGCCTCCCAACTAACACTCTATATGCATTTCTGGATTCGTCCATACGTGTTACATGCCCTGCCCATCTCAAACGTCTGGATTTAATGTTCCTAATTATGTCAGGTGAAGAATAAAATGCATGTATTGAAAAATGTAATCCTATCACTCTTAAATCCAGAAACAATTATTTATTCCCCTCAAACTCCTTAATAGCTGCACAAATGTATGTCATATATAAATAGGTTCAACATAGTCTGTTAATAACAGTAATATATTTTTTGTTCACAGGTCTTTAACCAGGCACTTTCATTCCTCATGTTTTTACTTCATGTGAAGGATATGAACGGTCATTAGTATCAATAAAAATTAACAACGTATATCTAATCAATTACGTGTAGCACATTACGAATTAGCTACATTTCGTCTAATATCTATTGTACCAGCAGTTAACATTAATATTAACTTAACTATAAGAAAATTTGATGTAATAACAATAATACTGTTAACCGTAAGATACAATGCATACGTTTTATCTTTCTACGCTAGCGGAAGTAGAGTGGGAGCGGCAGTGCACAGCGCAACTGCCCACACGCAGCCCGCTGAGCGCTCGGTTATGAGCCTAGCTGCTCTAGTACACGCGATCCAAATCTTAGAAAAGACATTTTTTTTACTATTTGAAATTGTGAAAATTGTGGAAAATGCTTTCCTTTTCAAAGACTATTTTGAAAGTATTCCCCATTTTCTGCAAAGCTGTTGTTGGATCTAAACACATTTTGATACACACGTTGCAGTTCTACTTCCAAAATGTTCGCTATTTCTTATCCCTTTTAATAATTATGTAGCATTACGTGCTATTAGGCCTACGGCTGACCTCCGCTGGTTGTGCTAACTTCGTGAAATTTTCTCGTCGATTGTTCTAATCGTGTACATAGCCCTATACGAGTATAATAAAACTTTTCTTCTGTTAAAACATGACGCCTTCGACTTATTTTCTTATTTAATACTCATCCCGTACGAGTTTTGAATTTATCCACTATTTTATGCACTGTAGTCCTTTCTGTTGGATAAATCGTAGAAACATTTTTGAAATTCTCTACAACATTGAGCTGTGTTTTCTTTTTCTTTTTTTAAGTTGCGGCAAATCAAAATCGTTTACTCTGTATTAAATCTCTGAACCATGACTCAAGCAGACACTAGCAGAGAAAAGAAACTGAATACTGCACACAATAACAGATGTACTGAACTGAAATTCAGCTCAGTACTGCACACAGCAACAGACAACCGTCTTATCGGCGAATATTTGTGTCCTTGAATGGTAGGTCATGCAACTTCTTACTTCCGACTCTGGTTCCTTACACGAGCGTGGAAAAATAAAATGTATGGACTGTATGTTTCACGTTACCAAATTATATTTTAATTGCCAATGTTATAATTTTCAATGTTATCTGAAATGGCTAACCAGATATGAGATCACCAATTGTATGCATCAAGTAAATAGAATCGTGGGTTACCATACCATGCCGATTCGTTACGATTCTTTTGAACAACTATTCGTTACGATTCTTTTGAACAACTATTCGTTACGATTCTTTTGAACGACGATTCGTTGATTCCACGAATCGATTCTTACGATTCTTTATTATTAGTTGTTCGAATGATCGATTGGTTCACGAATCGACCCACCTCTACTTCAGTCTGTATGACAGCGGTGACCAAAACTCGAGCTGCAGTGATTACATGCGACAGACAGCCTATGAAGTAAGGAGACGGAGGAAAGGTACTTGGCATGAAAACTACAACCAGTGGTGGTTCCTTTACTAACATCTTGATCAATCCCGCGGATAAAAATCTCAAGCTTTGCTGTATCAGTAATGTCACTGGTGTCACAAGAGCCAGTGAATTATATACGAATTTTCTTGCTTCTTTTTTTAACACTCCTCTTGAATATAATAAGGAATTTTCTAAATTCTTCTCTCGATACTTGGTCGAGAAATTCGTAGTTTTTCAAAATTAAAAACTTCTTATGGACTAGTTATTTAAGCTATTTTAATCATTACTCTTTTGAGAAATTATTTTCTATTAAAAGGCTTTAGAGCACGAGATATTTCGAACTCCATTAGGTAGCTGACTTCTTTACATTTATTTATGTCATCTTTCTCTTCCTGGCTATGACTTAAGACACCATGTCAATCCCTGGCGTTTAACAGTTCGTTAGTACATAATATTGAATTAGTTTTTCTACAATATTGTTATTAAATGAATAACTAATAAATAGTAGAAGATTAAAATTGACATAAAACCTAATAATTTTATCCTTCTAGGGAGAAGATCTAAAAATATCAATATTCATGCACGTACAGAAGAATAAATAGAAACACATACTTAGTGGTCAATAATAATAATAATAATAATAATAATACATTATTCAGCGTGACAATTAACGTTTCTATATACTCCTAATTGAACCGGTGAGCAAAGTAAACATATTACATTTTGTCCGACAGAACAACAAAAAAGTTCTCCTCATTCTTTACGAAACCACTTCTCAATGCTTGTAGAGACAGAGTTCGTAGAGCGACATGATACCGCCACTACTTGCCTTCAGTACGTGAATGAAACACAGAAATGTACTGGAAACTCCTCGTACCCGTTTGAAGTCTGTGATTATAGGCTGCGATGTAATCACGACACCCGCTTTGGTCACCGTTGCTGTATGGTGAACTAGGGCTGTACAGTTGTGCTGTACATTAGAGGCGCGCTGGTGGAAGGTCGTGCTTATATCTTATCAGTAGTTCCACTGCTTGTATGATTTTAAATAAACTGTACGTAACTAATAAAATAAGCAGTAGGCTAACTACAGAAACAAACTAAATTAACAGTAACTAATCATGTTTATTCTATTCGTATTAAACTATCCTAATACTATTTACTAAATAGTAGTAGTAGTATAGTAGTAGTAATAGTAGTAGTAGTAGAAGTAGTAGTAGTAGTAGTAATATTAAAATTATAGTAAAAAAATCACAGCTTTTACATTAAATTTCTTGTCAAAGAAAATAACATTAGTCTATCACAGTTTGTAAATCTAAAACTTTATAAACAACATAAGCGTACCTAGTAAACAAGCACATTATAATGGAAAACGTAACAGAAACAAATAAAGTTCATACACGGCAATATTGAAAATCAGAATATAAAATAATAAATACATCTTACTGCCAAAAACACACACACGCGGATTTACGAAGGTCTTAGATTTGTTTTTTCCTCTCTCTTTTAATAATGGACTTCGATACAGCAAGCCTCTCAACAACTCTTAACCTACGAAGTGCAATCCGTCACACTTGCTCTTAATTTGTCTTCATTCTTTTCGTTCTCGATATTATGCTTCAGGATCGAATTTTAGATTGTTAAATACATTAAATATAAAGTGAAATAATACCACTTAGCTTTACGTCCTCACTTAGTACAGAGAGTAAATTTATCCTTTCATTACTAACGATGTCTATATTTTTCAACATGGAACACATCATAATGCCGCTTTAAATTATATTTTCTGCACCTGATATGTTTTTACAAATAAGACACTGTCTATCTCCCTACTTTGTTTATTTAAAAAATAATAATTTCCAGTCATTGTTAAACTCAGTTCCAGGTTTCTGCTTTGCGACATAATTCACCTATGATCTGTACTAAACGAAGTCTAGTTTCCCCTTCGCCTCTAAGGGTAGCAGTCCTGCCCGCGAGGGAACAAACTGATAAGGCAAAATAAAGCGATAAGGCACAATAAGCCCATTAGAGGCTGCGATGGTAGCCATTGGGCACCTCAATACCAAAGGTAAAAAACGCAAAAGTTACTTGTATATTTTAAGAATTAAGATGAAAACATCGCAACGTGAGTGCAGATCTCGTTACAGTCATACTGCAACCAAGTTTACGCGTACATAATATGACGCGAGACAGAAAATATTAAAATCTAAATACGAGAATATCTGTTCTCATACACAATAATGTAAGCTTAAACATACAGTTAAAGTACTATCTGAAGCTGTAACTAAGCCTGAGGGTAATGTAATATAACCTATGCCATTAATTTGCATGCAACAGGAATAACGTTAACTGCAGAAGTGCATGGAACAACAACAAACTTAAGTAGGTCCACTACGTATATTTTCGTACTTGCTCCATTCTACAACAGATATATTCCGTTGTTCGTAACAGCTGAAGGGTCGCGACGTACAGTAGAAAACTGAGCGGTAAAATTTTTAAAGATAAACTTTAAGACATCGCAGTGTACATCCAATTTTAGTATGACTTCACCAAAGAGATTGGATACTATTGCGGTACAATGCACGACAGACAGAAGTGTTGAAGTATCAAGTCATGTAGGGAGGCCTCTATCTCATTTTTTTGTATTCTTTTAACAAGTTCAGTTTCCTTACCACCTCTCTATTAAGTGCTCGAGTTTGTAGGCCTACAGTTTTTCCAGGACTAAAGAAAACGAAAGTACAGAGGCAATTCAACAAACGATGGGCTGTATCATGTTTAGACAAGAAAAAAATTGTATCAGATTTACTCAAAACATCATTGTGATTAGAACGAATGCAAATTAATGTAGGGTTCGAGCCTTCTGTAATAGATCGGCACTTGTAAGTTAAATGTTGTCAAAATGGACAAAATAGCTTTCAAAACTCAAGAAGTTATGCATTTTATCTTTTAACCAAATAATGTGAAACGAATAAATAACAGATAAACAATTAAAAACTACACTTTTTTTCAGTAGTCTCATTAATTAAATGCTGATTGGGGGGGGGGGGAGGAACTATTCAGAAAATCTCTAACCTAATGATGGAAGGAATTAAAATAAGCCGAATATGTCAATAAAACATGAGGTTATACAGCTTAATACAAATCTCTAAAATTCCAACTTGGAAAAGAAAATAAAATAGTTAATACACTAACCTTTGGTGACGCTGAGAGTAAGGCTACTGGTACAGTGACTCTATATAAATCTCGTAAGCAACGATACAGTCACTGTAGCTACTGGCACTTCTGGAGCAACTGCTACCGAAAACACACGTTAGCACTAATTAAAAGCCGATTGGTTGAGTTAGTTTCAATTTATTTATAGAAGTCCTAAACAAAAGGTATGGTCTGTATATTAACGTCAGTGTCAATTCATATTAAGAAACCAAAATTATATAAGTACAGGTATATAAAAATATGTAAATGTTACTAATAATAGGTATAATCTAATAATTATACAGATAATGGCAAGTAAAAAGTCACTATCACAAAAGTAAGTAGGCTAAAGTTAGCGCTACTTGAAATGACTGTTCCAGTGACGACGATCGCACTTCACTAAAACGTACTTCGAATTGCATCAAAAGCAGAAACAGGAATGATGCAAAAAAAAAAATCATCTAATGCAATGTCACCAACCTCGAGTTATCAAAAGTAACCAAATTTATATTAGAATTTTTAGAAATCGCTAAATTATATTAATCTCATTTTAAACAAAATATTAAATTGTCATTGTCTCTCTTGGTTAACATGCACAATTACAACTTAAATAATAATTGCAAACAAGAAGGGAAATATATAACTTTGCCATCGTAAGAAAAGGACGTAAATAAATGAGCCGTTGAGAGCAGAAGTGGTGTAAGTCAAAAATGGGTAATGAGGATTAAAGTAAACATTCTACAAAATATAGCGCAAAGTATCAATTAATATTCAATTTATTTAAACTATTAGTAGTCAGTGGATATCACGAAGCACATATTAATTGCTACTTTGCGGTGTATTTTACAGAATTTTTACTTTAAACCTCATTACCCAATTTTGACTTACACCACTTCTGCTCTGAATGGCTCAAATCATGTTTCATTGCGGCTCAAGTATCGTAATAGCACAGTCTAATTATAATACTCAGTACTCCAACAGGAAGAGACTAGTGAAGTGCTTTGTGTGGAGTGTGGCATTGTATGGGGCAGAAACATGGACATTACAACGAAGTGAAGAGAAGCGAATAGAAGCATCTGAAATGTGGATATGGAGAAGAATGGGGCGTGTAAAATGGACAGAGAGAATAAGAAACGAAGCTGTGTTGGAAAGAGTGGATGAAGAAAGAATGATGCTAAAACTGATCAGAAAGAGAAAAAGGAATTGGTTATGTCACTGGCTGAGAAGAAACTGCCTAGTGAAGGAAGTACTGGAAGGAATGGTGAACGGGAGAAGAGTTCGGAGCAGAAGAAGATATCAGATGACAGACATTAAGATATATAGATCATATGCAGAGACTAAGAGGAAGGAAGAAAAGATTGGAAAATGCTGTGTTTGCTGTGAAAGACCTACCCTTGGGCAGAACACTTATGTAGTTCTGACACAGAGATTCATATAACGCAAACTATTATCTAATATTAATTAATTGTTATTGTAGTATAGTTTTATCATACAAAAACCACCATAAGTCTACAAAAATAGATAAATACCTAGCTGACTAATTTCAGCTTAGTAGGAGCCATCTTCAGAACTAGTCATCGTTGACAAGGTTAGGTAGTGTTTTTGACTGGATATATTAGTGATAAGTACTTCGCGCAAAAATGGCACAAGTGAACGTTACGTCCATCATCTCTTTGATATATTTTCGTTTCTCAAATTAGTCGATTTAAACAAGTAATTCTGAAGATGGCTCCTACTAAAATATGAACGAAACAGTAACACAAATTAGTAAAAAAAGAGTAAGTTATACATTAAAGTAGGAAAGTAGAAGAAACACACTGTTGTGTAGGCCTATAGCAATTCTGAAATTTAGTTTATCTAAATTCACCTCAAGCTCATAGCAAAGCTTCTTTTTTCTTTCTGCCCCTCCCCCCCATTAGACGAACATGCATCCAAAGTTGACCAATAGGAGAGCATACCTTGCATCTATTAGAAGAAAATTGTAGGTACTAGGATATTGAAGGGATATAGGCCTATTAGGCTTACAAATTTTCGTCATTCATCCATTGTTCTGCCCAAGTATCCAATAAAATAAATGATTTATGGAGATGTCGTATGTCCTCTAGGCCTATTATGGCTCAATTGGTAACATTTCAATAATCAATGCTGTGTTAAATAGCGCATAGTTCCTTGTACTTCGCTTATACACCTTGAAGTGTTTAGAGCTCTCTCCTCAGTCATAATAACTTAACTTTTGTGACATTGCAAAAGTTTCACGCTAGTGTACACTCACGTTTTGCCTTGCATATACTAAAATGACAGGTTAGGTTAGGTTAGGTTAGTTTAGGCTTGTGTTATGCTTTGCATACACGAATCTGTGCAGGATTTTCAAGCATTGGACAAATGCTGGTGATTTTTTGTTTTGTCAATACTGGTACTGGTCTATAATAAGATAGGTAGTCTAATGGCGGATTTTCACTTCTGAAATCGCCAGAACTAACTGTGCGCTAGTTTCACCTAAATATGACCAATGAAAACTATGAATTAGGTACATATTACTATTGTACAACTTGTGCAGTATTCCAAAACAGGTATAATAAAATGTCTGAAGTTCCTGTGAGACAATTTGTATTTTTATACTGTTATTTATTGAAGACCTAAAAGATTAGCAGAAAAATATACCTGCAGGATTATTGAAAAAATAGAGCAAAATATTTCTCGTTAACAAGTTTCTTAACGTTTTATCTGAACAACGTAATTGAACGTTCTTTCTTTTTCCAGTCAGCAGTTAAACTGTCCTAAACCTGACAATTACTGTTACCTTAAAAAACTATTTCTCAAATATTTCATCTGTTAAAGATCCCCTTGCTGATGAATGTGTAAGTCCTTGAATTTTTCATTTAGAAAGACACTCTTTCAGTTTTTCCAATACCGAGACTGCCTCATTGGACAAAGCATAACACAGAGTGAAAACAAAATTGGAATTAGACAGGAAAGATCGCAAAAGAGAAACATAGGGAACGAACAAAAATGAGAAATTAAGAACAGGGAAGATAACAGAATATAATAAATATAGTAAACAAATAGATTAGACGTTCAAACGAAGGTTCTTCCTTTTTAGGAAACAAAGTGCAGATGGTATTTTAAAATGGCAAGCGATCCTCTGATAGCACCAAGGGAAACATAACGAATTAAGTCATTGTTCAACTGGAACTTCTTGCAGAAACTGCCAAAGAGGCGAAGTATTGTGCCCCTACCTCCAACCATTAGCCATGGAGGTGTGGTGAGATTTCTCCAAATAGCATGGAACTGTGGGCTCATAAATTCTGCATTTTTCTGCGTGGATTTCAGCAGGCTGTTGCTCCTCTGCCTCAAACCTGACTGTCGGGTTGATAATGTAGGCAGATGTAGAGCCTGGTGGGAGGGCAAGGATGTCAATTTGCCAACAGGATCCCTCTTGAGAGATGTCATGGACTTCTTCATGTACAGTGAAACCTTTCTTTCTCAAGGCTTCAACAAACATGGACCTGATCCTGTGATGTCTAAAGTTCCGCGGTGTCTCGCTGAAAGGACAGGTGCTCAAAACATTGCCAAGAGTTTCAATCTCACTGACACAATAACAACAGTGGTTTGTGTCTGATATAGCACGTAGCGGACAAACATTAGCCATCATTTTAAGAGCTAGTCTCCATTCATCGTTAGTGAGGCGACCAGGTTGATGGATTCATTTATTGGCAGGAGTGAACTCTTTATAGAGGATGGCACCTTTTCCTTTCTCATTTAAACAGCACCAAGATAAAAATGTTCGCTTCCTGAGGTCGTCTCAATTTTTTTCACTTTAAGTGAATCAGAAGAAATGCTTTGAAATGCAAGTTTATTAAACAAACCTCAATTTCATTACACAAGTTGCGACAAGAATTTACATGGATATTTTGGGATCATTGTAATCTCTGACACGCATTGATATGCTGCAAAAAAAGCTTCCCAGGTAGAGTTAAATAGTTCCAATCCCTTGTATTTTCTGTCAGCATAAAGCATGTTGTCTGGTTTATCAATGGGAAGCTGGAGTATTTCCTTCAACGTGGTTTTAATGAGAACATCGGATTCAGAAAGAAATTTGGCTAGTATTTTATTCAGTAGTGTTGTCTGAAACTGATAAATCAGAGTAAGGTAGATGTAGCTGCATAACACACAATATTTCTGATGGTGTTGTAATAGAGGAGTTGATGCAAGGATATCTAGTTTGTTCTTTAACACTTGGCTACATCAAATACTGTACAGTAGAAGTGTGGTAACTAACACAGAGACATTTTGTATTTTTTTTTTTGGGACAAATGAGTTAACTATTATTTTTCAAAACTTCTATATCATCGTTGTTCTTGCAATAACTCCTAAGTGCAAAATATAACATTTTTCAGTAGGAAGAAAAAACACATTTATTCATCCTATGGCAGCCGTACATAGGAGACTGTGAATTATTACTTTTTCGAAACAAAGAAATATAATTACATATAGGAGATTTTATTATTTGCTGTATCACTATTTAAATTATTTAACAGAGCAAAAATCTGACAATCGATAAATATGTCACATAGTAGTTATTGCAGGAACAACAATGATATATTACATCAGTCAAACTGTATTATTGTATCAATCTCAAAGCTAATATTTCGAGTAATCGCCTCCAGACTATCCGGCCTGGGTTCGATTCCCGGTAGGGTCATAAATTTTCTTGTAAAATTTCTACCTCTGAACTAGGAGAGATGGCAATGCACAACTTCTAATCACTAAATTGTGCACCAATATGCCTGGATTAAATCCCAAATCTCTCTGAAGTGCATATGAAGGGAAGGCATATGTCACTGTTGATAGTGATTCGTCCATCAGATGGGGACGTTAAGTCTGGCGGCCCCCTTGGTGCTATTCGAAAGGGGTAGGCTATGTGCCGGCACTGGGTTTCCCCTTCTCCCTTCCACACCTTCATCATCCTCACCCATTCCCTACACTACACTTACACAAACACTTAACATACACTCACCCTAGTACACGACATAACTCTTCACAGATTCACATCATGCATAATGTGGCCTACCGAAGTGGTGTGCAATTTGAAAATGGGTCACAGTCCTGCCATCGATCCGCAGTATGCGGAACCCAAATCACGTAAAGTGAAGTGGATAGGCATTAGACACACATATTACATCAGCCATAAATAACAGTTGCCAAAGCTAGTCATAGCCTTACAGGATGATTGACTTGGTTTTCATTTTCGTGCATGGCAACATGCTGGACATGGTCATAGAGATGTAACTTCTCGTTGCAATGCAGCGATATTAGCACTAGGAAAATATCAAAGCCTGTTTCAATGCGACAGCAGGAAACATGCCTATATGCACTTTATTGTTTAGCTGAAGGAAACAAAATTGTTATACTAGTCACATAAACGGAGAGAGATTGAATCTTGGCAAAGTTCAATGTAATGCTAAAAAATCACCTTAATTCGTATTCCCCATTGTGATTAAATTAATTTCACTCAGGCAGTTTGCCCAAAAAGAACAGCACTGTGGGCTGTTCGTTGTGCAGGTCTGGTATGCAGTATTTACTCAACACACATCTTACATACTTATTGATCTTTAGTTCCTTTTCTTGTTCACAGGTGTTATGAAAAAAAAAAAAGCTTGAACTACAGCAACATAAAAGCATAACCCAATATCTCAACAAAACCAAATACAGAAAAACAATGCTATTTTCAGGAACAAGTTCATCTGTGAAAAATGGTTTTATAAAGAGACAGAAGTAGCAACTGTTTTTGTCAATCTATACTGACGATTATATGGGTTTTTAGGCTCAGTTGTCCGTATTAGCCTGGCATAAAGAGTATCTCTACAAAGTAGACGACATCTGTGGTCTTACCTATTTGTTCTGATAGAACCTGTAAGGCATCACTCATTGAGGCAACTATACCAGGAGATAATGGGGTAGTGTGACCAGTTCCTTTTCCCCTCCATTTTATACATCACTGACTAGTAACATATTACATTAATCAGACTTAAGATATATGCAACAATTGGTCTTCCTCTGACACATATCGGCAAGTTGAGATGTACTGTCTGATAACAGATGTACAGTACATACTAGCCAGAACCTCAATCAGAGGTACTTTCCTATATATATACATTTTAAATTTATAATTGCATGTATATGTTCGCATTTTTAGTACATAAAGTTTCATGGTATAGTTGTGATTATATGATACAACCAACCAGGACACTTTTCTTCAGTGATATGGAACAATCCAGTCATCATAAATTTAGTTCAGAAGTTATTCCTTAATGAGTTATATCTATAAAGCAACAATGTAGTTCATGCACTTGTTTTAACTGTTAATACAGCAATTGTGACGAGGAAAAGGACTGATAATAAGAATCCCTAGAATTTCGAACAGTATGATGCTGTAATAAATCTGACTGAGGAACAAAGTTATACGAAACACACATAAATGTTAACAATTTTGTTATAACTGTCATTATAAAGGAAGTTCAGACGTTTTTCTTTAATGAATATCTATGGAGCAACAATGTAGTTCATACACAGTGTGGAGGAAAAGGATAGAGACAAAGGATTCCTACCAGATACAGTAGAAACCTGATTATCCGTCACTCTATTAACCGATTGGTGGATTATCCATCTGTCTTTCTCTCCCTTTTTTTTTTCTGCAGAAATATTATGAAGTATTATACAATAAGGTTAAAAAAAGAATGGGCCAGTGACAAATGTCTATGTTCCAAAAACAGAATAGTGCGCATGCCCGTCTCCTTGAAGATCCAGTTCACAAGATGACACAACTAAACCATGTAAATGTGCTGTATTTTGTTCTAAAATATGTTATAAAATAAAACGAAGGGTTGATTCTAGCTGCATCAGGACCTCTGAAGAGTGAAATAACAATAAAATTGATAAATTATAAATCTAACGAAACAGGGTACAAAATTTATCTAAACAAAGATGAACAAGAAAGTTACGAAATACATCAGATTGTAGTATGAGCCACTGTAGCATAGGTGCCTTAAGCATGGGTCTAAACCAGATAGCATTGGTTGTAGTATGTTCGAATCTCAGTTAGTCTTAATTTTTTTACATTACAAATTTACCATAGTAAGTTTTTATAACACCATTTACACAAGTACCAAGTAGCGCCATCTCCTGGAAGTCCACTGAATGTTTAGTAAATAGCAGAATCCCTCCCTCAGGCAACACTCCTGTCTGTTAATAAAACCGTCTGCATTTATATATGATTTATAGCTTTCAAAAATATGTTTAACTACAACATTAAACCATGTTACCATCGTAAACATAGAATTTAGTTCTATTTGTTTTAATAATGGCAATATTGAAGTGATACTATTTATCATTCTTCAGTTCATATTGGAGTTTAGCTTTCTGTATTTTTTGTTTACCTATATTTTTCACAGGAAGCATTGACATTTCTCCAGTGCAAGGCTTGTCGAATAGCAGCATAAGCTAGACGTTCCATGACATAATCCATTTTCAAACATTCTTTCATCGCAGTTCGACAAGACCTTATGCCACACTCTAAAACTTCTGCTCACAATTAGTGGAGAACCCAGGAAAGTTGGACACCATCTTCAATTCAAAGGCACTTCGAAGATGGTGGTTTTCAACTTCTCTGATTAAGATGGCGTCCTCTTCCCTTGTAGAGATGCGTGGCCAACTAGGTGGTTTGTGGACGAAATACTAGTCCCTACCACAAACTTTTTTTTTTTTTTTGTCTATATAAGTTTTCTACATAATTTTTGTTTATTTATATTTGATGTGCTTCTGATTTTTGAAGAAACAAACTATTAATTTTGTATACAGGCCAAGTCATGCCTAATAATAGCCCAGGAATGATGGATTATACTATGTTTGCAAGACTTGCATAACCAAGTTTATTGACAAATTTCACTAACACTTGTCATTAAAATAATACAATAAAAAAATCACCTCCCCTGGGAAGCGAACTTACAACCTCTGGTTCCGAAATCAGAATCCTTATCCCTAAGCTATACCTCCTCGTAGCACTTGCTGCACTGTAGGTAGATCACTATCAAAGAATCAACTGGAACAAACATCACAGCATTGCCCTTGAACTCAATGAGTTTACTCGTGTGAACCTGATTTAAAAACTTTACATTTAAACTACCAAGTATCAACCCATTCTTTTTGAACCAAACTGTACATTGTATTAGCATGTTTTTTTTTTTTTTTTTTTTTTTTTTTTTTTTTTTTTTTTTTTTTAAGAGAGTGCTATTACAAGCCTTTTTCCTTACACAGTATGGTCTACTGTTCGAATTGTATTGTTTAACTTCTATGGAAAATGTCTTCTACAGGTGTTAAAAGAAACCTTGTTGTCTAAGTATCGAAAAAAAAGTGTAAATAAATTAATGGTTTGGGGAGAGTGAAATTTTTGTGACTCATCTCGCATCAGAATATGATGATTAGAGTGTATGAAGTAAGTAAATCTACAACACGAAACTTCTATTATTCATATATTTCCACAGACAGCCATTAAAAGGAGTTTCCTCGGCCGTTAAAAACTTGTGGTCGTTGACAACTGCACTTAAATCAGTGAACTTCTGATCCACTACCTAGCGTGTTAAATACAAGACCACGATGGAAATTACGAAAGTATAAATATTATTCACTAAATTTACGAAAATCTTTTATGGTACGGATTATCCGATTTTTTCAATTGACTGTTCAACCCACTCTCTTCATTAGCATGGATAATCGAGGTTCTACTGTGTAGTTATAGGGATCTAGCAGACATATGAACGTTAAAATACTCATATCAGTAACTGTGCTTTATTTATATAAAACAGTAATTCCTTAAGACTCAATACAACTTGCAGATAAACTGTGTATAACAGATGTTTTGAAAACTTAAAAAAAAAAAAAAAAATTATTTATCGAAACAGCCCTTCAAAAATTTAAACAGTAAATAAATACTTAATAACAGTTATTATAATTTCTTTATAAATTTCTAAGAATTACTGTGACTTGGTACATAAACTCTTTCAGTTCTTAACCAACTATGTATGAAATTCTTCATTATATTGCATATGGACACAAAAACTGTTTACATTCCTTATGAAGGATACTCTATAGAAATAATATCTTTTAAAGAATAAAGTCATTCCACACCCGAAGGAGAAGTGTGAGGATATTTGTCTTCTTCTAATGAATATTGCACAATTCGCATTCTCAATACTGCAAATCTAGTAGACACCTCCTTCAGTTGTGGTTATTATAAAATAAGTACATTATGTCACAGTCAATTGAGACGTTGTGGATAGTAAGACTCATCTCGACAATAATTTTTTGTTTTGTTTGTATTTTCGATTGCTAGATTCAATAATGCTATAGAGGTTGACAACAATAAAGCTTGGAAAATTCTTCTTGCTAATCGAAAAAAATTAACAACTTAGCATAAAAAAAGAACACTTTCTCGTACGTTTTATGTCTTTCAATTAAAATGTTGTCAATTATATTAGCTAATATTATCAAAATGAAACTATTTAATATCTAATCAAGTAAGATGACTTTCAGTGTTCTGGATTGAATACAAAAGACATTCTCTGTTATACTAAAAGTTTGATATTTGCCTTAAGGGGTTTTTTTTTTCGTTTGACATGTTTCATATTCTAGCTGTATGAATACCATGGAATGTAAATAAATACAATACAATACAATGTACATTTTCGATAAAAGAAGCAATTAAAAAGTGAATTTCCATGAAAATTTTGAAATTGCATTTTTGCAGCATCACAATAGGCCTAATCTACTTTCTCTTCATGTTTCATATTATAAAAGAAAGTAGGCCTAATAAAGGGAACCCTGATTTTGACCAACTGTTTACCTAAGTAGGTGGTAACTGCAAATTACATTTTCGAGTTTGGTCTTACCAATAAGTACTATCCACAGTGTCTCAAGTCATTTCATTGGAATCTACAATTTTATTATTTATCAGAAAAAATATATACTATTATCACAATTGTAATACCACACATTTATTTCTTAGCTATAAATAACATTCATATACTTCGAAGATAATCGTAATATTCCTTAACAGCATTTTCCTGTTCATAAGTTTCTACAGATCCTGGCCGCATTAAGCGTATATTGGTGATAGCTCGTCCTGGAGATTGGTCGTAAAATCGAACCAAAAAACATGCAGCCATAACTCCCGTTCTTCCTCGGCCCATACGACAGTGAATACCAACAGCCTGCAAATCAATTAATACAAATCACAAGATTAGTCTTAACAAATCCATTCAGCTTATTAAATTCTTCACTATCTACTTATAGCATTTCTAAGTTCGTAAAAATATTAAGATAAAACCACTTTTCCACATCAGTACCTCAAATAAATGCTTAATTTTTATTTATTTATTTATTTTTTTAATTCATTGATTAAAGTTCTCGTTAATACTTTGTTAAAACCATAAAATTTACTTAGTCTTACGTTAAAAAAGTGTAAAATTGTTAAAAAAAGGCATATACCTTCGACAGACGGCACATTTTTACATAGGACAGACAGGAAGATCCTTTCACACAAGATATAATGAACATATTAAAGCTATAACCAAACCCTACATCACATCAAATTATGCAGACCACATTATCAACAATAATCATGACTACAATAATATAGAAACAGATATGGAAATTTTACACATCACACCAAAAAGTTCACAATTAAACATCCTAGAACAGTACGAAATATATACGAATACAATAGCATACCCACAATATATACTTAACACACAATTGCAGTTCAATACATACACATTATTCGATGTCATAATACACATAACACACAAACAGCCAGCCCGCCCCCACCATAGGAACAACACACCCCCACCCCTACCATCGACAAATGCACATCATAGAGTCAAGATCACCAGTGGTTCAAGAGACACTGAAGATGACGTGACATAGCGTTGAAACGGGCCGTCTGTCGAAGGTATATGCCTTTTTTTAACAATTTTACACTTTTTTAACGTAAGACTAAATTTTATGGTTTTTTTAATTATTCATTTTAAATTAAGAACTTGCAAAGTTTCACATATTGTAGTAGATGTTCCCAGATATTTCTTTTCATTTAAAATACGTTACGAACACTGAAATTGAAATACTGTAAAATAGGGTAACTTTGCACCATTTTCTAGTTAAAAATTTGTTTTCAGTCTGTATTTAGTCTTTATGGGCCGTATTCATAGACATTTTCAGCACGGGCTTTCGGTGGATTATCAGCGTTTTTCGTATTCATAAACCAGTGTTAGCGATAGGATATGATTTGAATTCTGTACTAGTAACCAGTGGATAGCCAGGGCTAGCTTAGTACGCTTATAGCGCGTGCTGCGAAATGTCTATGAATAGCACCCTATAGCTGGTTGAGTGGAAGAGAAGGTCTTACGGCCTTAACTCTGCCAGCTAAAATAAATCATTATTATTATTATTATTATTATTATTATTATTATTATTATAAATGTCTAATTTTGAGGTGGGCATTTATTTTATACAGTCTAGGGATATGCGGGAATGTATTTAGCCAGTCATATCTTCGAAAATAAATGTCTTTTGAAATTTATAATCTGCCAAAAATTAATGCAAAGTTACCCATAGTTGGGGGTTACTTTGCACCGCCAGAGTTTTAAGAGGGGTGGTGCAAAGTTTGCCACTGCTGGTGTTACATTGCACCATGCACGTGTTAAGTAATGAAAATATAATGTATCATGGACAGAAAAATGGAAACACAGGTTCAAAAACTGCTATAAATAGTAACACGGACAAAACTTTTTGAAAAAACTACACAAAATTTCAATATAACTGATCACATTCTTCTAAAATATTCTTTCAAAAATATTTTCAGTTCTTTCGAATGACAAGTCGAGATTACAGCACGTGAATAACTGTAAAAAATTATACGTAGGCCTATTATTTTGTGTCAAGTTCTGGAATGGAATATAAGCAAGCCCTTTCTTGATACTTTCGTGGGTGGATTTACTCTCCCAATTATATCCTCCCATTCATATTCCATAATACCCACCCTTTCAGTTTATTTGCAGGATTTGAATGATTTTGTCACTGCCTTGAAGACAGCACTGTTTGTTTTTATTCCCTGGTACCTGTCGAAGCTGAACCAATTGCTGACATCTTTTGGAGTACTTCATTTGGAACTTTGTCCCTCAGTGATAAGCCTTTTCCTTTGGCATATTTGGAGATTGTTATCAAGTTTGGCAGTGAGAGACCATGTATGACTTTAATATGTAATAAAAAGAAAAACAAATTCAAGTAATTTAGCTGTAATACAAAGTGTGAATTATAGTAAGCGTTTTGAAACTTCATGGAAGGTCCTCAAATGAAAATAATGCAATTAAAATTTAAAAAATCCTCGTTTGTATTATGGTGCAAAGTAACCCCAATTTAGCCTCAAATTCACCTTCATTAGAAAATAATTCTGTAACACTATTTGCTGACAAAACAGCTGCACAAGCGAAACTAAAAAGTTTGAAGGGATGAATAAGGAACAGATATACGTATAACTTATCTTGAGATTATGCACACCATCTGTGATGAAAGGTAATTAATTTGATCTATATTTCAATCAAATTATGCAACGTTCTGTTGTTAAAGTATAGAAATACCATAAACAAATTCTATGACCACGAACAGTGAAAAAATACTGTACACATAAGACCATCTATTGGTGGAAGTGATGAACAGATCAATTTGTTTCACGTAAACACTCCTAGACCTATATAAGTTTTTCATAGATGGTGCAAAGTTACCCCATTTTACGGTACCCTAAAATTTAATTTCGTTAATGATAATTATTCTAATTCACATGTTTCTTAAATGTGTATTTCGTAAAATATTTCCTTAATTCAGGGTTTCTAAAAACGCCTCTAAACTTACTAAAAACTTATTGTTCTCTAAATTTTATATTGACTTTTTTAGGTGGTTATTTAATGACGCCGTATCAAATACAGAGTATTCACTTACATAATGTAGGTCGAACAGAGACTCAAGACTGCCACAAAGGCCATGGAACATGCGACAGATTATCTTCTGCACACTCGAAAGTCCAGTTCAGTGTCTCTTTAGGAGTGGTTGTGTTGACGTTAGATTGCTTGTTATTCTCTGAATGTGTTAGTGAAGAATTTAGATGCAATCTAACGTTAAGACAACCACTTCTACAAAGAGATTGAACTGGACTGCCGAGCATGCAAGAGACGGTTTGCTGCATGTTGCATGGCCTTCATGCCAGTCACGCGCTGCCCAGTCTAACTAAATTCTGTAAGCAAATGTTCTGTACCAGGTTATTAGCATCAATGGAATTATTGCGACGTATCGAAGTACATATGATATTTCTGTGCAGGAATTCTGCGTTATCATATGATGAAGGATCGGTGGAGAGAAAAAAAATTCTCTCTGGCACCGGGATTCGTACTTGGGTTTTCAGCTCTATGTGCTGACGCTCTATCCACTAAGCCACATTGGATTCCAATTCCACTCCACCGATCCTTCATCATATGATAACAGAATTCTTGCACGGAAATATCATATGTACTTCGGTACATTGCAATATTATGATATGCGTATATAGGTAATCACTTAGTGATTTAAGACGGCGTTCATTCCGTCGCATCCCGGCCACTTAGTCACTCGTAATGAGTGCACCTCTGCACATTAGTGTGTTGGACATTGTGCCCCTGTCACACATCTGTGACACAGTGCATGAGGGTAGGCAACTAAAGGGAAAACTAATAGGTGGAGCTTAAACTGAGAGGATTCAATCCAGCATCGAAATTGGAATCCAGTGTAGCTTAGTGGATAGAGCGTCAGCACATAGAGCTGAAAACCCGGGTTCAAATCCCGGTGCCGGAGAGAAATTTTCTTCGCTCCACGGATCCTTCATCATCAATGGAATTGGTGATAGCGAATGGTATTTAACGAAATAAGGCCGAGGATTCGCCATAGATTACCTGACATTCGTTTTATAGTTGGGGAAAACCTCGCAAAACCCAAGCAGGTAATCTGGTCAAATAGGAATCAAACCCACGCCCAAGCACAGCGCTGGATCAGAAGGCAAGTGCCTCTTCCAACTGAATTACACTGGTGGCTAAGCTGACTTATCATATCCATATCCAAAAACATATGTTATATCTAGGGTTATATGTACACTAGTCGCCTGGAATCTGAAAGTATAGCAGCCATTAGCTTCGTCTGTAAAACAGAGAGTGCGCATTTGCGAGCATATACTGTAGTACTGCTTCTACCCACCGTGTGACGTCACTCATGCTTGCAGATCCCAGGTGGGAAATGTACAAATAATGCCACAAAAGCACTGTTCATTGACAACAAGCAATTAAAATACGCATACAGTTGTGCAATTAATGCTGCTAATGCGACATGTTACTAATAAATGCTACAACACGTAAGCATTTGAACAGTGCACAAATATGAAGCTCATTTTCAAAATTTACCAACTCCAAAAAATTGGACAATGAGATAACAGGTTGCAGTATTTCTAAGAACACCACTTTACAGTAAGATGGTGAAAGCAAAAGTTGCCAAAACGCAATCATGTTAAATTATATCTTAAAATCCTGCTTTCATTGCAATGAGTACCAAGTCTCCACCAATTTCTCTATCAAAAGACACCAAATTCGTTCAGCCTATCACCTGGTGCATCATGATGGTCTGTATTGGACACGACAGCTATTTACAAGGTTAATGCTTCTATAAATAATTATAGGCCTATTTGTTGTATGTTAAATGTAAACACTAGCAATAAATGGATTCGGATCCATCTGATGAATATTGTGATTACGTAATCTGAAGAAAACCGTAAATCAAGGAAGAGAGTGTTGTAGCCAAATACTTGGAAGGAAAATGTTGCGAAAATGGGAAATATGGTAAAAAAAATCTAATGTTAAACAAAACGAAACTGGCTAGTAGTTTTAACAATGAGTGTAAAATATGATCTAAAACAGAACCAACATTACCCAAAACAAATATTGGCCTGGCATATTACCTTAGACATACTGTATATTATTATGATATATTTTTTAAAAAGTGATTCTTAGAAATGATAAAAGTATTCTCCCAAATGCTACTCATTTTTATCGATGGTCATAAAATCAAGGGCATAGAGATCCGAATAAAATAAATTCATGTCTTTGGGATTTTTTCTTAAGTTTTTGCAGTCATCATTATGTAATGAAAATAGTGCTGATACAATACATTTATTCCCTGACTGCTGTTCATCATAAAATGAGACTGAGGCAATCTTTTTCATTCTTTACAACTGTACATCACTTTTGTTTAAGAGTGGAATGGTTCTTCCCATGTCCGCAGATAGGACTTTTGGGTTCGTCGAGAAAAAGTACAGAAAAAAGCAACTGTGTTATTTCCTGAGGAGTATGATAATTTATTTCGCGAAACTGGGAAACTTCATGTTATAACTATTGATATTCAGTGGGTAAATTGGCACAAAATAACACAAGTTCCCTGTAACATCTTCAGAAAAACTGGAAATAAGTGAGGCTAAAAGAATAACTGTTCATGGAATCCTTTTTATACAGGAGCACTTCCTTGTGAACACAAGCAATTAAAAAGGGGAAAGAAATTTGAAAATACTTTAGACCTACTTAAACTAGTTTAATTTCAAAATCTTATTTATGAAGCTAAGAAAAGGGATGTAAACTAATTTACCTTATAAGAGAAATAGGATATACACTGCCTCAGTTGACTTTGTATAGTGGAAATGTAAATTAAATGAACAATGACACAAAATAATTGATGAGAATGTTGCAACAGAGATAGGCCTTTAAGTAAGTAAGTTAATTTGAAAATATTGTAAGTCCTAAGTATAATTTAGTTTATGATGTTTGTCCACATTATAATATCTGTACTGTCTATTGTAATTGGGGCTTTGCCCTGTTATAGGCATAAATAAATAAATAATGCATGACATTAATTACAATTTTTTCTCAGCCAAGCCCTAATATCCATCGTTTTCATGCCAAAAAGTACTACCTCCATTTTTAAATATGCAATAAAATTTGAACAGCACAATCATTAACAGAAATGCTTTGTAGAATCAACACAATTAACGATCTTAACATATTGATCCAACTTAATTCAAATCTGATAGAATTTACAGTCGCAAACTAATTTTTATCGTTTCTTGTAAAATTGTACTTTCTGGAGTTGGTATCTTTTGGAAATGAGCCTCTACAATATGTTAAACTTTGTTAAAAGTTAGTCAGAAGTACCAATTTGAAACTCTTAAAAAATGTTGCAACGAGTGTATGATGAAGAGACTATTGTGCAATACTTATGCTACACAAACATTTCGCGGAAGTTAGAGATAGTCCCGATCAAAACATTTATGCCGGACTTAAAAGCTGAGAGAATGGAAGATAACATTTGCGAATTCAACATATGACGCATGGAAACTTCGAAGTACTGATGATGGACTGTTGTAACACAGATAAGTTAGTCATAATATGCTATTTACCACACAAATCTCACTAAGATATCAACATGGATTTGCGTAAGGTAAAGTTGTTTTATTGTATCTCTGCTAGTGAGTGACAGTTGAGTTTGAAGTAGCTTATCTTAGTCGTGGGCGTCAGAGTAGGCCTACTAAAATGCAAAACAAAAGATATCTAGTTTCCTTCATTCCAATGCTCCTCTGTATGGTTATTGCTTCCTTGAATTTACGGTGAAAGTTTAATCATACTGTTTCACAAATTAGTACAACCTTTTTCTATCTCTCTTTCCCATCATCATGAACTGACAATGCATAGAGACAAAGATATAATTAATACGAGATCTGTACTACAATTATGCATACATACATACTGATGTACATGAAATTATCTTAATTTATATTGTAAGCCTATATTTTAATATACAGAGTGAACCATAAGTCACGTCATTAATTTCGGGATGGGAGTGGTGGGGGGGGGGGTTAATCTTCGAGATATTTCAAACAGAAAAGTTAAACACAATTTTACTCGATTTTGTTTATGCTTCGAGGTGGAAAAAGTTTCCAGTAAAGTGTCTAGTAGCATATAAAGCTAGTAACAAAATTCCCAATATCCTCAGTCAGTTTAAGATAATAGAATAATTGAACAAATTTTAGTTTTGTTTCTTAAATTTGAAGAAATTTGATCTAAACAAAACTGTAACTTCAACAGATAGGCCTACTGTTTCTTATATTTGGCACTCTTGTAATTTCTAGTGAGTACCAACTGAGAGTACTAGGAACAATAGACTGTGCGACAGTAGCGATCCTAGTGGCTAGCAACTAAAGTTAAACTGTCATTGGATGCATATTTCCTACGTATTGAGCTTCGTAACTGTATACTAGACTGTGTAGTTGTGGTCTTATTAAATACTGAGGAAAATCGCAATAAGCAGAACGTAGAAGCTCCGCCCACCACCTCTTCCACTTTTCCTCTACTAGCTCATCAGACACTCTACATGATAGGCGAATGCACATTTCATGTGGGTGAGGATAACTTCCCCTACTGGCATTCTCTTTATTGCGATTTATCCAAATACTGAAATTAGTAGGCCAATTAATAAATTTTTTAAATACGCTTGTGTAAACTTCTACGTACTTCTACTGTACCGCTACAAATGCAGAATCTGCGCCCATCTTTCTTTTTTACAGGATATTTAACATGTTTAAGTGATTTGTTTGAAAGTCTAAGAAATGGTGCTTACACGTATTCAAACTTCGGAAAATCTACACTTCCTTCGGAAGACCACTCAAGCGATGAAATTGCATGATGGTGATTCACTACTAACCTCACTTCTCGATTTGCTCGTTTCACAGATGTCAATGAATTTCTTCATCTGCTTCAATGTTGGAGAACAGAATTCTTCTATAGGAATTTCCAACCACTCTAATTCAGAAACGTCTCGTGTCTGTGGTCTCATCTCCGGAGATAAAGTGATCAGATGTTTAATACCTTCACTTTCCAGATAGCGGAGATTTGCTGCAGTTTTAGGACATCCCATCCCCGCTAGCTCGTCTTTAACTATCCATGAAAAGTTGTACGGAGGATACACTCCATCAACGTCACAGGTTGACATCGTGTGCACTTTCAAATTCTTGATCTAACAACAAAGCACTTTTAATTTCACACAGAAGGATCCCTATGACGGCTATGTCTGACTTGAAACATCAACCACTCTTTATATACTTTGAGTTTGCATGATTTGCGTCCCTTGCCCCTCACGCTGCAAGCCATAATAACCTCACTTCCCAGACCTGATCAACGTATTCAGTTACGTCAAGTACAGTAATGTTGTGCAACAAATATCAATCAGCAGAGTTGCCAACTCGTCAAATCAAATGTCACCGGATCGGATTTTTAGGCACTAAAATTGCAGTTTTAAGTGCCTAAAATAAGCTCAAGATGTAATAAATTAGGCTCTATTTTGGTAAAATTAGGCATTTTCGGCACATATAATCAAGGCTTCAAACCTATTTATTTCACTGAAATTATACACTTAAATACCAGAATATAGGACAAAAAAGTAGACCATATTTAAGAACTGGAGGCAGATAACTGTATATTATACAAACACAGCTGCACAAATTTAATATATTGAAAAAAAAAATTATTACACTTTTTAAGTTATCGAAATTCAGTTCCATGCTCATTCTTTTTCATAATATTATCTGCACAGTAGGCCTACATCATCAGAAATTTTCTCTCAATTCTATACAGTTAATCTTTGCAATTTGTCCTCAGTGACAATCATTTTGAAAGCAGAAAAACTTATTTCTACTGAAATAGATGTGAGAGAAGCAAATTTTAAATTAGCTACAGTACCGACCTACTAGAACATTTACATTTTCCCCCAATATCACTCTTGCAACATTGAAAATCCTTATAGTACATTGCCTCATTTACTTTTAACGTTTTTTCCAGTTTCACCCAAAGCACAATATGTATGTTCACCTGGGCATCGTTTACTATTGCCATTTAGCTACAAAGAGATTGTTTTTTTACGTTCTAATAATTGTTCAATGCTTGCAGGTATGAATGAAAAACCTGATGTTATGTAGGCAATATCTTTTTTTTTTAACTAACGGGTCATGCAGATATTCTTTCACTGCTTTCACACACGCTGCAGTATTGGATTCAGGTAATTCTTCAATAATTGTGACCACTTCTTTAAAATATTTAGAATACTACATCACTGACTGAATCCATGTTTCCCATCGTGTTGTTAATAGCTGAGGTGGGAAATCATAGATGGGATTTTAAAAAAACATTTTTCATATCGGAAATGAACGAACGAATTGACAAGAGGAAATTCGTTCCTGATTGTTTCAGAAACCCTGTGAAGGACGTGAGCTAAACAGGTTACATGAATGATGTTAGGATAAAAAGATTTAAGAAGTGGAGCTGCAGCAACCATGTATGAGACAGCATCAGTACAAAACAACAGTAGGTACTTTAGAATCCTCTACATTGTCAGAGTACAACGGCTGTAGGTTTTTGTTTACAAAATAAGCAATGGTTTGGCTATTCACTTTCGGAAGTTCCTTAACACATACAAGGTGCGGAATCAAAAGTTCATCAGGGCCAAGTTTCCCCATTATACTTGCTACATACTTATTCAAAGAGACTGAAATTTCATCTACAGAGACCCATATGTAAAAATCACCTATATCCTCCCAAATGGATGCTAAGTTTCATTATACATTCTGAAGGTATAAATAATTTTTTCTTAGAGTAGATTCAGGGGTAATATGTATGCAGTATTATTGTAAAAACTCTCTTAGAACCGGATTTTCAATTGCATTTCACGGAATGTTGGCAGCAACAAACGCTCTGGTTAAGTCTGCATAGAAATTGCTCCTGAGGTTGGATGAAGTAGGCTGTGTCAGTAGAGTTTGTTTCATTTGATTTTTCTGCTGAGTTGTTGTCTTATGTCCCGCTCCTTGCACATGCTGCCTCAGGTGGCACTTCCTTTCATGCGAAATCTAAAAAGTGTAGAAGTTAATGGCATTAAAATCCTAAATTTTGTATTGCCGTATTTCTATTACAAACTGCGATTACTTAGTTCGAACAGCCAAAATCTCAATGACCCGTAAATACTTTAACTATTGAAATTTAAAAGCTTAAAGTGTAGTTGTCTTTAAAAGAATTTCACCTCAGCATAGCTCAGTCAATGTATAAATAGGCTATTATAATAGGCCTACTCATTAAAATACGAGGGGCGTCCAGAAAATAAGTTTCCCTAGGTCGTCAACAGAAAGGAAACACAATTCCATGGACAGAAGCTATTGTACCAGATACAGCAAGAGTTGCATTATTTTTCCACACAATCACTACCAGAAATGAGATATTTGTCATACCGTGGGATCAACTTTTGTAACCCTGCATCGTAGAAATCTGACGCCTGGGATACGAACCAGTGTGTAACAGCTGCCTGCAACTCTGCATCTATGATATACATGATGCTGACCGGACAGGTTTCTTGAGGTGCAAGAAAAGATGGAAATCGCTGGGGGTGGATGACAACATCTGCACTGAGCATCCAGCGCCGCTTGTTCTAAATGGCCCTTCGCAAATTCTGCAGTGTTGCACAGTAATGCTCAGCATTCACCGTCTCACATCTGGTCAGGAACTCGATGAGCAGAATGCCCTTTCTGTCTCAGACGACAGTGCACAATACTTTCCGCGTCGACAAAATCTGACTGAATTTGGTCCTGGTCGGAGATCCACTGTGACGCCAATGCATTGACAGCTGTTTGGTTTTTGGGGTAAAATGTGCAATCCACATTTCATCGCCTGAGATGATCCAGTCCAGAAACTCGTCGCCATCATCGTGATACCACTCCAGAAATGTCAATGCTGATCCCATGCGCTTTGTTTTGTGTTCGGGTGTCAGTTGCTTCAACACCCATCAGGCACACATTTCCTTAAACAACAGGTGCATGTGACAATTTCGTTCAATAAAGACAGGGAAATATGCTGAAAATGGCTGCTGAGTTTCGTAATCATGAAACGACGGTTCTCCACAATGCGCTGCCACACTTACTCCACAAAATCGTCCGTGGCGAGAGATGGCCGTCCACTGCGCTCCACATCATGCACATTCTGCCGACCTTCTGAAAATTGTCTGCACCAGCGACCAGAGAAAACACACCCTGCTAGCTTCTACCAAGCATTTGCTATCTTTCCTCACCGTCTAACAATGGATAAATATATAATATATAATCCACACAACTCAAATAGGCTGACAAGACGCCAGAAACAGAAAGCCACAATTTAAGTCATACAGAATTGTGTGCACTCAAAGTTAGATTTTTGGCGTCTTGTCAGATCATTTGAGTTGTGTGGATATAAAGGGAAGAATTGTGACGGTGTCATGTATGGTTCCTGGGGTAGCTCAGTCGGTAGAGCATTCGTGCCCTAAGCAAAGGGTCCCGGAATCGATACCCGGCCCCAGATCAATTTTTCTCTTGAAATTATTCAATTATTAAACTATAGTGCAAAGGGAACCCAAAACATAAGACCATTTCGCAAATGATAGATCAATTTTTGTAGTCGTAGAACGAGCATTGTTTACTCAGAACTGCAAAAAGAAGAAAAAGAAGATAATAATAGCCATATAGTAAAGGAATGGTTTGCACGTTGAATTTTTATATTGAGCGCGCCTTATATATGTCACCACATCTGGTAAAATTTCATCACATTTGGTGACACTGATAATGAGACCTGTGGGGGGGGGGGGGTATGAGCGTATGCGTCAGCGCAGATCTGTATTGCCAACTCAGCGGTTTTCCCGCTAGACCCAGCGTTTCTCTGTTAGTTTATTGCACCCCAGGGTGCTCTGCGCTGACGACCCTTGGTTTATTGGGTAAAATTTATGCAATTTTTATTGCTGATATAGGAATTTAGCGGATTTTTTTTAGCATTCACAGCAGGAAAATAATTTCACGTAACACTGACAGTAAAGCAATTGAGCGGTTTCTGCAGTGATTCATAGCGGGTTTATAAGAATCGAGTTGGTGATACTGGCTCCGATGTCACTAATCACTGGTATCCATGAGGAAAAGGAGGAGGAGGAAAAGATTTTCCATGCCACTCACAAAATAATGTACCGGTAACGGAAGTCCCTGATATCACGTCAGGCTGAAACGCTAAAGGATGTGAACTTGTAAATTCCATGTTTTACGTGCAAACCAGGAAAACACTTACCTTTCTTTGTTGGCGATATTTAAATGTGTGCACTGACGATGCCACGTTTAATAATAATAATAATAATAATAATAATAATAATAATAATAATAATAATAATAATTGTAAATCTAACAGTTAATAAAGAACTAATCTAATCATCAGTGGTCTCATTCTAATTTTTTAACAATCTATTCTCTGCGTTAATTACCACTAATTTCATAATTTTTATATAAAATACTAAATATTAACCTCTTCCCTTACTATATATTTTACCAGTTTTGTGAAAAAAGTGTCATATTTTTTTATTTTCGTAAAGAGGTCATTTAATATTGCAGAATCACTGTACATCACTAATTTTCTTACATACTTAAAAAATCACTATGAAATAGACAATGGGACTCAAACGAGTTAACTCGGGTTAATAAATTTTGACACATCTTAGCAACCCGAGTTAACTTGGGATAATAAGGGAAGTGGTTAAATAACAGGTAGAAAACTGCAATACAATAATATGTAGAGTGCCGGTAATTTAAATCTCGCAAATACCGGTACTAACTCACATCACGAAGATTTTGTCTGGACTGTTCAGATTTATATAACGCCCAGCATCCTGATACAATTTCGTCTACTCCTGAATCAGGAGTCAACATCCATTTCAGATTCACTGCTTAAAATACCAGGATCATCATTAATATTCCACAACTCATCTGATCGCTCTGCATAATTCTATTGTTTTAGTAAATTTTGACTTAAGCGCATATGCACGCACGCACGCACGCACGCACACACACACTCACTCACTCACTCTCTCTCTCTCTCTCTCTCTGTGATCCAATAAAAATGATTGGTCTTGATATATTCTGTTTGCAAAAAGAATAATTTCTTGTAGTTTCGTTTGCCAGAAAAATTCAATGAATTTTCCTTAAGTATGTAACATGTTGTAGGTACTGTATATTTTCAAAATAAAATATATATTACAAAGAATAAATTTTGTATATATACAGACTGCTATATAATACTACAAATAAATCAGATGGTACACTATTTATTTATTTATTAAGATTCCTTCAATAATGAAGTTAGTCCTATACTCTGCCATGTATAGCGCACTGTCACAATATTGTTTAACCATTATTCAGTACACTCATTCATCCATCATCTTCGGCACGAGATATATAAATAGTCGTTATGGGTAGCACACTTGTTGAGGTCACTTGTGTGCGCAAGTCTTTGCCACTGCTGACTTAAACTGAAAAATCATTATGGCCATGCTGCTCTGGGGAACAATATGAAAACTATTACTACATATACCAGTAATTATTGTACAGTTAACAGGTACTTCTTTCATGTTGCGATGATTCTAGTGAGAAAATTATAAACTACATCCAAAAAGTTGTAGATTAAGCATGTAATCATAGCATCAATTTGTCACTACATATCTTAATGTATGTGAGGAGCCAAGGGAAAGGAATAAAACAGGCATATGAAGAGACCAAATTTATTCATTTTTTATTATGCTTAAAAACATTGCTAAACTTTAACACTTTATCACATTAGGGAGAGCTGTGACTACTCTTTGAAGTAAAAATTTCATTTGATACATTATAATAGAAATAATTTGTCTTTGTAAAAATAAAACTGTTTCCATGTATATGAGGTAAACCATGTTTATGGATGGCTCTATTTCAGAATAAGTCTCATGAGATAACTATCAATTTGAATGCCATGCAATAAGATTTCTGGTTGTTCTAACAATGTTACAATTGAAAGGCTCGGTGCAATAAGGTGTTAACCCACACGTAGTTACTTCTGAGATATGAGCATTTTAAAGTTTAGAAAAACGCATAATTCCAAATATTGAAATTTAAATGCTGAAACTGTTTTCAATTTGAAGCTGTGACTCTTAAGTTACATTTATGTAATTTTGAAACATTTTACCGAATTTGGAAGACCTATATTACAGGCATATTTGATAATCGGGGATGTCTATGTTGGTTAGCACCTTATTGCACCAGATGGTTGGACACTGCTTTGAGAGGAATTACGAATGAATAAACAAACATAAATTTATTCTGAACATTTATACAACCTAACTAAATTATTTTATTTTATTTTAATGGATTATTTTACGACGCTTTATCAACATCTAAGGTTATTTAGCGTCTGAATGAGATGAAGGTGATAATGCCGGTGGAATGAGTCCGGGGTCCAACATCGAAAGTTACCCAGCATTTGCTCATACAGGGTTGAGGGAAAACCCCGGAAAAAACCTCAACCGGGTAACTTGCCCCGACCGGGAATCGAACCCGGGCCACCTGGTTTTGCGGCCAGACTCGCTAGCCATTACTCCACAGGTGTGGACTAACTAAATTAGAATTATAATGAATAATATCTGAATTTGTCCCCTACATTTGGACATTTTAATTTAACGTTGTATTATACTGATTTGCTTATAATAATAATAATAATAATAATAATAATAATAATAATAATAATATGCTTATAATAATAATAATAATAATAATAATAGTATTAATAATCCGAGGCACGACAGTCCATGAAGGACCATGATCGTCCAGGCGGCTGCTGACCTCATGTCCACATGTCGAAGCAGAGGTGGACGATCATCCAACTAGAATGCAGATATCGTGTCGTTAGCACGGTGATCTGGGGGCCGTTATAGCGGCTTTCGTAATCAGATTTCGCTACCTATCGCAGCTCCCCTTGTGCATCACGATGCTGGGTGGGCACTGGTCCCATACACTGGCCGAAATTTAAATGGCATTACAGCAATTCAATTTTACCATGCACTATATATCATCAAGTATATCCACATTTTCAGGTTAATATTATTCACCTGCAGTACCGTGAGTAACGAGATTCCTGTAGAAAACATGATGTACTGGTGGGATCTATTCCAGAAGTAACATTACATCTGCTAATTTTCGACTCTCTATAGTAAGTTGTGTTGAATATTTAGGTTATAATACACAAATTGAAATTGTTGAACTATGACGACCCCATTTCTTGAGAGTGTACTGAATGTAATGACAGTTCATGCTAGTAAGTGTAACCAACCTCTAAAATGCCTGGTAAAGCTGAGTCAATCTTAAAGAGGCATTTGAAAATTGGAGAGGTTTCTTTCAATCTGAAACTATTTTCTTCAGTATTGAATAAGTCAATGGACGAACATTTTTAAAGTCCAACTGATGCATCTTCATTACTGTAAACTTCTTTTTTTGTATTAGCATTTAAGATTATACAGGGTGTATCAAAAGGTCAGGTAAAGCCTTAAGGAGGTGATTCAGAACCCTATTTCCAAAATCCTAATACATTTTTTTCAATATTCATTCCTGCTTTCGAGTTTCACGAATATCACGTACCGTATCTAACCTCATTTGATTCCACACCTAATGGACCTGTCTGCTTGAGAGAAGGTAGGCTAATTGTCAGCAGTCTAGAGCAGATGCTCAAAATGTACCCCTTTCGCACGAATACACACTTCAGCACGCCTTCTGACCTCTCGCTGCACATTATACAATCCGTGCTGGTGTATCTCCATTGCAGTCGTGTTAATCTTTGCAACGAGCTCTTCCCTGCTTGCTATCTCCGTTTGGTACATTTTCTTCTTCATGGAGCCCCAGAGAAAGAAGTCCAATGGTGTTAGGTCTGGGAACTGGGCTGGCCAGGCAATGAGACCACCCCTTTCAATCCATCTACCTCGAAAATGGTGATCTAACCATTGGAGTACTGGAAGTCTGAAATGTGGTGGAGTACCCTATAGTTGATACCGTAGTTACCTGACCAGCCCGGTCCCCAGACTTAAAACCATTGAACTTCTTTCTCTGGGACTACAAGAAGGAGAAAATGTACCAAACGGAGATAGCAAGCAGGGAAGAGCTCGTTGCAAAGATTAACACGGCTGCAATGGAGATACATCAGCACGGATTGGATAAATAATGAGCAGCAAGAGGTCAGACGACGTGCTGAAGCGTGTGTTCATGCAAGAGGGGGACATTTTGAGTATCTGCTCTAGACAACTGACAATTAGCCTACCTTCTCTCAAGCAGACAGGTCCATTATGTGTGGAATTAAATGGGGATAGATACGGTAAGTGATATTCGTGTAACTCGGAAACGGGGATGAATATTTAAAAAGTGTACTAGGATTTTTTGTTGCAAATAAGATCCTGAATCACCTCCTTAAGGCTTGACCTGACCTTTTGATAAACCCTATATATGACCAGTCTTCTGTAGTATAAATGGTGGAACAATATCTCCGAGAATACAACTCTACTGTATGCGACCAAAATCACAATAGCTCTAGTTTGAATAACTTCTTTGTTGAATAGTGAAGTATATTGTTGTCCTTTATTTTTCCTTGTGTTTAAAATGTTCCCAGTCTTGATGGTGACGCTTTCTTTTCCTGTTTGGAGGGAATTTGATGTGACTGATCTCAGATTCCCTTGATATGTTTAATTCACACTGAAATAGTGGAGTAAAATAATATATATATATATACTCATATATATGTAACTTTTATAATGTTTAACTTTGATGCAAGAAGGTGTCATCCCTCAATACTATTTTAATAATGAGAAATTAAATTAATCCTTACCTCTTCTGATGTGCCTTCATTTCCAGTCAGATATAATATAATCTGGGTCGTCGATGCTATCATCAGTGTAGTTAATCACATCATCATTTCAATTAACTTATTTTTTTTAGAATCTGTTCATTTGGCTACTTTCTCCTTCCAACTTGGTATAGGTTGGCGCCTTATTGCTCAAAACAAATGACTCTTAACATTGATTAGAAAAAGGATATTCATTTACTGCTGCGAAATTTATACTCATACCAGAACCATCTTTTGACAGAAAGTGCACAATATTATTCCACGTATGTTTGTGCATAAATCTCAATTTTCACAAAAGTGAGGGTTAGCACCTTATTGCACCGACCCCTTCAATTGTAAGTAATAATGAATGCACTTGTCGAATTTTACACACACTAACCAGAAAGTTCCAGCTCGTACTTAAATGTATTTTAGTTCATATTTTACACTGTAGTGCAATACTCAATGAAACGCAAAATTAATATGGAAAATGCCTGCTATTATTCGTCGAGAAACTTTTGTCATCAAGTCTGCTTTCAAAAAAACTGAAAGTTAGAATTTATAAAACAGTTATATTACCAATTATTGTTCAGTATGGTTGTGAAACTTTTACTCTCATTTTGAGTGACGACCAGAGGTTAAGGGTATTCGAGAATAAGGTGCTTAGGAAAATATTTAGGGCTAAGAGGGATGAAGTTACAGGAGAATGGAGAAAGTTACATAATGCAGAACTGTACGCATTGTATTCTTCACCTAACATAATTAGGAACATTAAATCCAGATACTTGAGACAGGCAGGGCATGTAGCACATATGGGTGAATCCAGAAATGCATAGTGTTAGTTGGACAACATGAGGGAAAAAGACTTTTGGGGAGGCCGAGACGTAGATGGAAGGTGAGATATGATGCTAGGGACTAGATTAATCTTGCTCAGGATTGGGACCAATGGCGAGCTATGTGAGGGTGGTAATGAACCTCTGGGTTCTCTAAAAGTCATTTGTAAGTAAGTGCAATATTCTTTTTATGTGTATAAAGATTAATTAATTGTATTTTTAAAAGTGTTTCAGATATGAATTCTTTTGTATCCAACTTAAAACTTTCTGGCATACCGGTATGAGACCGAAAAATTTAATAATCTGAGGTTGCTGTGTTATGACTGGATATAATATGATACACATCTTTAACTCTTATTTCTGAGTTCACCAAGGCCTCATAAAATCAATATATCTTTTCACTATATGAAGATTTCACATTCTAAATGTGCTAAGTGCCAGTTTTTCAAATTTCATTTTATTCAATCTAAGGGAGGAACATCCTTACGAGAATATCATACTAAATTGTCTTTGTAGTAGCTCAATTGTGACTCATTCGTACGCCAAAAGATGCTGTTGTAGGTATCTCAACATGCATTTCACAGTTGTGTTTTTCATCAATATCTCAGAAAGTTGTTTTTGGCACTTAGCACATTTAGAATGTTAGGTTCTCATATATTCCTCATGAAATTTCTGACAGTGTATGAGACTGGTACTCACACAGCTCTGTGATGAATCTGGGGAGCTACAGTAGGTAGCTAACACTCAGTTCTGAAAACCAGCTATAACAGCTCGGGCTAACCACACAATATTTCTGGACTAGTTGGGTGTTCATTCACCTCTGCTAAAACATGTGAACGTGAGGCCAGCAGTTGACTGGCCTTGGTCCTGTATAGCAGTGGTATTCTATCTGTGGTTGCATACCCCACGTGGGGTTGTTTCAAGAGGTACGCATCCCACTGACTCACTGGCTATGTATGTAAAAATGCTGACATGTATTTGTTAATAATTAGTGCAGTTTAATATTTTCTTTGTTTTTTGTTATTTCTCATATAATTACAGTGCAATTTGGAGGTGCAAAGGTAAAAAGAAATCTATTTTGGGGGTACACTAGCAAAATAGATTGAACATCACTGCTCTATAGGCTGTTGCACCCAGATATGTGTATGAATACAGATCTAGTGGTCAGTTTCGGTCTCCAAGTGGAATTCGTCTAGTATCATCTACAGAATGACCCAAAAGTCCCTCATCAATGGCAAATGCGGTCTGTAATTTGTAACAATTTTTTTTTTCTTTCTGTAGGTGAACCATGTTGACAAGTGATGAGTGTGTGGAATTCATTCTTCTCTGTGGATGCGAAGGCTACAGAGACTTTGCAGCAGAATTTAATCAAAGATACCTGGAGCGAGATCCAGTAGCACAAAGCACTGTGAGAAATGCTCCAAATACTGAAGACCACAGGGAATGTAGCAGATGCGTCCTGGTCAGGATGGCCCAGTACATTAACTAACGTGGAGAATATGGTCCTGGCAAAGGTGTGCGAGAGTCCTAAAAAATCCGTATGCTGAACGATACACGGATGATATGTCCACAGACAAAATGTCCATTTTTTTATGTCCACAGTCCAAATGTCCAGTATCTTCTGTCCTTTACATTAAAGTCCATTAATTTATAGGTTGCCGAACAAGCTTGCAACTAACGTTCCCCAGACTATCATTCAACTCATCCTTAAGAAGCATACATTTCATCCATACGAGATGCAAGTGGTGCACTACATAACAGAGGATAATCAGGACTGTCTGTCAAATGCAAATGTGCGCATGGTTTCTGGAGCAGCCGATGGAGGACCAGGAATTATTCTCATCACAGTCATGTTCTCTGATGAAGCAATTTTTTTTTGTAAATGTCTCTAAGTATGTAACCTTTGCATCCACAGAAAAGAATGGGTTTCACATGCTCGTCACTAGTCAACTTTATTCACCTATGGGCAGGGTGTGAATAAAGATTTCTGATGAGGGGGGGGATAGAATCCTAGATAAAGAATACCATACATAAAATTATTATTATCCTCATTCGATACGGCTCAATGCTTAGTTGCACTGAGTTGCTTGTCTTGCATCTTGATCATAATAATAATGAGCAGGCTTAAGATAAGATGCGTAATTCCTAAGTTATTGATTGTCAGCTTGCCAGTGATGATAATACATCAATATTATTTTCTTTGCTTACTTTATATTTTACAAAGTATATTGGTATTAAAACGATAAAATTATATTTTGTGAGGGAGGGATAAAAGTTATCCCTGACAGGGATGTTAATATGAATTTATGAGAGGGGGTTAACTTTTCAACAGGGGGAGGAAATGCCCCCATCCCCCCGTTAATTCGCACCCTACCTATGGGAAGAAAAAAATCGTTACAAATTGCAGACTGTATTTTCCCATTGATGGAGGAGGTTTGAGGCACTCTGTATAAAAAGAATGGAAACAAACAGTGGTTCTCACATTAGAAAATGGAACTTGTATAGTGAGTAGATAGTAATCTCGAAGTTTACTGGTATACTTCTAACCTATGTTAGATAGTATACTTGTTTGTTTTGATTCCCACACACATTTAATCATATTATGATATACTTACTGGCTTTTAAGGAACCTGGAGGTTCATTGCTGCCCTCACATAAGCCCGCCATTGGTCCCTATCCTGAGCAAGATTAATCCAGTCATATTATGATGTACCAGTAAAAAAAAGTCTACAGTACTAGGGCAAGAAGAAAATTTATTATATAATTAATACATATAAGAAATAATATCCCACAAAATTCGTTGTTTTATCTTCACTGCTTATGTTTCATTGATTTCACTGCTTATGTTTCATTGATTCGGAATTTAAACATTCCAAGAGGTAATATGTATTTCATTAACATAAGATATTATGGTAATGGATTGACATCAACAGTGAAATAAAGTTACAAAACAATTGCATTATATAAATTATTTAACAAAATGTCTTTAATATTAGGAATAAGCAGTGCTTTTTTTTTGGCAGAAGTTTTTTGTTCAATTTTTCATCATGAAACTGAGAAATCTGTTAATAATTAATTTTTTTTAACTCCGTTTAGGCCTTGAAAGTCTTAAAGTTTGGCGAAAAGGGGGTTAAAAACGACAAAATTCCCTTGCACTGGATAGTAATCCACCCCCAACCATTATAATATATTCTACAGAGTTCTGCGACTTTTTTCTCCAGAAGAAAAACACTGGAAACAAGTAAAATAAAATCGTATTCAAATGAATCCGTTATTAAATGACAATGCAAAAATAACATAATTCCTCAAATAATTGTTCTCGGGCTCTCAGTCAGGTGAGTTGGATCAAGGATATCCAATGCTGGAAAAGCCTCAAGTCCTACAACATGATTTCTCTGTATGCGTTGTTTTAATTCTTATAGTTCAGGCTAATGACTTCTTTATATTTTATCAGTTGGCAACAGAATTTTTTTAAATATATGCATCATTCAATAATATTGAATATATTATGACATATTATGTCTGCCATCAGCATACATGGAATAAGTAAACTTCCGAAAATATGATCAATCCTGATTAATTTCTGGACTTGGAAGCAGTGGCGTATACTGGTTTAAGGGTCTGGGCTACCACTGACCCTATTATTACACAAAATATATTTTAAAGTCCCTATAATAAAATTCCTTACCTATTTATATATGAATTTCAGACGTCTTGATTGGGACGAAAATACTTTGATGACTTCGTCATTGAAATTACAGTTGGGCCGCTTGCGAAGTTTCTGTAGAAATGACTTTTCAATGGACATCAGTGCCAAGCCGGATAAACGTTCTTGTGTATGAGTTGATCTACAGTAGGATTTTATTCTCTTCAACGCAGAAAGTGTTCTTTCTACTGATGCTGACGTAGCTGGTATTGTCACAATTAATGTTGCCAATTTAAGGACTTCAGGAATAACTTGGTTCAGCTGGTTTTCATATATGGCAGATAATATTTCATGGATAGGTTTGTTCGAAAAATCAAAGACCTCTGCTGAATATATTACACTTAATTCATTTTTCAAACGTACTTGATCAAAGTGACTGTTATAGGACTGAAATAATTTGTTTAGTGCCTCATTCGGGAAGTTTTCTCTATAAGCAGAACATTTTTGAGAATCTAGAAGATATGTGAACTGAAGCTTTCCATAATCAGAAAATCTGTCAGTAATTTCCATGTGCATACGATCTAGTATGCTGTAGTACAGCTGCCTGTATTTCAATTCATCATTTCCTTTTCTTCGCTTTAATGGTGGTTCCATTGTATTGGCTGAAGAATTTTCATTTTCCATATTACTCCATATGGACGGAAACCCACTACGTCTGAACTCGAATATAGTATTTTTTAACTTTGATACCTCTTGCAAGCAGTATGCTATGTCTAGACTTTTTGTCTGAAGAATATTGTAGAGCACATCTGTATGTGCGAACACTCTAGCATAGACTTCAAGAAGAAATAAAGATATTCTGAAACTGTGTGAAAAATACAAATATCCTTCAGCCTGCACAATTACATCATCAACCCAGTTTTCTTCAGAGTCATTACAAATGATATTTTCAAAGAAAGCAGTCAGTTGTTCTCTGTATTACTTTACTGTATTTACAAGCTGAGATGTAAAATTGCATCTAGTTGGTGCTACTTTTGGGAGTTTCTTTTTCATAAATTCTTGAGTTTTTCTGATCTTTTAGGAGATGATGAGAAAAATGCAGCTAAACCCGACAGTGTTTTGAAAAAAAAATGCGGCATTCTGGAATGGATGAAGTAGTTTGTTGCAAAACTAAATTGAGAACATGGCTGTAACAATGGACAAATAGTGCTTGAGGATACTTTCCTTGAACTTTTGTTTTTAAGCCATTAATATTTCCCGCCATAACTGAAGCACCATCGTATGTCTGTGCAATTAACTTATTGCCGACATTGCATTCTGCTATAACACCTTCCACATGCTGAAACCAAGCAGCAGCAGTTTTGCCCGAACTGACATTTGTGAATCCTATAAACCATTCTTGAACATTGGCAGTACTATCGACGTATCTTAAAACAGTGGACAATTGACTCTGATAAGAGCAGTCACTTGTTTCATCAACAACAATGGCCGCAAAAGGTGCTTCTTCTATTTCAGATTTTATGTTCTTTATCATAACCCCACTTATAGCAAATATTGAGTCATTATGAATTGCGGGAGAAGTACCATGAAATACTGTTGAACTCTCAAGATGATTGGCCAGTAAATGGTCAAATTCACTTAAGGAACTTAAAAATTCAATATAATTTCCTCTATTGTCTGATTCCACACTCTCACTATGATCCCGAAAAGCCAATTCTTGTTTTCCTAGAAAGCAGACTACGTTAATAAGATGCAGTAAAATCTCCCGATTTTTTTTCCATAGGAGCATTGTGTTGGTTGATATGTAGAGCTTTTTGCTTATCTAGCTGTAAATCAATTCTTGTCTTCCCAAAGTCTGCAAAGTTCATGCTACTACAAATATGAGCTTTTGATTTGTCGTGTTTTAGGACTGCCGTTCGAAGGGAGTTGATATTAGAAAACCCTCTTTTGACCACACATTAGTTTCGCGGCTGAATAACAAACATGGCCAGCAAAATAGTTTAGACAGTTTAGAACTACCACACAACCAATTCCACTTACCATATGATGTTGAAGTGAAATGGCGTGTGTACTCACGCTGTTTTTCTTTTACGTCCATGGACAAATTTAACTCAGGAGTTGGTCTTTCCATTTTCACAATTTCAACTTCCTCGTTGTATGTACGACGGTTAAAAGGCACTTTTAATAAACCTTCTATTACACAGTCATTTTCAACACAAACCTCTCCAGAAACTTGTTCTGCCATATTTTTCACAATATCACTTAACTGGGAAATTAAAAACTTAATAATTCACAATTAATATAACTCTTAGACACTCGAACAAATCATAAATTTAAAATACTGCACTGCAAGAACACAATTACATTCATGAGCTAGCGTGCTAAGCGTACTGTTGCTTCGCGCCTGCGAAGAAACCGATCACGAGAGCGGCAACTCACCCGGCCTTACACTGCACGTTGGAAACAGAAGAGAGTGGGGGGGATGGGCAGTTGTGCGACCGGACAGCGTGCGCGGTATGGTCACAGGCTACCTCACGTAGCAAGCGGTTTCTCCAGTGATGCCGCCTTGACAACTTGTTTCTTTTCGAGAGCAGAGAGTGCATATAAATCTAACAATTACTTTAATTTTAATTACTGTGGTAAAACTAATAATACAAAATTATTACATTATGTTATATTATAAACTTTTTCTTTTGTAATTTCCTTGGGCTACCGCCGGTAGCCCCGGTAGTCCGCAGAATACGCCCCTGCTTGGAAGTATAGTTGACACCAAAAATTGATCTGTTTTCTTTCGTTATAATATTCCTTTCACATAAGTCTGAACATTAAAAATTAATAAGATATAATTGTGCCACTAATTCCACTTGAAAGCTCTTACAAATATGAAAGTGTAAAGTTTATCAAACACACTTGAATGGAAAGACAACAGGTTTCTTATTTTGTAACAGCTCAGTCAGTTAATGCTAGATATTATAAAACATAGTCATAACCTATGATTCATAACAGTTTTTTCTTAACCAATTTTTTATTTTCTGAAAGATGCAAGAGGTTGCAACTGGATATATTAAATTGTGCTAGTTAAAATAGTCCTTTTTAAGAGTTTCGATTTCCTGTATTAAAATTCTGAATGTTTGTACAGATTAATAAAGTAATACTCTTTTCGGGTTTCGAATCAATGAGTACTGGTATACATTATGTAGCATAGTCACAAACATTCCATTCTACTGTCTGAGCTAGTGTTGTTTAAACCATAGACTTTGCTCGTTTCTTGTTTCCAGAACTAAATTTTGGACTTTCTTTCTACGATACCTAAGAAACTTTTATATATGTGGCAGTCACACATCACTGGTTTTTGTATGTTTACAATTACCGTACATACTTGTAAAAATGGAATTTTTTAAAGTTACTAGACCTGCTATAACATAATTGAGGGTAAATAATATCACAACACTCTTTAGACAGAAGAGTCGAAAAGAAAAATTACCTACCTACTTCAACAAATTCATCAACACTTCGTTTTCTGTAGATAGTCACAATAATCCATAACAGCTTTTTCTTGTTCACGAGTTTCTACAGAGCCTGGTCGCATTAACCTTAAATTGATAAGAGCTCGTTCTGGAGACTGATTACAGAAATGAACTAAATAGCAAGCTGCCATCACTCCTGATCTTCCTCTACCCATTCGACAGTGAATACCTATAGGCTGCAAAATGGATCACATTTCAGTTAATGTTCTTAGACACTGAGTAAAAATCAGGAGTGCCCACAGGTTTTCATTTCAGTAGGAACAAAACACTTCCTAAAGCCATGGCATTAACTTTTAAGACTAACATTCTGTGCTGATTTCTCTCTCCCCTATATAGCCTACTGCAACAAAACCAATACATAGGTAGCCATGAACACGGTATGTTAAAAAAAAAATAAATAAGTATATTACAGGAGCAAATTGAAAAGTCTTTGCCCCTATTTTTTTCAGTCACAATAATAAACATACAGGGAAATCAAAATACATGCAGTGTTTTAAGTATTTTTATTTTATTAGGTTATTTCACGACGCTTTATCAACATCTTAGGTTATTTAGCATCTGAATGAGATGAAGGTGATAATGCCAGTGAAATTAGTCCGAGGTCCAACATCGAAAGTTATCCAGCATTTGCTCATACTGGGTTGAGAGAAAACCCCGGAAAAAATATCAACCAGGTAACTTGCCCCGACCAGGAAACGAACTGGGGCCACCTGGTTTTGCGGCCAGACACACTAACCATTATTCCACAGGTGTGGACTGTTCTAAGTATCTTTGACTATTTTTCAACATATTTATCACTGCGGTTCAGGCATTTGTCCCACTGAACCACTAGTTTGGAGGTGCTGCTGTTGTAGAATTCAGCCAGCCGAGCGCAGAAACACTGCTGGACAGCAGCCTTCACGTCGTCATCAGAAATGAACCTCTGATCTGCGAAGGGATTCTTTTGGACAATGCCAGGCCTCATGTGGCAAACAAGACTGCCGCCCAACTGCATCATTCACATGGAAGATTATGGAGCATCCACTGTATAGTCCAGACCTCATCTCCAGTGATTACCATGTGTTCGGTCCACTGGAAAGTTCCTAGTAGGCCAGAGGTTCATTTCCAACGATGATGCAAAGACAGCTGTCCGATGGTGGTTGTGTTCTCAACCAGGTGAAATCTACAACAGCGGAATTTTCAAACTGGACAAAGGCCTGAACTGTGGTGGTGACTACTGGAAAAATAGACTACTTCGAACACTGACTGTATTTTGATTTCCCCATATGTTTATTATGCAAGATGATAGGGTTGCGAAGAGAGTTTTTAAATTTATTCCAATGGAAAGAAGGAAGGTTGGCAGACCGAGATTGAGATGGGAAGACTGTGTGATGGATGACATCAAGACTTTGGGTGTTAGAAATTGGAGAAGTTTGGCATTGGATAGGGAGGAATGGCGAAAACTTCTGAAGAAGGCCAAGGTCCATGAAGGGCTGTCGTGCCATTGATGATGATGATGATATGTTTATTATTGTGGCTGAAAAAAAATAGAGGCAAAGATTTTTCCATTTACCCTCGTACATATAATTGAAGTCTGACTTTTCAGTGAAGGAGCAATTGGCCCTAACGCTTCCCTTTCCCCCTCCTGCGGACGCTCCTTGTAAAAATATACTCACATTTGTCATGCTATCAAATGACAGAGCTTCAGTTTCATATGCCATAATATTTCAGAGAACTGCATGTGAAATACATAAGGAGGTAATTAGAAGTTAAAACTTAATGAATGATGAAAGCCTTCCTGCCTCCACTATTTAGTACTTTATTTTTTGGATGAAGATTTATTAAGATCATGCTCAACGTAGCAGAATCACATTCTGAGCAGTGATGCTGACTATAAAATTACGAGTGTGTCAGGAGCGTATGCAAGATCAATGACAGGATAGAATGAAAGACATCGTAAGACCAAGCAAAGGGATGAGACAACTGCAGTAGAACCCCTATTTAACAAATCTCTTAGGAATTACCCCCCTTAAATAGAGGGTTTCCTTGAAAGGGGTTTACATAAAACGAGAAGGGAAGGTTAAAATAACTAGTTCTAACACGTGTTATACGTATGGCAAGCATTAGTATTAATTTAATTAGGCCTACAATGAAATTTCATTACAATATTTTCTAACTCTCGAAATGGTGAGGCACAAATGTTTTTTGGTTTGGTTGAACCCGAACAACACTGAAACTCGGCACTGAAAATTTCTTATTTTTCTTCATTATTCACCATAATTGAAATAGTTGGCAAACCATGATTTTTCGCCGTATGCGATAGTATTATTTGAGGATTAGCGACATCCCAGTTATTATGTAGTACACTTTCTGTTCGATAATTAATTTCTTCCATTTAGTCAACATTCTGTTCCCTTTCATTCAACAATGTAGACAACGTGCATAAAATCTGGTTCAGTTTCACATAATGATGTGTCTTCTTCATTGATTTTAAAAAGCAATCCATAATTGCCTTTGTTTTGAAGTTCTGGCTGATATGTACATCTATTATCAGGCAGTACATCTCACTACACGATATGTGTAGAGGAAAAACATGCATCTGAAGTCTGATTAGTAGGACCCAGATTTTTATGTGCTAAGAAACTTAAAAATATTTATTTTTTATGTGCTAAAAATTTGAAAAATATGTGCTAAAACTGAAAAAAATATTTTCTGAAAATGAAAACAAAAACATCAGATATTCGTAATTTACTAGTGAAAATTATATTGAAACTCACCAATTGCAGCTAAATATCAGATGTAAAATGCTGACTGTAGTTGCAGTGCACAACAAATGTCATCTCCAAATTGTGGATCAAAAATTCTTGCCTATTATTCGAGAACAATGTCTTATATTGAAAAAAGGATCATTCTACATCACACGATGTTAACTTTGCATATTTGAAGAGGGGTATATTACTAACACACACACGATCAAGTTGACTTATGTTTTGACCTTCCAAAACTTGAGTCACATTGCAGAGGGTTTGATAGCCACTATTTTTCTCAAGTATACCCTTACATTTTTTTCTTAGAACTTCTATTTTCGAACTTGAGATAGTGTTAAGTTCCCTTTCAACATTGTATTTATTTAACTGAATTACTCAATAAATCTACAGAAGTTTCTAGTTTCTTTATTGAGTGAATTAAGAACATTGTATTTCTTTAACTGAATTACTCAATAAATCTACAGAAGTTTCTAGTTTCTTTATTGAGTGAATTAAGAAGCCGAAATTAACAGATATGAAGGCCAAGTGGAGTCAAATTTGGTACACTAACAAGGAAGAGGGCATTTTGTAATAGGAGAATTATATAATGAAGTGATGAAATGAAGGTAATGTAGCTAAATGTAAACAAATATGGTGGTGACACCATATACAGATATGTGGGGGCCACCACTACGTGAAGCAGCTGGTGACAATAAATAGTCAATATTCAATAACATCATGAGTGAATATAATGAACTTGAATAAAGTTAGTGGGAAAGCAACTATGTTCATTTAAGATACTGGCATTTCGAAAATGGAATAAACTAAGCAAGTAAATAAGCCTAAAAGAAAGTCCTTTCCATATTGTGAATCAGATCTTCACGAAGTATACCACTTTGATGTAAAATTTCGACAGGCAGCAAGACAGTATGAAGTCCAAAACTGTGGTTAGCAGATCTGGCCATGAAACAAGCAGGTCCGGGTTCGAGTCCTGGTTGAGGTTTTTCCAGGATTTTCCCTCAACCAATTGAACCAGAATTGCTGAGTAACTTTCAGCATTGGACCTCAGACTCATTTCACCATCAACATCCATACAATAGCCTGGGTTAAGTTCACGGTGTGCCGTGCTGTACGTGTATAAGAGCACAGCCATTCGGCTACCCAATCATTCACAGAAAGGCGTGGTAAGCACAATAAGCCCCAAGCTACAGTGCAAGTCTTCGGGTCCCTCCTCCATACAAGAGAAAAAAGAAAGACAATATGAGATACCACATTTTACTCTTTTGAGTAAGGTTAAGGAGAAAGTAAAAGTAATGACACTGAAGAAATGTCAAGAAAGAAACTTGTATTTAAAACTGACAAGGAGGACATTAGCATAGTGAGCAAAAAGCAGATTATAAGAGTGCTACTAATGTCTCTTATAGAAAGAAACTGACATGCGCAATCAGTTTAAACAACCAATCAAAACAGGAAAATTTAGATAATTTTTCATATTCTTTTTCTCAGTTTTGGTTTACATTTTGTACTTATTCTTGTATTTTGGTCAACTATGTCTTCTATTTGTTAATTATGTCTCGTGATAAAGGTCTTGTATGTATGAATAAGCCTTCATTTAATGTGTTTGTATATTGCTTTACAGTGTATTTCTGAATTACATAAGCAATTTTCATTTATGGAACATACTTATGTCTATTTTCTTGGTTATTTTTGTAATCACATTTTAAGATTTCATGGCAAGTTTTTTTTTTTTTTTTTTTTTAGTTTATTATAGCCTAATTCAGACAGTAGGCCTAATTGTACCGAACAGTTATTCATATATTTAAAAATAGCTTCCTATTTCATTCTTAATATTGTTTTGGAAAAGAGTTTTATTATTTTGCCAACCTAAACGGAATGTCAGTTGTGAAGAATTAGTGCATTAAATTACTATTGAACAAATATAATTGGACAATTGGAGCAGTCACCCTATTATCTACATCAAGCCTTACCTAACCTTGCCACTGTCAATGAGGGGGTTATTGTTATTGCGGACTCACGGCACTGCATGTAGCCAATAAAGACATGACTTTAATGAAACTAATAACTTGCGTCATGCTATATTATGCTGAGCTAACCTATTTTATCAAACATACAGTAATCAACTAATCATAAAACTAGTCCTATGTATTTCAAGTGGTAGAAAGCAAACTGTCATAATGATGGCATATAATACCGAAGCTTTATGGAAAATATGACTAAACTAGCGCTGAGGTAGTTCCCTTCGTACTCCGCTTATACCAGTTGTGCTTATACACCTTGCATACACGAATCTGTGACTGGTTACGATTGGTTAGTTTTGGCTTTTGTTATGCCTTACATAACGATGAACTGCATCTTCACAAAAAAAAAATTCTTACAAATTAAACGATTTCACTTCCGAAATTACCGGAACTACCTCAGGGCTAGTTTCACCGAAAATATTTGCTGAGATTTTAAAAATAGTATGTCAACGTGATTTCTTTATCGTTTACTTAAAATAAAACTTGTAACACATACTATTAACATTTCAGAAATACCTTACTAACCTCATTCTTAATTTTACATCTTTGACAGACATCTATAAACGTTTTTATTTGGCTTACAGATGGTGCACGAAATTCTTTTATTGCTATTACTGTCCATTTCAAATCGGGAAAAGCATGAACTGGTGGCCTCTTCTCAGGAGATAGAGTTATTAAATGCCTAATGCCTTGTTTCATCAAATACCGTATGTTTTCTGCTGTTTGTGGCCATGCCATCGCTGCCAATTCGTCCTTAATTATCCACGAAAAATTCCATGGGGCATATGACCACTCCTCATCTTCTGCCATGATTCACGTTTTATTAATTGTAATTCAATAAACACTTCTCTTTCCACTCTTCTGCAACTAGGTTATGTCAGTTCTAGGTCCTGGTAGTCTATTTTCGACACAGAGCCATAGACCAGGATTGCCAGGTCAAGGATTCAAAATTACCTAGAGAGTAAATTATCCCAAAATTAACATACTTTTAAAATTCCTCGAAAGAACGCTTACAAGTGTTGTTATTGTTATTGTTATTATTATTATTATTATTATTAACAACGCACAATTTAAAATTACATCCATATTGTGAACAAGGGGCTAAAAAATAATATTAAACTGCCCCTCATTGAGGGTATCCCTTATGGACTCAGTATATCCTAAAAAAAAAAATTATTATACATATGTAAACATAGATATTAAATTTTAAAGAAGGGAAACAAAGAAAAGGGCGTGAAAAATTACAATTGCTATTAATGTGGCACCATGTGATTAATTAGGATTTGGCAGGATTTTTTTAACCATCCCTCAGAGATGTTGGCAGAGCAAACTGCCGTCAAAATTCTTCGAAAAAGCTAGTATAGTCCCTCGAGCACCTATGAGCAAGCTGAATACCTCAATGTAAATTAAAGGCATATTTCAGCTTGAAATAGTTGACATCTGCTCTGATTAATGATAGACAGAGCATAAACATCGTTCAAAAGACGAAAGAAATGGGTAAAAAAAAAATATCAACAAAATAAAACAATACAGACGTTCTTTATAATGAAGGTGCAATACTAACAGCTAACGCTACACTAATATTTTCTGAATTTGAGCAATTCTTTGGAATATGAAACCGCAGGGTCTTTTATTTTTAAATTGGTTAGGCTATTTTACAATGCTTTATCAACTGCTGTGTTATATATTATAGAGAAATTAAGATGATAATGCCAGTGAAACAAGTCAGGGGTCCAATGCTGAAAGTCACCTAGCATTTGCTCATAGCGGGTTGAAGGAAAATCCCACAAAAAAACCTGAACCAGATAACTTGTCCCAACCAGGATTTGAACCCGGGCCTGATCATTTCACAGTCAGGTGGGCTAACCGTTACTCAGTTTAAAAGTAAAAATTTTCAAATTACACTTTACATATTATATTATAGGCTAGGTCATTGTCTAAACTCTAAACAGTATAAAACTGAAGTTTTAAACAGATATTTTAACGCACTGATGTTGCCAGACCTACTGATTTTGTAGTAGTTGTCCTGCTTTTTTTTTTTAATCCACTGATGTACTTCTGAAAATAAAAAAATTAGACAAATTTCTTGTTCTTTAGCCTTGCACAGCTTATTTTCAACAAAATCTTTATTGAAATGCAATATTCTTTAATGCATTACATGCTGCAAGACCTTCTTAAAAGATGTGCAGTGTTTGTCTGAGTTCCTATGCCCTTAAACAAGCACATATTAGATTAGATTTAGATTAGATTAGATTTATTTATTTAACCTGGTAGAGATAAGCCATAAAACATGCCAAATTATTTACAAGCGCACTATACACCTATCCCAACCATATACAATCAACACCAAAATTACTGGCCACTTCTTGCTAGCTGGGAATGTTTGACATAAGGATATCTCTCTCCTTTGATGTGTTGCAGGCCGGTTTTCTTAGTTCGTATTCCCTTAAACAAGCACACACAGAGGTACCAAAAAAGTGGCGAATTATTCTTAAATTATCACTTCGTTGGAAATGCTTTCTCCATTAAATTTTCCAAGGTTCGATTTTCACAACAGACAGTGTGGCAATAACTGCACTCAGAAAACTCGGGATTAGAGCAATGTACCAGTATAATATAATGTCCTCACTCTCTTCTTCATCTGTGTTGCCTCAGAAGACAAATTGTTAGCATCCTAAATTGAAATAGGCTGCACTTATAAGTTATCTTTTGAGTTTGTTTTACTTATTTTCAATGTTCTGGAAAACACAACTGCAAAGAGAAAAGCCTCAAATTCATAATTTGAGAGCCAGTGTTGTTTCTGCCTTACAAACTATCCTCGCTTGTTCTGTTAAACACGAACATTTAAGGTCAACAGAGATCGAAAAATTAGATTACCAGGATCCACGAGTTTCACTTCATGTAGAAAATATGTATTTTGGCGCAAATGTGCAACTATCTTTGGCAAAATAATTATTTACCAAGGCAACATGTTACAATTTTTAAATTACATTGCTTTGAGATACAGTCAATGAACCTGATAATAGTTCGTTTTCCTCTTGATATTTAGATTATCTGATCATTATCATATTCCTATCCTGATTGTCTGCACACATGGATGGAAAATAGCAAAGCAATTACTATCATCACTTCAAACTGTATTGTCTTTTATTTTTTGCATTTTGTTTATGCAATATTAAAAAAAGCTAGAGAGTTTTGTGTTGAATTAACATTCTTCCTTTCTTTAAAAAAAGTTAATTTTTTTAACTTACAAAATTTAAGAAGCAGTTATATTAACTGCGACAAATTTAACAAGTGGTTTGGGTGGACTGGCTGAATGACACCACTGGCTATAATATAGATCAGCCTTGTCAATTGATGCCTTTAAGCACAAGCATGTGCTCAGTGTGCCCATAGCTTTCGCTGGCAGATTAAACGAGAACATACCAAACGAAAGGGGCAGTCTCCTAATCGGGGTTGGAATGGAATGGAATTTACAGGAGGGGGCACTATGGCTCAACACAGCTATTTGTTACAATCTGGAGTACTGTCTCACATCTGTTGAGTTCCAACAGGCTCAAATGGAGTTTTTTGTAGTGCACAGGTAAAATTTGGAAGTTAATGCGTCTATTCATGTTAATAGAGTTGTCTTCAGTTCGTTCAGATATGAATAAATCAGCTTTACTTTTGCACCATCCTTTTTGAATCACCCTGTGTATGTAGTAGCAAGTCTAAGCAAAATAAATGCACTGTATTTCGATCGTATTCACAACATACTGTTGTATAGGATTTTTTCATTACTTTCATATGCATCTAATGTAAGAAACATGAAAAGGTTTTCTTGTGTTATTAGTCAGCAATGAACACTCAACTGCAGTATGTAATTCCCAAACTGGACACACAACCTACTCATATTTCTGTTTAACAAACATGATTCATTTGAAATACTTATACGATGTACAGTCTTAGAAAAAGAAAAAAGACCGGTTGCCATATGCCATGAAATACTTATACGATGTACAGTCTCAGAAAAAGAAAAAAGACCGGTTGCCATATGCCAAGTCCCCTTTGGAATATTTGGTTGATTCTATGAGAGCTTAGGTTTACACATGAACAAATTTCTTATGCACGACTCCGCTCTGTTTTTCCTTTGTTTTGTTTGTTTGTTGCTTTTTCTTCTGTTTATAGGTCAAGTATTATGAATAATCTATAACGAAGATATCTTCAAGGAGTAAATTAGGTGCAAAGTAAACATCCTTTCCCTAGTTGTGTGAAATAGGTGCTGCCCGAAGTGGATTTAGACAAATTCATGCTACAGGAGATCGGTCATTTTTTGTATGTAAGTTTGTGTTTGGCTTAATTTTCGCCAAAATTACTGGAAAGGCTGTAGGGCTATGTCTCTTCTAGACCAGTCACTGCTCCCACTTTCGAGCTATAAAAGGAGACTTTCAGTGAAATTCCTGTAACATGATAGGGATTCACTCGGATTATACATTACATTAACAAACATCATGCTATATATGAGATTTGTACCTAAGAATGTAGCTACCAAGCAATGCCAATGTTGAGAACATTCAATAATGTAAATCTGTTTCGAAAGGTAGGCATTGCTTATTAGCGTTAACCAACAGAAGAAACTTTTTGGAAGGGAAAAGATTTTTAAGGTACTGGTAGCTGATTTTTTAAATGAATTTAATGTTATATGTAGTCTTCAAAACACAACCATTTCCAAACAAAAGCATTTATTCAATTACAATTTAATACACAATTGATAGGTACATTTTTCCACAAATACAGTACAAAATACAAAATAATATCACTGTTTCTGTGTCACAGCCAAGGAGCTTAAGACAATGGAGGTGTCCTTTGCACAAAAGACATGGTATCACTACATTCAAGTATCAATTGGATGCACTTATGCAATATGGAACCAACCAACATTTTATGAATATCTGGATTTCTATTGCAAAATGTGTCTGAATGTGAATAGTTTCTCCGTTGTGTGCATTATGTCACAGTTGGGGCATGTGAAAGTATTAAATGTGCAAAGCTTACTCAAAGAAATGTGATAAATGGATGGCTCTATCTCATTAGTTCTCTATATATCCTTGTTATTAAAATAGTAACTATAGTAAATACATAGTAGAGTTAATATTTCTATATTATAGTAATTAGAATTTAATATTTTTAGTTCGTTTTCCGAGTAATTGCGTGTGTTTTTATTGTTGGAGGCTAGGTGACAAAAACTGTGTGTTAAGTCTTTTTTGTGTTGTGTGTGTAATATATTTATAAACATGCCAAATTGTGCTGTTGCTATTTGTTAGAGTTATAATAAAAAAAACACAAGGCACTGATGTAATTTATCACACTTTTCCTAAAGACAAAACATTGTATGTGGCATGGGTGTATACTTGCAAATGTAAAGACTTTGTTCATGTGAAACATGCAAGAGTGTGCAGAGTCCATTTTCAGGAAAGGATTATGTGAGGGACTTGAGAGCAGAACTTCTGGGAAGAAGAGCAAGAAAGCAGCTGAAAGCCACGGAAATTCCATCATTATTTACATCACCCCAACCGCTGTATCCAACCAATAATGATCAACCCATAACTTTTAACACTTCAGAACATGTAAATGATAGGGATGCCAGAAAAACTAAAAGAGATATTAGGAAACGATCTCTGGGTAGAATAAAGGTTTTATTCCCAAAAAAAGAGAAATATAGATGTTAGCAATGAAACAGAAAATAGTGTTCTTCATTGTTGGATACACATTTTGAACACTTATATAATCACTGATTAACTTTATAACTTCTTTACTGTGTTAATATTAGAAAATTTTAGATACAATCATGAACACACCCCACCACAACAGGAAACCAGAAAATAGCGCAGAACCTTCACTAGACTTTGGACAATGAAGAATATCACTTCAAAACTAGTCAGCCAGGTAATTTTCTAATGTTAACACAGTAAAGAAGTTATAAAGTTATATATCCATACACTAAACTGAGCCAATTTGAAAAGAAAAATAAAGGTAGTGTGGGACCTTCACTAGGCTTTGGACAATGAAAAATAACACTTCGAAACTAGTCAGCCAGGTAATTTCCTAAAAATGAACAAAGTAAAGAAGTTGTAAAGTTAATCAGTGAAAAATAAAAGCTTACAGAACCAGGTAAATAAACTTAAACAGAAGAACAAACTCTTGAATTATGAACTAGCTAGGAGGAGGAAACAGACAAAAAGATGTGGAATATAGATTTAAAAATAACTTAAAGGAGAATGTCTTCAAGATTTTAAAAAAAGGTTTTTACTAAGACATAAATCAGAGGAAAAAAGAAGCAACACTGGAGAAAGGAAGATATAAGCAGAGCACTAACCCTTCGATTAATTTCCAAAAAATGCTACATGTACCTCAGGAAAAGTGTAGGCATTCCATTACCTGGGTTGTCAACACTGAGAAGATGGATTTCAAATTCTTTCCACTGTCATGAGGGTATGCTAAATGTAATGATGAATGAGTCCAAGAACATAAGCACAAATGAAAGACTGTGCATTCTTAGTTTCGATGAAATGAATGTGAATGCACAAATATGTTACGATCAAGAGGACGACAGAATTTATGGATCCCACAGCAAAGTAGAAGTGATAATGGCAAGAGGCTTATGTTGATATTGCTGACATTGTTCAAGACTATTTAAACCGTTTAGGCAGAATTGAGAAACTTGTTGAAATTAGCCTGGATGAGAGTTGAAGCAGTAATTAGGAGAGGGAGAGATCGATTTAATAGCGAAGTGATATCTCCATATTTTTGTTACATGTATTCGCGGGGATGTTCTAGCAACTTGGTTAGAATTAGTTTCCCACGCAGGTGTTTCGCCTTACTTGTCAGAATCGGACAGATTTACGGCCACCTTGTGCGGGGTTTTGTATTGAGAGACTCTTTCAAGCGTAAAATCCGAGAGTCGGACAAGACCAGTGGGAAAGCTATTGCAAAGCTCGGGGTTTTCCAAAAGGACGGGGATTCTCGAAAGATCTACTAACTAATTTGATGTTGTGGGAAGTCCAAAGTCTAAATTTAGAGATGACGTATTTCGCGCCCAATGAGAAGAGATCTTGGTTCAGCTTATGAGGTCACTTTGGACCAAGCCGTAGTTGTTAGCCAATAGGATAGTTAGTTTTAGCGTAGGATAGGTTTTTATAAATAAGGGTGACGGGGCGCGGAGAGCATATCTCTTTCGTGTCGACGGCCCTACATATGGGGCAGATCTTTTTTCGTGTCGACGGCCCACACACTGAGCTTTTTGGTGTCGGCGGCCCAACTTAATAGTGTTTCTTCTGGCGAAGACTCGATAGATAGAACTTTGTCATCGACGAGACTACTCGTCAACGTTTAGGAGCTTCGATCATAGTGTATTGAACAGTTGTTAGCCAATAGAATAGTTAGTTTTAGCGTAGGATAGGTTTTTATAAATAAGGGTGATGGGGTGCGGAGAGCATATCTCTTTCGTGTCGACGGCCCTACATACAGGACGACTTCTTTTCGTGTCGACGGCCCTACATACGGGGCAGATCTTTTTTCGTGTCGACGGCCCACACACTGAGCTTTTTGGTGTCGGCAGCCCAACTTAATAGTCTTTCTTCCGGCGAAGACTCGATAGATAGAACTTTGTCATCGACGAGACTACTCGTCAACGTTTAGAAGCTTCGATCATAGTGTATTGAACAAAGGATTGAAGTTATAGTATTGGACAGAGCATATTCAGCGCTGCCATAGAGTCGATACAGAAGTGCGACCAACGACTGAAGTACAAGTTCAGTCGGAAATACATACTCAAAGGTTTACCAAGTGAATACGACAATAAACTTATAGTTTTGGAATCAACACTGCCTTTTATATAAGTAGCCGGCTTGGTATTATTCCCGACATCATCCTACACCACAACTGTACCTTGGTTACCCTGAGTGGATCTCACGCTACACCGAGCGTCGAAATAGGGTGGGCTGGCGCCCACTACTTAAAACAATAATAAATTTGCCTACCCTATTCGCGCTTCCCGAAGGACGAGTGCTGACAGCCGTGGACCAGCAGGCTGATGCGAGCGAGGGCATCATCCAGCCGTACATCATCTTCGATTGAGGACCACAACCGACCATTCACCCTCAAATGGCGCCCAACGTATGGCCACAATAACGACACCCACCCACAAATGGCACTTTCCAACGTGGGGCTCGAAGGAAGACAGCTGTTCCAGTGACCGGCCCCGGGTGCGAACACAGCACCAAACAACGCGGAGGACCGGACGGAGCAGTTCAGCCCTGCATAGCCGAGGAACGACGCTGGAAGGCGGGAATAGAACCAGGCCATCGCGACATCATGACAACACCAGAGAAGGCAACACGGAGACCACCAGAGAAGGCAACTCGGAGAGGCGGTGGCAAGTATGAAGGGAGGATGTATAAATGTGTGTATATATGTATATGATATTTTGGGGGAACAAGTATAAAGCGTATATGTTTCAATTTCTGGTGTGATATTTTGGGTGTATATATGTATTTTTATTGTGTGTGATATTTTGGGGGAAAGAGTGAAACAAGCGTATTGCGTAATTTGTTGGAAGTAAGTGGAGTGCAAATACAGGCCTAGTTAGACGATTATTGGGAAAGCAAGCGTCGGATAGATGACAGAGTAGCATATAGATGATACTACGTAGCCATAGGAGTAAGGTAGTTAGGAAAATACGAGAAAGAAGAGGAAATAGAAACAAGGGAACTATGGAGCAAAGGAAGGACGAGGAAATTATGGAAATCAGGGAGGAGGTCGAGAGTAACGTAGGGCAGGAAATAGAGGGAGAGCGAACGGTGGAAAAGCAACAGAGGAGAGAAAGTAGCAAATGGGAAATGACGCTAGAACAGTTATGGGAGCAGATGAGACAATTCATGGAAAATAAATTAGACAACAATTCAAGGGAAAGTAGAGATCAAATAAAACAAATGGAAACTAAATTAGAAAATAACGCAAGGGAAAGTAGAGAGCAGATTCTGAGGGAAAGTAGAGAACAAATAAAGCAAATGGAAAATAAATTAGACAACAACTCAAGAGAAAGTAGAGATCAGATAAAACAAATGGAGAATAGATTGGGGGAAAGTTCGAGAGAGATTAGAGATCATATTGCAAAATTAGCGGAAAGAGGAAACAAGATGGAAGACAAAATAGAGAAGCTAGAGGGGAAATTAGCCGAGAATGGGATCGGAATGGAGAACCAATTGAAGATAGCTATGGATAGGATGTCAGAAAGTATGAAGGATTTAGAAGTAAGAGTTAGAGATAGCGCTATGGAAGAGAATAGCGATCTAAAATCAGCTGTTGAGGAAATGATAGTGGAGAAGGTTCGGGAAATTCAGAATTCGGTGGAAGAGAAAATAGGCGAGATGGATCAGGAAGTGGACAGTCTCAAGTGAGCCATAAAGAATAAAGAGAGGGCGGATAACGAATGTTTGGAAGAATTAAGAAGTAAACTAAACTCAATAAACGAAGTACTAAATGGGGGTAGTCCCGCAAATTTAAGCGGACATAGCAGCTCGGACCGTGCAGTTTCTAGACAAGAGGGCACGAGTGAGAGCCCAGCATCAGATAGTAACATAAATATAAGACATGTCAACAATAGTGTTGGTGAGGAATGTCAGACCTCACGGGATGATGTGCGTAGTGAGTTGATAAATGTAAACGACAAGGCATATTTAGGCCGTCCTTAGTACCCCACTCACATTATGAATGAGATTGGTTACCCTATTTTTGATGAGGTTGAATTTTCAAACCCACATAATTACATAAGTGAGCTGGAAACGTACTTCAGAGTAAGAGGGGTGCCTGATGACCTAAAAATGACTGTTGTACGAAAGAGCCTAAAGAGCCGACCACTCAACTGGGCGCTAGTGGCCCTAGGTAGAGTCGGGCAAACAGCCTCTTACTCCCGCTCGTTCTCGTAGGCGAGACTAGCTGGCCGATAACGCCAGTTCCGAGAATCGTATTCTCGAGATTGGCACTCTCGGGAACGAGGAATACCGGGTCCCGGCCTGTTATCGCACGGCCGACTTATCGTTATGAAATGCGTACACTGACTGCCGGCTTAATTGCCGCTCATCACTGCAATTCGTGACTCTTTCTGAAATATTAATGTTCATAAAGTAATTTAAGAAGGCACAGTAGTGTGGTATGCAATAAATAATACAGCACATTATGATTGTCGACATTCTTACAGAAGTCACACTATTTTAATGAACTATTTATTGCCTTTCCGGAGAAACAAAATAATGCAGCACTTTCAGCCGTTACCTAATCCTAAGCTAGTCTAAAACAATAACAAGTTATGGTTGGAGCTATGATATACTTTCTCGCTATCGGCATTTTGTTGACATTCCATATTTAATCTTTCGATAGTGTTTTGTATACGCTATAGTAATGGATATCACACGACTGTATTATTATTATATTGCGCGTTCACATCTGGATGTTTCGTTGTTATGCAAGGGCATCTTCACAGCATGGGTAATTATTGCGCTGCGTAAGGACGAAATAAAATAATACTTATTTATATTATTATAAAGGACCAAAGACTCTGACAAAAGATATTTTTGTTTCCCAACTGATAAAATGCTGAATGTGAAATGGAAACACTTTTGCAAGGGGAAGGACAGAATTACGAAATAGAGTAGATCCTTTCACAAATTGATCACAATTACTTAAAATACAAATGCGTTTTAAGGAACCCGGAGGTTCATTGCCGCTCTCACATAAGCCCGCCATCGGTCTCTATCCTGAGCAAGATTAATTCAGTCTCTACCATACCATCATATCCATTTTTATATTAGCTTCCCATCTACGTCTCTGCCTCTCCAAACGTCCTTTCTCTCCGGCCATCCAACTAACACTCTATATCCAGTTCTGGATTCGCCCATACATGCTAGATGTTCTGCCCATTTCAAACCTCTGAATTTAATATTCCTAATTATGTCAGGTGAAGAGTACAATGTGTGCAGTTCTACGTTGTGCAACTTCCTCCATTCTCCATCCCTCTTAGCCCCAAATATCTTCCTAAGAATCTTATTCTCGAACACCCTTAACCTCTGTTCCTCAAAGTGAGAGTCCAAATTTCACAACCATACAGAACAATCGGTAATATAACTGTTTTATAAATTGTAACTTTCAAGTTTTTTGAGAGCAGGCTGGATGATAAAAGCTTCTCAAACGAATAATAACAGGCATTTCCCCCCCCCATATTTATTCTGCGTTTCTTCCTGAGTGTCATTTATATTTGCTTTATCATAACAACAGAGAATAAAAGAGGGTTATTATTATTATTATTATTATTAAATTACCTAGTTACTTTACGACGCTTTATCAACTGCTATAGCTATCCAGCATCTGAATGAGATGATAATGCCAACGAAATGAGTCCAGGGTCCAGCGCCGAAAGTTACCCAGCATTTGCTCTCAATGGGTTGAGGCGAGAAACCTCAGCCAGGTAAAGGCTGGTTCACAATAAACCGGGAACGGAAACGACAACGAGAAATAATGTTAAAATAAATATATTTAAATGTGAACATTCACAATTAACAAGAAGATTGCCGGAGCCCGGAAACGGGAACGTGAAAGTTAATTGTGAATGCTCACATTTAAATGTATTTATTTTAACAATATTTCCGTTATCGTTGTCGTTTCCGTTCTCGGTTTATTGTGAACTAGTCTTAACTTGTCCCAACCAAGATTCGAACCGGAAGCCGATCGTTTCACAGTCAGGTGTGCTAACCGTTACTCTACAGCGATTATTATTTTTATTATTATTATTATTATTATTATTATCATCATATCATTATTATTAGTATTACTGTTATCATCATCATCATTATCGTAATCATTAGGATGATTAAGATTATGATTATCAGGATTATTATGATGGTTATTATTTATTACTGTCTTGTAAGTTATCATTAGGTACCGGTACAAGTATTAGAAATCTGATTAATTCTTAATTTGTTATTCTCGTTCCTATAACATATAGGATAATTATTATAAACCATATAGGCCTATATAATTTTATATTGTAACATGGCTAGAATACAATAATGATTGTTCTGTAACAATAATTTATAACGTGCACACCAATAGAAAGTGTAGTTTTCTATAATATAGGCTGGTTCACAATAAACCGGGAACGGAAACGAGAACGGAAATAATGTTAAAATAAATGTACAGTATTTAAATGTGAGCATTCAGAATAGTTAATTGTGAATGCTTACCTTTAAATACATTTATTTTAACAATATTTCCGTTCTAGTTCTCATTGCCGTTTCCGTTCTCGGTTTATTGTGAACCAGCTTTTAATATTTTCATGTTTCATATCATTGTGTTACAAACTATTTTTTTATTTAGTTGTTATAAAAGATAGCCTATTACTGTAAAGTGTAAACCATCTTGGACTATATAGCCTCATTTTCAACTACCTGTATTAAAATACCATTTAATACCATCCGTACAATAACGAGTTTTCAAGCGTTGAAGGGTTCCGTACAAATTTCACGGAACAAACGTTTGAGTCATGAGTCCCGCGCTAACAGGTTAACTCGCCGTTATTCGAGAACCAGTAAAAATTTTGAGTTGCCATCACTTTTAAAAGTAATTTCCATCCTTTCTCAACATTTCTCTCGCTTTGACCCCCCATCTAACGTGAAAAACAAAAAAGTTTGCCGCTTACCAGCGGTGAAGTCTGAACAGATCAATCTCCATCGAAGTTAATATATTTTTTTTTTCACTTTCCAAAGAAGATTTTCAGTTCGATTTGTTTTTCTATGCTTTCCTTAGACATTGAGCTATCAATCCAAAAAATTACAGCGCGATTGATTAAGTATTATAGGAGCTACGACATGATATATATTTAAAGAACCGGGAAGTGTATAAGCCAATGCTTCCTATAGGAGCACGGCCCGAGCGATATTGCTTGTTTATCAGTACTACAGTCCCGCCTAGACCTCCGAGACTGTCGGGAGTGATCTAGTATCGATAATCTCGGGAGCAAGAGAATCTCGTGTTCTCTATCAATGAGTCATTTGGCTACGTTAGGTACTCGCGCACTGGGCGAGACTGAGGTGATTACGCAACCGAGAACGGGCGATAATATGAGGCAGTCTGCCCGACTCTAGCCCTAGGGGATAATGTCACATATGAGGAATTCAGAGAAAAATTTTCGGAGAGATACTGGGGACAAAGACAACAACAAAGAATTAGGAAGGAAATTAATCAGAGCAGGTTTGACGCGGGAAGAGGCGTCTCTATGATAGATTATTTTCTTCAACTTGTTAAGAAAGGGAAAAGCCTCAATCCGCCAATACCGGATTCAGAGCTGATCCAAACTGTGATTTCGCAGTATCCAGAGAACATCAGATATAATCTGATCGTAGCAGGGCCCCGAGACTTCGGGGAAACAATAGATCTATTGACTGTGCTGGACGGTTCTGACGCCACGCACTATGAATGTAGTGGACAGGCAGATTACGAACATAGTAAAGGAAAGGGTTCAAGCCCCACAGACCAGAAAGCGGGGAAGGGGGCAAGTACAGCCTTTTCATCCCCAAGGACAGGAGCCCAAAAGCAGAGTAGCTGGGGTTGTGACAGGAGCCCCAACAAGATATATAGTCGATACCATAATGGTCAGAACGGAGGGAGAGAAGGAGTGACCCGCCCTTTGGGGGTCCTTACAATAATATTAGGAATAACCAGAGCAATCATAACAGGATGAGAAACGATAGAGGAGGTGTTGGTCTCGTGCATAGGGTTAACCACATACGATGGTACACGGGAAGACAAGAGAACGGAAATAGTAGGCTTAGAACCCAACCACACTGGCTTCGAAACAGAAATTACAGGCAGGGATTCTGGCAGCCTAATTTTAGCAGGGGACCGCAAAATCGAGGTGATTGGAGGAGACAAGAGCAGGAGAGAGGAAGACGAGACGTCCTACAATGGCCTCACAAGGGTGCAATAGGCCCCCTACACAGTGTAACGTGGGACAAAGTAGGAATAGAGACATGAACGGACATCAGCAAAGTCCGGTCAGAATGAATATGGGCCGGGAGCCTATAAATAGCAGAAATAGAGACGAGATAGAAGTGGAACCGAATGCATCACACTCGGGAAACTGCTAGACAGAAGTCTCAAGGGTTCGGAGATTTCTGTAGCTAAGTGCAGTATGTCACTATCAAAAGAATCCACCAACGCGGTAAGCGTAAAGAGACAGAGCGAGATTACTAACCCAGAGTTAGAAAATAATGGGACTTATATATTGCCGTATATAGATGCTATAATATTTGGGCTAAAATGTTGTGTGTTGTTGGACTCGGGCTCCACAAATAATGTATGCAGCTTGGAATTTTTTCAAAAGGTTAGGGATTCAGGAATAAAACTGCAAATGTTACCCATATGTTCACTGTACTGTGCGGGTGCCCTAAGCAAGAAGAAGGAAAAGGTAAAATATCAAGTATGGTTCGAGTTAGAGTGCGGAGACGTGAAATTAAATGCAATTTTTCTTGTGATACAAAGGTTGACTACCGACATCATTATTGGAGTAGAAAGCTTCTATGAATGGCATGCGAATGAGTCCAAGAACATAAGCACAAATGAAAGACTGTGCATTCTTAGTTTCGATGAAATGAATGTGAATGCGCAAATATGTTACGATCAAGAGGACGACAGAATTTATGGATCCCACAGCAAAGTAGAAGTGATAATGGCAAGAGGCTTATGTTGATATTGCTGACATTGTTCAAGACTATTTAAACCGTTTAGGCAGAATTGAGAAACTTGTTGAAATTAGCCTGGATGAGAGTGGATAAAGAACTTTATGAAACAAAATAAAGAACTTACAGCATGACTCTCAGAAAATGTTGAGAGAGCAAGATGTGCCATGAGCAGGGATAAAATGAGACATTTTTTTAACAATTTGAGGGAAATATTGGGTGTTCATTCAGGAAACACATTCAACTTTAATGAAACAAATTTCACAGATGATCAGGGGGGACAGCAAAGTGATCATCAAACGTGGCACTAGGGCCAGTTGCAGAACGGTTAATAATTTATGATTGGATTTTGATCGATAGTTAACCGGAGTTTGACTGGCAATCAGTTACGTTCTTGTTACAGAAACAACAATCTATATTTTATCAGTGATCAAACTGTTGTCAGATTTGATCAGCAAATTTTTGCTGGTCAAATAATGATTTTCCGATCAAGTTTGTTCTCTATGTTATGTTTATATATCCATTTGATAATCTTTTGGAAAATATTCTGATATGGATTCTTCAGATGAAAAAATTTTTTTAAATGTATGAGCAAGAAATATTGTTAAGACAATGGAACATACAAAGACGAGACGAGTTATATTTTAGGCCTGTATGTTTGAAGAAAAGGAGTTTGAAAACGATTTAGGTTAAGTAAAGGATCTTGTTGTTTGGCATTTAAAAAATTAAAATAAATATATGTAGACAAACCAAAAGAAATTATCCTCTGTCTCCAATGAATTAGCTTCTAATTACATTAATGATTAAGGAATTATGTGACTGGGACCTTTCAGATAGTCTTGGGTGATATTGTAGGGTGCATAAGTCTACTATCTGCAGAGTGGTTAGAGAAGTTACCCATGAACTTGCTTTATTAGTACAGACTTATATAAAGCCTCCATATTCTGAAAGGGAACGTTTTGAAATTCACAGAGAATTTTCAGCCATATCTGGATAAGGAATGTCTTGAAATTCACAAATTTTTTTAGTCATATCTGGATTCCCACGAGTAGAGCCTGGACGAGAAGTTATGGCACCAGCACGAGGGACGCATTTTAGTTCGTTTACTTGGACTCGCCCTCACACTCAACTGGAGGGGTGTTGGGTTAGTTGGTTACTAGCATTCCGAGTGTTCAGATCGTTCTGCTACTACCGCTATTGATAATACTGAAAACATTGTCCTTCTGAGCGCCCTCATTATGGCATTATCTAAGGTGTGAAATCAAAGAGTAGTTCATAGTCAAGGACATGAATTAATAGTATACAATGTATGGAAATTCATGTCAGAAGAGGTTGTAAATGGAATACCAATTCCATTGAAAAGTGTGTGTGCAAGAGTACTGGCTGCCACTGGTATTTAAAAGCGAACCTTGGCAAGAATCAGGAAAGAGGGGGAAAATATTAAGGCAGGAATAGCAGTTTCTTTCTCCAGCCCAGAAAAATCACAGCCGAAGAAGAAGATTGTTGCAGCTGTAGACAGTTTTGATGAGGAAGTCCTAAGAAGACTCATCTATAATTTCTATGCTACGAATAAGCAGAGGCCGACTCTGTAATCGCTTCTTCCAAAAATGGATATCAGTGTATGATTATGTGTAGAAAGTAGAGAGCAATTACATTGAAAGTGAGCACATGATGGACAGTATTTTGGAGAACATTTCCATAAACTTAGGGACATGTGATCCCAGCACAGATCAGTCTGATTCGGACAGAGAATAAGAAAATAAAGATGGAATAGCGGATAGCGGGCATAATTTCATTAGGTACCTTCGGATTCTTGAGTAGGAAAGTGGTGATACTAAGGTAACACGAATGTTTTTAGAAAGAGATGAAATGGATGCCTGCCGCTCTGAGTTTGAGAACCGTAACCCAAACAACCCCCACTCCTCTACCCTGCTGGCTGGCAATTTAAAACTTTGCGCAGGTTGGTGCCATAACATCTCGTCTCAGCTCTAGTTGGTTGTATTGACTATATCCATGTCTCCATTAGATCACCTGGTGGAAATAATGCCGAACTCTATCTGAACAGAAAGGTTTCTTTTCGATAAATGTGCAAGCAGTGTGTAAATTATCATTAAGGTTTTGTAATGAAGTAGCCCATTTAGTAAGGTTCCACACATGATAGCATGATATTCCTCATAAGCAGGTTACGTGCTCAGTTTGTGATTGGGGAAATGGAATCCTATTAGGTGATGACAGCTATTCTTGCTCTAATTTTCTGCAGGCACCTCTGTCTAATCCAAAGACTGAACCAGAGGAACTGTACAACACAACTCACATATGAACACAGAACTGTAGAGAAGGAGCATTTGGGGTTGTGAAAAGGAGATTTCCATGTTTATCAATAGGTCTTAGCTTCAAAAGATGAGTAGGGAGCAATCAACTACACTTGAGTGCATTATTGCATTGGTTTCTTTATATTCAATAATATGCATATATCCCTCCACTATATTTAATAATACAGATCTATCAGGGAGCTAAAATGTGGGTCTTTTGGTTTCTTTTTATTGGAATCACACATCATCTTGATCTCCTAACCTCTAAAAAGCAGATAATAACAAATTTAAAGTTTATTTACTGCCTCTAAACAGCTGAGGGTTGTTTTGGAAACTGATTTGGCACTGTTGCCATATTCATTTCTCAGTTAAATCGACAATCTGTTGACCATAGCCATCTAACCGTTCATTAACTTTCCTGCAACTCAGTCTGTCAGTCAAGTAAATGAGACGTCAACTGATCTCCAATCACAACATGACTTGATCAACGTTTCTGCAACTGGCCAGCATGTTGAACAGATCATACACAAATCAAAGACCACTACAAGTGTTGTAATGGTGTGTTCATCTGCAGATGGAACAGTTCTACCATCTTACACAAACACTTCTACCTAGGGTAGTATGAAGATGGTAATGAAGAAGCTGCATACAACCAAAATGAAAGTGGTTGGTTCGATATGCACTGTTTGTCAGACTGGTTTTCGAAAATACTTCTATCACGTGTTAAACAAGTGAATGGACAAAAAGTTGTCAATTATGATAACTTATTCAGTCACAAATTTATGGAACTTATCTCTGAGTGCAAAACGAATGACATCTTTGTCAGCCATTAGATTTTGCTTACTTTCAGCCCCTGAAAGGCCACTAACAAAAGATCCTAGAAACTGGAAAAAGACCAACAGAAGCATCACTCAGAAGAATGCTTTGCCTTATCTTCTCGACGAGACTTTTGAAATGGTAGAACTAAGGTCAGCATGGAATGTGAAAGCAGAATTTTGGGCATATGTGGAATGTTTCCATTTAGCCCCAAAACAATGAAATAGAAAAAAAATTCCTGACAAGAAGATGATGCTGGGTCCTCAAGAGAGACTTCATGAACTGAAGCATTTGTTCAACACTTGCAAAGAATGGCAAGCAGCTGGATGTACCTCCAGGAAAATGAACTGAAGTTGCAGATTTGGAAAATGCAACAGAAATGGATGAAGAATTGCTTTCTGACTTCGAACCTGCTAATCTGTTCCTCTTCCTATTGAAGACAGCACAGGCGAAACATACAAAAGAGACTTCATCCTTGTGAGTCTACAGACAGAGAATTAAAATTGCTAGTCATATGTATGTAGAATTATGAGCACAGAAGCCAGCACTTTTCTTGTAAACATCTTGAGAAAAATTGCTACTTCTAAAGAAATCTATTTTGTGTAACCATCTGTTCCTGATCAAGGGCATGTAGAATAAGAAGATATTGTTACTAAGGTTAAAAGAAGGGATATAAGATGAGGGAGAATTGTAATTGTTAATCTTGATGTACTACTCAATACACTGGGAAAAGTTATGCTACGCACTTCAGTGCTTGGTACTGTCGATGACACAGCTCATCTGCCCTGAACCTTGGGGAAGTTAGGGGTGTTGTTTAGAGGGGTGTGAGGTTAACTTTGGAGCAAGCGAATGGCTAACGGTACTTTTGGTATGAATACACTCTGCTTAATCTCCTTTCTATTTTCTCCAAAAAAAAAACATTTCTCTCTTTTCATTTGTACTTGGAAGACGAAGGTGAACATTTGCTTAATAGAATTGCTGTGTAAATATATATTCAAATTTAAGACGTAGCAATATAACTTTCATATGTAGTGTACTCCATAGTAAAGTGGCGCGGAATTGGTAAATCAATGTTTTTATAATGCATGCTACATTGTATTTGTAACTTTCTCTCCATCCACTACTAGTGCGAAACTACTACTACCAACTCCGCATTCCTTCCAGAGCAGATGAACTGTGTCACTGACAGTATACTAATAGTTCTGCTGCTATGCCTTCTCCTTGGTGGCATCAATAAACATAATTGGAACAAGATAGAATTCTCAGATTTTTTCAACATAACATGTAGTCTTTGCAGATTCGGCTGTACATCTAAAAATGTGTGTTAGGACTCGAGCATTTTGAAAAAATCGTAACACAGCTGCATATGTTTTGCATGGAAGTTGTAGGTTTTATATTGCACATTTTAATGAAAATGTCAAATTAAACAGACTTATCATGCATGTTGTTACAGACACAGTTCTGTGTCTGAATAAACAAGAGTTGGTCTTCTGTGGCCATAAAGTGCTACCAGGTACATCTCTGAACCACAGCAATTTTTATTCCGTAACCTTAGAACACTAAACCTAGTTATTTTTACTATGCACAATCTGGAATAGACATGGCCACAGTGTCAAACAATCCTACCCCTTCTGCATCAGAAACACCTAAATCCTGTACCAAAATTACCATTCCAGATAGACAGATGCCCTCAGCTCCAAATAATTCCACCACCACAAAACCAGCAACACCCAAATCTTCTACCACAATTTCCATTACAGAAATTTCCCCCATTCAAAGTCTCTCAAATGTATCCAGAATGATCAGTCAGTGTAAGACTAGCAAAATGAGATCACAAATTCTAACAGCCTCACCTATGAAGGAGCAACTAGAAGAAGCTGAGAGATGGCAATCCTTAAAAAATTGCGAAGGGAAAGAAAGGTCATGAAAAGATCTGAAACAAATAGCTCCAAGAAGCAAAAAAGGCCAAGGAAAGTTTTGTCTGAAACTCCAGTGATGAAGATGGTAAAGATGAAATGAACATATGCGATGATGATGAACTTGATGATTTGGAACCTATGTCAAGAGATGTGTTGTATTTGTGGGGAATTTGGAAGAAATAATGAGCTGTGTCTCCTGTTCGCAATGGACACATGAAGAATGTAGTGGAGCAGATACTTCTGATAATTATAAGTGTGATTACTGTGTAAAGAAACATTAAGTTCGGCAATTCACATGTGAGCGTCAATAACCTCACCTTTTGGGTAATGGCGCTTAGTGCATTTTTTTGTGTTTTTTTACTATAGGTCTTTTATTTTTCAAATGTTTCTCTTAATTTGTGTGTTATTGAAGAGTTTATGAACGTAGCTTCTAGTTTAGTACCTTAGTAAAGATTTTTGCCATTATATGTAAATTTGTTAAGTAATTATTCTTAGGTGAGCGTAATTACCCAACTCTTCCCTTTATCCCAAATAAGCCTAACAAATACGGGATCAAAATAGTAACAGCCTGCGATACAAAAATCAAGTATGTGGTCGACATGTCTCCTTACCTAGGAAAATGCACAAAGACAGATGGAATGCCTCTTGAGGAATTTTATATCAAGGAAATGACCAAGACACTTCGAGGATCAAACCGAAACATCATGGTAGACAACTGGTTTACCACAGTGAAACTAGCAGATGACCTTTTGAGGAAAAACCTCACGCTAGTTGGTGATATTCGCACCAACAAATGGGAAATACCTCCTGAGTTACTATCGACAAAAAAGAGAAAAGTTGGTACTTCTATGTTTTGCTTCTTCCACAAAAAAACTCTGGTTTCATACAAAGCAAAAGCAAAGAAAATGGTTGTGTTACTGTCAACTGCTCACGATCAGTAACTCTAGTAAGAAACCAGATATAATAGAGGATTATAATGCTACCAAATATGGAGTGGACATACTCGACCAGATGTGCAGCACCTATTCTTGTAGCTGGAAAACGAGGCGATGGCCAATATGTGTGTTTTATGGTATGGTGAATATTGGATTTGTGAATTCCTCGGTTATTCATAGTCACAATAATCAGCACCAAGGAACAAACAAATTTGCAAGAAAAGACTTTCTCGTACGCCTGTCTGAAGAACTCACCATGCTGTGGATGGCGAAGAGACTGGAGACGCCCAGTTTACAAAGACACCTTCAGGTAATGATACAGAATGTTCTCCTGAAACAGTCACCCTCACAAAGGCAAGAACCGCATACCACTGATAAGAGAACGGTTTGTTACATCTGTCCTTCTAAAAAAAAAGAAGAATGACAACATACTGCAAAGAATGTAGCTGTGTGTACTGCAAAGAACATCAAGGAAATATCTGCACGAACTGTTGTGAGGCAAGATAAATTGTTATGAGTCAACATAAACTATTGTGAGGCAATTTTAATATGTTTCCTAATGGAAATAAACGGTCATAAATTTTACGAGGTTTCACCAACAAATGTTAACTGTTTAATATACGTTAAAGTGGTTTAACAGATAATTTAACATTTGAAGTGTTTTATCAAGCTTTGTTAGGCCTAACATATGTTAAATTTCCTTCAAAACTTAACAGTCCATTTATGAGCAGTTAAACTGCTTAACATTTGTTTAAGTTGAAAATGGCGGCCAATCGTCTGAATGCACATCTGCTATATCTGGATTATCTTAATGCTGTAAAAGCTGAAGGTGAGAGAATGATTATTAGAAAGAATGATTTTGAAAGTATGTCAAATGAAAAGTTTCTGGAAAGATAAAGATTATCAAAAACTGTAGTAGAAAAAGTGCTCCATGAAAATGAACATAGGTTAGATCATTTAACAAATAGAAACTTTCCGCTCTCTCTTATGCAACAATTTCTGATTGCTTTGCGATTTTATGTGACAGGATCCTTTCAATTAATTATGGGAGACACTGCCAAGTATCAAAAGCAACAGTATGCAGAATAGTTCATAGAGTCTCTTCTGCTATAGCATCATTGAGACCACGATATATTACATTCCATGATGCAGTTGAAGGAGGTACTACGATTAGAAATTTCCACGAAACAGCACATTTTCCAAGTGTATTAGGAGCTATCGACTGTACGCATAGTGAAGTGCAATCTCCTGGTAGTGATAGAGGTGAAATATACAGAAATAGAAAAGGGTTCTTTTCTATCAATGTTCAAGTAATTTGTGACAGTGATAAGGGACATTGTTGTTCGTTGGCCTGGTTCAGTTCATGATAGTATCATTTTTAGTAATTGTCGAGTCAGAGCCTTATTTGCAACTGAAAGAATACATCAAGAAATTCTACTCGGAGACAGTGGTTACCCATTAAAAATACTTATTGACACCTTTCAGACATCCAGAAACCAGAGCCCAACAAAATTACAACAGAGAACACACCACGACAAGAAACTGTATAGAAAGGTCATTTGGAGTTTGGAAAAGGCATTTTCCTGTATTAAACATGGGGCTAAGAACCAGGATTCAAAACTTGTTAGCAATCATTACTGCAACAGCTGTGCTCCATAATATAGCAATTCTAACCAGGACTGAGATTCCACCAGATGACACGCCATTATATGAATATTTTAATAATAGAAGGAATAGAATTGTTAACAATATACTTGTGCTTCATGTGGCAGAATTCAGGAATTCTATAGTATAACAACATTTTGCAGGGTAAGTGAATTATCAACATAAACCTATCATTTATTGAAATATTACACTGCCATTAAAAATCATTAACAACACATGTGTTTATGTAATAAAGGAATAGGATTAGTATTCCAGAGTTAATACTGTATATTAATTTCATGAAGCTCTCAGGAAACTCAAGACCATTATTAAAAAATAAAAAAATGTTTCTAGTGGTGAATGTAAAACAATTCAAAATGAAGTCATAGACTGCACTTCTGAGTAGATGAATATACTGTATAAGAAATGAAATAAAGGAATCAGATTTTGTTTCTGTAAAAATCTACGACACAACTTACTGATATTGCTCAAAGTCACAGTGATATTATAGTAGAGGAAGTGGTGGTAATGTGGAAACCCCTAAGTTTCTCAAGAACTGTGAGCTGCACTCTGGCGGTAACGAGAAATTATTGTATATGTGCACATTGGTCGTTGAAAACACTGGCGTCTCCAGTTGAGTGACTGAACTCGAGTGAGTAGGATGTGTTGTTGTCGTTGCCCTGTAAAACTTTGAAAGGTATGTAAATTTTTGTATATTTTGTACCTTATATGTTTTGCAGTCACCTTTTTAAGACAACGGTTATTGAAGTACGGTGTAAGGAATCACTTCATGGTAGTTACAAGTTTTTATAGTCATGTTTATAGAGGTGGGATTGCGTTTATTTCTACATTGGGATGTTGGCAATATGGAACCCCACTATGCTGGTAATATGGACCCTGGGTTCCATATTACAGACATGCTATAAATTTTTGTAACTAGACCTGAAAGTTTGGTTTTTCCTTTCTACGACGGTCCCTAGGAAGAACATTGTAACTGACATTTTGAAGAATTTGAGTTTTAATCGTAGACCTGAAGGTTTCATAACAGACCATCTGTGGAATAAATATGATTAAGATCGGCTGGATATTTGGGCAGTAATCACTCAATATTGAAATATTGTAACCAACATTCATACATTTTATACATAGAATAGTATTGTATCTCACTTAAGAATTTGTCGACTGCCTCCATTCGCAATAATGTCCCGTTAAAACTATCGTAAGTGACACAGTTACCATAGTCTTCTCTGAATGAATAACTGAATCAGTGTATGTAATTTAAAAGTATTGTATCTGCATTTTGCAACAACTTGCAGACCTATAATAATCCGAGGCACGACAGCCCATGAAGGATCATGACCAACGAGACCAGCCGGCTACTGGCCTCACTTCCATACACTGGCCGAAATTTCATGAGAAAATTTCTTCCCCCATGAGGACTCGAACCAGCGCGCATTCCTTAACATGAGTCCTAGGCAGGATGTCTGCGAAGGAGGTGTTTCTATAAAGATGCAGAAGAAGAAGAAGAAGAAGAAGAAGAAGAAGAAGAAGAAGAAGAAGAAGAAGGAATTCTAACATTTCATTTTATATCACAGATTGACCTGCAACAAAAGGAAATGGCACCAGAGGAAGATACTTCTGATGATAACATTGTATTTGACAATAGTATTATAATATGTCTGTTCAGGATAAATTCCCGGAAAAAAGAACACACATGGAATAAAGGAGATTCAATCCATCCATTAAATGAACGAAGAAACTCTGAACAACGGATAATGCTAGTGAAAATGGCTAAAGCTAGTGGTAACCCTATGAGGTAACTTAAATAGCACAAATCGATTTTAAAAGCTTGAAGCTTCCAATCGCCAACGAAAAGGACAACTGAAATTTGACAGAAGAAAATGAAAAAGTGTTTCGATGAAAGTGAAGCAAATTCAAATTGTTCCTGAATTAAGCAAGAAAATATTCATAAAATACAATCATATTGATGAACAAGAGCATACAGTAGCAATGACATACAACGCAAAGTCAAACTCAGGACTTGGAAGGATATAAATCTAAAATATGATTACATTGCACTACTACTCATCTCCCAAAGTAAAGTATTCATCGATCTGCTATCAATGTGACGAAATACACCCCATATTCCTGGCATTTATCACAGCAGTGATGAATAATATTAAATTCAGTGGCATTGTAAAACAAATTACTATACTTTTTGTAAATATTTATGTACATTCCTGTTTGTAGTTATGTAGTTACAATTCTGTTAAGTGTAAACTGTGATATTAGCGCTCCTTCTTTCATAAGCAATACTACTGTATGTCACATACTTTGTTCTTACCGGGAATTTATGTTAACTTTCTAATATTGTAAGTAACAATACGCATATAAGGAATGATTTTAGAGAATGTGTTATCACTACAATGGAGAGAGACATCAATTTCAATAATGGTAATGCAAAGAATAAAGGCCTAATGAAAAATCCTGATTTTTCACAGCCATCCGAAGTTGTTTTTAATTCTACTGCAAAAGTTCATTTTGTCAGTTACAATGTTCTTCCTTGGGACTGTCGAATGACATTGCTACCATCTTCAAAAATTGTCGTGTACTACTTATTTTTAAGATGGCGTCTATGCAAAATTAATTTAGTATATCCTTTTGCAGATGCCGCGGGCATCGATTGGGACGAATGCGAATAAAAAACGAAAATCATGGGAGAAAGCTGCCATGACAGAGGCTGTTATAGCTGTATGGGCGAAGAAAATGGGGCTGAAAAGAGCAGCGAAGGATTTTCAGGTTCCGAAAACAACATTGAGGCGACTAGCTCTGGATACCGTGCATTCCCCTGAGAATGTAGTAGAGCAGTAGTGAAAAAGCTAATTCTATTCCTTCTATTATTAAAATATTCATATAATGGCGTGTCATCTGGTGGAATCTCAGTCCTGGTCAGAATTGCTATATTATGGAGCACAGCTGTTGCAGCAATGATTGCTAACAAGTTTTGAATACTGGTTCTTAGCCCCAATACTTCCAGACAATTTAGAGAATGAACTTGTTAGTTATCTACTCCTGATGGAAGCTAAATTTTACAGGTTCACACGAATGGATGTTCGTAAAATGGCATACCAGTTGGGAGTCAGAAACAGAATCCTAAATCCTTTCAGAGGTGAATGTGCAGGAAGGTTTGACCAATTCTTACGTCGCCACAGTGAAAAGCTTGCCATTAGGAAACCAACTGGGACATCGTATGCACGAGCGAAGGGTTTCAACCGTGAGAATGTAGGGAAATTTTACGATTTGTTAGAGGCACAGTACAAACAGTTCAACTACCCTCCTGACAGAGTGGAATGTTGACGAGACAGGACTGAGTATTGTCCAGAGTAAAATTCCACAAGTGGATGGATTGAAAGGAAAGCGTCAGGTGTGCGCTGTAACAGCTGCAGAGCGCGGATCTCTGGTCACTGTGATATGTTCAATGAGTGCGGGCAGCTCATATGTTCCGCCGATGCTTATTTTTCCTAGAAAGAATATGACTGACACTCTGATGAGAGGAACTCCCCCTGGATGCATAGGGAGGGCTCATCCCTCAGGATGGGTTCAGAACCACCTATTTACTGCTTGGTTCGAACATTTTGTTGCAAAAACTGTGCCAACAGAGACATCTCCGGTTCTAGTGATCCTTGATGGACATTATTCCCATACGAGGAACATAGACATCATCGATTTGGCTAGAAAACATCACGTTAATATTATTTTCCTGCCATCGCACATGACTCTCAAACTCTAGCCATTGGACCAGGCTTTCATGGGACCTCTCAAGACTCACTACAGTGAACACATTCGGCAATGGATGCTTCATCAAGAAAAGCCTCTTGGGCCATATGACATTGCTGAACTTTTCGGGAAGGCCTATCTGGAGTGCACAACTGGCACAAATGCTGTAAACTGCTTTAGGGTGACAGGAATCTGGCCCTTGAATCGAACGATCGTCACCGACAATGACTTCCTTGCTTCCGAACATGAAGAGGAACAACAGACACCTATCCATCAGACCAAGTATCCAGCATAGCTGTACAACTTACAGCTCAACCTGTACATCCTGATGCTGCTGTCCCTGGCTGTTCACACCATACCTCATCCAGTAGAGTTCCACACTCCTCTCCTTCTAGACTTACAGGAGATCAATATGGGAAGATTCACTCTGTTTCACCCAGGGATATTCACTCTGTGCCTGCGCCAAAGAAAAAAAAATCCACAAGGGGGTGAAAAGCATGTCCCGCAACCCTTGTGATGGGATCGCCGTACAAAGCACATTTGGAGGCATCAATTAAGAGAACTAAAACAAAAAAGACAGAAGCAGTCCAAGAGTGTCGAAGTCGAGGTCATGGAGGTCAAAGCCGTGGAGGAAATACAAAACGGACTCTGCAATTTCAAAATGATTCAGGGAATGATGAATCTTTAAATCTTCCATCAGACCATTCCGATGATTTGGTGGAACTTCTCATCGGTGAGCCTCAGCCCGACAAAATAGATGCTTCTTGCTTGTTCTGCAACAGGAAATTTTCCGATGACACAAAAGGGGAATTGTGGGTCCAATGTATGATGTGTGAGATGTGGGTCCATAGTGATTGCGCTGGAGCGGAAGATAATAATTATGTGTGTGATTATTGTCGTTAAAAGGGAGAACATTCATGAACATTAGTCTATTAAGTGTCTTTATCAGTAATCAGTTTTGTAACTGCAATTTTATTTTTGAGTCTATGGGTGAAAAATCATAATTATAATTTCTGTTTACAAATTAACTCTGTTATTCAACATTTGTGAATGTTTAATATGTAGGTTCCTAGAGAATATTCTAGGGGTCCATATTACCCTCACCTTAAGCAAGATTAGAAGTTTGTATTCTTTCAATAAAAAAATAAATATTTTTCTAATTTATGTACCAAGAAATGAAATAACAGGTTAAAAGTCAATAGAGTACAGATGCGAAATACGCTATATTAATGTGGACCCAGTTGACAGTGTATGGTTTATTGCTTAAAAACAAACATGGGTTCCATATGACCACCACTTCCTCTAATGTTGCTAAATTCTAATGCTGAATATGAATTGCACGATTGTAAATGTAATTAAAGATTGTCACAAAAGGAACAAATTCGTTGTTTCAAAAATGAAAAAAAGGAAAATTCAAAGAGACACAAATTGTGCAGCAATCAATAACAAACAGCAAGATTGATGTAAGTGGCAACAAAATAAACTGGCTGGAAGTGCGTGAAATAAAATTAGAAAGAAGCAAACACATGATCTTGCAAATGAAAACGATCCACTCATGCAAAGAGTATATGGGAGTATACAAAAAAAAATCAAAGGGGAAGAATTTCCAACAAATTTCTTTCGCTAAACTGATTCCTTTGTGGCATGAAGAAATTCTAAAACACACTTTTTTCACAGCCAGACATTGAAGATGATATTGATGGGTATGGTAATGAAATGGATTTCATTCAGAAGAAGATTAACTTAAAGAACTGTATAAGCTAGACAATTTTATGTTCATCGATATGAATATCAAGCTAAAATGGTGTTTGTTTGCTAGCGAATGTAATAACATTTTACTGTACTGTTTCAAAAACTGAGTACGCAATCCTATGTTAATTATATTAATACTCACCTCATTTTCCTAGTTTTTCAATGTTGTAGTAACAAAATTCCTAATTAAACAGAATTTGCTTGCCGATTAGTTTTTTGATATAAAAATACATCCTATTTTTCTGAATGGAACCAGCACCAAATTAAAATATTAATTATTAAAATTCAACTTTAAATCAGTTAGATGGTTGTCTAAGATTATTAAGGCCCATATTAACATAATATAAAGTACCTTAAGGCACAAAACATTACAATATTATTCCTACAGGGAAAACTTTGGAAGTCCTTTTCTCAGTTTTAACATAGTGAGAATTGGTTCCTTATATATAAAAGACGCCCAATTAGTAGAGGGATTCTTAGGATTTTACAATGTCAGTTCAAATCTGTCATCAGAAACATTTCGGCTGGTTCATTCAGTTTTAGGGCAGTATAACTACAAATCAAAATATGTCGGTCAGTGCTATGATGGAGCTAGTGTAATGGCTGGCCATTTACATGATCTGCAGAAAAAAGTTAAGAAACATGGTCTCTCAAGTTATTTTCGTGCACTGCTTAGCTCACTACCTGAACCTTGTTCTGAAACAGAATTGCAAAAAATACAAAAATGTCAGATATTTTTTTCTAACACAAGCAGAATACAATCATTCTTCCATCACTCAGCTAAGAAAACTTACATATTGGATATGACTGTAGAAAGACATATACCAACCATGGTAGATACATGTTGGCCCTTCAATTCCTGACTTCTCCGAGCAATTGTTGGAAACTGAGATAATCTAAAATCTGTATTTGAAGAAATAATGGAAGGCTCAGAATCTGATGAAACTTCAGTGATCTTTTAGAGGGATATTTTTAGCAATATGAATGATTTTGAATATATTCTTCTTCTTTTGTATTTCATGAACTTTTTGAGCACAGCAATATTCTTCCTGATATTCTGCAAAAATAAAGCCATGAAGATTTTTTTACTCACAGATAAACTCGAAAGTTACTTCCCAGATCTGAACACAAAAGTGTATGACTGAATAAGAAATCCATTTTTGTCATCTGAAGTTAATGGATTTTCCTTAGCAGAAGAAGAAGAATTGGCAGAGATTAAAAATGATAGGAACTTGAAGTTAAAACAACAAAGAGATTTGAACAGATTCTGGATTTCACTTGAAGATTTTCCACATCTTGCTAAACAGGCTATTGTGGTTTTGTTGCAGTTTTCAACCACATATTATTGCGAAGCAGGAGTTTATGTGATGACCAATATCAAACCATGAAATGTGGCAGTTTAAGAATGCTGGATGAAGAAATGCGTGTGAATTTATCCCATATTCGTCCACACATAAAATACATTTGTAAGATTCACCAAGCACATGTGAGCCACTGAAAAACTAAAACCAAAGGTGAAAATAAGTGTGATTGTTTTGCTATCTTAGAACTCTATGTAGATGTTTCTTTCGCCTCATATATGTTAACAATACTGGAAATATGTGCGTTTATTTTATTCATTTTATGAAGGGTGTACAAGTAGCCTATTAATGTGTGGGATACTTTCATTTGAGGGATAAGGTGACGCACTAAATTTTTAAAGTTTGCTAGAATGTCGCATATAAAAAGTTTGGAAAGCACTGCTGTAAGCGGTGGTCAAAAAAGGAAAAAGGATAAGGCCTACATCCAAATTCCTCGCTCTGAAGATATAGCATTCATACATTTCATACATGGAGAGTTGATCTCTTCGATAGAGTGTTGGGAAAGTACACTATGAGAGAGAGGACAAAAAATGAACAATTCGTGTAATTCATCATTTCTTTGATTTTGCTACTGCAGCAGCCTGGTTTGAATACAGGCAGGTTGCTATGGAATGAGGCAGAAAAATTGACATATTTTGATGGAAAGAGCTTTACCATTCACGATGAATTAGATGAAGACGAATATGAGGAGGAAAAGGGTGATGAAGAAGATCATAATGGATTTTCCAAAGGAAGTGTCCAAGAACACTAAAACCTTTAACCATCCATGGCTGCCAGATTGGACCAGATCTTACATCTACCACATGATGAATAAAGAGCAAAAAAAATAGATGGAAATGTAGAGCTCTTAGTTGTCTTTGATATTTGTGAGATGCACTGAATGCAAAATATTTCTGTGTTTTATGACAGAACGCACTGTTTCTTGGAAACATCCCTAGGAATTTGCTTACTAATGCCGTTTATAGCATAGCACAGAAGAAAGACTATTTCTTATTGAACAACACCATGGTGGTCATATTTAATGTTTTTGTGTTTTAATAAAATCCAATTTCTTTACGAATAAATTGGTGTTTTTACTTTTGTGGAATCTAAAAATTTGACACACTTATTATACCATTTCAAAACTTACTTTTGAATGACCTTATATGTATATTGCTAGGCTTTGTTTCACCTCAGCACCATGACGCCAAAACATTGGCCTTTTGTATTTATGCAGAATTGAAAAAGCACAATTTAGACATGCAAGAGAATGCTTGGAAGTTAATTGCACAAACCTATGACAGAGCTTCTGTCATGTCTAGGTCTTCTGAAGGTGTGCAAGCAATAATAAAACGAACATTTTCTAATGCTGAATATGTGCATTGTTATGCTCAAGTTAACCTTGTAATGAGATAGGCTGCTTCGATAAATAGAAATGTTAGATTTTTTTTGCCAATTTACAAGGTATTTGCACATTTTTTTTCTGTTCTTAATTCAGTAGTTAAGAAAAGGTTACCCCGAGCCAGCAACACGCGTTGGAACTTTCTGTCTAGAAGTGTTAACACTGTATTGACTATAAGAAAGATATCATTCAGTGCATGCATGAAATTTTGAAAATGGATGAAATAAAGAACTCACAAACATTCCACCAGGCTACTGGACATAATTAGATTCTTATCAGCTATAGATTAAATTTTTGGTTGTCTTTCTTCAGTAAAATAATGCCACTGGTAGAAATCTTGTTTGGCCAACTCCAAAAAAGAGAAATCCATTCAATTACTGTTCAGAGGGCTATTTTCAACTTTGAACAGAACATTCAAGTCATTCAAGAGCAAATTGACATTGATTTGAAAATGCCAGCACAATCTCCTTGTACACCATCAAAAACGAGAAAGACTGATAATACAGAGTGGAAAAGAGAAGCAAAGAAAGTGATGTTATAATAAGTAAAGTTAAAGACTGCTTTAACTTCACAGGACATCTTGTGGCATCAAACCTATTTTCATCAGATATGTTTAAACAGTGTACAATAAAATTCCCAGAAGAAAGTGTGTTCAATATACAATTTCTTTGATAAGGCAAAACTCTCACATGAGCTGTCTTCCATCTCTTCAGCAGAGGAATTTCAGTCATCAGGAGCTGTGAGTTTGCTAGATTTCATTGTAGACAATAATTTAGGAAAAACATTTAGCATTTCAACAAAACTACTTAAGTTGGTGTTGACTGTGCTTATGACGTCAATGAAAGTAGAAAGGAGTTTTTCTACACTGAACAGAATTAAAACCTTTTTGAGGAACTGTACGTGTCAAGAGAGGCTGAAGGCATTGGTGATGCTTTTCATTGAGAAGGACCTCATCATGGAGATACTAGATTTTAACCAACGTGTAATAGACAAATTTGCTGCAATGAAAGAGAACAGGATGGATTTTCTATTTAAATGAGATGAGTACAGGATTTACATCAATAACAATTATTGAAAACATATATATATATATATATATATATTTTTTTTTTTTTTTGCTTTTTCTAATAATTCATACGTAACATTGAATTAAACTGTTTATGACCATGTAGGGGAGACTAGGGAGATTTGATCCCATGGGATACTTGTTCCCTTGTTTGAATCTCCCTCCAAAAATATGTTATTCTGGTTACTTTTTAGGAAAACAGGTTGGCTATACTGCTGGCTTGTATTTTGTTTCTGCCATTTTGAACAGGTGCCATGTACTGAAGATTAGCACATGTTTTATGATTTCCAGACATTTTGAGAAGTTTATTTGGTAAGCAACATTTGCATATTAATTTTAAATGTATATTTATTAAGTTTTCTCATTGCAATTATTGAAATCACTAGTCTATTGGCTTTCTTATAACATTCATTGCAATTTTTAGAATATGTTCTATGTTGGCCAAAATGAAAGGTTTTATTAATCATGTCTGAGTGGGAGACTTGATCCCACAACTATCTGGGAGACATGTTTCTGGGATCAAGTGTCCCCAGCATAATGATATATACCTAGATAAGCCTAGTATATATTAAAATAAGTATTTGGTGTTGTTTCAGAAATGCCACACAAATACAAAAGAAAAGAGGGTGCTAAACCTAGAGGACCAATAGACAGTGATGTAAGGAAGAATGCTGTTACTGCTGTGAAAGCTGGGGGGACCTATAAAGCTTTTAAGGTCCCATTAATGACACTTAAGAGATTGTGCAGGAAGTTAGATGAAGATAATACAAATATAAGTTATACACCAGACTACAAAAAATCACAAGTTTTTACAAAGGAAGAAGAAGAAGAAGAAGAACTGACAGAATATTTATTGATGCCCTCACGTCTTTATTATGGTTTGACCAACAATAATACAAAAACACTTGCTTATCAATATGCAAAAATGAATAGAAAGAACTATCCTAAAAATTGGGATAGAAATGAGGTTGCAGGTTCTGATTGGCTAAGAGATTTATGGAAAGAAATCCTGTATTGTCACTGAGAAAACCAGAAGCAACTAGCCTAAGCAGGAGTACTAGCTTCAACAAGCATACTGTTGGAGTGTTTTTTTGATAAGTTGAGGGAGGTACTGGCACGAGAACAGTTTCCTCCAAGTTCCATTTGAAATGCAGATGAAAGTGGCCTCACTATTGTTCATAAACCTAGGAAGATAATTGCAGAAAAGGGTGTGAAACAGGTTGGTAAAGTGACATCTGGTGAAAGAGGATCTCTGGTAACTATTTGTGTTGCAGTAAATGCCAGTGGAAATCACATACCCCCTTTCCTTATCTTTCCAAGAGTGAATTGGCAAGACAGAATGCTCCATGGAGCTCCACCTGAAACAAGTGGGTGTACTCACCCAAGTGGCTGGATGACAGCAGCAAGTTTTCTTCTTTTTTTAAAACATTTTGTGAAGCATACAAAATGTTCCGTAGAAGACAAGCAGCTCCTGATTATGGACAATCATGACAGCCACATTAGTGTTGATGCAGTGAACTATGCTAAAAAGAATGGTTTAGTCCTTCTAACCATAACCCCCCCCCCCATACATTACACAAGCTGCAGCCATTAGATAGGTCGCTCTTTGGTCCCCTGAAAAAGTATTATAATACTGCTGCTGCCGATTGGATGTTAATTAATCCTGGTAAAACCATAACAATCTATGAAGTTGCAGGGCTCTTAGGCATTGCATTTCCTCAAGCCGTAACTCCAAAGAATATAACGAGTGGTTTTATCTCAAGTGGTATTTGGCCATTAAATTCTAATATTTTTACTGATGATGAGCTTTTGACATCTTATGTCACAGATAGATCAAACCCTGTTAAAGAACCACTTCTTCCTGTGGAAAATTCAGTAGCCTCATCTTCTGAAATATCTGGGCTAACAACTTCAACTAAATTGCCTAAAGCAAAGGAATACTTTACGCCAGAAGAAATTCGACCATTTCCCAAGGCTCCACCAAGAATAGCACAGTCTGCCAGAGGAAGGAAACATGGTAGCAGTTGCATACTTACGGACACTCCTGAGAAAAATAAAATTGAGGAGAACATCATAGCACGAACAAAAAACATAGGCCTATTAAAAATATAGAAATGCCACCTGTGTAAAAAATATTGCACTAGATGTTACTGACAGTTCTTCAGAAGAACTTGAGAAGATAAGTCTTCATGACAGCAGTGATGACAATAACTTCTATGAATCATCAAGCAGCCCAGAAGACAGTGAACCTAGTGGAAAGCTTAAAGTGAATGACTTTGTGATTGCCAGATTCTCCACAAAAAAGACAATAAAACATTTTGTGGGAAAAATTGAAAAAATAATATGGCCCGATTCTGAGGTAGAAGTAAATTTTTTAAAGAAAAAGGAAGGTTCTTATCAATTTTACTTCCCAGAGCAAATAGACAAAAGTGTTGTAAATGTAGAAGATTGTGTTACCAAGTTGCCACAGCCATCTGTTTTACTGGGAACATTGAGAACTGCAGGACTAAAAACCTTTAAATTTGATTTGTCTTCTTTCTTTTTGTAGATGCTTGATGTAGGCTAACTTTGTATTTAATTTTTGTCTTAAAAATGTTCTAATGTAAAATCAAGAGTGGGAACAAGTCTCCCTAGTTGAGGGATCAACTCTCCCTAGTATGAGGGACACCTGATCCCTTTGTTTCTTCATTTATATATACTTTTTTTAGAAGTCTAAATTCCATTTTATTTGTTATAAAAATGTTTCATTTAGTAATAAAAGTCGACAATTATTTAAAAAATGAATGATTAATCAATCAAGGGCTAATTATTGAAAAAGGGGATCAAGTATCCCTGGTCTCCCCTACTGTTAAAGGTAGCTAATCCTTCCCTCCTCATCACAGAAAGTGCAACACGAGGCCCAAACTTCACCGGCCGCCACTGGAACAAATATGAAACCATTTGATTTAATAGCCTATACACACATGGGCAGTTGGCAGCTATTGATACTAATCTTCATTCCATACAATAAGATTCTGCATATCAATAAATGCATATGTCTGAAGACATTCCTATTGCCTGCAGGACAAACAACCTCTTTATGACATCTAGAATACAATGCTAATTAGTTCCCTATGTGAAAGCACAACCTGTTATATTTTTGAAATTTCCATGTGAAATGTTTACATCACAGTTCATTAAGTGGACAAACAATACCACGAAATTAATGCTTGATTGTTACAGAAAATATAAAAAAGAAGTAGGAAGCCTGAAAGTAAACAATTTTAAGGAAATGTGGAAATTGATTGCTGACGAATGAAATCCCATATACAGTGTGTCTATAAAGTCCCAGTACATTTTAAAGAAATTGCTTACATATCAGATTTCTGTTATAGGCATTGGAAAGATACACACCATGTACACCATTGAAGAGCGGATAGAGATTGTTGCTGCTCGTTTAAGAGGCAAGTCTTACGAAGAAGTTCGAAACCGTTTCGAAAGAAAGTTCAGGAAACCGGCTCCAACACGAGGTAACATCCAGATTCTCGTGAATAAGTTCATGTGAACCGGATCTGTCAGGGATGAGCCACGTACAGGACGACCATCAATATCCGTCGAAAGCATGGAGGCTATCCAGAACGCGATTGAGCATAGTCCACAGGCGTCCACTTGCCGTTTGAGTCGAGAGCTGGGGATACCACGATCATCAGTCTGGAAGGTGCTTCGTTTTACTCTGAAAAAACGAGCATATCATATCCAAGTGGTGCAGAAACTGGAAGCCAAAGATTATGCAGCACGATGAGCAATGTGTTATGACCTCTGTGAAGCTGCAGACCGGGAAAACTTAATGGGTCACATCTTATTCACCAATGAAGCCACGTTTCACGTTTGTGGACGTGTTCATCGACACAATTGTCGCATATGGACGGACGAGATGCCCCATGATACCATGGAATGGGAAAGGCATTCACCGAAAGTGAATGTTTGGCTTGGCTTGACTAAACGAAAAGTTTACGGTCCATACATGTTCGCCGAGCAAACAATCACAGGAGACATTTATCTTGATATGTTGCAACTTTTCTTACACCCACAGTTACTGCAAGATGGTATCATTGATACAGTGGTGTTGCAGCAAGATGGAGCACCACCACACTTTGCTCTGACAGTACGTGCGTATCTCAATGACATGTTTCCCAACAGGTGGATTGGAAGAGCATCTCCTCGTATGTGGGCACCGCGTTCACCAGACCTCACACCTCTCGACTTTTTCGCTTGGGGGTTCATCAAGCAACAGGTGTACCGAACCAAGGTTCCTAATCTGCAAGTGCTGAAAGAACGAATACGCCAGGCCAGTGCAATGATTACAGAGGATATGTTGGTGAATGTTTTCCAGGCAACGGTGCATCATTGGGAAACGTGTTTTGAGATTGACGGAGGTAACGTGGAACACTGACTTTGTAGTAGATACTACATAGGATATAAAGATATCGATTTTGCAAATGGCTCAATCCATGAAAATTGGACATAAAACTGAAAAAATAAATTTTGTTTGTATTTTTACGTCATTGGAAAAAGGATATTTCGGTAAGTAGTTTAGTGTATTAGTATGAAATATTGACGTATAAAACTGTACAAAAATTAATTTTATAACAGACACTTCTTTGTTGTAACGTGAGTCACGAAAACGTGAAAAAGTTTTATATTATCTCAAAAGCAAAAGTATCACTATGTAAAAACTTGTTTTCCGGTTTCTTTGTGATTATCTGAACACATTAATGACCAAAATATGCATATTCCTTCGCTTCAACAAGATGAGATCTGAAAATAAAAGTTGTAACGTGAGTCACATGTACTGGCCAACATGGCGTTGAACTTATAATATTATGTGTGATAAACTAAATCACACTCTGAACTTTAGCAAATACTTTCTGCTAAAGGATTTCACATTTTAGACTCATGAAACAGCAATATTTTAACATTTGAAATTAATAATTGAAGCGGTAGTCGGATGGTCTAGTAATAGGAAGAGATATTTCTTTAATATCAAATATGGTATAGCTTCATCTCAGATATTTCTTCGCTTCCTAAGGTGTTCGAACCCAAGCAGTTGTGGGCGGCGAGGCGCATAATAGGTGCTTTGTCCTCATAGACTTGCAGGCGGCGATTACCTTAAGCCTAAGTGTGTGCGCACTCAACCCGAAGACGCGCACAAGGTTGTTGCACCCTAGCGCATTGTATGTTCTAGAGCGTGGAGTCTTTATTGTCGAGGAACGCGCGCGATGTTTTAAGCTAGCCAACAGAAAAGTAGCGTCGTGAGAGCGCGTCATCACGGCAGGTATTTAAATGTGTGGCGAACCAAGACGGCCCCCCTCCCCCAATACAATTCCCGGCCATTGAGCCGATCGTGGTGGTAAAGTGGCGACGACTCGAATGGTCTGTTTTCGAGTTTGTGACTTACTCGGGAAAAAAGTATTGGTAATTTAAACAGGCGTTCGATAAAAGAAAAACGTTGCCGATATTATGGAGAAGATACCAGCCAGTATTCCGTTGTTCATACTCAAGTAGGGACGTGATCATAATAAACCAAATTAGTGGAACTTTACTTCATAGTTTTCTCAGTGTGTTTGTGTGATCGACAAAAATCTCAATAAAAATCCTTCACCCACGAAACCACAGCATCCCTGAAAAGAGATCATCTCCACCGTGGGACAGCAGCGTGAATTGGCGTCCCAGCTGAGTTACCTGATCTGGACTTTGTCGGTGACGCGGCAGAGGAAGGAGAGAGCAACCATCGTGACTGGCGCCCATGTAGCCCCACACTCACATTGACCATCGCATAATTAAGACTAATGACATTAGGGCCTAAGTAATATGTAAACTAATACTCCTAACCTCACATTTAGGACAGCAATAACATACGCACCATGGTTATGTCAGCTGCAGAATGTCAAAGGAGAAGAAGGGAGAAGCTAAGAAAAGAAGGAAAATATGAAGAATACAAATTAAAACATAAGGAGGAAGTAAAGAAACATCGAATAAAACTGGCTGAAAAAACTTAAAAAAGAGTGGCTAAGTGTAGGGCTATGAAAAAAACAGTCAAAACAGCAGATACAGTTCAGTCTGTTGATACTGAGCCTGTTTATAGAAGTGCACAAGCTTTAGGCAAAGCAATGTCTCGAGTAAGACAATCACTACCATCAACCCCGCGCCTCCGCAAAGTTGTTGTGAGAAAACTATTTCATGACCATTGCAATGCAAGTTCTTCAAAAGATGAGTTGCCTTGTCGTGTTATGCATGGAAATGCAATAACTGAAGAAACTGCCACAGAGGTAAGAAACTTTTATTGTCAGGATGACATCAGCAAAATGGCCCCAGGAAGAAGAGATTCAATAAAAGTTACTGGCTCAAATAATGAAAAATCAACTCTGCAAGTGCGCCATTTGATGTATACCATCTCAGAATTACATCAGATGTTCAAAGAACAGTTTCCACACATGGCAACAGGGCATAGTAAATTTGCAGAGCTTCGGCCAAAGAATGTTTTACTTAGCAGCAAACTACCACATAATGTTTGCCTATGCAAGTACCACGAGAACTTTCGTCTTGCAATGGAAGGTCTTAGGAATGTCATCAGAAATATTCCATTGCATACGAATGACATAGTGAAGAAAATTATATGTGAATACAATAATTCTGAAGACTGCTGGCTAAACAAATGTTCAACCTGCAGTGATGGCAAAGGCTTCACGAAATTTATTGGAGATATAGAAGAAAAGGAAGTGACGTGGTATACATGGAAAAACAACAGTGAAGATCACATCCACAAAGTTGTGGAGGAAGGTACAACTACTGAGCTTGTTGAATTTGTGTGCATCATTCTTCCTCAATTTCTTGAACACTCTTACATAAAGATGAAACAAGCAGAAAGTTACAAACAAATGAAGGCAGAGGCAGAGAAGGAAACTTTTAAATCAAAGGCATTAATTCAGATTGACTTTGCAGAAAATTATACTTGTGTCTCTCAAGATGAAGTTCAGAGCGCCCACTGGCTACAGGCACAAGTAAGTTTATTTACTTCTGTAATGTGGCATTCTGAACAAATGCATTCTTTTGTGTTATGTAGTGACAATCTGTCTCACTCAAAAGAAACTGTGCCTGAATCGCTACATAGCAGCAATTCTTCCCGAATTGTGCAGAAAACATAAATTGCGTATTGGAATTTCTTTGCAACGTCATATGGAAAAGGTCCAGTTGATGGTATTGGTGGCGCTGTAAAGAGAAAAGTTTGGAGAGCTGTTAAACAACAAAAGTGTTTTGTCGGTTGTGCCTCTGACTTTGCTAAGGCTTACATGGATGGTCCTGTGAAAGTTGTGTCTGTATCATCTGCAGGCATTCAAAGCAGAAATGCAAGTCTTCATCTAAAAGATGTAATAAAAAATGCTATAACCATTGCTGGTATATCAAAGGTACACTGCATCACAGCAAATGCTACTTCATTTTCCACCTCATTTTTGTCAGAAAAGAGAGGGAAGAAGGCTGACGTGAAAATTGGTGAGTGGTATTTTGTAGAATATGAGGGTAAGCACTATCCAGGTGAGGTACAGGGAACTGCAAATGATGAGTACCTTATCAGTACCATGGAGCCAGCTGGAAGTAACTGGAAGTGGCCTACTCGTCCAGATGAGATATACTACACTGAAGAGCAGCTGATAAGGAAGATAGGAGGGCCTACAGTTGTAAATTTTCGAGGACATTACAGTTTTTAATAAATTGGACAAATTTGTAACGTGAGTCACATTTATCTGTAATGTGAGTCACAGTGAATATGTGATAAATTATATAATTTCTTATAGATAATTATGTTTGATCTTCATGTGTGTTTGTTAATTAATGTCTTCACTTGATTACAACAAAATATCAGCTTCATATAGACATTAGGATTGCAGATTTATGAAAAAACTTCAAGTGTTGCATATGGAGTGTCCATTTCTATGTAATGAGAGTCACAACACTTCAATAATTAATTTAAAATTCTGAAAAAATAATTACTACACTGTAACAGTTTTCACCTGATGACCTACTCATAAGGTAGGTAAAAATAAATAAATGAGTCTTCTGTAACTATAAGTTAATGTTGTATAGTATGTTATTCACAAAAGAACAGCTCTTCAAAGAGTCACATGGAATTGCCCAAATAAAATATGCGACATTTTACGAGCCAAGAAGAACACTTCCCAGAAAATAAGATTGTCTTCAGAGGCGATTTCTCATCTACCTGAAGTAGAAGAAATCACAGTTTAGAAAGATCATTATTCTCGAATCAGGACCTGGTCCATCAGAAGAACGTAACAACACAAAATCCAAGACAAAACCAAAATGAAAACTGAAATGCGACACTGTACAAGAAATTATGACAGAAAAGAATATTATGCAAAGGAGTTGAAAACTGATATGGAAATACTGAAAAACAAAAACAGACCTTGAAAGAGAGAAGAATTAGAAATAGGCTAATACAAGAAAGAAACGAAATTTTGAAAGACAAATATTTCTCTGACAATGTAACAGCTGATACTGCACCAAAGGATAAGTGAGGATTGTGTAGGTTATCATCCAACTTCAAAAGACACAGTAGCCAAAGTGAAGCAGTTTACCAACTCATTTCCCACCTACACTGCACACTACGGACTACTCAAGGAATAAATACCCAAATCGGAGGTATCTTTCCTTACATCTCAACATGAGAATTATATATCTGCAGTACAAAGAAAACTGTAAAGATGATGCTGTTTCTCCATTTGCATTTCGAAAAATATTCAATGCCCATATCAATTCACAGTTTCACCCACAATTATCGGACACTTGGAAAACATGAGACCATCAAAATACAAATTAAGGTAGCTTTACCTGCTTAGCAGAATTAGTCTTACTAATAAAAGTTGCTTATTTATGTGTTAAACAATGGTGTAGTTGTACATAGAACAAGACTTGCATAAGCCACGCATACTTTTCTTACCAATAAATACAGTATAACTGGCATTTTATTGTATCAGTGTTATGTAGTACAGTATATGTCATAACTTCATCATTTTATTACATTGTAGCTCCTTCTCGTCGCCTCTGACTAAATCTCGTTCGATTCCTGAAATGTGACAATCAATATTACATCAGTATTTACTGTTTACGTAGATCGCAGTGGGTTTAACCTCAAAGCACAGAAAGAAATGGAAAAAATTAAGAAAACAAGATCTCAAAATTGGAATAATACATCATTGTGTATATTATTAAATTTAAAATCTTCTTCATATAATAATGTATTCTTTCATACATTTTCAGGCATTGCTAAAAGATTTAGTTAAGCAAGAAGTAGAAGTATTGGAGTGTAAACAGACGGACACAAATACCAACAACAACAAAAATAAAGCATGGCAGAGAATACATGGTAATAGGTAAGCATGAAATTAATAAGCCACGGAAATATTGAGTTAATATTTTACAATGCCATGAATGCTTGCTTTGATTACAACAGCCAACCTCAGTTGGGAACTCAAAGGAAAGGATTAATTCTTCACAATCCTTCAGCTCTGAAGAATCGACAACTGTAGACCTACCAAAACAGCCAACCTCGGTTAGAACTGCAAAGAAAAGGTTTAAGAGAAAACATTTCATGGGCGACTTTGAAGAGTGTGACATGAAGTCTCCTAAAAAGGCTAAAAAGTGCCTATTCATGGCTCGGAATACGATCAAGGATCAAAGAAAAAGAATTAGGAACTTAATGAAGAAAAATGTGAGATGTAAGAAGAAAATTAATTCCTTAAACTCTTTAATTGCCCACATACAAAAGGAACTGATGATAAATGAAAATGCTGCAACAGTGCTAAAGGTTGGTTACAGAAGTAGTTAAAATACAATGTATTTTAAAAATCTTGTTTTAGTATTTTTATGTCACGTCCCTACTATAAACTGGTCTTTAAAGGAACATGTCACTTGCTGGTTAGGTCAGGTGACATTGTTATAACAATTTTGTTCGAAAGAGGGTATATATAGAGTGTGAAGAATGGAGAAAAGCATAATGGAAAAACAAATAATTCACAGTAAAGCAATTAATTTATTACAATAGAATCTAACCTAACCCAACCCATGAGGGATCTAATATAAGAAATTACCAACATATTTGCATGTGCACTTTCATATGTTAATTGCCCTTAAAATGGGAACATTGATGCTTTTATAGATGCCAATGTTATAATATTATTAAGCAAAATTAAAAAAAATAAAATTGACTTTTCATAAACGATGTAAATAACTAGGCAAAACAGCAGGATCTGAGAGATTTCATGGTTGTCTATTAAATAGAATGTTTCCATGGATGTTAAGTTTAGAGGATCAGATATAGTATAGCTATCCATCCATCATGGATCCTCCTGTTTTCCCAATGCTGTATTTATCTGTTATAGCTATGTTGTTGAATAAGGAAGCAAGAATTTAACTATTATTTTATTTTTCTCCTTAGGCTGCATTTTCTGGTCCTGCACAGGAGCTATTTAAAAGAATGGTAAAAGGAAAAAAAAAAAAAAAGAGACATATTCTCAGCAACTGCAAAGTTTTGCCTTTACACTGCATTTCTATTCAGCTAAAGCATAGGAGTATGTCCGGGATTAAAGAATTATCCCACTGTATCTCTTGCATGTCGTAAAAGGCGACTAAATGGGAACCCAGTGCCTGGGGGTATAGCTGGCCACCCAGTCCCTGGGGTTATAAATGAAGAACCTGGTCCTCCAGGTTGGGGGTTGGGCATGGGGTTGACGGCCCCACACCGTAAAAAACATCTTGTTACGGAATCTGAAGAAGTAATTGCCGGACAGACTTATTCAAGACGACATAGTAAATGACTAAAGGATTTACGATTTAGATCGTGGATGGATGGCATCAAGACTTTGGGTGTTAGAAATTGGAGAAGTTTGGCATTGGATAGGGAGGAATGGCGAAAACTTCTGAAGAAGGCCAGGGCCCATGAAGGGCTGTCGTGCCATTGATGATGATGATGATGATGATGATGATGATGATGATAGGAGTATGTCAGGAAAACATTTAATACATGTCTTCCACATCCTCGTACCCTAAGAAGATGATACCAGCATATTGATGGTTCATCCGGCTTTACACAGGAAGCATTAATAGCGCTTAAACTAAAAGCTGAAGAAGCAGAAACATCAGGTAAATCAGTTGTGTGCAGCCTTCTCATGGATGAAATGGCCATTAGGAGTAAGATTGAATGGGATGGTAAGGAAACATGTGGCTATGTTGATATGGGAACTGAGGTTGATGACAATTCATTACCAGAGGCGAGGGAGCACTTGTGCTGTTAGTGAATGCTGTTAATGATTGTTGGAAAGTTCCAGTTCGATACTTTTTAATGGATAGTTTTTCAGGAGAGGAGAAAGCAAATTTAGTGAGAGATGCACTTACTATGTTACATAATACTGGAATTCATGTTAGCAATTGCATTGATTTGGCTAGTGTGAACATATTGAATTTCTCCAGCAGTTCACAACCAAATTCAGACTTAGTGTGAAATGCTATTCTGAATCCTTCTCAAGACAGAATTACAGATACAGAAGTGATACCAATATTTGATCACGATTATTGCTCTTATCCACAATTTGAAGTACTATAATCATATGTGTACGATGTTGTGGCATACATTGCTGGATTTGTGATCCAAAGAGTGCGGAAACTTATTAAATGTGAAACTTGCCTGAGTGTGATCGAATGCAAGGCATAACAAACGCCTAAACTAACCAAATCTAACCTGTCACAGATGCAATGTGTTTAAAGGGAGTACAAAGGGAAGGAACTACCTAGTGCTAGTTTAGCCGAAAATTGAATTACAGCATCAATAATTTTGAAAACTATGTCAAGAAAATGGTGTGGAAGTATTGATGAGAGATCCAGAAATTTCGGCATTGGAGTTTCCTTTATTTCCTTATCACACTCGGCCAGTTGAGAGGTGCATGAAGCTTGTGACTGAAGCTTCCAGTTCCACTGTGGGTAAAACATAGATGATTTATAAGCAACCACATAAACTGATTCAAAAGCAGTTTTACCCAGATTTGAAACAAAATCAGAATACAGTGTATAAAAATAAAAAAAAAGTATTAGGCCGATACTGTTATTTGTATTGTTTTTATTCCCGTTTAAATATTCAATTTATGTGAAATAACGTAGAAATATTATTTTCCCTACGTTTTTATTTAAATAATTTCTGTGTCATGACTTCATTTGTAGGTTTTCATTTTATTATTATACTTTTATATTTAGTTATAAGGGCTATTGCGAGGATTTAATTATAATTTACAAAACATCCATGTTTCTTGTTACCTGCGTAAAATTACCAAGGAAATTTTAAAACTGAAACATAATGGATTAACATTTTTCTTTACATTTTTTCAAACATTCATTTTATGCGAAAGAGCGAAAAATCATGTTCCTTTCCCCTTACTATTTGTATAAGTAGCTGCCAGTTTGTTACTAATTTGTGACCTTTCCCTTTTTATGGGATTACATAATTGTTATGTAATCTGTGAATTAAAGTATTATATAAAGACACAGGCCTACATTCTAGTTTTAGTAGTAAATAAGCTTACTGCACTTACGAAAAAATTCTAAAATGTTAGGTTTAATAGAGCCCTCAAGATGTTAATCACAAAATCAAAGTTACAGTATTATATTTAATGTTTCTATAAGACAACTTTCCTACACTATTACCGTTTTCAAATCAATAAAAGTTAAATGACCTGTTTTCACTTCACCCTAATGAAGACAAAAAATGTGCAAAGTTGTTGTTGTTTTTTCTAATGTCAGGTATTGAAAATAAAATCATTTGACTTCTTGCACTCCAATATTTTTCAAAGATATTATCATGGCCAGCCACTGAAGCACAGATTTTGGGGTGTTCCGAATCCATTTCTTGGTTTGACTTGCACAATGGGCAGTTAGGGGAATGATATATTCCAATTCTATGCAGGTGTTTGGCCAAATGGCCTGTTGCCAATCTAAATGCAGCTACAGACGATTTTCGTGGTAAACGGGAATTAACTTTGGATTATGATGCAGAGAGTTCCATTTTTTCCCTTGAGCTTGTGTCATCAAATTTTGTTTGTTGAAGTCTAAAGTACGTACTGTCAAGTGACAAATAAATTGCCATAAATAATTTTTTTTAAACAATAGTGTCCTTTCTTGTGTCAACTTCTTTGTTTCAGTCGTAATACATTTTTCAGTAACTTCTAACTTTAATTTCCTTACAAAAATGTTGACAGTAAAAGTATTCCATACCGGTACTATTTTCATGACACACTTATGGCAGACTTATCTTTAAGTTATTTCATACTGTACTATAAAATAAGTCATTAAAACAAGACACTTGTTAAATTCGGATCTACCAAATTTTTTTTATCTTAATTCATTTTAGGATAAGCTGTCATATTCGTAAACTTTGTAATACATTGCATATACGTATAGTACACCGCTTAATGTTTTGCCCGAGATCAGCTGATCGGACAGAGTTTTATTTTGGTGCCACATTCATCCGGTAGAGCAGTATTCAACGCCCTCTCTACTTACTTTAATGCTCGAAGAGTAGGAGTGCCCAACATAACCTCAAATCAGTTTTAATGTTACATCAGAAAAAATTACGGAGAAAATGGCAAATACAGATTTTATTCTATTGCTTTTCAGATTTTGTGAATTGAATGAAAGGGAGAGAAGTCTCCAGGAGGTGAAACAGCAATGGCGTTGTATGAAACTGCATGCAAGAAAGTCGATATCTGCACATAGGCAAGTCACTTCCAGGACTGGTGGTGGACCCAAACCGCCGAGTCCATCAAAAGAAGCGGTAGAACTCCTTGAAATGATACCACTTGAATTTCAGGAAGACTTCAATGAATATGACAGTAACAGGACACCCATAAACGAACTATTTTCTAGCCCCTAATTTTCGTTTAATACACACATATCTAAACTGGGCTTTAACCTTACGAGGAAATGCCGCTGCCACTGTATGGAAGCGAGCCTGAATTAAGTATGCCTGCTGTGTGTTCGGCAGTTTTCTGCATGAACAGAAGTGATAAAACAAAGAGTATTTCATACTACAAGTAATAGTTAAAAATCCACTTTGTATTAAATAGCTTGGTGCCTTGAAGGTTAAATTTAACTTAAAGAAACATGAGAGTAATTTTGTTGCTTTTAATAATTAACAGGTTTCCTTTACGAGACAAGGAGTTGACAAAAATATGGGTGTTAAACATGAAGCGAGACAAGTGGGTTCCAACTACTAGAAGTTACCTCTGCTCATCCCATTTTGAGAAGAAGTATATGTATAACACCAATGATCAGAGACGACTTTTATCGCGGGCAGTCCCAACTATATTTTCTTTTCCACCACAACTACAAAGAAAAACGGAGTCTCACGACAAGTGCCCAGAAAACGTGTTTCAGAAGAAGGTTCTCTTACTTCTGAAAATACATCTACAGCACATGGTAAATCCATAATATAACAATAAAATACGCAATTCGGTCAAATTTCTTTTTATTGCATTTTATGAATTCAATAATATAAGTTCATAGTTGCACTGCTTTGGTATAAAATAACACCATCTTTGTAATTTAAAAATTTAGTAGGTCTAATTGTGTAAGTTTGTGAAGTATTAATTGTTTGCATAATTGATCTGAGATTAGCCTACTGACCTTCAGATTTAAAAGTAACTAGATTAAATTAAATATCTGTAATATAAGGAGTTGACTGTTATGGTAATAGGTCTATAGGATGTGTATAAATTTTATTCGTTAAATTTATACCATATTCTTTATTATTTATTCTTTCAGCTGCTTGTGATGATCACAATTATTATCTGCGAAGTCCTAAGAAGCCAAAGGAAATGCATGATCGGGTACTTAAACAGAACGTGGAATTGAAGAAGCAGTTGAAACTGATGAAGCAGCGCAATGTGCGAAACAAAAAGAAATGGTAAAGTTAGAAAACTGAGTGACTGGTTTAAATAGAAGATTGTGTCATTCAGTGTCTCAAATTGGCATGTAACCTACTTGCAGAAAAGGGAACCCTATTAGATGAGAATGGTAGTAATATTAAATGGGAATTCTTCTGTAAGTTAGTACATCTGTAAGAAAGCGAGGGTTTGCATGCTGGAAACAAGCTTAGGAGGCAGCACATAGAGTATCACACTCAAAAGATGAAAGTGGCTTTGGCAGCTCAGACTCTTAGTAATTCTGTTGCAAATGCCATGGTATTTTGTAAGGAATTGGGCCTAAAAGAATTCCATGGGTATGAGACAAAAGTGAAGTTCATAAAAATGTTGAATGATGCTTTTGATTTACTAAACTCATGTCACCCCAAGGGGAAAGGCACTAAAGTACCAATTTTCAAAGGAAATAATATATAAAAGAATTGATGAAGATGTAAGTTATTTTAAATCTGTCACACTGACTAATGGAACTCCGGTTTATCTGTCCAACAGAAAAATGGCTCTGTATGGTATAATGTTAAATTTGATGTCTATAAAACAACTTGCTGAAATATATGTATGGAAGGAGAACGTGGGGTTAAATTATATTTTAACTCCTCGAACAAGTCAGGACCACTTGGAGTTGTTTTTTTCTAGCATTCGCAGCAGATGCGGAAATAGAAATAATCCCAATGCTATTCAGTTTAGATTAGCTTACAGAAAATGCATATTTGCTCAGGTAGAAGGATCTCAGAATGGAAACTGTCTTAAATTTGAGGTAGACTTGCTCCCACAAATCCCTCCTGTGAGTAATGTGAGCCCAATAGATTTTGATCACGATTATGTACCAGAATATTTGTCACTGAGCATGTATTCTGAAAGTACTATTGAGTATTGTTATTGCAAGTTATCTTGAACTCCTTGAGCGGGGACAGAGGGGCAGAGGGAAGGAAGCGCGTTGGTGGAGCCAACTGAGTTGTTTGCGCATGCTCCGCATCATAATCTCTTATCAAGAAACATAGAACTATTTCCTTCACTGCGTACCAGTAGTGTTAACATGGAGCAGCAACCATAGGGCAATAATTATGGTGAAATCACACCACCACGGAAAAAAAGTAATGCTGTTATGCACAGCAGAGAAAGAGAAATTATCGCAAATATAATTAAGTATTGCGAGAAGGAAAAATTAAACAAATGTTTGTTGGAACCTCTTGATAAAGAATATGAGAGAGTGGGTAAATACTCTGGCAAAAGTATTAGTTCCGTGAAGAGAATTAAGAATAATATTGAATTACAACCGAATGGACCTCACACTACTGTACTCCGGGAAAGAATAGGTATATAATGTTCAGACATTATTGCTATAATAGTTATGTACAATAGTGTGTGTACTGTGAGTGACATAATGAATTACCTACTGTTGTAAGTTATTATTTTGTTATAGTTCTACAAAACATATTATTTCATTCCAGAATTAGCACTTATGTAAAGTTGAAGTAGACGACTTCTATCAACATGCCATTTGGGATTCAATCGAAGAATTCTATCTTGTTCAGAAAGTAGTACCTACAATTAAGAAGATAATTCCGAATGGATGATGCCATTGACGAAACAATAATTAATTTTGGACCAAGCGATGATGGCAGCAATGATAGGGATATGGATTGTGTATAATTGTAAATTAATGTAAATTCAAATAATAAGCCTGTAAAATATTGTTATAAGAATATGTACATATTAGCTGTAGGTGCGAGTCATGTAGGCCTATATAATGTATAGAAATAGCTGTAGTAACTCTACCATTGCCAGTCACCAGCCCAGATGAGAGAGGAGGAGTGTACACACGATTATATTTAAATACTTACTCATTACAGGTTAATTAAAACCTGCTACGAAACTATGTCCTCCTCTCAAAACCTGAGTGCCGTGAGATGATGTCTGTATTGAACCCAGTTCTTTTACAGTAGAGAGCCGTAAAGTGAAAGAACCAACGTTTTCTGAAAAGAGTCACGTTACTCGAGGGAGGGGCAGCCTTGCCGTGCAATTACGTTGATGAGTACATGCTGTACCGAGCAGTTCGAAAGACAGACTTAGGGGATGTAAGGTTCAAGATAACTTGCAATAACAGTACATAGCTGGGAGCATAATCAGACAGGTAGCTAACAAAAGTGGTTGCACTGAATGTTTCGAACTTCTTTATGCTCCTAAAGACATAAAAAAAGACTGGTTTGATAGGAGTGAAGGATGTCAAAGACAGCTTAATCAATCCTGATACTGATAGTATTAAAATTTTTAATGTTGCTGAAATAATGAGGACTTGATCCTGAAATGTCACAAAAATGTTTTGTTAAGATTTCAAACCCAAGTATTGCAAATTTTGTCAGGTAGCCTATTTGTAAATAATGACCACTTGTTTACACTAACTGAATTTGGAGAAGAGACCCATTAAGCCATACTTGTAAAACTTCTCCTCAAGCACTATTTTACCTGCAGAGTAAAATCATTTATGTAAGTCGAAATCTTTTGAGCAGAGAGGTAAAGTTATCAGGAAAATGTACACAAAACTTATTCTATTTAAAGGTCAGGGAATATACTGAATAATTGTATAGTCCATATACTTGGTAATTGACTTGTTTATCCTTTCAAAGTGAATTAATCTGCTTGCAAGGTACTGTACCTGTATTTTTTATTTAATTGAATTGTTTATATTTTAAATTGAATTAATCTACTTGCATTGTACTGTGTATTTTTTATTTAATTGAATTATTTAGATCTGTAAATTGCATTAATATGTTTGCTATGTACTGTATATTTTTGTATAGCTGAAATGTTGAAAATGCTTGCTGTGCATTGTATACTTTTGTAGAGCCATCAGTGTAGCTCATTCGGCAGACTCGCTTGCCTGCTGATCCGGACTGCTTGGGCTTGAGTTAGATTCCCGTTTGTACTGATTACCTGGTTGGGTTTTTCCCAAGGTTTCCCCAACCATAAGGCAATTTTCAGGTAATTATGGTGAATCCTCGGTCTCACCTCATCTCACCGAGAAATTGTATACGGTAACTCTTAACCTGTTCCACATCTTAAAGTTTCAATGCTAATATAAGATATATATGGAATACAGTAAAAAAAAAAAAATATAATAAAACATGTGGAGAAGAAAAAAATCGACTCTGAAAGAAATGAGGGGTACAGAGGGAAAATGATGGATGTCATATTCTTGTTAAGACTGATATAATGGTCTACTTCGGTAAATTATTGTGAAATTTATTAATGTTCATTATAAAGTCCTACGAATTTCACTCAATTCTCCTTGGTTTGTCCATAACAGCCAACTACATATAGAAACTGGTATTGACACAATCAAACAGTTTATTATTCACAAGCTAAGAAGTTCTATAACAACCTAGAAAATGTTCCAGGCGCCATCCACTACTCTCTCGGAAGGAAGTCCACATTTCCCACCAGAATCAAGAGCCGACTTCCAATGGACCTCATATTATAATCAAAATTTATCATCACACCAACCTACATAAATAATTATTTATTAACAATTATTTTTGTTCATTGAGGAGCCCAATCTAGGCTGCCCTCAATTCAGTGTCATATATTGTATTTATATTTTTTAGAAATGATCTGTATAGTGCTAAATGCGCTGATCGATCAATAAATTATTTAAAAAAAATTAATGTTCATGTTAAAATAAAGGATAGGATTACTGTATCTGTGGTGATAATTCTCTTATCAGTTCTTATATGAATGTTAAATTTTGTAGTAATCTCCTGAATCATCACATGACATCAGATAACAAAATTTTTAGGCCTACATTTATCATTTTTCCCATGTATCCTTCAAATGTTAATGATTTATAATACATAATTATTAAAAATAAACTTTGCCTGACTTGTTTATTTTCCTTTAATAATTTCTTTCCTAAATATGTGACGTACATATTAGTACATCTGCCATGCCCCTTTCATTCCCATGACTATAAAAAAAACATGGCGGACAAATTTTCAAATGTCTTCAAACATGGCGGCTGCAAAGTCACTCTATGAAACTTTAACTCGTTGGTTTGGGGGCTGTAAAACTACATTCCAAGGATTGAATAGAACTAATGGGAAAAAAACTCTGCCTCAACATGTTCTCAATACAATTTGCCTGAGATATGACTTTCACTTTTCAGAAATTTTGAAAATCTGTTAAAGTTACTTACAGTGTACATTCTTTTAGTCTGATGTGTAGACGTGTACTTGTGAGTTTAATAAACTTGGAGTGATGTCGCAGAAGCAGAAGGCTTATTCAGTGAGTGAATTATAATTTGAGTGAAAAACAGGGAAACAAAGGGAAGTTTATCACGAAACCAGGGGCGGCCCGTCCTTATGTGCTACAGTACAATAATCATTTTTGCTCGAATAATGTATTTGTAATACCATAGTATTTGATCTGGTATTTGACAATTTCCCGTGGTTATAGTCATGACGCGTTATAGAGTGTTTAGTCTTTGCTCTTCGCTCTTTGATGCCTCAGGGGATTCATTGTGCTACTCACAACTTCACATGAAAATGTAGACATTTATGCGCATGTGCGAAGCTGAAATAACTGCTCCGATTGGCTATTTTAACGCGGAATAATGCTGTAGTTAGTTTCAGCGCAATACAGCTTGGAGATTGCAAAAGTAAAGCGTAACGAAAGAATGCTTGTTTGTGGAAGAGTTCGGAACTATTTACAATGTATTTGAAAATTCAAGTGTTCGACTGCTGCTGCCATCTACCAAGGCATTCAACACACTTGCGAGAACATCAAGCCAACTTCCGTTGCATCAAGTTGCAGTTCCTGGTTATTGCCGACAACAACGTGTTTTCTGTGTGTGGTAGTATGAATTCAGTTAGTAGTTTAATCACCTATCCTTTCCCTAGGAGGACTTTGGAAGAGAAGATAAAAGTGAAAGAGATCGGGAGGCAAACTCCAAATTTAAATATATTACAGGCTGCAAAAGGAGGGAAAAACTTATCGTACATCAGACTGTTTAACCCCAAAGTGTATGATAACGCGTGGATATGTGGCTGTGGAGAAAGAAATGCACTCTTCTGTTTTCCATGCCTCCTCTTTGGAAACAGTGACTGCTGGAGCACAACGGGAGTGACTGATCTAGGGCATCTTAATGCTCTAATTAATAAACACAAAGGAAATGTTAAACATTTAAATAATCTATTAGATTTAAGTGCCCTAGGCAATGTAAACATTGCAACACAGCGAAGTCGTGCCTATCAGGACGCCAAATGGAAACACAATCAGCAAGTTGAAAGAAATAGGTATGTGCTCTCTCGAATAATCGACTGCATTAAATTTTGCGGTGCTTTCGAACTTGCATTGAGAGGGCATGGTGAATCCGAATCTTCTGAAAATCCAGGAATATTCTTAGGATTAATTGACTTCATGTCAAGTATAGACAGTGCTGTGAAGGAACATATGGACTCCAACCATGTTTTCAAAGGGACTTCCAAAACAATCCAGAATGAACTATTAGATTGCATGTTGGAAGTTTGTCATGAAGTGATAGTGGAAGAAATTAATCAGCAGACTTTGTTGCTGTTATGGCAGATGAAACCACCGATGTTTCTCACCAATCACAGTTAGTATTGGTGTTTCGATATGTGAATAATGGTGTTCCGTGTGAAAGATTTTGGGGGTTTTTGAAACCGGAGAGACAAAATGCAGATGCAATTTCTGAATGCATTTTGAGTGTACTACATGGGTTGTTCAAAGATAAGCCTGAGAAAGTTATTGCGCAGACTTATGATGGAGCATAAGTGATGAGTGGAGCAACTGGTGGAGTGCAAGCTAAAATAAAAACTCAGTATCCATTTGCCGCGTTTATTCACTGCTACGCTCACCAATTAAATTTAGTGATGGAGCAAGCAGCCTCACAAACTAAATCAGCGAGGCTATTTTTTCTTAATTTGTCTGCTTTTCCTTAATTTTTTTCAAGAGTGCCACAACATTTGGCTGCATTGGAATCTGTATCATGTAACAGCATTCCTAGTGGTTCTGGAACCAGGTGGAACTTTAGATTAAGAACTGTCAGTGTTGTGTACGAAAACCGGGAAGAATTATTGAAGTATTTCGAGAAACTGGAAGATTGTGCCCATGATAGGACTAGTTTGGAAGCTAACGGTCTTCGACGTTATCTGGAAGATAAGAATTTTCTTTCGTGGCTGGAATTTTTTCACAAAATAATGCCACATGTTGACATTCTATATAATCAATTGCAGTTGAGATCGACCAATGCAGTGAGAGTGAAAAATGCAGTGTCAGTGTTCATTCAATGCATTGGTAACATCAGAGATACAACAGACTGTTTATTTGAGGTTCCTCCTGAATCAACCAGCAAACGACGGAAAATGGAACCCCAGCAAATTGAAGCCAAGGAAGTATGTGACTATATAATTCAGGAAGCTACTCACCGTTTCCAGTCTTTAAGCCACCTAGACGCAGCAAAATTGTTAAACAGCAAATTTTTTGACAGTTTTTCGCGTAACTTTTCCGAACGCGAATTTGAAGTTGCTGTCAACAGCTATACTGTACTTAACAAAAGAGTGTTAAAGACACAACTTGGAGTTCTCTACGGAAGACCAGACTTCCGAAATATAGATGGAGCTGTTCAATTGTTGCGATACATAGTCTCCAACAATTTACAGGATCCATTCTGTGAATTAACGAAGTTATTAAATATTTTGGTTACAACACCAATGACCACTGCTGAGCCAGAAAGATGTTTTTCTTGCTTGAAACGTATAAAAATGTTTTTAAGGAACACTATGTCCCAGGATCGTCTCACTGCTCTTGCAATGCTGTCGAAAGAAAAGAGTATGGCGTCCAAGATGGAGGGGTTTAACACCAGGGTAATCGACAAGTTTTGTAGTAGGAAAGATCGTCGTATGGACTTCATATTTCGTCATTAGGTGAGTCTCAAATTAAGATAAATACATATGTGTATATAGTAGGCCTAGGCCTATATAGAGGTTGTAGCACACTCATTATTTTGAGCACCAGCCGCTACTGCACGAGACTGTGGTTTCAATGGAAGAAAACTAAGTCAAATGGATGTGTGCTGATAGAAAAGTCCAATATAAGGGCAAAGAGAATACATTATTTAAGACTCAAAGATATACAGATCAGAAGGACGCAATATAGTTTACCTAGATAAGTCTTACATTTTGTCATCTCACGTGTATCAGAAATCATGGTGTGATGATAGTAAGAATGATCTTTTTTCACCTGTGTCAAAAGGTTAAAGACTGATTATAATACGTGCTGGTGGAGAAATTGGTTTCGTACCTAATGGCCTACTCATGTGGAAATCTCATCAGGCATCGGGGGATTATCACCACGAAATAAACCAACAGAATTATGAGAAATGGGTTCAAGAAAAATTAACTCCAAATTTACCACCAAATTCTGTAGTCATTTTCGTTAATGCTCCCTATCATAATGTAATATTGAATAAATCTCCAACATCCAACACGTCGAAAAAAGAAATAAAGAACTGGCTCAACAAAGAAGGAATTCCATACAATGCAAAAATGTTAAAACCTACGCTGTATGAACTACTTAAAATTGCCAAGCCTAGAACAGTTACATATTCGGTAGACAAAATTTTTATTAATGTAGGACTTCCAACATATTCACCAGAATTAAATTCGATAGAAACAATTTGGCTCATTGTAGAAGGGTGGGTTGCATCGAGAAACAAGGCATTTACTCTTTCTGGTGTACAATAGCTGTGCGAAGGAGCAATGACTGCAAGTGACTGGGTTCTGATTTGCAATCAAGTAAAGCGAATTGAAGACGAGTACATGGAAAGAGAGGTGCATTTCGACAACATTGTAGATCCAATCATCATAAATCTGGGAGGTGTGAGTGATGACGGAAGTGAAGATTCCAGCAGCAGCAATGAAATGGAGGACGTTCACTTGGAAAACTCATATTAGCAGCATGATCAGTTAATAGTGTAACGAAAAATTCTGCCTCTAGATACTCTGTCCCCAGTATACCTGTAAGTGTTCTGAGAGTTGGACAATGTAATATGACCAGGAATTGACTTTGAAGTAAAAAACTGACTGTGAGAAAATCTCAGCTATTGTAGGAACATCATGGGGAGAAATGGAGGAATATGGACTCACTGAGATTCTACCGTGCGAATCTGACATTTCTGTATGTGCACCCAGTCTGTACTTTTCAGTAGAAAGTTGTTAATGTAGATGCTGAAAGTGGAAATTATGCAATGGGGGATGATGGCAAGACAGTGCAGAAAAATCAATTTATTCTGTAAGAATGAATTGGTGGCAATCTTAAGACCCTTTTTTCACTATGATTTAGTATAATATCTTTTGTGAACATGATTACAATACGAGTATTTTAAATTATTGAAAATTTTTATTATTTTTTGGTACATTGTGACATTACCATCAACAAGCGTTGATGTCTAATTAATAAAATATAATTTTAAACATTATTGCTTATTTGTTAAAAACAAATGGTACGAGATCATATAAGAATGACAGATGCTCTTGGGGTGTAGAAAATATGCAGATAGCGATGAGGGTATTTAAAGTCAATGGAATGCCTCTATCCACAGTGGCTAAAACATTTTCAGTTCCGCAAAATACACTAATGAGGAGGGTTATAAGCAATGAAAGCATTCCAAAATTCGGACAGGAAACAACATTTACAAAAGATACTGAACTGCAGTTTGTAGAACACCTTCTCAAGCTTAACACCATCGGGTATGGGTTAACGTACAAGGAACTACATAGCCTGACTTACAGATATGCATTTTCGAATGGAATAAAACACAGTTTTAACAACGTTCAAGCTGCAGGAAAAGATCTCAGTTTACATATTGCTGAAGGTCTGTCTCACTCTCGAGCAAAAGGAATGACCAAAGAAAAATCACTGTATTTTACAGCAATCGGTCAAAACTATGGATGAACTGAGCCTATGGAACAAACCTTCACACATTTACAACTGCGACGAAATGGGCCTACAGCTGATTTACAAGGTTATATCCATGTGTGGCAAAAGAGATGTGGTTAGCCAAACTAACTGTGAAAAGGAAGAAACAGTCAGTGTGATGGCATGTGTTTCTGCGACAGGACAATATGTTCCTCCTTTCGTGGTCATGAAAGGACAGAAGTATAATGATAACTTCGAATTAGGAACACAATCTGGAACAAAAAATTGTCCTTTCAGAGAGCGGATATATGAAATGGGAACAGTATTCCCAGTTCTTGGATCATTTCATTAATGTGAAGCCTCTTGGACTTGTAATTCTATGGATATGGACATGGCTCTCACTGCTCAGATCCTCCAACCCTAGAGAAGGCTGTAGACAACAATGTGCATATGTTGTGTTTGCCTCCAGTACTCACAGACTGCAACCGCTTGATGCTGCTCTCTTTGCTCCTCATAAGACATTCTATAATGATGACTGCAGGAGCTACGTAAGAAGAAATCCCGGAAAAGGGATCAACAAAGTGGCATTTGGATCTATTTTTGCTGAAGCATGGAATTGGATAGCCACAGTCGGAAATTCTGTAAATGGAATTCATCCATTCAACCCGAATCGCTTGCTTGACCTTGTATTTGTTCCTGCAACTATCCACAAAGTCACAACTTTCTCACTTCCACATGCAGAGGATCCAGAGGTGCAAACAGTAGGCCGTTCTTCATCATCACAAACTAATAAAGTGGGAGAGTTAAGGGAGAGTACTGTGACACAGCTGAGAGAAGAAATTCCAAACAGAAGATGTCTTGAGGAACTTAGCCCAATACCATCAACTTCAGGAACTGGACTAAGAAAACGTAAAATGGGAGAATTTCAAATTTTGCCAAATCCCTCATTCATCATCGAACTCAAGGACAAAAAAGCCAAGGCAGCAGCTAGGAACACAAAGAAAACGAAACCCGATGCACGTGCTAAAGACAGTGATGATATGTGCAAAGTGTGTAAAGCTATATAAACAAGGTGAAAACTGGGTGAAAAGTCTCAATTATTCCTCCTGGTTTCATATTATATGTGTGGAAAATGGAAATGATCTGTACTTCGTTTGTCACAGTTGCTACAGTGATGACAGCGATAAGACAATGAAATGTCCATTTGCCCCAAGGAAATTTCCATTTACCCCGCACTATAGGGTCAAACAGACATATGTTGATCATACATTTGTTTAATTTTTCCTGAATAGAATAATTTTTTTTAAGAAGTGTTAGTGTCAGCATTATTTCAAATAAAGTTTGAAAGATATTAGCAAGTTGAAAAGAAGGTTGAAATGTGAAATGTTGTGTTATTTGAAAAACTTGCTTAGGCTGTCCATTTGTCCCATTTTTACCCTACTCAAAACATGTCGATTATCTCTTTATCGATTTACTGTCAACTCGATTTAATAAATTTCATATATTGATAATGATGATCAGATGATTGATATACGTAATATCGATTATCAAGTTTTTTATTCCATATGGGGTTGGCTAAAATGCATCGCGTCGGTTTACTCGGTCATTTGCTTTCGATATCGCAGCAGAGTTGGATAATTATTCTAGTTTTATTGACAGAGTTGGTTGAACTTGTGAAAGACGTGCTCCTTCGCAAAATGGGTGAACAACTATAACTGCTCATGAAAGAATCCAGCTGTATTCCATTCATGGACTTTATGCTTCAGACACTAAGACAGTTTTCTGTAAATTCTGCAATTGCTGCATTGGAGAATAAAGCATTTTCAGAATGTTGTTTGCAAGTATTGTGGACACCAACAAACAATGTTGACAGTGAACATGTTTTATTACAGTATGGTGCTGTTGTTTCAGACAGACGATGCAATTTGGAGGAAAATGCTGAGCTGTTCACAATGTTATCTTTTGAGAAATGAAAGGTAGAAAGCACAAAGTTTCCTTTGGAAAAAAAGTAATGTTAATTTAGAAAAAAAAAATGGATGCTAATTTCAGAAAAAATAGATGCTAAAAATTCAGGTCCCTACTTATAGCTGATCTGAAAGAAAAAGATGCTGCAGTGAAAAAACTTGGACAAGCATCTCAACCTCATAAACAAGCAATAAAATTAGGCCTACCAAAGAAGAAGACATTCACAGAATTTGTAGGAAACAAGGAAGTAAGAAAAAAAGTTCTTGAAACATATAAAGCAACTGTGAAAACAAAAAGCAGCCATACTGCTGAACATAATTACGAAAATAATAGTACAGTGAAACTTCCCTTAACAGACACTTCCAAATAGCAGACTCCTGTCAATAGTGGACATTTTAAAATTCCTCTGCAAAATAGCATTGGCCCTTATGATAAAATTTTTCCAAATAGTGGACATTCTCAATAACGGACGCGGACACTGAAATGTATCTCCCAAAAACGATTAAAACTTCCAAATAACGGACAGTGTGAAAGAAAAAAAGAAAAAAAAAAAAAACGGTTGTAAATTAAATGGAATTCTAAAAGAATTCTTTGCAACAATCATTATCGTGCATTTGAATGTTCTTGTACTTTATTGAAGGTAAGCTGCACAGTTGTTAGTTGTGATACTGTACGTGAGCAGTCCGTACTTTCTTAGTTTGTCAAATTGAGTGTTCGGAAGTACAATCACATTAAAAATGTCACAAAAACGTAAACGTTTGTCACTAAGAAAGAAAGTGGATATTGTAAAGCATAGTGAGAAGGAGAAATTAAGTGTCTGTGAGCTGGCCACAAAGTTTAATGTGGGAAAAACTCAGGTTAGTGAAATTTTGAAAAACAAGGATGTTATTTTAAAATCATACACTGAGAATGCAATTCTAGATTTCTTTGTGTAAGGTGAAGTGGTACAGTGACTGATGTTTATTTCATTTACAAAACATTTACTGGTACAATTTCTCTCTGGACGAATACTGTAAACAATCTCACTGTCTACTGTACTGTAAAATATAGTGTTGAATACGTATGAGAAATTTTAATGTACTGTATACATACTAACGATTTTCTAAATAGCGGACACTTCTCAATAACGGACATTTAATTTTTCCCCTGCGGTGTCCGCTATTGGGAAGTTTCACTGTACTAGTAAATAAAAAAAGTGTAAATCAGTGGAAATAAAACTAGAAGTGAGCTCCTTGAAGTCACTCAAAAACAAGCAACTCCTCACTGAGTCACAGACCAGGAATGAAATTGAAATTATTTGTCAGAAGATAAATAAAAAATGTAAAAATTAACTAAAAGCCACTGCCACAAAACTGCGAAATCCAAGGATGATCATTTATAAACTGTGATGTACCAGAGGAAATAAGTGTTAACATTTCATGTGAAGTTATCCTACAAAAGGATTCTGAATTAGATATCCAAGGAATTGATATCGATCAGGTTCATTTTTAGAGACAGAAGGAATGCAAACAACCTGTTCTCGAAGTTAATTCATAAATGAGAAAAAAAAAAAAAAACTCATTGGATTATATGCAGCAAGTTTAATCACAGAGCACAAGACTGTAACAAGAAGTCAATGTGTCCACTCTGTGCTTCTCAGCATTCAATTCATGACTAAACTTGTGAAGGAGAAAAGGAATACTTCTTTAGAGATCACAGCATTACAGACTGGGTATGGAGGCAATTTATTAATGAGGTTGTAGTTGAATATACTGAAGTACACAGCGAAAAAGTTGGAGATGGTAATATAGTTGAAATAGATAAAAGCAAATTTGGTCGTAGGAAATATAAAAGAGGTCATTTCGTGAAAGGGCAATGGGTTTTTGGAGGAGTGGAAAGGGAAAGTGGGAGATGCTGTTAGTAGCAATAAATAACAGAAGTGAGAAAACTGTATTCATCCTAAAACTAGAGTAATTTCAGACTATTGGAAAGGATATTCATACCAGCACCTACCTGTAAACCAGAGTATTGAATTCATTAATACAGAAACAGATGCACATACGAACACAATCAAAAGCACATGGAGACATGTTAAAGCATCATTACCAGCCTACAACAGACAATATATGTTTAGGAAAAGAATGAAAAGTGAAGGACAAGACATTGCGAAGAAATTCTTGGAAATTCATTGGAGTAAGAAGTAAAACAATGTGTTTTAATGCCAATGTTGGTTTGTTTTTAATTTAACAGCAACAGTGCTAGAAAGTGACACACAGACAAGGTTATATATGCAAGCAACAGTTGGAAGCAGAGTGTGAGGGAAGATGAGGAATGAAAAATGTCGAGTCAGGAGTTTTAGTAAGCAGGCCAAGGATAAAGAAAGAAACGAGAAGCAAGCAGAAAGTAGGAAATGATCATAGCTTCACAAGGAATGTAGTGAATGCAGCAAACAAGAAAATGCAGAAGATGACTAGGATAGCAGACAGAATGAAGCACACTTTGAAGAAAGGTGACGTAAGTGATACAATTGCAAAAAAGCATGCAAGTGTTAAGGTATGCATTGACTCCTAGAATGACAATTTTTCTTCAAAAAAAGAAAATTTTGTTTCTTTTTTTTTTTTTTTTTTGTCTCATATTATAGCCTGATTCTTCTAGTTTTTAAACATATATAACACGTTTAGATTTTCCAACTACTGATGGACGAAATTTAATTTTTTTCATACTCCATGTGCAGCTGCTTGTGCCAAGAAGTGGGTTAAATCTATTTACGAAAGGTTTATAGACCCCAGTATAAGCAGGTGTATGCATAAGACTTAGAATGCAAACGAGTCTTTCAATGATTTGATTTGGAGACTTTGCCCCAAAGAAATGTATGTACTCGTAGGTTGTACAACCCTGAAACTTGGGGTCATGGATGCTATCTGCCACTTCAATTGTGGCAACGAAGTCGAATTGGACATATTCTGGAAGATGAGCATCACCCAGGAAAATACACAATGGCTGGCGTGAATGCTGCAGACGAGACTCGAACCCTGAAGGTCAACATACAGTGCACTCCTGAGCAACAGCAGTGAAGATGGTACTGGAGGGCCGTGAAAAAGAGGAAAATTGACCTCAAGACACAAGAAGAGAACCTCACCTATCTTGTAGGAGGGTTTTAGGAGCATAAAAGTGATCCTCAGTGGTGATCTTTACTGTAAACTCGACAAACCTTGCCACAAGACTATGCTGATACTGGAACTATTACAAAAAGAAGGGTAACAAACTCTTGAATAAAAAGGAGGAGAAAACCTATATGGCACCAAATAGATCAAGTACAATTGACCTCGTGTTTTACAAAGAAATGGACTTAATATCATATAACCAACAAATTATGTGATCATCACCTGGTGCTCCTTTGAAGAAACACCTGCCAGTAGCCACAAGGTTCATACTCTCAGACAGCTTAGAGAAACAAGAAAATACCCTCTTCCAACCCATCTCAAGACATCTAAACAAAAAAATCTTAAAAAAGGATAAACAATCCTTAGATGAAGCAACGACCCTTATAAGAGATCATCAAACGGACTTAGCTCTGAACTCCATCCTAAATTACATCAGAGCAGCACAAATCGAGAAAACTCCAAGAACACCAAAACCATGGTTCGATGCAAAATGCTATCGGCTCTGTAGAGAAGAATGGACTAATGGAAAGCTTCAAGATCTTACTAGAGTGGGATGCAGCCGAGAAGGTGGCGTGAAGACGGTTGCGTGATAGCATTTGCACGCTTTGTGGTATGACGTGTTTTCCGCTGAGCCAACAGAATCATTTCAGTAACAGACAATTGAGTGTGTGGTTCACGAGTGGATGTTTTAAGAGTTCTATTGAAAATATTGCGATAAACGAATTTAGATTATTATTTGTGTGTGTACTATAGAAACATGGACCAAGGAAGAGAAAAACGGCAAGTATTACATCGGCAGGTGAGAGAAATAGTGTTTAAAGTGTATTTGTACTTCGTAAGCATCGAGCAGCAGATGGCGAGATGTGGTCAATGTAAGGAAAGCGACGTTGCCACCTCAAAAGAAGACAGCAGTAGCATGTTGTATCGGTTTACGAACAGTGCAAAAAATAATAAGCTACGGAAATAAAAATAATGTAGTGTTCAGATTGCCAGGGAAAAATCCTAAGAGGAAAAAAACCAGTCACAGACCTGGATAACTTCAATAAACATGTACTGCGTACAACAATATTTGACATGGACAAGAATGGTGAATATCCTACTGCATTAAAATTGGTCCGAAAAATGAGAGAAGCAGGGGTTTTAATGGCAGTAGGGATTCGACACTGCGGATTTTGAAACAAATGGACTTTTTTAAAAAATGCAATGACAGGAGGAAGTTTCTTTTGGAAAGGGTTGGCAATGTTACAGCTAGAATGGCCTTCTTAAGAACAATTCATAAGATAAGTCTTTGATATTCTACTTAGACGAGACCTGGATAAATCAGAATCATAGCAGGAGTGCCTGTTGGCAAATGAGTGATGGTTCTGGAGGATTACGGGTACCAATTGGTAAGGAAGATCGCCTCATTGTGTTGCATGTTGGTTCATCTGCTACTGGCTTCATCCCGCAGTGCAAATTTATATTCTGCTCAAAATCCAAGACATCAAATTCAGATTACCATAAAGATATGGACTATTCACTTTTTAAGAAATGGTTTGTGGAGAAATTATTGCCTAAGATTCCACTCAACTCTACAATAGTAATGGACAATGCCAGTATTCATTCACTTCAACTAGAGTGAGCTCATCCACCAATACCCGCAAAGCAGATATAATGTCTTGGCTTTCGAGGCACAATATTCCTCACACATCTTCCCAGAAAATAGAAGAACTTCTCATGTTGGTAAAACTATTCAAGTCGAAGACAGTATCATATGAAATAGACAGCATTGCCAAAGAACATGACCATCAAGTGGTTCGCCTCCCCCCCCCCCTACCACTGCTATTACAATCCTATTGAATTAATTTGGGAACAAATGAAATCGTATGTTGCCGAGAAAAACAATACTTTTAAAATTGCCAACATCGAGACATTGACACATGAGGCTGTTGAAACCATATCAACTGAGGCATGGGAAAACTGTGTACAGCACGCGGAAAAATTGCAAGAGGAAGATTATGCACGAGAGATTCATAGGAATGATATAATGGAGCCCTTCATCATCAATCTTGAAGATAGTAAAGACAATGATGCAGACGATGATACGAAAAACAATCTCAGAGATATTTCTGATTGATGTTCAGGTAATTGTCTACTTATTAATATATTATAGTTTTTAATTTTGTGTTTAGTATTCAATGTTTTTCTCTTTTGATTCTGTGTCTATTGTTAATTTAATTTTTTTTTTCTTGATTGCATTATGAAATGAACATATTTATGGATTCTCAGTTTTAATATAAAGATACACGCAAGTGCAAAAAGTACTTTAGTTTCGCAATTTAACACAGCTTTTGGTGTTGCACTTTGCGCTGTTATGAGTAAGCAACTTGGCATCTCCGCATCTCATAGTTCTGTCTCTCTATACACTGGGAAAAGTTCGAAACCACCTTCCACTCTAGGAAGTACCAGATCAAGAGTTCACCAATGGAAAAACACAAACAAGGAAGAGAGAATGAAATTGCTGGCATTTCTTTTGCTACAAGGAGTTGATCAAAAGCCTGAAAACAAGTCCTAATTTCCAAAGAGAGAAATACTGGAATCACCTATATATTCAAAACTCATTACTGAAGTGAGATTTCACATGTTACTAAACTTTCTTCATTTTGGTTATGATCAAAATTATGATCCAGCAACATGAGATTCCAGAAGGTTGTACAAAATAAAGCCAGTATTGGATCACCTCAATGACAGATTTATAAAAGTTTACACACCGGAGTGTGAAGTATCAGTGGCTGAATCTCTGATGTTGCAGAAGGCATGGCTATTTTGGAAATATACATTCCATCTAAAAGGACTAGATTTGGCATAAAGTCCTCGAATTGTGACCGAGACACAGTTTTTAAAGATTCACTGAAAGATGTATCTTACAGATCGAAAGTGGTGATACAGCTGACGGCTCCACTTCTCAATCAGGGATACCGAGTTGCAATGGAGAACTGGTTCTCCAGTCCTGATTTGTTCAATAAACTGTATGTCAAAGGGGCTGATGCCATGGGAACGCTGCGTCAAAATAGGAAGCAGCTAAATTGAAAAAAGAAGAGAATGTTGCAATGTTCAAAGATAAATTGATAATAATGAAGTGGAAAGACAAAAAAACATATTTTGTTTTATAAGTACAACTCATGGAGAAAATTTTGTCCAAACCAGGGATCGAAGCCAAGAAGTAACAAAAAAAAACTCACATGGTTGTGGACTACAATTATGATGGGAGGAGTAGATATGAATGATCATACCTAATGAGATACTGCACAGCAAGGAAGAGATTGAAAAAAAATCTACTACAAAATGTTTCAACATATGACATATCTATTGTTGGAATTCATAACTGCTGTAAAAAAAAAAAAAAAGGAAAAATGACTAGGTTAAATAGAAAACTTGAAGTACAATCGAACCAAGTTATATCTCTAGACAGACACTCAAAAACTGCTTTTCTACAAGGATAAATGCTCCACACTATCCGTCTTTCATCCCTCCTATGCAAGCCCCATATTGATGTGTTACTTCATTGAGATGCATAAAGCACTGATGAAAGTGAAAGCATTCTTTAATGGACACAACATAAGTGACAGTGATTGTGAAAATGTACTTAGCCTTGAAAGATTATATTTAGAACTCAGGCACAAAATGTGTATGAAATAAGTCAATCACTGACTTTTTCAGTAGGAATAGTGTACATCGTATTTATAAAGGTGCATTCAGTGTAATAAATAATCATTCAATTGTTCATTTTGTACCGTACTTACGCATTCAATAAACTTTATCCCAAGTCTGCAACTCCGATAGATGTTGTGAATGACTGATACCATTCGATAATGCATCACAATACATATATACACATATTTCGAAATTGAGCAAAGATGCATATAGCATAACTTACGTGTAAACAAGTATAAAACATTTTGAGGCATGTCCATTATGTTTTTAAAACATGTTAACGAACGAGAAAATTCTATGTAGAAGTGGTGAGGTGATCACCGGATAGAAGGGAAAGTTTTCAAGATGAGAGGTTAGATAGTAAATTGAGGATATTATTATAGTAATAGGCCTAGTAAAGGTAAAATAAGATGCTGCAAACGCCAATAAAGTTTGTGTTACTGTAATTAGAACATGATGGGAGTACGAATACAGAGATGTGTTGACGACTCATTACTAAATAAGAGCTGCAGAAATAAATATATCATATCATATTTATAATTTTTGTTCTCCATTCTCCTAAAGAATTATGGATCGAGGTTTCATTGTATGACATAGATCTGTTGCACTAGCGCTTTCCAGTTCAAATATAATTTTTAGTAGGCACAGGAAGGACATCTCCATTGTCTTAAGCTTTTTGATCACAGCTTATGTGAGGTGCAAAAGTAACATGCTATAAGTCAACACTTTGTAAGTTTCAAATACTCTATGTAAAAATTATAAGATCCTTAGATTACAATTTATTTTCATGGAGTAGTCTGTTGCACAATATGTTTCCAATTCAGTTATATCTTAGTAGAAACGTGAGAGAGACTTGGACTTTTTTATTCTTGATTATTAATGTAGGAATTAACGACACCTTGAATGTTAGCTACACCTTCGTATTCAGGTGAACAAGAAGTGAGAAAGGGTTGTTGGGGTTGTTACAAACAGTTCAACTCACTTGATCTATCCTTTCATGTCTTCCACTTCTTGTTCACCTGATGACGAAGGTACAGAAAAAACTTCGAAACATCGTGAATTTCTTTATTCATAATTGACAATTAAATTTCAAGTCTCACCTCTTCTAAATTATCTACCACTGTTTCCCCCATATTCAGAATAATATAATTTAAGCAGTTTTTCTTTCTTCAGGATAGCAGTCTTCAACTTCTTGTAGACAAAGGACCAAATTTAAAGTGAACAACTGTCTGTTAACTGCATAATTCTTATGGTAGCATCTTGAACACATTAAGTATTTTTACCAGGAGGAGAGTATATTTGTGCATTATCAAAAAGTATTATGTAAGCCACTACTGTTTTCTCCCACATTTATAACAGTATATTTTAAGCAGTCTTTGTTTCTTAAGGGTAGCAGAGAAAGGATCAAATTTAAAATTAACAAGTGCCAGCAGGTCACATAATTATTATGGGAGAATCTTGAAGACGTTAAGTATTTTTTGTCAAGGGAGAGGAGACTTATATGGTACATTATCAAGAAGTATTAATTTTCTAAGGAGTGATTTTCAAGTTACTCTAACAAGCTTAATTTTATTGTGTATCATGTATTATGTTACACATACAGAAGGGACACAAAAATAACTTTTGAAGTTTGCATATGGTTTTCAGCTTGAAGAATCTGTCTCAGAGGGATTGTTTTTAATGGATTTTTTAAAATACTGGGTGATCACTGAGGCCCGGTTTCACCTGCATGAAATCCTCAAATCCCACGTATTTTGAATAAGATTCGAGATTCGAAAACTAGAATCTTCGCGTTTCTTTCGTCATTCGAATCTTTCGAATCCTAACATAAAAACTGTTAAAGCTTCGGAAAGATTAGTTTTAACTCTATTATTATCACGTAATTGTTCATGAAATAGATTTTATTGTTTCATTAAATGAAGATCATATCATCGATAACAATATATATTACTATTTACGAATATGTTATGCAAGCTTCATAATTTTATATAATGAACTAAAATGAAATACTGAATGGCGATCATTACAATTTTGATGACATCTGGATTACCAACATCATCTTGTAGTGGCCCTGAATGCCACACTATTTTCACTATGTCATCTAAAGGAATCTTTCGAAACTTAAAAGATTCGAGATTTAAGGGATTTCAGAACTTTTTAGGCTTCGGATTCGAGAAACATTTAAGATTCATCCCACCACAAATGTAAATTCTGAAAACAATCCATATTGCAGTATAGAAAAACTAGAAATCCTTCATCAAATGTCCCTTCACAACAAGGAAATCGGTATTTGGTGTGCCAATAGTAGCAAACGAATTATAGGATCAATTTTTTTTCAGCAGATAAATGCTGATAACTATATTACCCAATTTTTTTCAGACTGAAAGAGCAAAATTTTGGCTCCTTTCAACAGGATGTAGCAAGAGTGCAACTTATGATACTACAAAAAATTTATCTGAATCATGAATGTAGAAGATAAATTCTTTTTCACATTTAGGCCTATGAGTTCCCAATCTCTTGTACTATTCCTTCCCTGAAGGATTAAATTCCATTCTTTTTCCCTTACAGGAACTGCTTTTGATTTGAATGTGCAGACCAATTTAATCTCTCAAATAACTCTATAACCAAGGTAGTTTGATTGTATTATTCATAAGTTTTCAGTGAAGTGATTTATAAAATTCAAGCAAGCTAACATGTCTAAATCATCAATGCAGATGATAGTGAACATTTATAAAAGTGTGACTACTTCTGAGTCAGAAAATTCAGAGATCCATTTATAATTTGAGAGCAAGAGATTCCGGATATTTGCAACGAAACTTACGAATGCACTTCTTAACATGTTTCTAGCAAGTTTTTATTTTCCAAACAAGTTTTCACTAGAAAAATTCTCCCTAATACTGTACACTACTATGCACTCACACAATGTTTGCCACAATGGTGACTAAACTTCTGCAGAAGGTGGTAATGTAAGTGCCAATCAATATCCACTATAGCAGCACTCATATTATAAATGGATTTCTCTGTATAAAGCAATGTTATAAATATTAAATATTTAATGATAATAATAACAGCCATTTTGAATCTGGTATGTGATAAATCAATTGATATCAATTTTTGGTTGTAGAATTCGAAATGGCCTTCGAAATTGTTGTATCACGTAAGATATTTTAGATTTTATATGGGGTTTTAAAAATATTTTACATTGTTAATGTTGTCATTTTTTCTGGGATACTGTATAATAAATCAGAATTATGATAGTTAAACTCTGTATTTGGATGTATTATATGGTGGAAGAAGTTTTCAGAAGAGTCACTATATGGTAGAAATATTTAGTTATGTGAAAAGTGTACTGGCTATGTCTGGTAGAGGCGACTCAGCTAGCGACGTCAGCCCTGAAGCTGTAGTCAGGTGGTCCAGTGATAGGAAGATATTTTTCTTTTATATAAGACATAGCATAGCTTCATCTTAGATATTTCTCCATTTCTGTGAGGTGTTTAACCTAAGCGACTGGGAGCGCCGAAGCATATAATAGGCACTTTGTTCTCACAGTCTGGCAGGCGGCTATCGCATTAAGACCAGAAGACGCGCACGAGGCTATTGAACTTTAGCGCAGCATGGGCTCCAGAAAGCGTGGGTTTTCCTTGTCAAGGAACGCGCGTTGTCTGAAGCTAGCAAACAAAAGTAGCGTCCTGAGAGCGCGTCACCACAGCTAGTATTTAAAGGGTGGTGTACCGAGACGCGTTCTCACTCACAAAGTTCTCGGCACTTGAGCCGATCGCGTGCTCACTCATACAGTTTCCGGCCACTGAGCCGATTGCGTATATCATAAAGTTCTCGGCATTTGAGCCGATCGCGTACATCATAAAGTTCTCAGCATTTGAGCCGATCGCGTCTCTGATATAGTTCCAGGCCATTGAGCCGATCGAGGTGATAAAGTGGAGACTTCGTGTTCTTAAGTTTGTGACTTACTCGGAAAGTAGTAGCAGTGATTTAAACAGGTGTTAGACAAGATAATTATGTTGCCGAGATCACAGAGAAGACAACAGCCAGTATTCCGTCGCTCATACTCAAGTAGGGACGTGATCTGAATAAACCTATTTAGTGGAACTTTACTCCTTGGTTTTTTTTCGTGTGATTGACAAAATCACAGTATAATCCTACACCCACAAAACCACAGGGGTCCCTGAGAAGAGATCATCTCTACCGGGGGACAGCATCTTGCATCGGCGTCTCACTGGGCAAACCGATCTCGACTCTGTTGGCGACGCGGTAGAGGAAGGAGAGAGCAACCATTGCAAACGGCGCAACCAACTCGTGGCACCGGAAATCGGCGCGACCAACTCGTGGCACCAGATAAACCGTCGCAAATTATAGTCTAGCGTGTGCTGAAATGTAATTTTGTTGGTTTATAAGAGTTTTTTATGCTGCTAAGAAAACTTTAGTGGAATTCTAAGTGTTGTGTTATATTATGCTTGAATTTAAAATGGCCCATATTTACCAGTATCATAATCTCCCTCCCCCTTTTTCTATTCGTTAGTGTGTGATTGTTACAAATATATGTACAAATTTATTATTTCTTAAATTTAAGCTCCTAGTTCACATTTCAATTTGACTCATCTATTTTACTGTAATCGTTACTATTCTTATATGTGTGTTATTCTGTGTTTTTGGCAATCTAGGATGCCTGGGCAGACTATTTCTTGGAAATAAATTATATGTCCACTGTGTATCTAGTGCTGTGTATCTAGGAAATATGACGTGATAGACAGAAACTGATTTTTCCACTGAATTCAGCACCCCAAAATTAAGTAAATTCACCCATTTACAGACCAGATACAAGAAAAAAGTTTCAATTTGTCGACTAGTGTAATAATAATAATAATAATAATAATAATAATAATAATAAATTACGTAAAAACGTTCATACTGTAAAAATTCATGATGATAACATCTTCCTTAAATCGCTGAAAAGTTCTTGCACAGGCTTCTCTGTATCATATTCCTTGGACTTGAACTGCTGCCTATGACCATCAGTTGGTTTAGGCATATTTGATAATTGACATGGTAGAGGTGGTGTGAAAAAGTAAGGATGTACTAATGCCTAGAAGGAAAAAAAAAAATATCACTCAATAATACTGCAATATATGTAATACATTCTACACTCTATCCAGAACTCAACAGCAAAATGGGTAACAACCATCTAATAGAGTGTTATGGTCTGATAAAAAAAAATTACAAAAAAAAATCAGAAAAATCAATGCACTCTAGGTTGATAGACAATGTATAGACTTAGCCTCCACTGTTGGCCAATAGAAGAAGAAGAAGAAGAAGAAGAAGAAGAAGAAGAAGAACGAAAGAACATGGATAGAGATCCGTAAAATTAATGAGACATGATAATGCAAATTGTTCTCATTTTGCCAATTTTTTATTTCTTTATACTTCTTCTCATAACCTCACTCGTAACCTCAAAAAAACACACTTTTGTTTCTCAAAATGAACAGCAACAACAATTGTATTTACGTTTGGGACTGAATATACTACTGGTACACCAACTGTATTTACATTTGGGACTGAATATACTACCAGTACCTATTCCAAATTTAATACAACAAAATGCTACATAACCAACAACTTTGGCATACTGAGGAATTAAGAGGATTCATACATTAGCCTAAGTATTCTTTGCTACTGAAGCTACTGTCATCTCTTTCATTTCATTTCTTGTATTCCGCAGATCTTATCAATGGCTGTACTATTTCCAGTTTGTTTTCTGGCTGATAAACTTTTCACATGATTAAAGTTATAAGTATCAAGAACTGAGTTTAATTTACTTTTATGGAAACTTTCTGAGAGGTAATCTTACGTTTATGTCATCACAGATCACAAATTCCATATGTGATTTGCGAAGTCTTTTCGTTAATAAATGTAAGATGGCTATAAATATTTGAAGAGTCAACTGCAAGAATGATGCATGTCACTTTCTTGTCGAAAATGAACCAAGACCATAGCTTAAGACATATAGAATGTACATACAGAGTTATATGGCATTAACACTGATAGTCATTGTCCAGTAATGATCGGAAAATCACAGTTAAGCTTTGAGCGCTAAGCATTTCAAACTTTCAAATGCTTCTCCTGCAAAATGTATTCCAAATAACATCCATCATTCTTGCAGTGGACTCTTCATTTGTAAATCTACTGGCACCCTATAATAGCACAATAGAATAAAATTTCATATCTGATCACCAATTTGAATTCCACAGATTTCAATATGGCAATCAAGCACAATTTTACTAAATAAAAGATCATCTCTAATATAAATACAAGTACCCCCCTTTTTGAAACATGTCTGCAGAAATTAGAAAAACAATGTACAAGTGTCTTATACTCTATATAGGACACCAAACATATCTGGGTTAAGCACATACAAGCTGAGAAGGAATACTTATTATATTATTTCTCACTGCCTGAATGTTCAAATTCAAAACTCATGTTTCAAATACTGATTATCAAATTCAAAGTGGAATGAGACAACTAACAGTAAATATTTCCCACATATAGATCTAAGCATAATGGCACACTAAGTTGGATACTGTATTCAATTATAATATACCATACCTGCTTAGCTTTGATCCTTTTATCAGAATTATACAATAGGAACTTCTTTGTCAGATCTATAGCTTCTGGAGAACAATCAGGAAATATCTGGTCCCAACCTACTCCTCGAGTTTCTGGGAATGTTATTTTATTATAATCTGGTAACTCTGTTAACCCAGGCCATGTCTCTGTAGTTGGTGTTCCCAATGTCTTTAGAACAATAGCTAATTGCTCAATATCTGTTTCACCCTGAAATTACAGATTGAAGATTCAGATTAATATGGCAAAAAAACTAATCATTATGGGGGAGATGAGAGTTTTCTTGTAAATACCTTGTATTGGCTACAGACTGAAAGATCCTGGATTCAATTCCAACTGGTGGTTGGACTTTTCTTGTCGCCCAAATTTCAGAATAGAGATGACACTAACACATCTTCTCTACAGAATAAATTCATTTCAGTGCGCAAGTATTTTAAGTGATTCAATTCTGGCTATACAAGCAATAGCAACTAATAATTCTCCAACCTCCAGTAAAGTGTTACAAATAAAAAAGATTAGCAGATTATTGTTTAAACAAAATAAAATGATCCATCTTTAATGAATACCTTCCCATTGCAGGACCCACACTAATGATATTGCTGATTTTTTGGCAAAGAGGAGCACCAAAATTTTACAGAAATCAAATCAAACTTACCCTATCATTCTGCAGAAATAATTAAAAGAAAGTTTCAGAAAAAACAATTGGAGCATTTCAAAATTCAAAGTAATGAAAAATCATGGGCAGCTATATTGCAAAATAAATACTTAATTCCCGAACTCCCAAGACTTGATGCTGTAGCAACATTTAGATTGTTAACAGGTCACGACTATTTGACTGCATACCTTTATAAAATTAGAATCTTCAACTCTCCAAATTGTATCCTGTGTTGTGAAGACAATTCTACAATCGATCTAGATTCATTTTCCGGGCTGAGAGGCCGTGGTCTATTGGTTGGTTTTATACCAGACGTTTCGTCTGCAACTGCGGCAGACATCTTCAGTGGAGTGGTATCCGAGGTCGCAAGACTCTTCTCGGCATACCTGAGGCAACTGATCCTGTGGCTGGTTGTGCGGGCGTATTTATAGTGCGGCTCGCGGGCCGAGGCCTGTTATCGCTGCGGTCCGCGCCGCTTTATTCGCTGCTTCCGTTCTGGGTTCCGTCCTTTTGTTGTAGTGGCTTCTTATCTGTTCTGTTTAGGACCGGGTACCAACACTTGTTTAGCTTTACGCCTTCTTCCTTGCGATTAAAGTTGTTGTTATGTCTATATATTTCGATCGCTTCTCTATGTAGACGGGGGAAGAAGTGCGTCGTCGTGCTCAAAATGTCCGTGTCCTTGAATCTATGTTGTGATCGCCCTCTTGATAGGCATGTGCTGCCAATGCCGATTTGTCGATCTGTCGTAGGCGGCAATTCCTATTATGTTCTGTAAGTCTCGTCCTGACGCTCCGCTGTGTAGTACCGATGTAGACCTTGTAGCGTCAGGACGAGACTGACAGAACATAATAGGAATTGCCGCCTACGACAGATCGACAAATCGGCAGTGGCAGCACATGCCTATCAAGAGGGCGATCACAACATAAGATTCAAGGACACGGACATTTTGAGCACGACGACGCACTTCTTCCCCCGTCTACATAGAGAAGCGATCGAAATATATAAACATAACAACAACTTTAATCTCAAGGAAGAAGGCGTAAAGCTAAACAAGTGTTGATACCCGGTCCTAAACAGAACAGATAAGAAGCAACTACAACAAAAGGACGGAACCCAGAACGGGAGCAGCGAACAAAGCGGCGCGGACCGCAGCGACAACAGGCCTCGGCCCGCGAGCCGCACTATAAATACGCCCGCACAACCAGCCACAGGATCAGTTGCCTCAGGTACGCCGAGAAGAGTCTTGCGACCTCGGATACCACTCCACTGAAGATGTCTGCCGCAGTTGCAGACGAAACGTCTGGTATAAAACCAACCAATAGACCACGGCCTCTCAATCCGGAAAATGAATCTAGATCTATAGACTCCGGCCGTGAAAGCCTACACTGCAAGATTAATTCTACAATCACCTTTCAAGTTGTTTAGCTCTCGAGACATTACATATAAGAATGCTGATTGGACTTCATTGGAAATAAGAAAGCAAATGGAATATAACCAAGCATTTGGGCATTAGATTACTACTACTAATTCCAGAATGGTCTGGGAATCCACTCAGTTTCCTGTCAAATTGAGTATCAGATCTTTTCTGGGGTAAAATAGGCACCATGCTAACTTACTCTAGTGTGGAAGTCATGAAAGCATGGAGCTCTACCTCTATGCTCCTTCATAGCATCTAAATGAGACACAACCACCACTATAAGAAAATGACAATGTGGATGTGTTGGATGAGGAAGGTAAGTTCCAGAAGGATGGAGACATTATCTGAATGACTGCAATGCAGGCCATATGGGATAGTTACTACTGCTAACTATTACAGCAATACTTCCTGTGCAATATGATACAAATGTATGACAAAAATAGAAGAATTACTTTACTGAAGTGTTTCAGTAATCACTTCAGGACTATTTTCATGACAAAAATTTGTAATTTTTTCTATTTGAAATCCAGTTCTTTGTAAGAACTATGATGACAGAAATATGTTATCTATCCAACTTCCAAAATAATAACACTACAGTGAAAGTTCTCTTAACGGGTACATCTCAATAGCCAACTCTTATAATTCCACTGCAGTATTACATGCACTCTTATGGAAAAATACCTGTACAATGATCATTTTTTTGTAACAGACACAGGCAGTGATATAAACATAATTTCGAAGACTGATCTCTTGGAGAGTTAATATTTATAAGGCCCTTTTGGGTGAAAGCCTGAAGCAAATTAATGTTGGGCATCACAAACGAAGTCGTTGTTGTTTTCTAATGTCAGGCATTTGACAATAAAGTCATTTGACCTCTTGCACTCCAATATTTTTCAAAGATGTTATCATGGTCAGCCACTGAAGCACAGATTTTGAGGTGTTGCGAATCCATTTCTTGGTTTGAGTTGCACAATGGGCAGTTAGGGGACTGATATATTCCAATTCTATGCAGGTGTTTGGCCAAACAGTCATGGCCTTTTGCCAATCTAAATGCAGCTGCAGACGATTTTCGTGGTAAATCGGGAATTAACTGTGGATTATGATGCAGGGAGTTCCATTTTTTCCCTTGAGACTGTGATGCAATTTCATTCATTTGTTCATTCATAGTATTTCTAACACTTAATTTTTATATACAATAAAATTTTTTAGTTGCAAGATGACAAATGACATAAGGCACAACCTAATGTCAAAATGCTGTTTCTGTAAGACAGTTATGAAAGAGTGATTAACTAATACTTTTCCATACACATAAAAACGAAATACGCAAACAAGCAAAGAAAATATAGAAATTAACGCAAATAAAATCGTATGCTGAAAGAAATAATAAATTTATAAAAAATGGTGTATTAAAAATCGAAATTCAGTTATAATCTTGGATAATGCAAAACTGCTTTCCTCATGAAGCAACATTTACAGCTCAGCAGTAAAGAAAGTGCTTCTCGCACAAAAAACCAAAGTTCGAATCTAGCTTCATGAATTGCAATAAACTGATTTTATTTCTTAAGTTATGGTGTTATGATCAATTCCTCTACCTCCCCTGTAGACTATTTTTCCTGTCACAAGGAAGTCTGAATTCAACACTGAATTTACCATAAATCTGAACACTTTAAAGCTTTATGACAAAATGTTGTAAATCCCATTTCAAAATTAAGTTGAAGCATACTAAGTAAATCTATAATAATACTTACTGGGAATAAAGGCGAATTCGTTAGCAGTTCACCTAATATGCAACCGACAGCCCACAGATCAACAGCTTCTGTATAATATCGAGCTCCATATAACAATTCTGGAGCACGATACCATCTGGTGGCAACTTGATGAGAATAAGGCCTATTGTGCTCTTCCCAAAACATTCGTCCAAGTCCTAAATCTGCAATCTTCAGCACACCTTCTTTACTTATTAACAGATTTGCTGGTTTCAAATCCTGTTGTGAAAACTGTAAGTTAGTAAATATTAATAGGTACATATAGAATTCCTATGCAGACTGGTTCTACTCCAACCTCTACCTAACAACATCTGTTGTCAGATGGTGAGCAGTCGTACGCTGGCGTAAGGACAGCTTCCCTATGCAGATCCCACTCCATCCTTTATCGCTTAGCTTCCTTGGGACAGACGCTCTGCACTACTATCTAAGCCAACAGAACATTACTACCTGAGACCAGTCTGCATTGGAAATCTCTGTATTATGAATAGACCTACATGTTTTTGGCTGGTGTAAATAAAATATACAGGAACACAATGGATAGTCCGTGATCGGCGTGTACTCATATCTCTTAATACAGGAAGACAGACTAAATTAGGCTTACTTAACAGAATAATTAATTCAATTTTCGTATTTTTATTCTGGTTTGTGAGTCAAATTTGTTTCCAGATTACTGAAAAATTCGATAGTGTTAAATAATCGAAATGTTTGAGTGTTTTATTACAGACCCCTTTTCATGAGTTAACAGTGGAGGCCAATGGCCAAAAATGATGCTATACAATATGAAACTATATACTTACTTACTGGCTTTTAAGGAACCCAGAGCTTCAGTGCCGCCCTCACATAAGTCCACCATTGGGTCCCTATCCTGAGCAAGATTAATCAAGTTTCTATCACCATATCCCACCTCCCTCAAATCCATTTTAATATTATCTTCCCATCTATGTTTCGAACTCCCCAAAGGTCTTTTTCCCTCCGGCCTCCAAATTAACACTCTATATGCATTTCTGGATTCGCCCATATGTGCTACATGCCCTGCCCATCTCAAACGTCTGGATTTAATATTCCTAATTATGTCAGGTGAAGAATACAATGCATGCAGTTCTGTGTTGTGTAACTTTCTCCACTCTCCTGTAACTTCATCCCCCTTAGCCCCAAATATTTTCCTAAGCACCTTATTCTCAAATACCCTTAACTTAAAGTGAGAGTCTAAGTTTCACAACCATAAAGAACAACCGGTAATATAACTGTTTTATAAATTCTAACTTTCAGATTTTTAGACAGCAGACTGGATGATAAAAGCTTCTCAACCGAATAATAACAGGCATTTCCCATATTTATTCTGTGTTTAATTTCCTCCCGAGTATCATTTATATTTGTTACTGTTGCTCCCAGGTATTTGAATTTTTCCACCTCTTCAAAAGATAAATTTCCAATTTTTATATTTCCATTTCCTACAATATTTTCTTCACGAGACATAATCATATACTTTGTCTTTTCGGGATTTACTTCCAAACCTATTTCTTTACTTCCTTCAAGTAAAATTCTCGTGTTTTCCCTATTCGTTGTGGATTTTCTCCTAATATATTTATGTCATCCACATAGACAAGAAGCTGATGTAACCCGTTCAATTCCAAATCCTCTCTGTTATCCTGGACTTTCCTAATGGCATACTCTAGAGCAAAGTTAAAAAGTAAAGGTGATAGTGCATCTCCTTGCTTTAGATATGAAACTATATACAATAAAGAAATATTTTCTTAAACGAAATTCTCTAATATATATAAACTATCTACTACAGGGGTTAAGTGAAAAGTTACGGCAACAATTGAGACCTTGCAAAGATAAAGGAGCCAACTGTCAAAATGTTATTAAAAAAAACTATGTGCATAACTTGATCCTAACAGTTTGAATAGGCACTAAGCGATCGCAAATGCTTTATGTCCAGACCCTTTGGCACTTGTATTTTGCTGTAGTTATTGCTGAAAAAGAAGGAAGAGTCACGTGCATTTAGCAATGAAACAGAACTGCATTACACTAAGACTGGGCACTTTGTCTATAAGTGTGAAAATGGCGACAAATCACGCCGAAACTAGTCACTAGGGTAAAGTACCATATTAAGTTTCCTTAGTTAACACAGTGAAGTATGAAAACTGTTAATTCAATCAGTTTTAATTATCATTAAAGTGTTAAAAGTGTGTGAATCGAGAATGAAAAGTATCTAATACATAGCAAGAAGAATTAATTCAATTTACAGGCATTCATCAGTTGAGTAGAAGGTTTAAGGATGGAAAAATTTTGTTAGGTTTGTTCTATACTTTTTGTTGGCCCTTCAAAACTTTAAGATAATTAGCCAGTAACACATAAATATTACGCACTCATTTTTTTTATGATAGTTGAGACTAACAGAGCGTAGATGGAGATCTGATTTGTCTCTTGTATTAAAATTAGGAATGCTCAGGTTAGTACTAAATACATCTTGGTTTTTAATAAAATACATCATCAGAATAAGAATGGATGCACGGTTAGGCCAATATTCCTAAATTCTGGAAAACCTTTTTACATGCTGTCACTTTATGCACACCTATTATTATTCTTTGGACTTTCTTATGTAAGACAAAACATTATTATCTTCTAATGAGTTAAGTGTAGCCTGGCAACAAACATTTATAAGTGCGCAGAAACCAAGTGCTTCTGCCGATCATACTGGAATGAAGATTAAGTCATTTGACTTGAGTCTGTGGTAGAGTGCAGATCAGCTCCTGTGAAGTACAGTTTAAGCTAAATAGTGTAATATAACATTGTTGTAATCATACTATTTCAGGTCAATCTTAAAGTGTAAAATGGCCTATCTGTCTGTGACGCCCCTCGTTATCAGTTAGTGGGTGTGAAAGTATGACATGATGCTCTAAGCAGAGCTGGAAGCACTATTTTAGTCTGTTATCACCCTACAAAAACAGTTCTTTTAACTTTATCTATTGAAGTTATTGATGGTAGCATCCTTAGTTGAGATATTTTTCCTTCTCCTTTAATACGGTAATTTGTTTACCTTTTTATTCAAGACTTTACTTTGATTACTTAAGTATTTAGTTTACTTCGGTAATGAAACTTACAACTGTTTATCACGAAATTTAAACTTGGCCGGGGGGAGGAGGGTGGAAGGAAGAGCGTATTTTGTTAATAAAGCACTTCATACATGAAATGAAAGACAAACATATGTCAACCATTGAAAATAAGAAAAGAAGTTAGAATAGGTAGATGGAAATCACATAGTCACGGTTCCAATGCAAGATAATATGAATATTGTTTCAAGATGCCCCCTTGTTCTGACGTGCTTCCCTTCTCTCCTATTCACGTTTTTGTTCTGATGTGCAAGAGTCGTATCATAAGCACTATTAGCCTGCTGACTTCACCCTCTGTTCCTATGTGCCATATATAAATGCAGATGTTTATAAACAAAAAAATATCAATGTTTTTCTAAAATATATTTTGAAAAATCATGGTATTTATTGTATGTACTATTGAAGCTGTGTATTTTAAATGTAAAAACAACTTCTCGTTTGAAAATCCCACTTTCTGCGCTTCAAGCTCAACGGAAAATGCCAGCTTCTAACTATAGACTTACCCTGTGCATAATTGAGTGTTCATGAAGATATGCAACTCCTTTCAGCAACATTATCATGTATGTTTTTATCTGCGGAATCGTAAGAGGATTTTCAGCATCTCTTAACATTTCCCACAGTCCAGATGGCATGAATTCAAACACGAATACAAAACCCAATCCTTGTGGAAATACATCAAGTAACTGTACAACCTAAAAATACAAACATGACATAATGACAAATTAATTGTTACTTATAAAATCTGTGATCAACATACATTTTACCACATAGGTCACTGTCACACTCTTTCGAATTCTTGTGGACCACATACCAATAGTAAATTATCACATTATCACCATATTCTGATGATGAATTCAGGTCCACAAGTTTGTGTATTTTAATCTGAGAATAGAAAGAACCAACAGCCCTTCTTCAAGGGCTTTACAAGTTGTTACTTTTCAGTATCAAAAGAAACTACTGATGTTACTGCAAATATTTAAAGAATTTCGTGGCAGCTACACTTTCTGCACTCTACATATTATGAAAAAGATTTTATAGCATGTTTCTGCGCAGAAATTTCTCATAAACTTTCATGTTATACTCCCGCCGTGGTAGTTTGTCACTTCCAGCCAGAGGTTATGTCGAATTTTCATTCTTCCTTAATCTAAATTTACATAATCCGGGGCAGCACTATTTCCTACAGGTCCAGACACCAGCTCAAAAATCTAGGAGCAAATAAGTTATATATACAGAAGTTTTAGAGTACCAACAAATACTACTATTACTATTATTACAGGAGAACCTCCGCTATCTGTGGTAATGAAGAAGGGTGGCCTGAACGGTTAATGGAAAAAATCAGATAATCCGTACTATAAAATATTTTCATAAATTTTCTCTGCGGTGTTGTTTACCATGCTAGATATGAATCAGAAGTTCACTAATTTAAGTCTGGTTGTCAACGATGGATTTTTAAGGGCCAAGGAAATTCTCTGTGATGGCTATCTGTGGAAAGATAGAAATAGTACAGGTCTTGTGTTCTGTTTTTTCATATTTTATTCGCTTTGTCCTTTTTATTAAATTGCGCACAATTGTGATGTCAATTTCGTATTCTGATGCGAGACAAGTTACGGTTTTCCCTTTCCCCAAACCGCTCAATTATTTGCACTTTTTTTTCGATATTTATCAAACACATTTTCTTCTGACATTTGTGGAACACATTTTGCATAGACGTTACACAGTACAGCCACTGGAACAATAGGACAAGGACTGAATGGTCCACAAGTTTGCTTTAAATTTCTTTGAAAGCAGGTAGTTACTATTTTGCAAGTTGGGAAAACACCCACACCCTGCTTCTATTGGCAGCAGCGACTTGTAATAACACACTCTAGAATAAATATGTACAAATATAAGATACTGTAGCCTAGAACTACATGTTTTTTTGCAGCAGCAGAAAAAAAGAAGACCAAAAGAAAGACAGTTGGATAATCAGCCAATTGGTTCATAGGGTGACAGATAAATGGGGCTCTACTGTATTTTATATTGTAATCTTCATCTTACGATGTTTGGTGACGTATACACGTCCGTTGATGTGACATATTAATGAATTTAAATACTATTATAGTCACAATCATGCCATGGTATGAAAGAAAAATTTCACAACCTCGAGCGGGAATCGAACCTGCGACTTCCTGTTCTCCGGTCAGGCGCTCTACCACTAAGCTATCGAGTTCGTCTCACGCCAAAGGCTTGGAATTATCCTTTCATACTGGCGACTCTGTTATAGAGTACTGTCCATAGCGTCTGATCTAGTCAGCACTGTTTATACCATGGCATGATTGTGACTATAATAGTATTTAAATTCATTAATATGTCACATCAACGGACGTGTATACGTCACCAAACACCGTAAGATGAAGATTACATTTGTAAAGTTTCTTTCAACCCATAAGCAGTGCTGACTAGATCAGATGCTATGGACAATACTCTATAACAGAGTCGCCAGTATGAAAGGATAATTCCAAGCCTTTGGCGTGAGACGAACTCGATAGCTCAGTGGTAGAGCGCCTGACCGGAGAACAGGAAGTCGCAGGTTCGATTCCCGCTCGAGGTTGTGAAATTTTTCTTTCATACCATGGCATGATTGTGACTATAATAGTATTTAAATTCATTAGTATTTTATATTATTTTCCCTGGCCAGAGCCCCAACCATTTTCCCTGACCAGGGCTCCAACCACGGTTGGGGCCTTTGGGAGCTCCTTGTTTGCCTAGGCAGAAGTTTGCCGATGCATGTGAAAACAATGCGACAATTTCTGTTGTTATACATCTCCACTTCCTTGCTATAGACTGAATTGGACCTGCTGGATTTGTGACTAATTGCTATAACTTACTGATGTTAACTTTTAAGAGTAACTTTCTATGCTGAGTATCTCTTTCTCTATGTACTGTAACATAACCAAAAAACAAAAGCACATGGAAAATATGCAAGTCGTGAAGACAATATGTTTAAAAGAAATATCTACATACAGTCAGCTCTGGATATAGTGAACTCAGTTACAGTGAACATTCGACTATAGTGAACCTAAATCGTTGGTCCCGACCTGCATGCATTAAAAAGTACATTAATATTTCCGTTTATAGTGAACTCTCACTTCGGTTATAGTGAACCTAAAGCTAGAACTTCCCCAAGAAAATGTAATTTAAAAATGGCCAAAATGGTAATTCAAGAAACACTTTCTCCTATAAACTTCCAAGAATATGTTCAGAACAAAATCTCAAACCTTTTACTCCTAAGCGCATTGAAAGAGAAAGGATTTGTTCAGCTTCCTGGACAGCTTGAAACATGTTAAAGAGAATAGAGCATGCAGTGAGGTATAAAGGAAGGATTGTAGTTCTGACTCCTTTAAAAGAGGTTATTAAAAGAATAGGAAGAAAAAGTGTTTTCTTTTGTAAAATACCGATGGGTAAATACAAGAAGATTAGAGTATAATGGTCCTCAACCCTTCCTCCCGCATCTTTGTAAAAGTGAACCTGGGGAAATTCCAAGGCCGAGTACACAGTAGCATACTTCTAGATCGTGGGAAGAGGTGCGAAATCGGTTAGTGCCTACTACCTACATGGCTAGGTTAGATTCAAGTTTCGAACTGTGAACATCAGGATGTCGAAGTGTAAGGTGTTTAAGTTGGAAGATAAAGCGAACATTAGTACTGATATTGAACGTGGGCTGAACCCAAACGGGCATTAATATTGTATATGTAGGAACGTCAGTAGTATAAAAACATACACTTCGGTTTTAGTGAACCTCGGATATAGTGAACAAAATATGCTGGTCCACAGAGGTTCACTATAACCAGAGTTGACTGTACAAATACGTTAAAAAGTCTAACTTCTTACTAAGAAGATTGACTTTCCTGCACTGCGGATAACCTTTGAGCAATCTAATAATACTCGTATTTATTTAAAACACAAAGTTCTTACATATTCACAATCAACTTCTTGTAGTGCTTTGATTTCTCTGATAACAGTATTTGGGATTCCATCTTCCAGCCTCTTTAAGAGAACTTTCTTCAGTGCAACTTCCTGGCCAGTGTCAAGATGCTGTCCTCTCAGAACCAATCCATGAGCACCTTCCCCAATTTTTCCAACAACTTTATAATGATCCATGGCACAGTCTTTCAGTTATCTGAAAGTAAATTACTTTTTGTAATGTTACGTTCTTGGGTTTTTGCACCATGTCATATATACAGAACATCCAAAATTTGGAACTGTATTTTATTTCTTTTACCGTTGCAATGACTTATTCATTACGTGAACGTACTTATCTATACAATACATACATACAGCAATGAAAATCTTGTGTGGCGACAAGATGCAAATTTCGGAAAAAGTTTTCAGAGAGACCTGTTCCAGCTGTAAGTACAATAAGAAGACTTTATAAGAAGTTCATGCGGACAGATTTGGTAAATGATGAAAAACTGTTCTGTCAGAAGAGAAATTAGACGAGATTGGTGAAAGATTGGACTGCAAATTTCATAAAAAGATGTCAAATGTGTGTTTCAATAAATGGAAGACATTTTCAGCAATGAATGTGAGCTTGGTAAGTACTGTAACTTTTAAGCACTGTAATAGTATGATTATAGGCATAAAAGTGTCAGAGATGCACGTGTGTTCCTTGCGGTAACCAACACATTGATAGCTGGGCCTGCTCTGGACAGAAACCCGAGCGCCCCCAACTAACCTCACTGTATATCAGATTGGTCATTCCCATGTTATGATATGGCAACATAAAATGAAAACAACTACCAGAGCCTCCACCATCGAAAAGACATTTTTTGGCAATAACCACTCAATTGAAGTACAGTTGCTTCATGCGATTCCTTATGATTTCTTCTGTTTAGGTATGATGGCTGCACATAAGTCAGGTAATGAAGGAGAATCATCTCGTGAGTTGCAGGGCTCTACAGTACATCATCCCTCCTGTATGAGGATGAAAACGATTTTGCATAGAACATAGAGCTCCAAAGTAATACACATTTTCCATAATTTGTGTATGTTTATATAAAATTCTCCAATTCCTAAAACTATATAGTTTGTATTTCAAATTTGGAAGTGACGTGTTAAGAAAAATCTGGAGTTTTTAAACTACAATTTAGCAGTTTTTTTAAGCTTGTGCAGCAGTAAATGAAATTCTGAGTTGGCAACACTGCTGATCACATGTTGCATTTGACATCTAACCACAATTCCAGATATGGTTAGCCTATTTGTCGCCATTCTGGTGTCTTTTATGTTCCTTATGGCGACGAAAATTTCCACTTAGTGACCTGGCTACTTTTCTGGCGGCTTTAATGTTAAAATTATAAAAATAATTTAATTAAAGCATTTTTTTCTCAAGACTGTGATCCACAACACATGTAATATTCTTCAGAACGTAAAATATTGGTTAGTTATTGTAGTCCCGTTAATTTTCAATAGATGGCAGATTGCGTAGAAAACTTCCCAGGCTCTAATACACGGATCTACAACGTGTATGATCTATGGTGTACAATGATATTCTCCCCCCCCCCCCATTTTTCGTGATTGGTGGATGCAACAATGTCAAAGATTATTCACTTGTAGGCCTAATACACAAAACTTACTGGGGTAGTATGAAATAATAATGCCACTACATAGTCCTAAGTGCTATAAACATGTAATCATATAGGTCAATAACTTTGTCAAATTACTCTATTTATTACTGATTTTATATGTTAAACTCTAATTGGTTATAACATATAACATAGACTTGTTTTCACTTTAAAAATAATATGTTAAAGAACACAGTCTCTACATCAAATGGCAATATAGAAAATCTTAATTGAATTGAAAAATCCTTCTTATTCTGAATAATGTATTTGAAAAAGTGGAATTTTGAATAGTAATTATTAGTTTATATTCTTACAAAACATTGCGATTAGTTTGAAATAATAAGTACTGCAAACACGTACACATTAAATAACTTTGCTAAGTTACTTTATGTAATACTGATGTTTAGCTTATATGTTACTATCTATTGGTTATCACAAGAGCATGTTCATGATGCTCATTGAGAACAGATTGTTTATGTAATATGTTAATGTAGATTAGTAGAATTAATATTTGTGAATATGTTCTGGTCTAGTGGTCAGAGCTTCTGGCTATAGTTCATGAGGTCCCGGGTTCGATTCCCGGTTAGAGCACAGGAATTTTTCCTTAAAGGGGATTATTCCTGTGTTCGTCCATGGTCTGGAATTTAGGTTAAGTTCAGATTTAAGACCTCTCCTGGCACCACATTATCATAATCATCCTATCACATCATCGGGGTAATGTAACTCCGCCTTCCAGGCGCCCCAACCTCAGAAGTGAGTTACAACTAAGCCACAGCCAGGAGAGAAGATCAGAAATGTCGAAAAGGCAACCTGGTGGCAATGGATTAAAATATTTGTAAACAATAGAATAAGTACAGGTTGAACAAATAGCAAAGTGCAAGTATGAAAGATAGCCTATACTATTTTTTTTTAAAGATGGGACATGACAGGAGCATTGCGATTGGAAAAACAATTGAATGTCACATAGCGTGGTAGGCCTGTTGCTATGGTAACAACGGTTGAGTTGCCAAACTTACAGTTTCCACATGGCAAGTACTCAAATAACTCTCTTGGCGATATTTATTTTGCACACAATGTTAGCATTGGTTCGTTTCGTCTTTGATTCTCTGTCGATTTTTGTATTGCTTTCTTACCTTCGCGTCGATTGTCAATGAATATTTTAATGTTAGCTTCTTAACGACAATTGCTAGCTTCCATCAGCTGGCAGTGTGGTAGTCCATATTGGTAACATGGCATTGTAGTTCCAAGCTCGGCCGCTTAACTGTCATGTCCCATCTTTCAAAAAAACAAGTATATACATCATAGCTGAATAATACCATTTAATAATTCTGTATCTTTGTATTAACTTAAATAATATTAACAACAAAATTATTACAAATTTATGAATGAATATAAATTGTTATGTTCATGATTACACTGTAGGTCTTTTTTAAGTTTATTACTCCTTTCACTATCAACTTCAGAGATAGGCCTAATTGGCTACTTTCTGGCGCCTTGTTGGTGTATAGTTGGTGACATTGGTCTGGAATCATCTGGCAACCCTGCATCCAACAGTTCTGGAAAGTAAATTCTCGGTAACGAACCTAACAGATACTTTATTTTCCTTCTCCAGTAATGGAGCTGACATGAAGCACAAAAACATTGGATATTTCTATATTAAAGGCACAGTGCAAAAAAAATCGATAACGTTTAACATAGCGAATATCACATTGAAACAGACCCACTATTTTCAACATCACTATTGTAAAATTAGCTTATTAATTAGGTGGGCTATTCCAAAGCGAAATAGAAAAAAATATATATGCTTAATCTTTCACACCCTCCTTGCCGAGGACGCTAAGATGTAGTCTATAAGAATATAACACCAGACCATCGGCATTCGAGCCCGGCGAAATTAATGTATTACCGGTAATTGTAATTTGAGACATTTTATAAGACAGAAAATAAGATTGAATAATAAATATTTTACCACTGATTTATTGGGAAAAATTATCTGCTGCTTCTGTGTTGGGAAAAATTATCTGCTGCTTCTGTGTTATTTTACGAGTTGTCGAAGGCACATTTCTCCGCAATGCTAGTGAGTGGGACTAGTCGAACTGGTAGCAGCAACATATATTGAGTTTTAGCGAAAACGTGTACCTCCATCCAAGCTCTCTACACAAGTTCCCTGTAACATTTTCAAACCCCATTTTCGTAGTTCTGAAATAATTTTGTTAACAAAATAGCGGCAAGTTATACAGATGTGACAATTTTGCCTCAAGTTGAGTGTAACATCTCCTCTATGCTTCACACCTAATTACCTAACCGCAATACTGAGAAAATTTAAAGACTATCACAAATGTTCATGTAAATCGACTTGGTCTCTTTTCCACAAACAGCTTTTGGGATTTGGGTTACTTTTCCAACCTAACCTAACAACGGCTAATAATCATAACGATCTAGTCTTGTTTAATTTAGCACAGTAAATATTATTAAGCAAGTCAAAAACAAGAAGTGTGTAAATACATCTCAATGTTTACAATAAAGGTTAAGAATGTAATTAATCAAATTCTTACGTTACGGAACCACAGAAATACATTTCCTTTGTACCACAAATTTTCAAACGTTACAGTACAAGCACAAGAACACCACGCTTTTAAACAGAAGACACGATTTCCGCATCTCCAGGCTAGCCACAACGCATAACATTCACTAAACAAAAATTCCCTATGTAAGCGCGACATTTGAAAATAAATAAAATATACATATTTGTCATTGACAGCTGCAAGAGGGGCACGCCGAGCAATAAATTACACACTTTTTAAAAATAAAATTAACACAATTTAGAAATGTCATAGAGACGCCAGTGTTAGATAATTTTAAAGGAATCTCCGAGGATGAATAGGAACATCACTTCACGAATGGAGAACTTAACGAGCACTTGCTATAAAGTGGTTAAGTCAGATTAATTCTTTTAAATTTAATTTATTGATAATAGGTGATCTTTTGTTCCGTGCATGCACACTGCACATTGTATAGTCGAATATATGACCACAGTATAAAGAAGTATGACACAGTCCCAGCACATGCGCTATCACTTGCCTGAAGTCAGCATGTACAACGATAAGAATAGTTGGCAAACCTGGGGCCTGTTTCACAATGTTTACAATCTTTGTAAATTGTAAACTTTGCTTGTAAATTGTAAATTTCTGTTTCACAATCTTTGTTTGTAATGTTGAACTTTACAAAGGAAATCAAATCTTTACAAATTAAATTTTGCTCACTTTACAAGTATTCTGTTTCACAATGTAGAGTAATTTTACAAACGTGTAAATTTTACTTGTAAAATTAGCACATTTTCTACAATACCTCTGAGATGTGTACAGTTTGATATTGCAACAAATTATGAATAAATGCAATAAAGAAATACTCATTACATTAATTTATGAGTAACTGGACAATATTAAGAATTAAACTAAAGCAGTTTTGATGTTATTAAGGAGTTCTAATAACTCAGACGAAGATATTGAATTTAGACCTAATCAAACGAAGACGTATACGTAAAATTCTCCGGGCAAGAATTAATAACACGTTCGTATCATTGTATAAATTTAATGAAAGGTTTCGAATGAGTCCCGCGCTATACTTCAGAATACCGCGTAAGTATTTATATACGAAGACTGTATTTAATAAATACTCGCACTTAATAAAGAAATTCCCTGCACCACAAATAAATCATTCAATAATGCAATAGCGACACTACTTACGCGGTATTCTGAAGTCGTTTCGAGTCCCGTTTCGCTGGACTCTCTCCTACAAGTTACGGGACATCATATCCAACATCCAAAAGAGAAAAGTGATGCCGTAGCCCCTAACCTCAATGCGAGAACTGTATTGTTTTGCATTGGATGCATACTAGCTGTCAATTCCGTGGATTAGCAGATAAGCACGGAATTTCTAAGATGTCAGTGTGCAAAAGTGCCCACAGGGTAGTTGATGTTGTTAAAAGAGTTAAATTCAGGGCAGGTTTTTGATCACCAAAATGTTATTTACTATAGCTCAGAACTTTTATGCTGCTGATGGGATCACTAATGTTTGTGAGGTTATGGTTGCAACATTAATAAATACTGATGGACCAACACAAAAAATTAACCTGATTTTGTGGTTAGACATCGTAATTATTTTATCAATTGCTTATTTGTACGTGGACCAAATCTGTTATTTACTTCTTTGACTGAATTTTGTGCTAACTTTGGTCATTCAAGTAATAGACGTATTGTTATACTCGACCAATCACATCACATGAAACTCCATTGTCGCCAATATATAAAAATCTAAATACTTTTAATTTTTTTAAACAATATTTTATATTTTCTGTTGATGAAATATGAATCAGCAAGCTTAGAATAATCTATTTTAGTACAAAATATAAACATATGTATCGATAGTAGTAAAAATACAGCGACTTTAGCTCTGCTTCTTAGCGATTTTTGTAAACTGTCGTTGGCGATCGTGTATAACCAATAATGCGTATTTGTAAATTTCTTTAGCTGATTTTGTAAAGTTCGTCAGACTTTACAAACTAATAAAATAGCATTGTGAAACACAATTTACAAGCATTTGTAATCTTTTACTTGTTATTTGTAAATTGTTAATTTGTGATTTGTAAGGATTGTGAAACGGGCCCCTGACAGCAGTGATTTTTTGTTATATTCAATATTGATTTTCACAAGGCCGTGGAAAAAACAACTCGAAATTAAATAGCATTGTTGATACATCATAAAGGACAAAATCTAGAAAATTCATGCAATAAGTATCTTTACTCATCCAGGACCGTATTATGAGTTTTTCGAGATACTGTTGTAGATAGTAAGAAGGCTATGTTTTATCCTAGATCATATATACCCAGATTGCTCGGCGTTTGACGTTTGACGGTAACAACTTTTGTCAGGTTTTTATAATGCTGCATCTAGTTGTTACATAAGGAGTCACTTCATAACTCCCACTTGAATTGCATTAGCGACTGTACTGCCATCTCGTGTTCGTTCAAGGCGGACGGGTGGCGATCCTGACGGTTGTTCTCTTCAAAGTGCAACCGATTTTAACATAGGAATGAGCAATTTATATGTGATCTGGGGTTTTATCCAACTGAATGCTTGAATTCTTTGAAATCACAAGGATTGCCACCAAAATAATTGAAAACTTAATATTGAATCACCAATAGTATTATTGCGAAATATTGACCATCAAAATTATGCAATAGAACAAGAATTGGTGTGAAAAACTCATGCAAAACGTAGTACAAGTGGCAATATTAACTGGAAAAGCGAGAGGAGAAGATATTTTTATCCCACGTATTCTTCTGATACCCACTAACATGCCTTTTGATTTTAAGCAAGTTCAATTTCAGTGTAACTAGCATTTGTAATGATCCTATTGAAATAAAGCTCAAGAACAGTCACTCAAGAGCAGACATTCACTTACAAACTCCGTGTTTTTCACATTGTCAATATTATGTAATTGCTTTCGAGTGAGCACACCCAAAATTATTTATGCAATAGAGGGGAAAGCAAAGAATTATTGTACGCACAGCAAAAAGCAATTCAGTGATACTTTTGTCATGTTCCTAATGTTGTAAGTGAATGTACGTAAGATCACTGAAAATAACACTGTAATATTAATTCTAAAATATACGTCTCTCAAAATATTGTTGTCATGTGCAAAAATGTGTTATTGCGAAAGTCTATTTGTGCAATCATGTTGCCAATGTAGTATATTATGTACTGGGGAAAGAACAATCTCATAATTTCTAAAATATATGTCTCTCAGAATATTATTCTTTATGTTAAACAGTGACATCTCACAGAATTATACTGTACCCTATATATAAAATAAAAAAATAATGTAACTAATATGATCTGAATTTGTGAGATAATTATAATTTCTCAAGTCATATTAAAAAAAAGCGGATATGATGTAAGTGGGCGTACCATACAGCGATCAAGGGGTAAATTTTTTTCCAATATAAATTAAATTATATATTTTATAAACATACATTCATATATACTTTATAAACATATATTCATTCTTGTTACGATCCATAGATAAATTTTGGCTCACATGACACGACAACGGGTTCAGATTAGGAACAAGGTAATTCCTTACTTACGTCAGCTGCCCCTGAAGTTCAAGTGAAAGCACACATAGACATGAAATTACGTGAAATTCATGTCAGCACAACTTCAGATTAATGTACAGATGCTATAATTATTTTATATCTGCCTCTGTATAACATCCCATTTGTGGGGGAGGAAAGGAGACAGCAGAAAGGTTGTAATGCTTTTTAATACGCTCATGCCCACGAATAAGATAAGTCACTTGGAATTTTTACGGTCACTGACAGTCAGAGATAAAATATAAGATCTGTAAAACATTGAGTCAACACTTAATGGGCGTATAGGTACCGAGCATGTTTTTGTTTTGCTGAATTCCAAAAAATGCTAACTCATTTAAAGTTTGTGTGACTATAGCCTGCATATAGTATTTTCGTTTGGTTTTACTTTGTTTCTAATTTGATTTTTTATTATTTTATTTGTATTTCTGGTGGTGTGGAAGAGAAGGCCTGATAGCCTTAACTACACCAGAATAAATAAATAAACAAAAATAAATGTATCATATTGAATAGATTTATCTGAAAACCAAAATTAATTGTAAAATAAAAATAAATATGTATATAAATTAGTTAAAAAACAGTTGGACGTAAGACATATGATGAACTTTTTTTTTTTCGGTGCCTAATGTACAACTGTTTTAAATTGAATTGACCCTGGCAGGTATTTGGCTAAGAAGTGTATGTATGTATCCAATGCCTACCCAATTCACTTTACGTGATTCGGGTTCCGCATATTATGTATCTGTGGAGTGTTATGTCTTGTTCTAGGGTAAATGTATGTGTAAGTGTAGTGTATGAAATGAGTGGTGATGATGAAGATGAGGAAGGAAGAAGAGGAAACCCGGTGCCGGCACATAGCCTACTCATATCGCATAGCACCAAGGGGGCCGCCAGGCTTAACGTCACAGTCCGACTAATGATTCACTATCAACAGTGACATAATTATGCCTTCTCTTCATATGCACTGCGGAGAGATTTGGGATTTAACCCAGGAATATTGGTGCACAGTCTAGTGATTAGAAGTTGTGCACCGCCATTTCTCCTAGTTCCGAGGTAGACATTTTATATGACAATTTCTGACCCCGCCGGGGATCGAACCCAGCCCAGCTAATCAGGAAGCAGACACGCTACCACTGAACTAACTCGGCGAACTTGCTAAGAAGTTGATGTAAGTGACGCTATGTAAAGATTCATCTTTAAGGACAAGAAAAGCTTAGTAAAGGCCTAGATCATATCTAGGATAAAGGCAATTTGTTTTGTTTGTATATAGTTGAGTTTCCGAGAGTTCTGAAAAGTCTAACCAGTTTAATTAAAAATAGAAGCAAAACGGTGCTTTCAGCTAGAAGAACATAAAAAATACATTATTTTGTTTTGTTATAAACTAAAATGAATTACTGTATTAAAGGACAACTTTTGTAGCTAAAAGAAAAAATAACGGCATTTCACAACATCTTCTAGGATTCCAGAATCGGCATTATTTTCGTTCCCAGAAAAGTTTGAATATAATGACGAATTTTATTTTAATTCCTACTACGAAGGCTATTCTTAAAATAACTTTCGCTTTTATTATAACAAAAATGGTAATATGGTTACAGGATTTGTTTACAACAGTTTAAACTCCAAACTTTGGCTTATTTTCTATGTAGTTTCCGACTAAATTGAGACAGGCACTTGTTATAACATTTAAGATAACACATGAGTTTTAAAACTTCCACAATTTTAACCTAAAATATGTGAAATTTAAATTATGTAAACAGACCTATGATGCTATCACTTACAAAATTTCGTGTCATTAGTGTTGATACTTCTGAAATTATATTAAATATATTTTATATTGACGTCAAAGTTTTGAAAAATGTTTAGTTCATATTTGCTCAAAAGCTTGAAATTAGTCATGGGAATAAAAATTAATTATGTTTTTGAGCTCTAAATACTCGTAGAGTATCACCTTGGGCGAGGGCTGGGAACATGATTGCACGGGTATAGCCTAATTCAGTCATGTCAATTGATACCCACAGAAGTGCGCTGTAGAGCCCAGGAGAGCCTGAGCGCTTTACAGCGGAAAGGAAAGAGACAGACGGAAGAGGTGGTATATGCCGCTTGGTCGAGCTATATTCAGGGATGACCAGCACTGATTCAATAGATAAAGGGAAGAGAACTTATTAAAACTGTATCCATGATAATTTTTAGATTTGCCTGAGAAGTATAAGTGCATTATAAGAATGTAAGTTTTAATTTTAATGCTTATTTTTCACAAGTTTGATTTTTTATTCAAAAGAAATATTTTCTCAACTTTTCGTATAGAAAAGTGAAATTTTAGGTATAGGCCTATTTATTTAGTAGCCTTACAGAATGTTTTCGTAAATCTAATACACCGTATATACGTATTACTGAAGACAGTGTATTGAAAATTTTGAAAATATTCGCATGGAAATTGTTTGTAAGGAAATGAATTAACAAAGCAACTACTGTTACATCATAAGCAAAAGATACGTGCCCATGTGTTGTAAAAATGTCAGCTCTATAGCTTCAGCAGATTTCGAGAAAATAATTTCATATTCTGATGATAGGAAGTTGCTCACAAATATCACCTTAAAAGCATAATGCGATAAGAGTTTTGTTATGTAATATTAGTTACACTTAAAACAGATGCAGCACCTAGGTAACTTTGCTTTGTACTGTAATATTGTTTCGATTAGTTTATTGATTACTTTTGTAAGGCTAAAGATACCCTCAATATAAATTCCAACTTATCATGTCATACTCAATCTCTTTCTTTGGAATATCACTTTCTTTATGAATGATGTGTTTCATCCATTTAATACGGTATATAGTATAATATTATACTACTATGGAATTTAAGTGAATATTCCTTCTTAACTCTCTATTATGTTATTAAGATTTAAAACACAAGTGCAATATTAAGAAATCAGTATTAGTACTTTTGTTTTACAGACAATATAGATAATATTAAAGAGAAAGAAGCCATATAAAAATAACGACATAAAATTTCACGTTCCGTTTGAAGTTTGTGGACCACTGTTTTCTTAATACAACAGGTTGCTTATTCATATACACAACCCTTCCTCTTTCCATACTTAGCGCTTGCTGCCCACGCACGACGTCAAGGTCAGAAAAATGCGCTTGCTTTGACATCACTGGCCTAATTGCCTGTTTTTTTTAGGATATCTCTATTTTTAAGACGAATGTCAGGTAATTCCATGGCAAACTATTGGGCTCAGGTCATCAACATTAGATAACCCCTTAGTTGATACAGCGTCCTTAAATATCCAATTATAAGTTCGTAGACCTGTAATATAGACTAAGAGTGAAGAAATATCCAATTATAAGTTCGTAGACCTGTAATATAGACTAAGAGTGAAGTTTTCACTGTCTTCTGGCGTTAATACGAATGAAATTTGTGGCATTTCTGTACATTTCCTTCAATCTTAATCTGAAGAAGACTGTCAATATGCATATTTTTAAAGGCTCTTCGAGATACTCCTCAGAGATTCGCCTCTTGAACACGAACCTTTAAGGAAAATAATTTTTTTTTCCACTGACGCACGAGGAAATGCAAATGTTAACTTAGTATTCTGTTCTATGAATAAGGCAGCTGATTTTCAGTACCAGTTTAAAATTCAAAGATAACTTCTAGGCGAGTAATTCGGAAAAAGCAACGTGTCTTTATCGACTATAAAGATAATAATTACATGGCTTTGGTGAAATGTGAATGGCAAAGCAATACAAAAAACATATCAGAATAGAATCTGACATCACAAACCTTACGGATTTACTAACGAGTAAAGTCTGTTTCCTTTAGTGACTGGCCGGGATATCGTGATCGTAGTAACTGTGCTTTCTAATGAATTGTCTGTTTGTTTGTTTGTTAAATATACTTGGAGTTTGCTTGCATTATTATATTAAGTCGTATAATAGGTAAGCGGGTTTCTCTTGTCATGCAACATAATTCCGCGTTAAGCAGGTATGCCTACAGATGATAAACAAGATACACTCATTAAATTAAATTATCATGTTAAGAGTGCGAAACGAGGGGGCAGTAGGGAAGAAAAAAGTCTTTAATCTGAGGAAATGGTGTATCAGTGGGTTGAAATAATAGTAGGTTTATAATTATAATGGAAAAATGGAATTGAACTGACTAAATGATCACAGATAAGTTACTACAAGAAAAAAAGAGAGAACCAGAAAATTTTCAAGAAATGGTATGAAAACACGTACCGGTATGGTAAATAAAATAATGAGATACATTTTTGTCTCTTCCAAAATAAATCTCAACTAGGAGTCCCGTACCACAGATTCACGACACGTGCAGACCGATTATTTAGTCCTGACAGCTCAGCGACGCGAAAGAGGGGAAGTAATAGGAGTAGTGGGGAGAGTTCCGGAGTAGAGATAAGGGCGAGCGGTCGGTAGAGGAATGCAGTACAGCTTAATTGTACTAGAAATATACCGCTCTGCCGCACGCATGACATCCGATCGTTACGACGGCAAGCGAGAGACTAACCCAAACACTCCTTGGCGAAATTAAATGGACTCGGCTGACCCAGGCGCACATCGCCGGGGACTGTCAGGACTAAATAATCGTACTGTAAAATTGTAGTGAGGCAAAATGATCGAACAGTTGTTCTTCGCTCCCACCGAAATTCATGTTATGCAGACAGATGTCTCTATGGATCAGCATTTCAATTGTGACTGTGAACGTCTTTAACACTCAAACACAACATGTGTTCTCGGCAGCTACACCGCGCCTGTGGCTCAAGTGTTAGCGCGCTGGTTTTCCATCCAGCTGGCCAGATCGTTATGGAATTAGTGGTGGAAAAAATAGATGTTGCAGAGGGTTTTCTCAGGGTATTTTCGTTTCTCTCTATCATCCTGTCAACACTCTTCACCTCCCTCTCATTTCGTCTATCTCTGTAATAGTAAAAACAGACTGGGTGAAGTCTGGGATTAGTATGGGTTTCTGATGCTGATATTGGAAGAACTTCGGGCTCCGGGTCCTTAGGGCCTTTCAGACTACTTATATGTGGATGGGACCTGGCTATATCAGGGGTCGAGGTAGGATAGCCCACCTGTCAGCCGACCATGAAATGAAGGGTTTCGGGGCTTAGCCTATCAGGCTACTTGTCCGCGAAACGGGAGCTGGCTCTATCAGGGCAGACAGAGGCAGGACGGCCCACCTGTCAGCGCCGGATTCACGAATGCCATTCAGACCATCTGACAATCACCGCATATATATACAGAGGCGCACAATGGACCAAAGCGCTCCTAAGCGTATGGATCCATTCCGGGTCCAGCTCTCATAAAGACAGGCAGTTCTCGACAGCTATGCTATATCGTCCTTTACTTAATTTATGTCCTCTGTATATAACGCCACGTATAACAGAAACGTTGCTTCCAGCACACAGTGCGTGCAGCGAATAGGAATTATAAAGAATGGACACTGAGCAAATTTCCCTGGTCTGTTTTTCCGCTCGCATGCGCTCCGTTACCGTATAATTCCACTTTCAAACGCCAGTGTAATCGAGCACCCGCGAACGGTGGAACAGCAATCCTGATTCGCTGGCAAGTCTGCTGAAAAGTATTTTATCCTGTTGAATGTAGGTGCGATATCAGCGCCAACTCTAGGGAAAAAGGCAGAAACTCCCGCTGATCGAGATAGAGCTGGTTTGATGGTCGTTGAAATAAGGCACTACTACATCAAAGGGACCAACGCGCAGTGTCCATTCTTATAATTTCCTATACGTTGATGCGTGTGTCGTACGCGCCGAAGTTCAAGGACGTTTGTCGGGCTTTGCATGAGTGCAGTTCACCTCAGTTTCTAATGATATACTCAAGGAATTACTCATTCGTGCGTCATGTAGTCAAAGCTATTTTTTTTTAATTACTTGATAACACTGAAATTATTACTTATTTCTGGGTATTTTACTTGATGCTAGTGTAATTCTTCTAATTTTTTGAGAAAAATATTTTATTTGATATTTATTAATTAATAGTTCAAAAGTCATAAAGTTCATTATTAAAACTGACATATGCACAAATAGTGATTATACACAATAAATAGGCCTATACAATTTAATAACGAATTTTCAATCATATAACTATTCAATTTATGTTGGATTAACTTACACTTACTTCTGGTTTTAGTGCAAGTTTCCAAACTATCGCATTTATTTTAAACAATCAAACTTCTTTACTTCCTAAATTTGAAATTCTCTTTTTAACTCTATAATAAACAAGGGTATATAAATCGCCCCTCCTGCTATATTCATCCAATTATCTTTGACAACAGACATATTTAATAATGATATAGACTGTATCATAATTTATAAAAAAAATGGAAGATAATATTCGACAAATCATTTCGAATATTTCGAGAGAACAGTTTAGTAGGGTAATTCTGAGCAACCTTCAGAGATATAAAAAATGTATTGAAGCAGAAGTGAATACTTTGACCATCTCTTGTGGCACAGGTAAGACGCACTTTTATTTCTTTTTAAGTTGTTTATAAATATTCCGTCTACGAAATAGGTTGTAGAAACTAAAATTACTAGGTACCTTAGAAATAGAAACCGATTTCGCGGTAACTGTGCGAGATATATAACAGAAAATGCTACTGAACTTGCGGAGTGAGGGAAACGTCATAATTATATGGCGGACTCTGTAGTTTGCAGCACGGTTAATTTAAGAGGAGACTCCACTGAAAATCATGAAAATTTTCCAAAATATTTTTAGTGACCATTTCACTTCTTGAGAATGTATATTTTAATACCCCAAATGAATTTAGTTCAATTCTGATTACAAATATGTTTACTTTTTTTTTAATTAATGCTATTAAGGGGGCGTGGCTTTTAAGAGTTGTCAAAATTATTATTTTTTCATTAAAGAATTCTTTTTCACAAATTTCTGATTACAAATTTAGTTACTTTTGTTACCTCCCTGAAGTTACTAGGTGAATGTAGCGGAGGAAAATTTTAATATGAGCTGTTCAAAGCAAAAGTGGTGTAAGTCAAAATTGAGTAATGAGGTTTAAAGTAAAAATTCTGTGAAATACAGCGCAAAGTAGCAATTAATATGTCCTTCTTGCTATTTACCGACTACTAATAGTTTAAATAAATTGAATATTAATTGCTACTTTGCGCTGTATTTTGCAGAATGTTTACTTTAACCCTCATTACCCATTTTTGACTTAGACCACTTATGCTTTGAACGGCTCATATGTAGACTCTGTGTTACATACATATTCATTTTACTGTACTTTCGAATACATTTTTCCGTAAGTTAACTTTTCTTGATTCAACACCAAATTTTATGCCAAATATTAATCAATCTGGATGAAATTTTACTGCAAGTAATTGTGAGGTAGCAGTATGTTTCCATGCATTTATTTTGCAAGAAATGGTGCTAGTTTATTTTATTTAATATTTTTTTCATCAATTATAAAAATTAATATTTTCAAGTGAATAAATTATATATTTCATAAAACGAATGCATAGAAATACTTCTCTATTTATTGTGAATGTAATCAAAAAAGGAATCCATGTTGAATCTTTCGTACACTACTTTTAACACTTGAATATAAGTACCTAATTGATTAAATGGCGATCTTACTCGTGTTAATTGTGTAAGCCGCATATGCTTACACAATTAACACGAGTAAGATCGCCATTTAATCAATTACGAAAAAGGAAGCTTAAAAATTGAAATCTTACACTAAAAAATTTGGTTTAAAAATATTTCTAAAAAAATTAGAAAAATAAAAATAAAAAGCCAAAACATTTGGGAGTTCGAAATTTGGATTTTGTTAGTTCTTCACATAGAAAACATGTTTTCAAATTTTGGTTGAAAATATGATTAGGAAAAAAGTTGTCTTTTTGAGTGGAGTGTCCCTTTAATAGAAATGAGGACTTGGATTTCATTCGATTTTGTTTCCTTTCTTCGGTTTCCTGCAACGCTCTGATGTTTTCTTACATTTTCCCCAGCGTCGCATAATCGAAATTGTCCACCAGTTTATTGTTTCATAACACAGATCGTTACCTGTTCCTTTATGGCGACAAAATTCGATATTCGATGTTTCCCTCAGGGGTGACTCGATCGCAAGAAATGATTGTATAATAATGGAATCGAAGCACCAAGCAGGATTTCCGTCTTTCATCTGAAGCAATACAGCACGTTCTTGTGGCACTACAAAATCCAGTGTGTCAGTATTGTACCCTTTCTCTCACTTCAGCTATTTTCACTCAGTCCACTAATTTTCACCCACTTGCCCGCTATCTCATTTACTCATCTCACTCACTCACTACATTTATTCTTCTCAATCATTCATTGATTCGCCCTACTCATTGTTTCTTTTCTTCAATTGTATCTCTCAGTCCTCTCTTTCATACATACTGACCATTAATTGATTCACTTCGGTAATATATTCACTTAAATATTCTTCAACTTCATTAATGAATTAAAAAAGTAATATGATCAATCTAGTCGCTCAAACCATTCAATCGCCTTTGACTTCATTATTTATTTTAGTCTATTAATTATATTTCACTGCAACAGTTAATTCACTCCCTCATTCAATCGCTTAACCCAAGCACTCGTTTCTACTCTATTATTCCCTCTTCAGGGAAGAACACGGACTGGGACTGTCCCCGCACGCAGGTCGCTCAGGTGAGCCCAATGTACTATTCGGAATGGAATAGTGTGCATGCCCTAAGCCCCGCTCTACAGATAAATAAGCGCGCCGCCTTCTAACTCTCCAAATAGCCTACATTATCCCTTTACCATGCAGTGTAGACCTCACCGCTGTCCCTCAAACCCGTCCCAGGCGTTACCATGAGCCCAATGGAGAGCCCAAGGTGCATAGCGCTACCACCAACAACGAATTGCCACATATCTACGAGGTCCAAGTTCGGCTTTGGTCCGCAGTAGACTTTACAACGGAGCAAGCCCGAAACCTAGGAAAAAAAAGCGAAGATGATGATGAAAGGGGAGAAGTGTAATTATGATGCCGAAAGTTACCTAGCAATTCTGCTTCAATTGGTTAAGAGGAAAGCTCGGAAAATACTTCAACCAGGTAACTTTTCCCAACCAGCATTTGAATCCGGGCCAACATTGCCAACCTAACAACTCTACCGAACTTATTTTTATCAATTTTATTCAGTTGTTGAGCACTACATACAGTAATTCACTAGTTTCATTTCACGTATTTTATTTTCATTTAATTTTTTGTATTCCATAGATCACGCAATTTTCAAATAAAAATAAAAATTAAAATTAAATGGTAGTATAGGTACGTATAATTCATATTTATTAATACATAATAAGTAAAGTCATTTAATTTGCAAGGACAAACAATTATTCATTAGTTGAATAGACACAATGTACGGTGAAGTAAGGTATATTGGTGATATCGTTTCTGTTTATGCTTCCTGCCAAGTTTCCTTTTATTATTTTACCGATAGATAGAGGAGGCTTTCTCCTTCCCTACACAGTTCGACATCCCTGCTGGTCTAAGTTTCTTACAGTAACAAAGAAAACAGTCATTCGTTGTTGAGGGTTGATGAGACAAAGAACCGTTGATTGACAGTGATTTGTAAATAATTTATGGAAACGTTTTACAACAGAAAAGTGAAACGTAATTATTCATAAAAGTGTGAAGTATTTTTTAAAATAATTTTCGAACTAATTCAGTATGAATGGAAAAAACATACGTGCTTATGAAGGGAGATTTTTAGGTTTATGATGCTTTTCAATGTCGGAATTTCCATGCGCTATATTTCCTATGAAATGATTTTAATTCTGGTTGATAATTTGCTTGTTTCTTATTAAGTATGAATGCTGTAACACACATACAAAATATTTATTGATAATAATAAATAATCCGTGGCGCTACGGCCCACGAAGGCCCAAGACCGACCAGCCGGCTGCTGGCCTCACGACCACATGCCAAAGCAGAGGTGGACGATCATCCAACCAGAATGGAGGTATCGTGTGGTTAGCACGATGAGCCTCCCAGCCGTTATAGCTGGTTTGTGTAACCGGATTCCGCTACCTATCGTAGCTCCCCAAGTGCATCACGATGCTGGGTGGGCACCGGTCCCATACACTGGCTGAAATTTCATGAGAAAATTTCTTCCCCCATGAGAAATCGAACCAGCGCGCATTCCGTAACACGAGTCCTAGGCAGGATGCCTTAGACCACGACGCCACGGCGCAGGACATATTTATTGATATTTACATTAATTTAAGATATCACCAAATTACCTTTATAATTTTTGTATCGCCAGATTACCTATCGAATTTTACTGTTGGCAAGGATTGTTTAATGATAAAATGAAGCCTAGGATTGAACTGAAAGTGCGCCAAACGTAACCTGTAGCACCTGCATTAATCGGTAGTACAGTAGTATGTTGCATTACCTACTTGTCCAAGAGGTTCAAACGAATAGTTCAGAGAAATGACTAAAGATGGCAAAACTCGGTGCTTTGTTTTCATGAACGGTAAGGGAAGGACAAAAAAGAAATGAAATAGAAAGAAAGAAAGGAAGGAAGGAAGAAAGAAGCGAAGGACAAGAAAAGGAAGGAAGGAGGAAGGAAGAAAGGAAGGAAAAATGAGGATGAAGGACGAAAAGGAGGATGGAATAATGACGGAAGGAAGCATGAATAAAGAAGGGAGGACAGAAGAAAAAAAGAAAGGATGAAGGAAGAAAGAATGAACGAATGGAAAAAGAAAGGATAAACAAAGAAGAGAGGAGGGGAGAAAAGAGAAAAGTAAGAAGAGATAAAAGGAGAGAATAAGAATGAAATAAATGAAAAAGAAAGGAAGAAAATGAAGAAGAAAAGAGAGAAGGGTGAAAAAGAAAGAAGAAAGATGGCAGACAAGAAGGAAGAAAAGAAGAAAGGAGAAAGGAACGAAAAAGAGAGGAAAAGAGCAAGAAATAAGGGAGGGCGAAAATAAGAATGAAAGAGAATGAAGAGAGGAAATAAGAAATTAAGAAGGAGAGAAAGAAAGGAAGGAGGAAGGAACAAAGAAACAAGTGAGAAGAAAGTAAGAAAGAGAGGAAGAAATGAGGAAAGAATATACGAAGATAATGGACGCGAGAAAGAAAAGAAGTAGGAAGAAAAAGTGAAAGAGGAGAGAACAGAAGAAAGAAGACAGAAAGATATAAAGAAGAGAATTGAAGAATGTAAAGTAAGAAGGATGAAAGGATTGAAGGAATGGGAGGAAAAATATAGATCTGAATAGTGAAGGAAAGAGAAAGAAATTAAGGAGACGAAAACGAGAAAAAGTAAAGTAATGAGGGATAGAAGGAAATGCAGTAAAACAAACATAATAATGATAGTACAGAATCATAGAAATGAGGAATAAAAATAGTAGAGAGGAAAGAAGTAATGAAGGAATGTTGAATTGTGGTGATATTTTGCCAGTTGCGAAATCTTAAATGGGACATAACTGTAATACAGGATGATCCGTTTGGGTACGGATAAAATAAAAACACCGTAAAACATTTACTACTGAACTTTATTTGTTGAAACTTTGTGTATACAACACTGAATGATGGGAGATTTCTCAGAGCTCAACATGACCCCATTGCGCATTCTGCACAACTCATAACGGTGTTGCAATTCAGCCCACGTCCGTTGTAACATAAGAAGGGTGATTTGTTGAAAAGCTTGAGTAATTTTTACTCTCAGATCATCAATGTTCCTGGGTTTCTGTGAACAGACAATGTATAACAAAACCCCACACGAAGAAATCAGAAGGGGTTAAATCTGGGGAGTTTGGGGGCCAAGCCAAGAGATAGCTGCTTCTCGTATTGGGTTTCGCCTGCGACCTCCTGCAGGTTTTTTCAAACACAGAACCTGTCTCTACAAATGCACACCACACTCACGTCGAAATTCCCTTTTAACATTCTCAAATTTAGCATACCAAAGAAGACATTGTGCCCGCTGTTGACTTGTAGCAGCCATTTTAATCATCTACGATTTTCATTTGTCCTTTCAGATTATGCATTGGTGATTGTTATATATGGAAACTCCCATCTTTTAATCATAATATAACCAGCACGAAATTTTCCCTACTATCACAATAGCTTTATAATAAATTAATATTATCCATACCCAAACGGATCAGACTGTATAACTGCGACACTTCATGTAACTATTAATTAGACGAGTATGCATCCATTGATTTCGTCCTAATTAAGAACATTCAAGCCAGTGGTCGAATTGGGCCGGTATCGCATACCAGTAAAATAAGATGCCAAAAAGCATACCGACAGTAAACATTTGAAATTGAATGTTATTTAGTGAAGCTGATAACACAATCAATTGCGCTAACCAATAGCGTCGTAATACTCTGTAGGCCTACTTTCTCTTATACATTCCTGCAGTAGTGCATGATGTCGTACATAGTACGCCATTTAGTTCGCGCGCGGAAGCAATGTCCTATTTTTAAAATCCGAAAATAGTATCGCAAGACAAGTTTGTGCATGCCGGCAGTAATTTCTTTCCAATTTGACCAATGATCCGAGCAGAATCTTATTTGAAAATGCAGGAAACATCTCCGTTATTCACTTCTGCTACAGGAACGACGAACTTTTATCAGGAAAATCTGTTTTGGCTGAGGCTGTTGCAAGTGGGTGTTCGGCTTGACTGCCAACAGTTGTTTATTTTAATTAACGCTTACAGCTGTCGATAGTCTACCGCACAAGTAATTGGCACTACACTGTTGAAGAAATGTGAGTAATAAAATTCCAGATTGTTTGTTTGAACTATCTCCACACGGTCGAAAGGTGTTAGCAACGAAACGGAATAACAAAATGTGAAAATATACGTGCCGGGATCTCACTGAAAACAGTAAAGAGCCGAAGAAACTACTCTTTTCCTTTAGCACATTAAACATGTCATCTGTTTTAAAAGTAGAAGCAATTTTGATCATTGTTTTACTCACATTTTAGAAAAAAAAAAAAAACTCAAGGATCCCCAAATATCCATGCTAACTACTGTATGTTGAAAATGTTTGACGTTGTAGAGTAAGTTAATTATTTTAAAAGTAATTATCACGTACTTTAGTAGAACTTACTTACAAATGGCTTTTGAGGAACCCGAAGGTTCATTGCCGCCCTCACATAAGTCCGCCATCGGTCCCTATCCTGTGCAAGATTAATCTACTCTCTATCATCATATCCCATCTCCCTCAAATCCATTTTATTATTATATTCCCTTATACGTCTCGGCCTCCCCAAAGGTCTTTTTTCCTCCGGCCTCCCAACTAACACTCTATATGCATTTCTGGATTCGCCCATACATGCTACATGTCCTGCCCATCTCAAACGTCTGAATTTTATGTTCCTAATTATGTCAGGTGAAGTATGCAATGCGTGCAGCTCTGCGTTGTGTAACTTTCTCCATTGTCCTGTAACTTCATCCCTCTTAGCCCCAAATATTTTCCTAAGAACCTTATTCTCAAACACCCTTAATATCTGTTCCTCTCTCAAAGTGAGAGTCCAAGTTTCACAACCATACAGAACAACCGGTAATATAACTGTTTTATAAATTCTAACTTTCAGACTTTTTGACAGAAGACTAGATGACAAAAGCTTCTCAACCGAATAATAACACGCATTTCCCATATTTATTCTGCGTTTAATTTCCTCCCGAGTGTCATTGAACTACAAATTCAATTTACATCATTGTAATAATTCTTTGGTCGGCGGAAAAAGGCACATAAGTCAAAAAGAATAATTTTTCAGGAGAGAATTTCTTTTTAATTTACTCTTAACTGAATATAAGTATAATAATGAAATTCATATATGTTGGTTAAAGTAAGGCTCTTTTCAATTTAAAATACAAGAAATTTTATTATTCCAAAAATTAGAAAAAATACTAGACTTGTGTGATTAGGTGCATTAGAAAAATCGACTTTTTTTTGACTTATGTGCCTTTTCCCGCCGACCAAAGAATTTAAATAAACTTTCCCCTTTATTTTTTCTAAAGGGAAAATGGGGAGATGGAAAAATTCAAATATCTTGGAGCAACAGTAGGTAACAAATATAAATGACACTCGGGAGAAAATTAAACGCAGAGTAAATATGGAAAATTCCTGTTATTATTCGGTTGAGAAGCTTTTGTCATCTAGTCTGCTGTCAAAAAATCTGAAGGTTAGAATTTGTACAATCCTTTTTCCAGCAGATATGACTGCAAAAATTTACTCCCTTTTCCTGTTTCTCTACTTATTATAAACACAAAACCTCAAAACATGTAGACAACAATACATGTACTAACAAAATTTTACTAGAATTATGCTTTAAAATGAAAAGAATATAACATTATGAGGCAGCCGTGACGAAAACGTGACTCGCGAGGACATTGTGGCTCGCAATGATAGCTATGCATTTTTCCTACCTCCACAACCCCCACCCTCTCACTCACTGGAGTCAAACGCCGTTCCACTTGTATTAATTGTCTCTGACCTGCGAGTGGCGTATCGTCGCAATGTCGCTCTCGAAACCATGTACCTCTACAAAAACGAAAGTTTCAAGTAGGATGAGAGGACGCATTTTTTTGCTCCAAAAATATGATGAGAATATTAAATATATGATTTGTTCACAAGTATTACGAGGCAAACGGTTGTATAACATAAAACGGCATTATACTCTATGTTACTCATGAAATATTAAAAGGTTAAGTGGTTTTATTATTATTATTATTATTATTATCTCTGTACGGTGATACTTTTTCAGCAGATGTACCAATAATGCGGTTAGCTCACAGATCTACAATGTGATGTTAAGTGAAAGCTAGATGTAAGGACTTGACAAATGTTGAACTTTTCAAATCTTTGCCAAAAAATAAATATCCGAAGCTTCGTTTTTTCGCTTGCTCTGTTGAAGCCATGTTCGCTATAACTTACGTTTGTGAAAAATTATTTTCAACAATGAAAATAGTAAAAATCAAATTTAGATCACGACTGACAGAAAATACTTTCGTGATCAACTACGACTGGCAGTAAGTGACATAATTCCTGGTTTTGAAACTCTGTCGCAGAGACATTCTGAAGACAGTTAATTTTAGGTTGTGATAATGTGTCCTATGTTTTATTGTTCATTTCTTTCTTTGTTACACATACTAACATTAGTTTGTAACCTTATATTGTATAAAATTATATGTATTTAAATGCTTGAAGTAAGGAAAATGAAAATCCGTTAACAAGTCAAGACAGTTGCTTCACTTCCCCTTCGGGTGTCCGCCTGCCCCCATAGGTGCTATGCACGTTGCAGGTCACACAGTGGCTCGGCGCACGAACATATTTCGCCACGGCTGTTATGGGGTATGGACAAGCTATAGGCGTACTACAAAGATATATAGCTAACATCAGTGCAGCATGTGATTATATTATGTTGACCCGCACACCGAAAGAGAACTATAGCCCGCTATAAGCTGTAAAACTCAGCTATAAAGCGCGCATTTGACTCCTGGTTATTTTTACAAAGCATAACAGAATGCGAATGCGACCACGAAGTGCAGAACAGTGGTCTAGGAAACAATGTAGCGTCATCTCTGCAGTGCTTTCAAGGTGAAAAATTTAATAGAGGAGGTGAAGCGGCATCCTTGTCTGTGCAAAATGAGCACACAGTTCGTATTTATTTTAATCTTATAAACCTTCGTCTCTGTGGGTGTTGCGGAGTGTGACGCCCATGAAAAAAAATGTCAGTATCAATGTCACGCTAATTTAATTGCTTTCCTAAAATGAAAAACGATGAATATAGAGGAAAGAAATCTAAAATTGATTATATATTAATGTGTTTTTTTCAGTAAATTGATAGTTATTACCGCACGAGTTGATTACTGCACTCAGTGCGATAATGCATATCGTTACCATAGTGAAATAAGAATGAATAATTAGGCATTATTAAACCATTATGGATAAATAGTAGTTTTACAGTGCCGATATACTAATGCAAGTAAGAGTAATATGAACTTTTGTGCAAAACTTATTACCTACATTCCACCAATTTCTTCCTTTGGATCTGTAATTAAAATCACTGTTAGAAATCATTTTGAATACGATACCCGCACAGTCTAGTATACACAGTCACGAAGATCAATATGTAATAAATATGCATCCATAGATAGTTGCTAACCACTAGTACCGCTTCTATCGCCTCATTACAGACAATGCGAAATAGTACCTGCATAGTCTATTGTTCCTAGCAACTTCATTAACTCAAGGTTCATGACTATATACTAGACTGTGATACTCGTTTTCATGCAACTCAGTTCGTATTGAATACGATTCTATCTCACTTTTTAGGTGTATCGACCTTGAGACTCAGACAGTTCTGAATCTCTGTTTTCATGAAAGTTTCAATACGGTAAGCGTATTCAAATAAGATGTACTGGCTAAGACGAACTTAGGGACAGTATATGAAAGTAAATAGAAGCACTACGGAAATAGAACAGAAATACAACAGAATTGGGAAAACTAATGGTTTTGTTAGTTGAAACTTTTCCTCATCATCTTCTAGGTCAGGCCTGGGCAGCAAGAGCAGATTCTACTCTCTCACGGGGAGTCATATGATTTCTCTTCATCCCCTTCCTTCCCCGCCGAACAACGCGCAGCGTTGTTTCACAGAGACAGATGAATATTAAATGTCCCCGTTTAGAGTCTGGTTCTGCTCCCGATGCCCAGGCCTGTTCTAGGTCGTGATATAGATGATGGAATTATTCTCCGAGTTCCTCCCTACGATTATTAATTTCATGAATCCAGTTCTTCTGCTTCTGCTTTCAATGCAAACAATAACAATCCCTCTGTATCCATCCTCTTGGCCATCTTGTAGAAGGATATATCTCTGATGAAGCATTATTATAGCAACTAGTGTGCGCATGTTCGTATCTTATCGCACAAAAGAATAGTGCTGGCCTTAAGAACAACGGATCACTTAAATCAGCGGTTCTCAACCTATGGTATGCGTACCACTAGTGGAACGTGAACCACTGGTGGATGGTAAGTACTTGAAGTGTGAAATAAAAATATAAATTATCATAAAATATAAACATATTAAAACTGTTTTCTGTACGTATGTTTTATGGAAGATTATATTAAATTAATTCAAACATTAACTGTTTTTAATTAGACAAGGAAATTATTGGCATTGGAGTACAGAAACGCTTATTATGATCCTGAGGATGACACTCGAAGATTTACATGATAAATTTTGCTAGTGGTACAGCTAATCTCCTAAATTTAAAATAGTGGTACGTCATTGGAAAAGGTTGGCAATCGCTTAGGCCTACTTGAATGAATCACCATTCTACGAATTTGCATGCTACCAACTTCAGTATTTTTCATAAATTCTTATCAATAACGTGCAAGCTTAACGGAAGTTTAAATGAAACTTGTGGAAAGTAGCTACAAGAATGATTATAAGTATATTTAAATATAAATAACATAAAGTCATCATATTACACATTATATATTTCCCTTTTCCATAGGTTACGACAATCATCATAGTATGTAACCATCAACCCAATGACATCTTGGACACGCAAGTGTTTCTTTTTGCCTTCAAAAAAGTAATATTCCATATCTACTTGTATCTAGAATAATCAATCAAGATTTCTATGTGGATTAGAAATGAGAGAAAGACACGAGATCACCATGAATTATACAAATAATCCTCCTTATCTACTGGTATCTAGAACACGCCATCAAGATTTGTATGTGCATCTGAAGTGAGGGAAAGGCACGAAATTACCGGTTTCTGTTTTATGACTGTATTTCAGTAAATGCAGACAATTTAGGCTATTAAGATAAGAGTAAATCAAATTTTATGTTGCGGGTTTTAATCTTTTCTCACTGCAAATGTATTATTTTAGTTTGTTTATCTTGTGTATTTTATATCGGAGTAAATTGATATTGTAATGATCTTTTTATCTGTAACAATTACAGACTATTTCAAGAATGTAATGTAATATGAGTTGGTGTTTAAAAAAAATGTTATGTTTTATTTAACGACGCTCGCAACTGCAGAGGTTATATCAGCGTCGCCGGATGTGCCGGAATTTTGTCCCGTAGGAGTTTTTACATGCCAGTAAATCTACTGACATGAGCCTGTCGTACACTTAATGCCATCGACCTGGCCCGGGATCGAACCCGCAATCTTAGGCATACAAGGCCAGCGCTATACCAACTCGCCAACCAGGTCGACTTGGTGTTTAATATTGTTGCTTTCTGTTAATAAACAATTTCATAATTTGTGTGAAATCTACAACAGCAACAGAAATATTACAGTCACAGACTGGATTGCTATCAAATAGAAAACATGGACACATGAATTTTGACATAAAGTTACAAATTGGATGGATATGTCATAATCTGTAGCACAATGAACAATATAAATTAAAAACAACATTAAAAGTGTTAGTAAACATTAGACACAGATACTATAAGTGTAAAAATTGCACACACATATATAAGAATTGCGGAAAATGATATTCGACTCCGGCTATAAAGAACTGGAAATGATGAAGATCGAGATGAATGGTGCTCCAGAGAAAGATTCCTGCAATGTGATCACAGAGAAGTCCACCATGTTAGTTGCTTGATAGGGGCAAGGTGAAAGAAAGGTATCATGGAATTTGTAAAAGCTAAGAAGACAGGAACATGGTCTCTTTATCTCTAAGGTGTGATCGACTGATAGTGACATGAAAAATTGATAATCGATGCGCAGGAAAGGAAGAGTGAGATCTCTACGTGATTTAATGTGTGTAATGTCGATCAAGAGTGACAGTATTAGAAAAAATATGTCCCACAATTACTGTTCATAGCAAAAATATAACAATACATGCAGAGATAAGAGGGAACGAATGTCACAACCTCCCCTCTAATTGCACATATATCTCCATAGCAGATAGACATAATATTCCAAAATTAGCTGTGATTAATAACCGTAACGATGAGAAATTAAAGTCTAAATAATAGATTACTGAACAATTGAGTATCCCCGCCTTGAATGCTTATAGCACTTATAGTGTTTAAGGCTGGTTCACAATAAACCGGGAACTAGAACCAGAACGAGAACGCGAAGCGGAGGACGTAAACGTGAAGATTTTTTGTTCACAATAAATTAAGAATGAAAACGACTATGGATATCAAAATATATGTCCGCAACGATATGTAAAGTCGATAATACGCATTCAGATGTTATTTGTGTATAATTAACCAATGGCGTTCTCTTATGAGTACAAAACAGCCAACACAAACACAGGTTAACCAACTTCAATATTTATGACATAAAATATTCAAGAATTTGATTTACGAGGTAATCTGGTCACATATAAATACGAAGCATAAAATGAAAGTGATTCTACTGAATTTCTGAGTTAGAAATTGTGGATGAAGAAGAAATTATGGAACGGCCTCCTTGCTACAAAACATACGACGACCAAATAGCTTTATGATAACAACAGAGTAAATCTAGTAGGCTATGATGGGAAACGAGAACGGCTTTAAAGGCTGGTTTACAATAAACGGGTAACGGAAACGACGAGAACGAGAATGAGAACGGAAATATTGTTAAAATACATGTTTTTAAATGTGGGCATCCACAATTAACTATTGTGAATGCTCACGTTTAAATACATTTATTTTTACATTATTTCCGTTCTCGTTTCAGTTCCCGGTTTATTGTGAACCAGCCTTAACTTTGCGAACTTTCACGTTCCCGTTGCCAGGCTCCGGCAAGTTTCTCGTTAATTGTGAATGCTCACATTTAAATACAGGTGAGTCGTATTTGTGTATTACAAAGTATTGCAAAGAATTCTATATTTCAATATAAGCAGATTTTATCAAACAAACATATAGCCGTGACGGCTTTGTTATCGAGATATGGCAACACTGTGGGACGCGCGAGTTGGCGTCACGACGAAGCTATTCATGCATCAATCGCTCATGTTTCTTTCATCTCTCTAGATTTAATACGAAAACAAAATCCATGTCACCAGTGTTTTCAGATTTTGTTTCGAGTTGTTTCTGAAATGTAGCTTGTTTCATGCTTTCACTTGAAAGATGATTGAAACATAAAACACACTGGGGTTTGTATTCTTTGTAAACTCTTTCACTAAAAAAAATCCATACTGAAGATGTTGCAACAGAATACTGACCGTATTTTATTTTTTACTACAACACCCCGAGAAGTGATTGAATTAAAAGGCGCAGTTTCTGAATGTGACTGATTAAAATCACTTTCGTCATCACCACGATGCCATTTGAGTCAACGATCCGTAACTATACCCGATTATTTTGTAATACTTAATTATTAAGACAAACCTTTGCTCATGAAATCTTGCAAATACTGTGAAACACAGTGCAAATAGGGCGCGTGCGTGCATACTAAATTGAGTTTGAAAGTATGCGAATAACGTTAAATTCAATAATAATCGAGTCTACCGCTGTGAAGCGCATTAGCATGCCTGACCGTGAAACGAGAGGCCCGGGTTCAAATCCTGTTTGGGACAAATTACCTGATTGAAGTTCTTCCGGAGTTTTTCCTCATTCCAATAAGAGCTAATGCTGAGTAAGTTTCGACTTCAGTTAACTTAACGATAAAACTGCTGTTAATATAAGCGGAGCGACCAACCAACGCAATGGTCAGCGCGACCGTAAATATTTAGTGTATTTATGATTCATTTTATTTGTTGTAAGTCCGCGAACATCACTTTGAGAATCAATGCTTAATACTGTCTGAGCGCCAGCTCTGAAACCGCGGCAGGAATGCGGCGTATAACCCAGTAAACTGTACTATACTTGCCGAGTCACGTCCCTCCGCTCCCCACTTCCTCATACGGTACGGTTTCAGAGCTGGCGCTCAGAAAGTATAACATTCATTATGTTAGACTAAAATACAGCAAACAAACACACACACAAATATAATATAACCTTATATTAAAATATAAGTTACACAAGTATGATTAAATTTATGAAAAATTGTCTTGACTTTCTTTTCATATACTGTATGTATAAGCATTTAAGGTAAGCGTTCACTACATCGTATAGCACTCATTGGACGAATCGCACGGATCGGAAAAAGACAATCTTTGCTGTAATTGTTATGTAACCGCGTTGACTACATCGTATCGCACACATCGCCTCTCGGCGAATCCGTCCACGTTTCTCGGATGAGCAACTTTTCCAATGCGTGCGATCATGGCCTCCTTTAATAAGTCAATTTTAATTGCTCAACTGTTACTATTATGTTGTGCCATGTTCAGTGTCGCGCCAAAATGACAGACGGAAAACTTATTTCGCTTGTAGAAAATTGCGAAGAATTATATAATTTGAGGCGTTCCCATTACAGTAATCAAGTCATTTCTTACATATATATCATGTAAGCAATATTTTTTTCGTTTCTTCCTCTTCAATTAAGACGCATGAAGCAATTACAAATTCTTATTCGCTAACAGTCATAATTAATAGACCTAACCTCAACTCCTCTGTTTTCAGCAATGTCAATATCGTACGACGTCATGTTTCAAACAGCTGATAGGGGAATCCGATGAGGCGATGAGATGGAGCCGTTACAATGAACTCACTGCACTTAAAATATCCGTTACGTGCGATTCGTACGAGGAATGCGATACGATGTAGTGAACGCTTATCTTTATACTTCATTTTGATCGCTGGAACAATGGAGTTGTTCAAAGAAAATATTTTATAGATCAGGAATATTTTTGACAAAGTGTAGACTTTATTGTAGTTCAAATGACAATTTATTTCTTATTTTCAATAAATATATCAATTGGATACATTGTACAACAAAAGGTGTCCAGGTTTTAAAAGAGGATAGTGATTCTTGGAGTATATGGGTAATTGAGACCAATCTGTTAGTGAAAACATTAAATACTGAGGGACAGCCAGACAAAGAATAAGATATAGGAGGCACCGGACGGGGAATGGCGGTCACACTAGTCACTTAAATACAACTAAACTCTCCTTACACATCAACACAAACAGAATTTTACATTAAGTTTTCAGTCACTTTCAAGTTTATCATTATTTTAAAATGTAATATTTTCTATTAGTGTGATGTTTTGTACAAAAATAGGTGATTACACATAAAACATTGGAAAATAACATTCATTCTGATTCAAGTTGATTCATATCATTCATGGCAGCTTTCCTTTAGCCCTAATTCTGATGTTCAGATTGCCTCAGAAGTGAGCTATTGTTACACAGCATGAAAGTGCGCAGACAACATGTCTGCTATGAACTGATAAGAGAAGATGACAATACCACAGTCATCTTCTCGTATTAGTTTGCTCTGTATTGAATGCGTACATCGAACGAAATATGAAAACAAGATTTAACGGGCTCAATTAAAAATCTTGTTAATCATATTTCATTTTTAGATTACAAATTTCCCTCAATAGTGGACGAAATATAGGTTTGAAGTGCCAACATTGGGACGAACACATAATTCATATCTACACGATTCAATGTTATTTACAATAATTTATGTTCGTCTTTGGATGATTTAAAGCAGTAACTTCAAAGTTCATCGAATATTGTCGCCATTCTTGTGCAAAAAATATTTCACCAATTTTAATAGGCCATATTTTATACTTCTAACCTCAAGGGCTGGATCCAATTAAGGAAACCACGCAAGAAAAAAAAAATAATATCTATAAAATGCAACCACTTGCAAGGACATTAACCACATGAGACTATGTGATAGTCATTTTAGATAGAATTCTCGCTGGTATTAATTAGTGGATTAGAAAACTTGCTGCTAGTATGCTGATATTGCTCCTTTGTGCATGCGGGAGACATAAAGAAGCAGTCAAACATTTGAGCCACTTGTGGAAATACCCTGTCGTATTCTCTTCTATACTTCCCTGATTTGCAGTCATAAAAATGTTCAAGCACTTTTCACTATATCTTGTTGCCCATAATATTTCTGGTCACGATATGATACATTTCTTTAGAATGGACAAAAGGCAATTCGAAAACTTCCTCATACAATTTATATCAATTTTCAAACAATTCTTGCATCCACTTAAAATAAAAGTATCATTTCTTTCTGCTTACCCAAATGATATGACGAACACACTATTTTTCTTCAGAGCTTTTCGACTTGTAGAATATATTTTATACATATACCGAAAACTTCAAGTATCTGAGCATTTGCATTAAGTGTGTCAGAATTATACATGACCTTGTTACCGTATTTATTACCCTGCAGTAACCATTTGACACAGAGTGTTTTTTCACACGATGTGGGTTGTTTACAACAACAAGATAGAATTTTTATAGTTCCATGACAGCTAAGAAGAGGAGACGCAATTCACACTTAACAGCTATCACTATACGCCAATCAAACCAATATCGTGTACAGAACATGAATTAATCTAATATTTCGTAATGCTACAGTTTAAGGAATGGTAGTAACCTACTGATACATCCAAACCTACAAAGGAAAACTGTGACTTAAATGCAAGCCACTTCACTAAAAATGCAGATGTTGCAATGCAAAATGTAATATCTGCACCAAAGTTTGAAGTATTTATTGGAATGTGGAGCAAGAAACATGGAAGATGTTCATTGAAGATGGACAGTTTTTGTTTGAATTTCAGTGCAATTATAGATCATGTTCAAATTTCTGCTTTTGTTGCAATAATGATTGTTATCCCACTGAAATTTGGTTTTTATCACTAATTTATATTTTGTAAGGCAAGTTCCCCCTACAGGTAAAATTTCAAATACAAAATGAAGCTGTAAGTGCCACAGTCTTCTCTTACACTCCAATATTTTGAACCTTACATGAAAAAATTTCCCATATCTCAAAACAGATGATGTTTGGTAAACGATTCAATACCAGACGAGTTTTAAGTTAAAAAAAAACAACTTTGTGAATGACTTTGTATGGAAAGAAACAGAAAGTTTCTAAATAAATCTAAGTTTCATGAATCGCGACGGATGTTGAACATATAAGAAGATGCGTATTTGGTTGTTCTTCCGGAATAATTACAATTTATTTTAGTTTGAATGTTTCCTGCTATATTTCTGGTGAAGTAATAATTTAAGTCTTATTTCAGATTTTACTAGCATGTAAAGTAATTATAAGATTTTAGTTCACAGAATTTATTTCTGCTTTTTAAAAATTTGTAGCGGAAACAAAATGTTGTTATAAATTCATTCACAGTACTGATACCCTGATGATAAGTTAAATTGATATGGATTTCTATCGCTTAGAAGTTAAAGTTGGCGTCATTTCATACGAAATAAAATATATCCACACTTGAACTCTTCTCCGTCAATTACTTCTGCACGAGTTTTTCAGTACAAATCCCAATTTGAAAGGAGTTCTCATGTCTCTGACACTTTTTGAGCACAGTTTTTTTGAACCCATATTCCTCCTTCCGCTCTCAGTCACAAGTTATTTCCGTCGCCGATAACTGGGAGGTGGAGGAGGAAGCTGAGGGCCCTAGTGCCTCCTATACTTGCGTGGGTTGCTGTCCATTCTTCAGCACCGTCTCCCTGCAGACAGAATCCTTGCTGGCCGGGTCTTTGGTGTCGCTGCTGACCGTGATGTTGGACCTCGAAGTCATGGTGATCGCGGTGGTCGAGGGATCCGCTCTGCTGACCAGAGGCCCCCGCTCACCATCCTCGTCGCCGGATGTGCCGCTCTTCGCGCCGCCGCCCCCTTGGCCGCCCAGGGGCAGCTTGAGCCTCTCTGATCCGGCCTGGCGGTGATGGCGTCGTGGGAACACGCTGTTCTCCATGTGGAGTGTGGCGTTGACGTCCTTGCCAGCCGCGCACGTGCAGGCCTTGAGGAAGCTCTTCTTGAAGTTGTCGCTCAGGAAGGCGTACAAGATCGGGTTCATGGCCGAGTTCGAATAGCTCAGGAAGCCCGCTAACAGGAATATCGTGAAACTGATGATCGGCTGGCAAACGTTCGGAGGGGTGAAGATCAGTGCCACCTGTTTGAAAATAAAAGAAAACTTCTTCAGTTTACCAATGCAGAATTGTTTATCTCGACAAAGTTAAATTATGTCTTACTTAAGGAACTTTTTCTAAAAACAAAATGTTGAAGATAGGCAACAGCTATTTTGTAGTTCATGAACAGATAACTTGACTTTATATTGAAACAACAGTTTTTCTTATTTCCTTATTGACAATGAAAAATATATATTTTTTCCATTCGTATATTTTGTCAACGATTTTCAGTACATTACCCCATCTAACATCGCCAAAATTTAACAAATTTCAAGAACATTGTTTCTATGTGTGTAAAACATCCAAATAAACAATTAATTCCAGCTTTATAGATTAAATAGAAACTGAGAAAAGGCCCTTTTTAATGGAAAAACTAAATTCACGGAAAATAATTGTTAAAATAAGACTTATACATATTACACCCCGCCGCGCCGTCTCATCAGAAAAACATGAAGTTAACATGGGTATAATTTTACTATAGTAATATGCGATATACAATTTCAAAGAGGAACAATGAAAGAATAAATTGAAAAAATAAGAATAAGAAACTATTCTTATAATTATCCATTCAAAATCTGTAAATGTTTTAAGAATGAGTGTTAAAATTAAAACTTTTACGCCAGTTTTCAGAAAATCGAAATATTAAAATGGATACAGTTTGAATAGGAGTGTTCTTTGAAGAACTTATTCATTTCCTTACTATATGAGGGTATCAATGCAAACTCGCCTTATCCAGGTAAAGTAATTTGTCAGAAAACAGGAAAAACTGTTATGGATATGGACAGTTTTGCATTTTATAGTAGTTTTCTGAGCTCTATGGAAAAGGAATTGGACAAGATTTGCACAAACCGACTATATCAGTAGATAGAGAGCTGCAAGAAGTACAACATTCCATATGTAACTCATTTTTTTTTTTAATTTTGGATAAGGCAAGTTTTGCAGTTGATAGCCTCATATCTCTGAAGGTAATAGAGTAGTGACCTGAGTAATCCAGTAAGGAAGCCAGCAGAGGACGTAGACGGCTATGACCGTAAGGACAAGCTTGGTGACCTTCCGGTGGGATTTTTTCTTCTCTTTTGACTTGTTCTTGGGCCCCACCGTCTTCAACTTGCGGATAACCAGGAAGTAGAAGACGAAGATGAGCATCAGGGGGATAGCGAAGCCCAGGATGAAGGAGTACAGAGTGAAGGCGGCCTGCCCGCTGATATGTTCGCTTTCTGGCCACAAGATGTTGCAGGACGTGGACGTCTGCTCCTGCTCGCTGTCCATGGTGCTGGCGTACATGAAGATGGGCACCATCAGCAGCGCACTGGCCGTCCACGCCGTCAGACTCACCACCTGCGCACAGAAATAATACATTCACTAGTTCGTGATGTTTCTAATTTGATTACAGCAGTACGGAATAAGGAAGAAATGTCGGACAGCAATATTATGTTCGATACACAAAAACTGTAGTAATTTAAACCGCAAAGACTACAGAGACATTCAATTATTATAGTCCTGTCGCTCTAATTTCCGGCAGCCAATCATGTTGCAGGTCGGCTACATTTAAACGTGTGCGTCTTGTGATTCGCTAATGAAGATGTTAAGCATTTCCTAAGGCTGGATAAATACTTATATATAATCGCCCGCCATTTTGGCTCTTTCGTTGGCGTTCGCAAAAAGCACACGAGGACGTTATTTGCCGCTCAGTTATTTGCTGAATTACAGTGCGTTTGATTTATTATCATAGGAGCTATGACATGATAATGTTTAACGTTGTGGCAAAATAGATCCTTCGTCTGGTAGCTCGGCAACGAAAGACCAAAAATGGCGAACGATACTACCTACTTAGACTTTATAGAGCCTTGACTTCCTTAGACGTAAGCAAAGAGAAGGAGTCATGCCGGGAATAACAGCGTCCCGACTATAACTATTATGCGTATAAAAGTGTACACTGATGACATACTTGGAGATTACCAGTGTGGTTTTAGAAACGACTGAGGAACAACAGATCATAGAAATACATTACATACTCCCTAGAAGCTGTTCAGAATCTTTATATGAAACGAGTCAAAGTCAGGATAGGAAAATAAATGTTAGAAAGAAGTAAATTAGGAAGAGGAGTACGACAAGGATGCCGTCTATGACTACCATGTTCAACATCTACTTGGAGATTTAATGAAGAACTATTTTCAGAACATGGCAGGGGTGATAGTAGGAGGAAGAAGACTCAAATGTATAAGATTTGCAGCTGATATGACGTTCTTAGCAGGAGAGGAAATTACACGAAGGGATATATACTGGTGTTAAATGACAGCTGTGAGCAGTATTGGATGAAGATAAATGCAAACAAGAAGCAGGCCATGGTTATCGAAAGAAAAATTAAGAAGGTAAACGCGAAAATTCGTGATGAGACAATGAACAATTGGATAGCTTCAAATACTTGGGGTGTATTATAAGCAGTAACATGAGCTGCTGCCAGAAAGTCAAAAGAGAATAGCAATAACAAAGAAAGCTTTTAATGGAAAAAGGAGGATCTTCTACGGACCTCTGGAAGAAAGAACTAAGAAAGATACTAGTGTAGTGCTTTGTGTGGAGTAAGGTACTGTATGGGGTAGAAATATGGACATTACGGCTAAGAGAAAAGCGACTACAAGCATTTGAAATGTGGGTATGGAGCGTGTGAAATGGACATACAGAATAAGAAATGCTGTGCAAGAAAGAGTGCGTGAAGAAAGAATGATGCTGAAACTGATCAGAAAGAGAAAAAGGAATTGGCTTGGTCACTGGCTAAGAAGAAACTGCCCAATCAATGATGCACTGGAAAGAATGGTGAACGGGAGAAAATTTCGGGGCAAAAGGAAATATCAAATGTAGACGACATTAAGATCGTGTGCGGAGACTAAAAGGAAGACAGAAAGCAGGAAAAATTGGAGAAATCTGGGTTTGCAGTGAAAGACATGCCCTAGGGCAGAAAAGTATGAATGAATGAATGAATGAATGAATGAAGTCCCTATTTGAAATTGAATTAATACAAATATAATATTAAGATGTCAGTATGTTTATTTTTAAGTTTTGTGCAGCCAGTTACTAATCTGAGGAATCTCATTTCTGCTGCTTGTATTCCGGACGTATGTCTTCCCGTTAGTATTCAGGTTTCTGATCCGTATGTAAGAGTTGGTATTTCCTTAGATTTATAAAGCTTTATTAAGATTATAGTCTTTCCTTGCTTTATATTTAAGTCAGCATTGTAATATAATGTAATATCCCTGTTATGTGGTGTTATATTTTGACTATTTATGTCATCTTAATTTTGGTACGAGATATTATGTGATCTGCGATACTTGGTCTATAATTTCGATATCCAGAGTCATTTTCGAACTAAATGGTTATGTTTGTGTCTTTGAAGTGCACCGTTTTTGTTTTTGTGGTGGATATTTTCATTTTAAATTCTTTATTAACAAATCTCAGGCAACACGACATTCTTTGCAAGTCATCTTCGTTTGTTGTCTGCAAACATCATGGCCTTAATAAAATTATTGTTCCTGCTACATTAATTCCTCCTTCCACTTTGATTTTCCAAACTCTGACTACTTCATTTATATACAAATTAAAAAAGCGCTTAATAAAGAACAACTTTGTCTTACACCACCATAAATTGCTGTCGGCTTTCTTTTATTATTTTCTTTAAATTTGTTTTTCCATACATATTTTTCATAACGTCAATTAACATAATGGTATGCCTCTGTTTTTAAAAATATTCCATAATATATGAATTGATACTTTCTCAAATGCTTTTAAGTAGTCTGTAAATAAAAGAGTTTTTCTAAATTTTATTTTGTGCTCTTCGATATAGAAACAATTAGAACTGAACGTGAAGGAAACATCAAGTGAATATTAGACTCTTGTCCTAAATTAATTTAACAATTTAAAAGAATTTGTCGCACATGTAGCCTATCTCGATTCAAATACAATTTCTAGGGCCGACTTTAACCCTTCATCCTGCTCTGTAACTCCCCCTTTTACCCCCATCTTCATATTGCTCTGTTGCTTCCTGCCGGAACAGCAAAGGTTTCTGCCCGCTCGCCCGCTTTCAGAGTGCTTCCGTTCGAAGATCTCTGTTTACGTATGTCTGCTCAACTTTATTGTTTTACATCACCTGTGTAAGATTATGAGGAAATGTGTGTATTTATATTGTATTATTTATTTAAGAGAATTTTCGGCTAGCTATGGGAGATGACTACTTGACTAAACACTTGCACCCCATTGGTATTCTACAAAGCCCCAAATGTACACTCTGCAATCAGGATACCATTATGGACACCATCTACCTCAACAGTTGCTCGTCTCTGTCGAGTACCACTCTCTCGGATAAATACTGGGAGGCAAGAGGAAAAGATGAAATTTGTTTAATTGAGGATTTTTTCAAAAAGAACCATAGTCCAAAAATGCAAATTTGAGCTATTAAGCTTGCGGGGAGCGTATTGTAGCGGCCATATACTGGGTGTTCATTTCAAAGTGTGTCATGACGTTAATGTTGGTGAGTCAGCGATTTGAAGCGAGTTTCAGCTTTTATGTCAGAGAAGTTGCCTATTAATCAAGGCGTTCAATCTGAACTTGAGATCGTGTACTGTATAACTTGAACGTCGTAGCAACAGGTGGCGGCCTGTACGGTCTGTGTTCTATCATAACCTCTTTCAACTGTGTTTTGCGCGGGCAAGTCGTACTCAGGGTATTTATTATCATCGGTTGCGTACGGCAACATTCCACAACACAAATCCAATGCTCCGTGTCCATGTTGACCGTCGAAGTTAATGTCAACAAATACTATACGTAAGTAATCGTCTTAACCCTCTCCCCATATCCCGACAGTAAGAAAAATCTCACCTCAGTACGTGTTTCCAAACAGTTCACATTCCTGCCACTACCGGCGTTACGGTACGTATCGGTAAGTACTCTTCTGAATGAACGCCGTACTTGCCAGGCAACTTCTCTGTCACATAAGTAATACGCCTCTGCGGAAATGTAGGAAGATTGAATTCTCTAGGCTCATCGGCTAGCCACATGACGACATACAGCGAGCCATGACACACTTCGAATTGAACACGTAGTACTTCTACTGAAGTAGTTGTTAGAGAGAGAGAGAGAGAGAGAGAGAAAACATTATAGGCCTATATTATACAAGTGAAAATTTTCAGTGGTTTTCATAAAACAACCATAGTCCAAATACTTTTATTGTGAAAACAGTTATTGTCCAGCTAAGACAGTACTGCTTCCTACGTACTGAGGTTTCTGGTTCATTAGGGATAGTTGAGGGAAAAAATCAGCCTCGTTTATACCTCTGATACTTACTGTACATGTCCAGGAACCCACACAACCAATGTTTTTTTTATGTATTACCTTGCTGATGAAAGGTGTTCTGATCTTGGGTGAAGATATAGGATGGCACACTGCGATGTAGCGATCAGCGCTCATGATGGTGAGGAATATTGAGCTGGTGAACTGGTTGATGCTGGTGGTGGTCATGTAGGCCTTGCACATGATGTTGCCGAACGGCCATGACTGCCGACTCATCGTGGTGAGCAGGAACGGGATACCGATCAGAAAGCACTCGTCGGCGACAGCCAGGTTCACGATGTACATGTTGGTTACAGTCTGCATCTTGGAGAAACGCACCACCACGTAGATCACGAGCGTGTTGCCTAGCAACCCCACCAGACACACCACGCTGTACAGCACCTGTAGGGTCACAAGAACTCTCTGACAGTAAAAACTAGATAGATAGATCGATGGATGGATGGATGGATGGATAGATAGATAGATAGATAGATAGATAGATAGATAGATAGATAGATTATTATTTATTTATTTTTTTTATTGAACAACATGCTCCATTACAGAGTAATACTACATGTTTTAGATTTTCCGTTTCCTACGATAAATATACATTTGGATACATTGATATTACCTAAGGAAGATAGAGAATTAATACAAATACATATATATGGCTTAACCTAAATAAAAAGAAAAGAAAGTATATATACATGTTTGGAATATATTGCAATTGGATTTTTTTTAACAAATTGATAATTGCATAAAAATTGAATGATAAATGTGTGTATCCTAGTTATAAATGCATTGCTACAATTGTTCAAAATCTATTGAATTTATAAAGGCAATGAATGGTTGAAGATGAAATTTTATAAGTTGATATTTGTTAGGTGGCCAACTTGCTGTCTTCGAGATGCTGTTTCTTAGAATTCCCCTTTGTTTTCTTAATATTGTGCAATCATACAGCAAGTGATCTACAGTCTGACCTCCACTATTACACGGACATGTTGCAATCTCCAGTAACTTGAATCGATGGAGGTAGGCTCTAGTCATCCCGTGTCCTGTCACCATTGACGTGAAGATGCCTGTAATATTTAATTCCATCTTAAGCCGCTCTTTTACATTAGGAAAGTAGGATTTTATTATCGCTGCCTTTGTGGTGTCGTCCCATTCTTTCTGCCATTTTAGTTTTCCTTCTTCCTCTATTTCAGTTTGAATGATACTTTTTGGTATTTTATCATAACATACTGCTGCATCCTTGTTTCGTGCCGCTGCCTTCGCTAGTCGATCCGCAAGTTCATTACCGTATGTTCCGACGTGGGCCTTGATCCAGAAGAATTCTATCGTCCAGTTTACTTTCTCCAAAATTAAGACTTTCTTCCTGATTTCTTCTATAAGATATTTGTGGTTGTGATTGTTCTTTAAGGAGTCTATTGTTATTCTGCTGTCTGTGAGAATTGCTGCTGTGCGTGGTCTGTTGTCCCTGATGTCAATTGTTTCTATTGCTTCCAGTGCTTTAATGATTGCTACCTGCTCGGCTTGATTGTTGGAACATCTGTAATTTAGTTTGAATTTTAATTGGTTGGTGAGTTCATTTCTGACGAAGATGGCGATACCTGCTCCAACTCCATACTCACTCTTACTCCCATCCGTGAATATTTGAAGGGTGTAGTCCATATCTTCTGATCCCTCGTTGATCTTGACAGCGTCTGCTGGGTGAGGCCAGTTTCTGATTTCCACTTCTCGGTCTATGGTGTAAGTTTGGTTTTTTACTCTTCCTTTCATTATGTTGTATAATTTAAGTGCCTCCTCAATTTTTATGGTAATGGGAGTTATTCCTGACAGCATACACAGAGCTTCGGTAGATGTTGTGCGAAAGGCTTTTGATATCCTTATGTTGATTAGTCTTTGTACTCTAGTATATTTCGCTTTATTAGAATCGTACTTCATAGCTTCAGCCCATACTGGTGCTCCATATAGCAAGAGAGGTAGTATGGCTCCCTTATATATCGTCATCAGAGCTTTATGTTGAAGTCCCCAAGTTATTTTGGCTGATCTGGATAAAGTATGGATTAATTTAGCACATCTTTCAACTGCGTAGTTTACATGTTCACTGAATTTAAACTTGTCATCGAGGATTATTCCTAGATATTTCATCTTCGTGATTTGTTCCAGCCGTTTGTTATTTAGGTAGATGTTGATTTCTTTTTTTTCTTTTCGTTTCCTTCTCGATATTAACATTACCTTAGATTTCTCTTCATTGAAGATTATCTTTGTTCTTTCAGCCCATGTAGCTATTTTTTTGATTTCCATATTCGTGTAATTTTCTGCTTCAACTACATTGTCTGCCTTGATTATTAATATTAAATCGTCTGCAAACGCTACCGCTTTTGTTCGTTTCATGAAGTTAAGGTTCAGTAAGGAATTATACAAAATATTCCACAGAGTCGGCCCAATACACGATCCTTGTGGGCAGCCTTTACTGGCTTCTCTTTCTAATTTTACGCTGTTGGTTGTCATTACTACAGTTCTTTCATTAAAATAGGATTTAACTAAGTTGTATAGATTTCTTGGGCATCTGAGTTCTTTAAGAGAATATAAGATACTAGGCCACCACGCGGAATCGAAAGCACCTTTAACATCTAGGCTTACGACGACTGCAATTTCTCTTGCTTTTAGGCTTATAGATAGATAGATAGTTAGATAGATAGATAGATAGATAGATAGATAGATAGATAGATAGGCAGACAGATAGACGGGTGGATGGATGGATAGATAGATAGATAGATAGATAGATAGATAGATAGATATATATATATATAGAGAGAGAGATAGATATAGATAGATACATACAGTATAGATAGATAGATAGATAGATAGATAGATAGATAGATAGATAGATAGATAGATAGATAGATAGATAGATAGATAGATAGATAGATAGATAGATTAATGGATGGATAGATAGATGGATGGGTGGTGGGTAGGTGGGTGGATAAATAGATAGATAGATAGATAGATAGATAGATAGATAGATAGATAGATAGATAGATAGATAGATAGATAGATAGATAGATAGATAGATAGATAGGCAGACAGACGGGTGGATAGATAGATAGATAGATAGATAGATATAGATAGATAGATAGATAGATAGATTTATGGAGTAATATTATACATACAGATGTTATATTATCGTAATAATTTTCTCTTAAATCCAACGAACGGGTCTTCTGACCGTACGTGCTTTGTACCTAAAACAAGTCCTACTTTGTAGGTTTCACCCCCCTCACCTATGATTAGATCCAACCACTCTCCAAAAGAACACAGATTAAAATAAAAATGGTACAAAGAAAACACATTATATAATATATCCTAACCTGAAACAGACATAGAAGTGTATAATTGAATAGATACCATTATCCTTTCGTCAGTTCGCATCACAAATTTCAACAGCTGAAGTTCTAATCTTTTTCGCCTTCAAGAGGAACAATCCAGTCTTTTGCTCGTATTCTCTATTCCCCATGAGGTCAAGACATGAAAGCGAATTCCTATTCTGACCTAGCATCGAGGGTGGTAGATATTTTCTCCGTATTTGTTCCAATTCGACACACTGCAATAAAATATGTCTATAGGAGTCCTTTTCTCCGCACAGTGGACAAAGGCGCTGTCCTTCTTCGTTGACAATTTTATTACCCTTCCATGCCCCCAATCTTAGCCAAGCTAAAACTTTGACAATATCTATCTTCAATGTAGTAGTATTGTCAACATAATCGGATAGTAGCTGATTCATTTATTTATAACATAAAAATGTGATGTGTTATGAACTTTTAACTTTTATTTTCGTGTTCAGCATGTATAGGTTAGGTGAAACCATTCATATTAAAGAAAATTACAGTTCTTGACTGGTGTAACATAACACGCTCATGCCATGATAACATTGAAGTCAGCTACGTTTTATGTACCTTTCGAGCAGAATGATGCGCCTAAATGTTAAACAAAGCGTATTTCCTTGAAATACGATTTCGTTGCCCGTTCTCGATGTGAGTCTATTCTAAGACATCCTACATTTAACCCCTCCACAAGATGTGGAATTGAACTGTTAGTTAAGAAATTTAATGTGACGATAATAGTTTTAGAAAGAAAAAGATACACATGGAATGAAAATATTGATAAATTTTAAGTCGACGAAATTGGTCAAAATCCAAAGCTGTCATCAAATAAATTACATCTGAAATTAGGAGAAAGAATTGATGTATCAGTACCTTGAAGGGATGAGATTACTGAAGCTAACGTCCTACCAAATTACAGAAGTGCAGATTTTATAACCAAGAGATTTTGATTAATGAATACTTATGTTGAGTGGTTTATTGACTCTGTGAATGAAGGATTAATAGATCCATAGCTTTAGTTTTTCTTCGATGAGTCGTGGTTTCACCTGAACGGATCGTGTAAACAGCGACAGTCATGAAAGACAGATACATGATCCGAAAGTTGGTGTTTGAAGAGCTATTAGTGCAAAAAGAATAACTGGTTCAATATTTTCTTTATAGAGAATATAAATTCATATTGGTACAATGAAATAATTCTGAACCAGTATTTTGAGAAACTTACGAAATAAGAGGGACTGGTTCCAAAATAATTCTGTAACTATCAACTCAGTTCTCAATTCCAAAGTCCAAATAAGTACACCGTTTGTTTTAAAGACAATATTATATAATAAACTCCTTTGCAATGGGAGAATTGAAAGAAAATATCCAGTTCTAGATTTAAAGCATTCCAGTGACCAAACTTCAAGGAATGAACAATAATACTCGTATTTAAAACGTATACAATATATATATATATATATATATATATATATATATATATATATATATATATATTTGCATAGCGAGGGTAACATTTCCAACACTTTCTATGAGGTAATATCAACACTGTTAATTTAGCAACGTCAGTGTAACCAGTGAGTTGTCTGTCCGTCCCCAGCCGACTAGCCGAGAAAGGCTATAGATTTGGCGGGCTTTTTAAATTGTAAACTCAGTATACTATATTGTATTATACATTACAACAAAGTATAATATTCATACATCATATACAGTGGGCTCTATGTTGGCTTAACGATCCAGATATTAATGTATCTTTTTAATTGATTATTTAACGACGCTGTATCGACTATTAGATTCTTTAGCGTCCACAAGATTGGTGATAGCGAGAGAGTATTTGGCGAGATGAGACCGAGGATTCGCCGTAGATTACCAGACATTTGGCTTACGATTAGGAAAAAACCCAACTAGATAAATCAGCCCAAGCGGAAATCTAACCCGCCCCCGAGCGGAACTCTGGATCGGTAGGCATGTGCCTTAGCCTACTGAGTTACGCCGTCGGCTGATATGGATATACGTCAAAGCTCACCCCTAACTGTACACATAAGAAATAAGGAATAAAATGGAAGTGATATTGAAGAATCGTTTCAACTATCTAAGATACATGACTGGTGAAAACAGCACAACTAGCTTAACAGAACTGTCATAAATTACATGTTTTAAATTGTGGAAGGAAGGTGTTGAGTGAAATGTTTATTTTGATCAAATATTATAATTTATTCAATATAGCCAAATGGACGTTACGTGATCAACTGATCAGATACTTAAAACAAGTAAATCTACAAACAGAGTTACCTGTGTAATGATGAGCAGGATGGGTTTGTCGGTGTCGCAATGTGGCCCATCTGTGTTGTTGACTCCCGTAGAGTTGGGCGCTGAGAAGTTCCAGATCTCCGCGAGCCACGTGGTTGTGTCCTCCACGTCCGTGACAGCTTCCAGAGACGACGATGGACTGCTGAAAGTTGCATTCTCCACTGCCGACATGTCATCAGTAGAATACCAGACTGTACTCATTGTCTCCATGGTCCTCAGCTGAACAAAATTCTCTGTCGTCTCATGAGTGAAGCACAAATGAAGTCTGTCTTGGCTTGAGCGATGTCTTCAGGTAATCTTGTTTCACAGATGACATCAATAGGCATAACACCCAACTATGATGGAAACTTATTCAAGCAGTTTTGATACATGCAACAGATTTTAAAACAATATATTTAAGGCGTCTAAAAACATATCGAGTTTCTTGAAAAGCAGTTTCATATCTTGTTTTTAAGAATGAAGGTCTTTCTAGAATTAAAAAAATAAAGATACAACACTGATGAAAACCTCACTGTTTTACTTACTTCAATAAAATTGAAGGCAATTTAGCAGTGTCTGTGGTATCCAGAATTTGGCATTGTTGTTACTTGAAGGAAAACTTCACACGCAATTAGAACTTTAACGGAGTTAACAATTTTATAAGTTAATAAGCAGATTTACTAATAGAAATTGTGTTTGACATAATTTCTTATAGACGTTAAAACTGCACTGCGATTCTTCACTGATAATCGATCCTATCGAGCAGATTTGGAAGGATATTTTATACGAAATGTCTGATATATATATAACCACTAAAATAACTTACAGTACATTTTTGTCACTGCGTGCTCCAGAGATGTATTAAATTTGCATTTTATCCTAGAGTTTGAGTAGATTGCTTTTGTATTCTGTGAGAAGTTATGGTTCCCAATTTGTGCTGTATTTCAGGAGAGCTGTATTTCAGTTTGAAATACGCTTTTTATGTAATACCACTACGAATTACAGCTCACCTGGTCCAACGCGATGTATCACGCTTAACATCGAGTATATCTTCATTTGTGTTCGCGCAGGAGAGAGAGAATGTGGACATGTTTTGTTTAAAAAGAATGATAGATTACTCGCATTGCTTGGGTGATGTTTGAACTAGATAGTCGCTCGGAAATAGATGCTTGGATTCTGTGTGATAGATTGTCTTGTGGTAGTTGCTACACTGTCCTTATTGCGTTTACTGGAGTCCCCACCGGCATCTGACGGATGAAAGAACAGCGATGAATTGTTGCTTGTCACCAGGAGGTTATTGCTCTCCCTTCTTGGGACGAAGGAGCAAAATTCTTCTCTGATTCTGTAAGAGAACAGAGGACGAATGGGTTAGAAGGATGCTTTTTTAAGAACATAATATAGCCACCATAAACAGTTTAAATATATTATACCATTTATTTTGAATTTACATATACTAAAATTAACTCCATATGTAGGTGAAATTATTGAGGATCATCAGTGTGATTTTAAGCGTAATAGATCGACTATTGATAAGATTTTTGTATTCGACAGATATTGGAGAAAAATGGGAGTGTAAGGGTACAGTACATCAGTTATTCATGGATATCAAAAAGGCATATGACTCGGTTAAAAGAGACGTTTTATATAATATTCTTTTATTGAAATTGGTATTCCCAAGAAACTAGTTCGATTAATTGAAATGTGTTTTAGTGAAACTTATAGCAGAGTCCGTATAGGCCAGTTTCTGATACTTTTCCAATTCACTGCGGGCTAAAGCAAGGAGATGCACTACCACTTTTGCTTTTTTAACTTCGCTCTAGAATATGCCTTTAGGAAAGTTCAGGATAACAGAGAGGATTTGGAATTGAACGGGTTACATCAGGTTCTTGTCTATGCAGATGACATGAATATGTTGGGAAAAAATTCACAAACGATTAGGGAAAACACGGAAATTGTACTTGAAGCAAGTAAAGCGATAGGTTTGAAAGTAAATCCCGAAGACAAAGTGTATGATTATGTCTCGTGACCAGAATATTATAAGAAGTGGAACTATAAAAATTGGAGATTTATCCTTCGAAGAGGTGGAAAAATTCAAATATCTTGGAGCAACAGTAACAAATATAAATGACACTGGAGAGGAAATTAACGCAGAATAAATATGGGAAATGCCTGTCATTCGGTTGAGAAGCTTTTGTCATCTAGTCTGCTGTCAAAAAATCTGAAAGTTAGAATTTATAAAACAGTTATATTACCGGTTGTTCTGTATGGTTGTGAAACTTGGACGCTCACTTTGAGAGATGAACAGAGATTAAGGGTGTTTGAGAATAAGGTTCTTAGGAAAATATTTGGGGCTAAGAGGGATGAAGTTACAGAAGAATGGAGAAAGTTACACAACTCAGAATGTATGCATTTTATTCCTTACCTGACATAATTAGAAACATTAAATCCAGACGTTTGAGATGGACAGGGCATGTAGCACTTATGGGCGAATCCAGAAATGCATATAGAGTGTTAGTTGGGAGACAGGAGGGAAAAAGATCTTTGGGGAGGCCGAGACGTAGATGGGTGGATAATATTAAAGTGGATTTGAAGGAGGTGGGATATGATGATAGGGACTGGATTAATCTTGCTCAGGATAGGGACCGATGGCGGACTTATGTGAGCGCGGCAATGAATCTGCGGGTTCCTTAAAAGCCATTTGTAAGTAAGTATATGTCACTCACTAGGGAGTTTCATAAGTTCAGAAAGATAATGAACAAAAATGAAGGAAGAAAAAGAAACAAAAAAGTTTGATCTCTAAATGTAACAGTTCGAAGTAAGAATAAAAGCACAATTAATAACTGGTTACGTTTACTTTTTGTAATTACTGGAGTAATTAAAGACTATTAGTTGAATATCTTCTCGAAAAAAAAGATGCTATACCAAATTACTAAAATATATGGTTTAAATGGACTAAGGAATTTTGAAGCATTAATTTATAACAATAAATTATTGCATTCAATAGCTGAAGAAACTTGTATCCTTCATTAAGTTGCACTTCTGGTAAAAATTTATTAGTGACTAGACTCCAGAAATGTCTTCAGCTCGACTTGCCAACAGTCGTAAATTTAATCACTAATATTCAGTATTCAAGTAGGCCTGTACCAAAAAATCTCCTAACTAGGCTACCGTACACAATCAGGCAGGATTTTTCAGCTGATAACATGGACATTATGAGTGGAAAATTTCCTTATAAATTAGTTCCATGGGCTCCCTCGATGGCTCTCATGGACCTCGGGGGTTCGAAGACTACCAGTAGGGAACCTCTGGCCTAGTTTGTTATTTGTGACAGTTTTTTTACTTGGCTATTTAACGACGCTGCATCAAATACTGGGTTATTTAGAGTCGATGGAACTGACGATAACTAGATGAGGCCAAGGTTTCGCCATAGATTACCTAACTTTCTCATTAAGGTTGGGAAAAATCCCGGAAAAACCATACGGGTACCAGGTAATTAGCCCAAGTTGGAATCGAACCACGCCCGAGCACAACTCCGGATCTGCAGACAAACGCGCTACCATCTGAGCTACGCCGTTGGCTCACTTGTAACAGTTTTTAAACTAGAAAGATGTCAAATCAGGAAGAAAGTCACTATTATTTATACACACTATTTGACGGCATAATAAACTATTTTAAATAATTTATATACTAACTTGCCGCTTTTTCTTTTTTTTTTTGAGAACATGTTGAATCGACAAGTCATGTGTACTCGTATAAATAGTTTATTATGTAAAATCCTTCTCTGACTGTCACAATCTTTGTATAATCACTTTTTGAATGTGAATAACTTACACTTAATTTATCTTATGTTATTCACATACAGAAAGTGATTAAATGAAAATTGTGACAATCAATGAAGAATTTCACATAATAAATTATTTATAATTTAGCCCTATCAAAGGAACTTAAAATAAGTAAATGAAATATCTGGCAGGAGATAGAGAGGGATTTTGAGCTCCGTGGGGAATTTCTCCCTCGGTACTTCTCACCCCCCTCTCTCGATTCATCGCTGGATTGCATGGTTGATCTTGTTCTATACATCGCTACAGTCTGTATAACTTTATTTAAGACGTATGAGGACCGTTAGCGGGACGTTATCTATTCATATTTCGAGGTCTTTTTACTGGGTTTCCTTTCATTCTTGCCACCTAGACTAGACTGGATATCAAATGCATCGTTATTTACACTGCCTTGATAGTTATTTTTGCTCACACTCTACTCAGACTACTGTATTACTGTACAAGTTCATAACTGAAATCTTCATTGGTGGCATCAAAAAGGAATTAACGTTCTCATCGTTTAAATACAATGTACAGTCAACTGTTCCGAACATCTCATCTAAAAATAGTTTAGTATAAGCCATTCGTTATCTTGTAAAACCTATCTGCGTGTGAGGGAAAGAAGAAAGTTGACTGGGAAGCTTCCTTCCCTCCCCACGCTTCCGCTTGTAGGTAGCTAACTTGTGTAGTTACGACATGCCATCAGAGTTACTGTATGGCGCGCTTGGTATTTTGTCCTCTATATCTGTGGTTCTGTCTAGCCAGGCGCAACCGCTTCAAGGCCGGATATTCGAACGAATGTCCAACCTCACCGGTTGATCTGCAACCGGTCGAATATAAACCGGTTGTAAGCGCTGTTTTGCAGCAATCTGACTCCCATACCTGAAGGGAGTTAATCGGCTTGGAGAGGAGCGCGACAGGGTTGTAAAGAACCTGCAGTAGCATATCAGCTTTTGTTTCAGTAACACAGTTTCAGTACGGGTGGTGAAGAAAAATCACATGTCACATAACATAATATTATTATAATGTTTTTCTCAGCCAACAATATTTCGTCGTTATTTTAAAATGAACGGCTTCCATGAACCCATGTCGAGCTAACAGTGTTGTGACAATTTAGATTAGATTAGTAGAGTTCTCAAAATATTATTATATTCGCCTGCGCTTATTTCTTAATCAGTACTCTCATGGCAAAACAAATGTGACAATACCGTTATTTTGGAGTCTGTACTAAAATTAGACGACATACGACTTTAATTTGATAAGCTGATAAGTGATGAGAAAATTGAGTGAGGAATAGCTACATGTGAGACTCTTGAGGTTGTAAGGGAGCGAAGAAAGCAGCTATTTGCAAGCCGGAAAATTTTTCTGAAAAAATATATATGGCAAATTTTCCATCTAACGTCACTATATTATGTTAATATACTTACTTGATAAGTCTTTAAACCTGATATACAGAGAATGTCGTCGCTTCACAGCTTGTGAACTACGCTTTTATACTTGAACAATGAAAGAGTATTATTTTAAAATAATTAGTACCTACTACATAAAATAAAATACTGTATTCTTTTCTTTGTTGTTTCGAAATTATTGCAATATTTATATTTTGTTCAAATACTGTATACAAATCATGTTAGTAAAAGATGTTTTACAAACCACTGCTTTATTAAGTATAACTGAGTAAGCCTAATGTTTCTCGTGTTACAATTGTCAAATATAGACAATGGCAATAATTGTGTTTATTTTTCTTCTGCTAAGTGTGTTTATAATGTCCAAATGTCAAGTTAATCCATCACTAGAAGCGCAGAATAGATTATTGTACACCCCTCCAGCTAAGAACTGGTAAGAGCAACGTATGAATGATGAGATCTGCACAGACCGGCAATCTCGCGCATATACACTGCACATTCAGTGTCTCATTTCTAGCATGCCTGGTCTAGCGGGACAGCGAGGGGAATACCGAAATCACAGCCATGAAATTTCCGTTAACGTAACGTAATGTAGTGTAAACTAACCTAATCTAATCTAGCCTATGTCAGTAATATAGCTGCAAATTGTAAAGAAAGTTTAAACACACCAGGTTTCCGATTAAACCTGTCAGTCCTAAATCTGAAAAAGTGGGAAGGAAATTGTTAATCTAGCTTTAATGCCATCCACCATTTTGATAGCTTCTTTCCCCTATTCCAAAATTTACGTGTAGCCCCATCTCTCCCATTCTCCGCAATTTACATGCAGCAGTCATCAGTTTGCTCCGCAATTTACATAGGAAATTAACGATAGCTCTAACCTTTCCGGAATTTAAAAACTCCGGCGGCGGTCGTAGGTAAAGGCTAGTTCACAATAAACCGGGAACGGAAACGACAATGAGAACGAAAATAATGTTAAAATAAATGTATTTCTATTCTCGTTGTCGTTTCCGTTCCCGATTTATTGTCAAGCAGCCTTAACTCGGCAGAGCGCTGACTTATGACGGTCGAGAAACCGAGTTCAAAATCGTCGGTGGCGGAATTGTGTAATATGTGCTACATTAAACCAAGGTTGTGATGGTTTTCCCTCGTCACTTCAACACTCTTCACAATTACCCATTCATTATCATCTCCGTTTCGAAAAATAGAGCATCACTTGTATTTGAGTGTCGCTGGATAGTTCGTCAGTCATGATGCGCATTCCTCGTGGCTTATCCTAAGATTTGTGATGGTAATTGCCATTGTGAGCCTAAGTGCATGGATCCCTCCAGGATCCAGTCCTCTTTAAGCCAGACAGTGAAAGTAAAATCATATAGAAAATCATACAGAGCCCTTAGACTGTTGCCTTATATTTATAAAAAAAATATCAATACCTGTATATGTGCACACGTATGAAATAATTATTTGTAATTCAGAATTGTTTTGAAAAATCTCTCATGACTACAGAGGATAGTAGGCCTAATGCTCTAACTTATCATTAAAATGAAGAAGAGCGCAGGAGATTCGAATCAGATTACAAATGAGTGAACAAAAATAACGAGCATTTAAATGAAATACTGCCGTACTGAATAATCATCAGTACTGAGCAATACGGCCAGACTAGATGCCAGCCTGATGACTCAAAACACAGACGAGGACATTGATTTCCCTATGTTTACTTGTTTTGCATCGTTCTCGATCGTCTAGTTGTGACCAGCTAGCCACTGCATTCGATGATCGCGAGTTGAAACGCGGCCAAGGGCGATATGTTTTAAAATCCTTAGCATGGTTTACATAATTATTATAATAGAATATCTTGTTAATATAATTATTTATCTTGTTTATACAAACTTTTTGATTGGAAGTCAAATATACTAATTATATTAGATAAATTATATTATCTTCCTCATCAATAAATAGAAATATATAAGAATAATCATACAACATCTACAAAGTGTCAATATCAAGCTGCTGCTTCAAACCCAAAATGGTGGTTTGATGAAAAGTGTAATGTTAAGTGTCGCAGTAAGCAAGTTATTAAAAATGTCGTTCCAATAATTACATGTAGTCCGTGAAATCCTCTGGGAGGAAAATAAAGCTGAGATGCCCATGTCAAGCCACGTAAAAGAACCCTCTTCTTGATAAAGGGCGCCAGGGATACATTTTCGACCATTTCTCGCTCATGTAGAATTTCAATGCTGAATGATCTCTGCAGATGAAAGCGAAGTTAAATGAAATACTAGTCCCTACTTATACTTGCCCTACAGGAAATCTTGTATATTAAGAGTAGAATTATCTATAGTAATCTCAGACCTCGAGTAACATTTATTGGGACTATTTCGTGAATAAAATAAAAAATGTAAATAATATATCCCTAAAATTCACTCACAAAATGTTAATAATTGTATCTTTATTAATACTTAACCTATTTACTAGATATTGTGAAGTCGAAATAGATGAATAACGATTACTGCAATAAAGAAAGTGGATGTTATCCAGTAATGCCAATTGAGAAAAACGAAATACAGGTTTAAAAATGTTAATTACATGTAGGCCTACTGCGCTTGTTATTATAACAAATACATTTTCATTATTTGCTGAAATCATAATTCAATTTAAACATTTTATAAGTAGTATAATTACAAATAACCTGATTAATACATTCATTAAATGAACAATTGTTATGAAGGAGTGGCATTTTCCTTTAGATACAATGAACATGTAATTAGAAGATAAAGATGTAGATGTGGAAGTAGCATTTCGCACTTTCGATTCATGCTCATCGATTTACGTGGAAACAGTTGGCGACACCGACTAAACAAAGGAACGACCATGCGATAAATTGATAGTGATAAATCGAGCTGCAGAAATTATCGCGATGTATGACTGTGATTGGTTGGAATTCAAAATTTCATTACACTTCATTGGCCGAAAATGAAATGACGTCATATAAACGAAATAGTCTGTGGTAATTGCAAGAGTGCTGTTTCATCGTACTGATAATTTCACGAGCTTCGGACTCGTGAAATTATGCTAATAAGATGACACCACGAGTGCAAATAAATAAGATAATTCAAGTAATAAAATTAAATAACTTGCGAAACCGAATTGTTTACGTAAATGATAATTATTACAAAACACAGCACTAAGATATTATGTTTCCTTGTAATGAACTTAAAAAAACAAACTTCTATCTATCACGGCATACTAAATACTATTGCCAACTACTCAGAACGGAAATGCTAAACAATAATACTTAACCCCAAAAGTGAGATAAGCTGAAATGTTACATTAACTCAGTGATGTCAAAGCAAGCGTATTTTTCTGACCTTGACGTCGTGCGCGGGCATCAAGCGCCAAGTATGGAAAGAGGAAGGGTTGTATATATGAATAAGCAGCCTGTTGGATTAAGAAAACAGTGGTGCACAAACTTCAAACGGAATGTAAAATTTTATGTCGTTATTTTTATATGGCTTCTTTCTATATTGTATGTAAAACAAAAATAATAATAATAATCCGTGGCGCTACAGCCCGTAAAGGGCCTAGACCGACCAGCCGGCTGTTGGCCTCACGCCCACATGTCGAAGCAGAGGTGGATGATCATTCAACCAGAATGGAGGTATCGTGTGGTTAGCACGATGATCCCCCCAGCCGTTATAGCTGGTATTCGCAACCGGATTTCGCTGCTAATACCAATTTCTTAATATTGTATTTGCGTTTTAAATGTTAATAACATAATAAAGAGTTAAGAAGGAATATTCACATAAATTCCATAGTAGTACAACTATACTGTACTAAATGGATGAAACATATCATTCATAAAGAAAGTAATATCCCAAAAAAAGAGATTGAGTATGACATTATAAGTTGGAATTGGTATTGATGGTACCTTTAGCCTTATAAAAGTAATCAATAAACTAATATTACAGTACAAAACAAAGTTACCTAGGTGCTGTATATGTTTTAAGTGCAACTAATATTCCATAACAAAACTCTCATCGCATTATGCTTTTAAGGTGATATTGGTGAGCAACTTCCTATCATCGGAATATTAAATTATTTTCTCGAAATATGCTGAAGCTATACAACACATAGACATATGTATCTTTTGCTTATGATGTAACAGTAGTTGCTTTGTTAATTCATTTCCTTACAAACAGTTTCCAGGCGAATATTTTCAAAATTTTCAATATACTGTCTTCAGTAATACATATATACGGTGTATTAGATTTACGAAAATATTCTGTAAGGCTTCTAAATAAATAGGCCTATACCTGAAAATTTCACTTTTATATACAAAAAGTTGAGAAAATATTTCTTTTGAATAAAAAATATCAAACTTGTGAAAAATGAGCATTAAAATTAAAACTTACATTCTTATAATGCACTCATACTTCTCAGACAAATCTAGAAATTAGCATGGAAACAGTTTTAATAAGTTCTCTTCCCTTTACCTATTGAAACAGTGCTGGCCATCCCTGAATATAGCTCGACCAAGCGGCATATGCTACCTCTTTCGTCTGTCTCTTTCCTTTCGGCTGTAAAGCGCTCAGGCTCTCCTGAGCTCTAAAGCGCGCGCTTGCTCCTTTATTGACATGACTGCATTAACAGAATAAAAAAAAACAAGAAAGGGTTTACAGACATTTATTAATTACTTGAATTTACAGTTACAGAAAACGCAATTTTCAAATAAGACTCTTCTTTATAAAGCGTCTTATTAAGAAACATATAACTGTGCTAGATCACTAAACTTGTAATCCTGTAGGCCCGGGTTCAACCCCTAGTATACCCCCGATTTATAACTCGCTTTGGAAAAACCCATGGTCCAGGTAACACAGGAGTTTTCTCCGAGAGCTCCGGTTCCCCTGTGGCATCCCAAGAATCTCTATCATAGCACATCGCGGGTGTAGATTAGACCAGCCTGCTATGGCGCACCCTGGGCAACGACTCTGCCGGTAATAGTTGCTTACGATGTGAGTATCGTAACGTTTCATATTAAAACACGAGATTGAAAAGTTGTCAAACAAGGCCGCAGGCCGAGTATGATAACCAGTCTTCTATTGTAATATGAAGTTACGAACGTACAACGTTTTATTCACTTTGATAAAAAAACAATTTTTTAATGTTAGTTTTGAACATGTATTTTGTGGAGAGGGGATCCGTTTACGATTTGTTTGAACACGCTAGGTATTAGTGTTTATAACAGAACAACAGCAGTACTAGGAGAAATTAAATAACAAACGTTGTTAAAATGGGTTCAAACGAGGATTCAGATATTGAAAATGCTGCAAATTCTGCAATTGTATGTTTAGTAGCATCGAAGTCCCGTGTAAGATATGAAGTGGAATATATAAAATATGAAGATTGATGTAACAAGAAAAATGTAGATATGTTTAGAATTAATGTAATCAATTCCATTATTTGATTTTATGTGTGGTTCACACTACGCAACCAGTTTGGTAATAAGAGTATCATTACCTAACTAGTTACGCAACGAATATTTTTATTCGGTTATTTTACGACGCTGTATCAACATCTAGGTTATTTAGCGTCTGAATGATATGAAGGTGATAATGCCGGTGAAATGAGTCCGGGGTCCAGCACCGAAGTTACCCAGCATTTGCTCGTATTGGGTTGAGGGAAAACCCCGGAAAAAACCTCAACCATCGCAACGAATATGTTTGCAATATTTTTATTAGTGATGTAAAGTCCACATTACATGATCAAAGGGGATAAATTGGTTAAAACGACTGGCTTCGTATGAGTGAATGACGAATAGTTAAGTACTCACAATCAGTAAAGTATAATATAACAATATATATATATATATATATATATATATATATATATATATATATATAATTTGAACTGGTAATGGAAATTACGGGAAAACGGCTGAACGAATTTTAATAAATGACCCCTCATTTTGAAGCTTGGAACTCAAAGTTTTCCAGAAAAATAGTAGTTTTCAGTGAAATGTCAATTTTCCTACATCATTTTCCTATTTTCCAAAATCCATCTGTCGTCAGTTTTGAGAAATAATGACTTTTCAGAATATAACAAAACACAAACACACTACAATAAACAATATCACACGAAGGCCATGACCTGTAGGATTGCTGACATATTTAGAGTTCAGATGGCTCAGATTCTCTGACATCGTAATGCCAATATGTCGTTCAGAACGTTTCTGTAACATTGGTTATTAAAAACTTCAAGACTTACTAAAAAGAATTTACAGGTCAGATTCTCTGGTGTGTAATTTTCTGAGTACAACTGCCTGTGTACTGGATATTAAAAACTACGAAACTTCAGAATGTTTGATGACATTATTACTATTAAAAATGAAATATTATTATACTGAACGGCATGATGTAAGTATTGTCAATAATTATACAGACTAATGCTGATATGAAAGTGAAAATTTTTGGTAATCATATAAGAAGGCGTAGAGAATATCTGAAGTTAGATCTTCATTTCTGTAATATTTACTGAGTGACGGCTATATGGTAGTCTATACAAAACTTACGTAAGTTAACTATATTGTTATTAAAAATGAAATATATTTTTATAGTTATTAATCAAGTGTAATGGGTCTTTTCCATATATTTAATGGCGGTGTTATGTAGATATTTAAAGCTGAAAGTTAGAATTTATAAAACAGTTATGCTACCGGTTGTTCTTTATGGTAGTTAAACTTGGACTCTCACTTTGAGAGGGGAAGAGAGATTAAGGGTGTTCGAAAATAAAATGCTTAGGAAAATATTTGGGGCTAGGAGAGCTGAAGTTATAGGAAAATGGAGAAAGTTACACAACGCAGAACTACACGCATTGCATTCTTCACCTAACATAATTAGAAACATTAAATCCAGACGTTTGAGATGGCGGCGCATGTCGCACGTATGGGTTAATCTAGAAATGGATATAGAGTGTTAGTTGGAAGACCTGAAGGGAAAAAACCTTACGTAGATGGGAGGATAATATTAAAATGGATTTGAGAGAGGTGGGATATGATGGTAGAGATTGGATTAATTTGCTCAGGATAGGGACCGATAGTGGGCTTATGTGAGGGCGGCAATGAACCTTTGGGTTCCTTAAAAGCCATTTTTGTAACAAGTGATATAGATATTTATATGTGTGATTCTCTTAAGTATTGTCTGGAGGAAGAGCAAATATTATAATGTCTAAGGAAAGAACAAAAGATATTACTTACTAATAAAATAAGAGGCCTACAAAATGTTACAGTTGTTGGGAAGCATGGCAAACCTGATATTTTCTTAACTCTCACCTACAATCCGCAATGACCTGAAATAGCTAATGCTTCACGTCCACATGAAAAACCGACTGATCGTCCTGGCATTGTTATTCGTACTTGCGTTTTCGCATTGAAACTCAAAAACTGAAGATATATAGGTTCAATAAAAAGTATTTAGCATAAAAAAAACCATTCATTTCATTATTATGGAAGTAAATAACTTCCAAAATGTCTGGTATTCTTCATTGGATATACGTTTGAAAAATTTTAATTTGAACTTAGTTTGCAGCATTTGCTGCACAAACCACTAGTAATTCTTTATACATCCGTTGATTGAGGAATGCATACTGTTCAAGACTGTTTAAAATCATTGTATGTAGTGTTTTCTTGACAGTCCGGGACAAGTACTTAAATACCTGATGATAATGAACGGCCGGTACCAACTCCTCGAGGATCTATCTCAGGATAGATACTCGAGGAGCTGGTACCGGCGGCCGTTCATTATCCTCAGTATACCGTACATGACGCGTTGTCACTAACTGCCGCATCAGCGTGCTCCCAACTGTAAGGAAGCATGCCGAGATGTAGGGCCTACTCTGCTATTCTGCGAAGGGTAGAACCGCCGCGCCGGTATCCTGTAGGTTCTTTATTGCATCTATCACGATTTGGGCTAACTTCCTTGCCTTCATCTCCGTTGATTGCTGAGAGTTTTTCTTATTTTTTTTTAGCAAAGATTTGTTCTGGACCGAAGGTAGATAGGACCTTAAATATGCATAATTATATATATATACTAATGGCTTGTGCAGCAAATGCTGCTGCAAACTAAGTTCGTTAGACGTTCAAATAAAAATTTTTCAGATTTATTTTTAATGAAGAATACTTGTCTTTTTGATAGTTATTTGCTTCCATAATAATGAAACATACTCCCTCTGAATGGATTTTTTTAGGCCAAATACTTTTTCTTGAACCTATCCAACTTCAGTTTTCGAGTTTCAACGCGAAAACGCAAGTATCAATGTCAGGACGATAGCAGTAGCTATTTCAGGTCATTGTGGATTGTAGGCAAAAGTTAAAAAAATGTCAGGTTTGCTAAGCTGTCGAACAATAGCATTTTCGTATAGCTGCTGCATGTAGAACTTGAAATGTAGAGCGTAAAATCATTTTCTCCTACTAAGAGGTCTTGCCGAAATGATCTGGAGACTACAAAATTTTCTAGGCCTCTTATTTTATCAGTAAGTAATACCTTTTTATCTTTCCTTAGGAACTGTAATTTTTGCGCTCTCTCGAGCCAATACTGAAGACAATGACACATATCAATATATACACTACACCGCCATTAAGTATATGAAAAGGACCCAACCCCACTGGTTTAATAAGTATAAAAATATTTAATTTTTAATAACAATAGTATTATCTTACTTAAGTTTTGTAGTTATAGTATATAGCAGTCACTCAGTAAATTATAGAAATGAAGATCTAAATTAAGATATTCTCTACATTTACTTACATAACCTCAAAGCGTTTCACTTCCATGGCATCAATATAGCATCAATATTACGTACAATTAATGAAGAATAGACGCATCATGATATTAACTATAATAATATTTAATTTCTAATGGTAATAATGTCATCAAACCACCTCAAGTTTTGTAGATTTGAATATAAAATACACAGCTGTACTCAGAAAATTATATACTGCAGAATCAGTTTTTAATAACAAATTGAATTGAGCTCTAAATATGTCGGCAATCCTGCAGGTCATGGCCTTCGTGTAATAGCCTATTGTTTATTGTAGTGTGTGTTTTGTTCTGAAATTCAATCAAGTCGGCCGTGACTGACAACAAATGGATTTTGGAAAATAGGAAAATTATGTAGGAAAACTGACATTTCACTGAAAACTACTACTTTTCCGAAAAACTTTGGATGCCAGGCATGAAAATGAGGGGTCACTCATTAAAATCCGTTCAGCCGTTTTCCCGTAATTTCCATTACCAGTTCAAATTATATATATAGATATATATACTAGTGGCTTGTGCAGCAAATGCTGCAAACTAAGTTCATTAGACGTTCAAATAAACATTTTTAAGATTTATTTTCAATGAAGAATACCAGACATTCTGAAAATTATTTGCTTCCATAATAATGAAAGATACTTTCTCTCGAGCCAATACTGAAGAGAACCACGCATATAAATATCTACACCACATCGCCATTAAATATATGAAAAAGACCCAACGCCACTTGATTAATAACTATAAAAATATTTGTTTTTTAATAATATTATTATCTTACGTAAGTTTTATAGCTTTCCGTAATATATACTATATAGCCGTCACTCAGTAAAATATGGAAATCAAAATCTAATTTAAGTTATTCTCTACATCTACTTATATAACCCCAAAACGTTTCACTTTCATATCATCAATAGACACATCACGGCATTAACTACAAAAATATTTCATTTCTAATAGTAATAATGTCATCAAAGCACCTTAAGTTTTGTAGTTTTTAATATCCAATACACAGCTGTACCCAGAAAATTATACACCACAGAATCGAACCTGTAAATTATTTTTAGTAAATTAAGTTTTTAATAACCAATTTAATTTGAGCTCTAAATATGTCAGCATTCTTGCAGATCATGGCCTTCGTGTAATATTGTTTACTGTAGTGTGTGTGTTTTGTTTTATTCTGAAATGCAACACTGCCGACTTGATGCTCGTTTCGCTTCTCCTGAATGCAATTAGCTAGTTCTCAAAACTGACGACAGATGGATTTTGGAAAATAGGAAAATTATGTAGGAAAAATGACATTTCACTGAAAACAAATATTTTTCCGAAAAACTTTGGGTTCCAAGCTTCAAAATGAGGGGCCATTTATTATAATCCGTTCAGCCATTTTCCCGAAATTTCCATTACCAGTTCAAATTATATATAAACAGGGTGCGTCAGAAAGAACGGATGGATTTCACATGGCAAGAAAATAGTAAGGATTCGTCAAATCAAAAATTTATTGTTATCAACATATTCACCAATACATGCAGTTTATTTATGGACAACAACATAATCCATATGATGTCCTTGGCTTTCAATACAGGCATCGAGGCTTTTTCTGAAGTTCGCCATCACTTTCACAGTCATAGCTGGTGGGATTTCCACGATTTCTTCACGAATCGCCGTCTTCAATTCATCCAGTGTATGTGATCGATGTTTACAAACTTACGGCTTCAAATGGTCCCAAAGAAAGAAGTCGCAGGGCGCGAGATCTTACCGTAGCCTCGGACAATCTCAGTGCAATAGCATGTTTGCGGGCTGATCTTTGAGGTGGCTGGAAAACCTAGTGTCTGTGTCCACATTTGCAGGTGTACACGCGCTCCGTGTTCATTCAGGTGATTTTTTTCTTAAATGTTGAACTGTGATACGAAATGAAGCCACCCACCGCAAAATTGTATTCCGAGTTGGAATCCTAGCGTGACGTCCGATGTCGAAATGAGTCCTGAGTGGCGATCACAGACTCTTCATTTTTCAAAAATATCTCTACGATGAAAGCACGTTGTACGTCAGACCAACACCATGTTCTCAACTAAAACTGCATTCTCTGGCTGACCCAACAGTCGTGGTCCCCCTCACTATATCCCTCCCCTCGCTGCGTATCGATAGTTTGAAATCCATCCGTTCTTTCTGACGCACCCTTTATATATATATAGTAACTTTATTTACAAAAAAACAGTGTAATTTTATTATTTCCACAATAATTCCTTTCTACAATTCACCCTAAACGCTCTCGTCAACAATAGGATTTGCACTCAACACAGTATTCGTTATTGCATTCCACAGACGACAATGACAATTTACTTGGATTAATGAGAACAACTATGAACTGTTAATTTTAACTAATGTTCACAAAGCACTATTTACAAATCAGAACTGTCAGTTCTCAGTTCTCAGTTCTTTTGCCTTGGCTAGTTCTTCTAGCTCAGTCAATCAAGTTCACAGTAGGCCTATCTCGAACCACAGACCTTCAGAGACAGTCCACTGAACTTCGAATTCAGGTCCCCCAACTGCGGTCCACTGTACTCGAACTCAGGACTTCCGGCCCCACAGTTACGGACACAACTCAAGTCGAACTCTGGCCTCGAAGCTGGCTTCACTGCTACACAAGACTGGCTGGCTTGCTCTCCACTGACTTTAACAACACTATTGACTTACTGACTGACGTTCACTTGCGTCTTCTCTTTTATAGCCAAACCATAGTTTCTGGAGTGTTCGCGATCTCGAATAATCCCGATATCTCCAGTCTCTGCCGCGGTCGCTCCCTCTCCTCTCTCCTCTCCGCTATAGCACATGCCACAGGAAGCAGATGCGCGCGCAACCCGCCCAAAAACGGCCGACTTAGCCCTTCCTCCGTCGGTCGTGAGATCGAATCTCACATGGCCGTCACAATATATATATACATTCAGGATTCTACAGCTACTGCCGTCTTCCTGTGCCAATCATCCAAAGCCTTCTGTCTTGTGCGTCTTCAGTCCTCAACCCCCTCTTGTGCATGACCTCCATTACTTCGTTGTACCAAGTTCTTTTTGGTCTACCTCTTCCTCTTCTTCCTGGAGGTTTCCACTGGTAAATTTGTTTAGGCCATAGATAGATCTATCTTCACCCATTCTCATCAGATGAGCAAACCACTTCAAACTCTTATTTTCTATTCTACTTAACACTGTCTCTTCAGCATCCATTCTATGCCTAATTTCTTCATTTTTATTGTGGTCCAAGCGGGAGACTCTAGCACTTCGTCTCAAATAATCCATTTCTACGGCCAAAATTCTTTTTCTATAATATGCATTCGTATTGTTGTGTCCGTCCAGCTTTGTGATTCTTGGTCTTTTAGCATTAGTAAGTTTTTAGAATGAGTGAAGAGCTGGCCCACTGCATCAACCCCCAACCTGGAGAACCAGGTAATTTTTTCAGGTTGTCTTCTTTAGCCTTTAACAAACCAATGTTTCACTACAAGGCAGTAGTTCACCTGTTGGTCCGCGGGAGGTATTTCATTTCCCTCCTACCACCCATATTTGGGAGGTTTTCCCTATCCGCCAACTGGGGACGCGCTCTCTAGGGGTTGCATAGTTAACTGACGAAAAAAGAATTCATCTAATACTTACTTACTTACTGGCTTTTAAGGATCCCGGAGGTTCATTGCCGCCCTCATATAAGCCCGCCACTGGTCCCTATCCTGAGCAAGATTAATCCATTCTCTATCATCACATCCCACCTCCGGCAAATCCATTTTAATATTGTCTTCCCATCTACGTCTCGGCCTCCCTAAAGGTCTTTTTCCCTCCGGCCTCCCAACTAACACTCTATATGCATTTCTGGATTCGCCCATGTCAAACGTCTGGATTTAATGTTCCTAATTATGTCAGGTGAAGAATAGAATGCGTGCAGTTTTGTGTTGTGTAACTTTCTCCATTCTCCTGTAACTTCATCCCTTTTAACCCCAAATATTTTCCTAAGCACCTTATTCTCAAACACCCTTAACCTATGTTCCTCTCTCAAAGTGAGAGACCAAGTTTCACAACCATAAAGAACAACCGGTAATATAACTGTTTTATAAATTCTAACTTTCAGATTTTTTGACAGCAGACTGGATGATAAAAGCTTCTCAACCGAATAATAAAAGGCATTTCCTATATTTATTCTGTGTTTAATTTTCTCCCGAGTATAATTTATATTTGTTAATGTTGCTCCAAGATATTTGAACTTCTCCACCTCTTCTAAAGATAAATTCCGAATTTTTATATTTCCATTTGGCACAATATTCTCGTCACGCGACATAATCATATACTTTGTCTTTTCGGGATTTACTTCCAAACTTATCTCTTTATTTGCTTCCAGTAAAATTCCCGTGTTTTCCCTAATCGTTTGTGGTTTTCTCTTAACATATTCACGTCACCCTCATAGACAAGCAGCTGATGTAACCCGTTCAATTCCAAACCCTCTCTGTTATCCTGAAATTTCCTAATGGCATACTCTAGAGCAAATCCGAACAAGACATTGCACGTCTCCTAGCTCTTCAAGAGAGTGAGTCTGGTGCTTGGTTACACGCATTACCTTCTCCTCACATCGGCACCCTAATAGACAGTACATCCTTTAAAATCGCAATAGCTTTACGCCTTGGTTGTAACCTCTGCCAGCCACACCAATGTATTTGCGGGGGAATTGCTGATATTTACGGTCATCATGCACTCAGCTGTGCGAGGAGCAAGGGTCGCATTTCCAGACATACATCACTCAATATCATTAAAATATCTCTGACTTCTTGTGGCATCCCGTCTCTTTTGGAACCACCAGGTATTAGTCGCGCAGATGGTAAACGACCCGATGGTCTGACCTTAATTCCATGGTCTATAGGAAAATCTTTAATTTGGGACTCCACTTGCGTTGACACTCTAGCTCCATCTCACTTACCGAATACCTCCAGACGCGCAGCATCTGCTGCTGAATTAGCCGTGAAGAAGAAAGTCAATAAATATGCTCATCTTTTAGACAATTATATCTTTGTCCCATTTGCTGTGGAGACCTTCGGTCATTGGAGTCATGACGCTAAAGTTTTGGTATCTCAAATCGGCCAAATTTTGATCTAAATTACTGGTGATTGCCATTGCACTACTTATTTGCGTCAACGCTTAAGTATTGCTATTCAACGCGGAAATGCAATGAGGGTTTTGGGTACTCTTCCAGAGTCCAGCCCTTTGAACGAACTTTTTCTCCTGTAAAATTTTTTTATCTCAATGTAAATGTTTATATTTAGTTTTTATATACAGTAGGCCTATGTGTAATTGTAACGGTGAAAATATTGTTAATCAAATAATTATTTATTTTTTTTTCATAAGAGTATATTATTTTTGGTTGTGTTTTTTTGTAAGTAATTTTATGAGGTTGTTATTGATATGCTGATAAATTATTTGTAAGAGCAAAGTTAAAAAGTTTAGGTGATAGTGTATATCCTTGCTTTAGCCCACAGTGAACTGGAAACGCATCTGACAGAAACTGACCTATACGAACTCTGCTATACGTTTCACTGAGGCACATTTTAATTAACAGAATTCATCTAATAGGGTTCAAAAGTATGAAGAAAATGTATAAGATATTTAAGTACTTGTGCCGGACTGTCAAGGAAACACTACATACAATGATTTTACATACGTATTTCGTACCGAGGACAATGGAGGGGTCGACCTGGTTGGCGAGTTGGTATAGCGCTGGCCTTCTATGCACAAGGTTGCGGGTTCGATCCCGGGCCAGGTCGATGGCATTTAAGTGTGCTTAAGTGCGACAGGCCCATGTCAGTATATTTACTGGCATGTAAAAGAATTCCTGAGGGACAAAATTCCGGCACATCCGCCGACGCTGATACAACCTCTGCAGTTGCGAGCGTCGTTAAATAAAACATAACATTAACGATGGAGGGATGAGTATGCTGAGGAAGGAATGAACAATTGTGGCGGTGGGTCATACGTGACAGGGCTCAGGAATAACTTCATTATTTAAAGAATCTCAATAAATAAACTGTGTCCCATCTGATTTACTTACAGCATCGTAGTAGCAGAAATAAACCTGTCTGTACGTGTACAAGGCATTTATTCATAGGAATTTGTATTTTATTTCGAAAAATATTGCGTACCTAGTACTTAATGAAAATTAATTGAATCTTTCTGGCAAACGAAATTAAGAAAGCACAAGAACTTACAGTTTTTTGCCAACAGAATATAACGAGACCAATAATTCTTATTCGATCACAGTAAATAGATATTTAATATGGTTCGCACACTGCTTAAGTCGAAATGTACTAAAACAATAGGATTAATCATAACACATTTGCTTAATTAAAACAATTCGTGGATTTTTTCTATTCCTTTGATTTTGGCGGGTGTCATACTGACTTCTAATTTCGTGAACAGTTCAAACGTAAGTACTCTATTACAAAACTTTTTTTGTCTCTTCGAACAGTATAACAAAAGATGCACACATTAAAACAATAAATCTATATATATATATATATATATATATATATATATATATATATATATAATTTGAACTGGTAATGGAAATTACGGGAAAACAGCTGAACGGGTTTTAATGAATGACCCTTCATTTTGAAAATTGGAACTCAAAGTTTTCCTGAAAAATAGTAGTTTTCAGTGAAATGTCAATTTTCCTACATCATTTTGCTATTTTCCAAAATCCATCTGTCGTCAGTTTTGAGAAATAATGACTTTTCAGAATATAACAAAACACAAACACACTACGATAAACAATATCACACGAAGGCCATGAGCTGTAGGATTGCTGACATATTTAGAGTACACATGGCTCAGATTCTCTGACATCGTAATGCCAATATGTCGTTCAGAACGTTTCTGTAACATTGGTTATTAAAAACTTCAAGAATTACTAAAAAGAATTTACAGGTCAGATTCTCTGGTGTGTAATTTTCTGAGTAAAACTGCCTGTATACTGAATATTAAAAACTACGAAACTTAAGAATGTTTGATGACATTATTACTATTAAAAATGAAATACTATTATACTGAACGGCATGATGTAAGTATTGTCACTAATTATACAGACTAATGCTGATATGAAAGTGAAAACTTTTGGGAATGATATAAGTAGGCGTAGAGAATATCTGAAGTTAGATCTTCATTTCTATAATATTTACTGAGTGACGGCTATATAGTAGTCTATACAAAACTTACGTAAGTTAACTATATTGTTATTAAAAATGAAATATTTTTTTATAGTTATTAATCAAGTGCTATGGGTCTTTTCCATATATTTAATGGCGGTGTGGTGTAGATATTTAAAGCTGAAAGTTAGAATTTATAAAACAGTTATGCCACCGGTTGTTCTTTATGGTCGCTAAACTTGGACTCTCACTTTGAGAGGGGAAGAGAGATTAAGGGTGTTCGAAAATAAGATGCTTAGGAAAATATTTGGGGCTAAGAGAGATGAAGTTATAGGAAAATGGAGAAAGTTACACAACGCAGAACTACACGCATTGCATTCTTCACCTAACATAATTAGAAACATTGAATCCAGACGTTTGAGATGCGGCGCATGTCGCACGTATGGGTTAATCTAGAAATGGATAGAGAGTGTTAGTTGGAAGACCTGAAGGGAAAAGAACTTACGTAGATGGGAGGATAATATTAAAATGGATTTGAGAGATTGGATTAATTTTGCTCAGGATAGGGACCGATAGTGGGCTTATGTGAGGGCGGCAATGAACCTTTGGGTTCCTTAAAAGCCATTTTTGTAAGTAAGTGATGTAGATATTTATATGTGTGATTCTCTTCAGTATTGTCTGGAGGAAGCGCAAATATTATAATGCCTAAGGAAATATCAAATGTTATTACTTACTAATAAAATAAGAGGCCTACAAAATGTTATAGTGTCCCGATCACTTTAGCAAGATCTCTTAGCAGGATATAATGATTCTACCCTCTACATTTCAAGGTAGTTCACGAAACATGCAGCAGCTATACCAAGACGCTATGTCTATTGTTGGGAAGCATGGCAAACCTGATATTTTCTTAACTCTCACCTACAGTGAACTGTTTTTTAAGTGTTAGTGAAATCAGGACAGAATCAGTGAAATGTGTCTTAGTTCCAGTGCAGTGAGTGAGATGACAACGAAATGAGTGTAATGTTGAAAGGTACTTGTGCAGATATGAACATATCATAGTCGTGGGTTTTAGTTCGATCTTAGTTTTAAGATACAAATTAGACTTATTTCAAATGTTATTTTAAGTGATCGTTTCATTTAATTTAGGATATTCCCTGTTATTATTATTATAATTATTATTATTAATAATTGTTACTATTAATTATTAGTATTGTTAATTGTATTTTTAATTAATAAGTTTATTATTGTCATTATTGAGTGTAATTAGTTACCACTGCCACCGGGTATATACCCATTGCAGTGTGAATAAATACATACACATACATACATACATACAATCTGCAATGACCTGAAATAGCTACTGCTTCACGCCCACATGAAAAACCGACTGATCGTCCTGGCATTGTTATTCGTACTTGCGTTTTCGCATTGAAACTCAAAAACTGAAGATATATAGTTTCAATAAAAAGTATTTAGCAAAAAGAAAACCATTGAGAGGAGTGTGTTTCATTATTATGGAAGTAAATAACTTCCAAAATGTCTGGTATTCTTCATTGGATATACGTTTGAAAAATTTTAATTTGAACTTAGTTTGCAGCATTTGCTGCACAAGCCACTAGTAATTCTTTATACACCCGTTGATTGAGGAATGCACACTGTTCAAGGCTGTTTAAAATCATTGTATGCAGTGTTTCCTTGACAGTCCGGGACAAGTACTTAAATACCTGATGATGATGAACGGCCGGTACCAACTCCTCGAGGATCTATCTCAGGATAGGTACTCGAGGAGCTGGTACCGGCGGCCGTTCATTATACTCAGTATACCGTACATGACGCGTTGTCACTAACTGCCGCATCAGCGTAAGGAAGCATGCCGAGATGTAGAGTCTACTCTGCTATTTTGCGAAGGGTAGAACCAGCGAATAGGGATTATAAAGAATGGACACTTCGCGTCGGTAACTTTGATGTAGCCGGACTGTTTTCAATGACCTTCAAGCCAGCTAAAGCGTGAGATTCTGCTTTCTCCCTAGAGTTGGCGCTGACATCACACCAGCTAGCAATCGACACAACGGAAATATAACACATATAATTAATATATCTAGGCACATTATGTACTCAAATAAAATAAATTGGATCCATAAAATAATAAATCCGTCATTAATGATTTGAAAGCGCTGAAAATGGAAAAACAAAACTCTTACGAGAAGTAAAACCATACACCTATATTAAATTATATACAAATATTAAACGAATTCGATACTTAATTTTATAATGTATTATATTATTTTATAATATAATTTATGATATCTGAAATATAAAATATTATTATTACAACTAGTTTGTCACTGAGAAAAATAAGGTAAAAGCCGTTAACTTGATTTTATTTGAAGCAAAGCGTTACTGGATTATGCAATAAGGTAGGCGATGTTTGGATCCTGTGTCTCAACTCTATTCTCAATTATTATCTTAGCGTATGCTCGATTACACTAACCTCTAGCGTTTGAAAGTGGAACTATACGCTGACGCACAGAGAAAGAAAACACAGGCAAATTCGCTGTGTCCATTCTTTATAATCCCTAGTAGAACCGCCGGTCTCCTGTAGGTTCTTTATTGCAGCTATCACGATTTGGGCTAACCTGCTTGCCTTCATCTCCGTTGATTGTTGAGTTTTCTTTTTTCTAGCAAAGATTTTTTTTAGACCGAAGGTAGATAGGACCTTACATATATATATATATATATATATATATATATATATATATATATATATTCAGGATTCTACAGCAACTGCTGTCTTCCTGTGCCAATCCTCCAAAGCCTTCTGTCTTGTGCGTCTTCAGTCCTCAACCCCCTCTTGTGCATGACCTCCATTACTTCGTTGTACCAAGTTCTTTTTGATCTACCTCTTCCTCTTCTTCCTGGAGGTTTCCACTGGTAAATTTGTTTAGGCCATAGATAGATCTACTGTATCTTCATCCATTCTCATCAGATGAGCAAACCACTTCAAACTCTTATTTTCTATTCTACTTGACACTGTCTCTTCAGCATCCATTCTATGCCTAATTTCTTCATTTTTATTGTGGTCCAAGCGGGAGACTCTAGCACTTCGACTCAAATAATCCATTTCTACGGCCAAAATTCTTTTTCTATAATATGCATTCGTATTGTTGTGTCCGTCCGGCTTTGTGATTCTTGGTCTTTTAGCATTAGTAAGTTTTTAGGATGAGTGAAGAGCTGGCCCACTGCATCAACCCCCAACCTGGAGAACCAGGTCATTTTTTCAGGTTGTCTTCTTTAGCCTTTAACAAACCAATGTTTCACTACAAGGCAGTAGTTTACCTGTTGGTCCGCGGGAGGTATTTCATTTCCCTCCTACCACCCATATTTGGGAGGTTTTCCCTATCCGCCAACTGGGGACGCGCCCTCTAGGAGTTGCATAGTTAACTGACGAAAAAAGAATTCATCTAATACTTACTTACTTCCTGGATTTTAAGGAACCCGGAGGTTCATTGCCGCCCTCACATAAGCCCGCCACTGGTCCCTATCCTGAGCAAGATTAATCCATTCTCTATCATCATATCCCACCTCCGGCAAATCCATTTTAATATTGTCTTCCCATCTACGTCTCGGCCTCTCTAAAGGTCTTTTTCCCTCCGGCCTCAAAACTAAGACTCTATATGCATTTCTGGATTCGCCCATACGTGCTACATGCCCTGCCCATCTCAAACGTCTGGATTTAATGTTCCTAATTATGTCAGGTAAAGAATACAATGCGTGCAGTTCTGTGTTGTGTAACTTTCTCCATTCTCCTGTAACTTCATCCCTTTTAGCCTCAAATGTTTTCCTAAGAACCTTATTCTCAAACACCCTTAACCTATGTTCCTCTCTCAAAGTGAGAGACCAAGTTTCACAACCATAAAGAACAACAGGTAATGTAACTGTTTTATAAATTCTAACTTTCAGATTTTTTGACAGCAGACTGGATGATAAAAGCTTCTCAACCGAATAATAACAGGCATTTTCCAGATTTATTCTGTGTTTAATTTTCTACCGAGTGTCATTTATATTTGTTAATGTTGCTCCAAGATATTTGAACTTCTCCACCTCTTCAAAAGATAAATTCCCAATTTTTAAATTTTCATTTGGCACAATATTGTCGTCACGAGACATAATCATATACTTTGTCTTTTCGGCATTTACTTCCAAACCTATCTCCTTATTTGCTTCCAGTAAAATTCCCGTGTTTTCCCTAATCGTTTGTGGTTTTCTCCTAACATATTCACGTCATACGCATAGACAAGCAGCTGATGTAACCCCTTCAATTCCAAACCCTCTCTGTTATCCTGAACTTTCCTAATGGCATACTCTAGAGCAAAGTTAAAAGTAAAGATGATAGTGCATCTCCTTGCTTTAGCCCACAGTGAATTGGAAACGCATCTGACAGAAACTGACCTATACGAACTGTGCTATACGTTTCACTGTGACACATTTTAATTAATAGAATTCATCTAATAGGGTTCAACAGTATGAAGAAAATGTATCAGATATTTAAGTACCTGTCCTGGTCTGTCAAGGAAACAGTACATACAATGATTTTACACACGTATTTCGTACCGAGGACGATGGAGGGGTCGACCTGGTTGGCGAGTTGGTATAGCGCTGGCCTTCTATGCACAAGGTTGCGGGTTCGTCCCGAGCCAGGTCGATGGGATTTAAGTGTGCTTAAATGCGACAGGAACATATCAGTAGAATTACTGGCATGTAAAAGAATTCCTGAGGGACAAAATTCTGGCACATCCGCCGACGCTGATACAACCTCTGCAGTTGCGAGCGTCGTTAAATAAAACATAACATTAACGATGGAGGGATGAGTGTGCTGAGCAAGGAATGAACAATTGTGGCGGTGGGATACACGTGACCGGGCTCAGGAATAACTTCATCATTTAAAGAATCTCAATAAATAAACAAATTGTGTCCCATCTGATTTATTTACAGCATCGTAGTAGCAGAAATAAACCTGGCTGTACGTGTAGAAGACATTTATTCGTAGGAATTTATATTATATTTGGAAAAATATAGAGTACCTATTACTTAAGGAAAATTAATTGAATCTTTCTGGCAAACGAAATTAAGAAAGTACAAGAGATTACAGTTTTTTACCAATAGAATATAACAAGACCAATAATTCTTATTCGATTACAGTAAATAGATATTTAATATAGATTGCACACTGCTTAAGTCGAAATGTACTAAAACAATAGGATTAAAAATAACACATTTGCTTAATTAAAACAATTCGTGAAATTTTTTTCTATTCGTTTGATTTTGGCGGGTGTCATACTGACTTCTAATTTCGTGAACACTTCAAACTTAAGTACTCTATTACTTACTTACTTACTTACAAATGGCTTTTAAGGAACCCGAAGGTTCATTGCCGCCCTCACATAAGCCCGCCATCGGTCCCTATCCTGTGCAAGATTAATCCAGTCTCTATCATCATATCCCACCTCCCTCAAATCCATTTTAATATTATCTTCCCATCTACGTCTCGGCCTCCCCAAAGGTCTTTTTCCCTCCGGTCTCCCAACTAACACTCTATATGCGTTTCTGGATTCGCCCATACGTGCTACATGCCCTGCCCATCTCAAACGTCTGGATTTAATGTTCCTAATTATGTCAGGCGAAGAATACAATGCGTGCAGTTCTGCGTTGTGTAACTTTCTCCATTCTCCTATAACTTCATCCCGCTTAGCCCCAAATATTTTCCTAAGCACCTTATTCTCAAACACCCTTAACCTATGTTCCTCTATCAGAGTGAGAGTCCAAGTTTCACAACCATACAGAACAACCGGTAATATAACTGTTTTATAAATTCTAACTCTCAGATTTTTTGGCAGCAGACTAGATGATAAAAGCTTCTCAACCGAATAATAACACGCATGTCCCATATTTATTCTGCGTTAAATTTCCTTCCGAGTGTCATTTATATTTGTTACTGTTGCTCCAAGATATTTGAATTTTTCCACCCCTTCGAAGGATAAATCTCCAATTTTTATATTTCCATTTCGTACAACATTCTGGTCACGAGACATAATCATATACTTTGTCTTTTCGGGATTTACTTCCAAACCGATCGCTTTACTTGCTTCCAGTAAAATTCCCGTGTTTTCCCTAATCATTTGTGGATTTTCTCCTAACATATTCACGTCATCCGCATAGACAAGAAGCTGGTGTAACCCGTTCAATTCCAAACCCTGCCTGTTATCCTGAACTTTCCTAATGGCATATTCTAAAGCGAAGTTAAAAAGTAAAGGTGATAGTGCATCTCCCTGCTTTAGCCCGCAGTGAATTGGAAAAGCATCAGATAGAAACTGACCTATACGAACTCTGCTGTATGTTTCACTGAGACACATTTTAATTAATCGAACTAGTTTCTTGGGAATACCAAATTCAATAAGAATATCATATAATACTTCCGTCTGAACCGAGTCATATGCCTTTTTGAAATCTATGAATAACTGATGTACTGTACCCTTATACTCCCATTTTTTCTCCATTATCTGTCGAATACAAAAAATCTGATCAATAGTCGATCTATTACAAAACTTTTTTTGTCTCTTCGAACAGTATAACAAAAAATGTACACATTAAAACAATAAATAAGTAAATAAATAAATAAATCAATAAATAAATAAATAAATAAATAAATAAATAAATAAATAAATAAATAAATAAATAAATAAATAAATAAGTAAATAAATAAATAAATAAGTAAGTAAATAAATAAATATATACACATATATAATTTGAACTGGTATGGGAAATTACGGGAAAACAGCTGAACGGATTTTAACGAATGACCCGTCATTTTGAAGCTTGGCATCCAAGGATTTTCAGGAAAATAGTAACTTTCAGTGAAGCGTTAGTTTTCCTATATAATTTTCCTATTTTCCAAAATTACACGAAGGCGATGACCTGCAGAATTGTTGATATATTTAGAGCTCAAATTAAATTGGTTATTAAAAATTTCAAGGCTTACTATTAAAAATAAAAATTTACAGGTCTGATTCTGCGGTGTGTAATTTTCTGAGCAGGCCTACAGTTGTGTATTGGATATTAAAATCTACGAAACTTGAAGTGGTTTGATGACATTATTACCATTAGAAATTAAATATTATTATATTTAATGCCAAGATATGACTATTTTTCATTAATTAAACATATTAATGCTATATTGATGATATGAAAGTGAAACGTTTTGGGGTTATTTAACTTAAGTAGATGTAGAGAATATCTGAAATTAGATCTTCATTTCTATAATTTACTGAGTGGCGGCTATGTAGTATAACTAAAAACTTACGTAAGATAATAGTATTGTTATTAAAAATGAAATATTTTTATAGTTATTAATCAAGTGGAGTTGGGTATTTTTCATATATTTAATGGCTATGTGTTGTAGATATTTATATGCGTCATTCTCTTCAGTAACGGCTGAAGAGAGCGCAAAAATTGCAGTTCCTAATGAAAGACCAAAAGGTATTACTTACTGATAAAATAAGAGGCCTAGAAAATTTTGTAGGCTCCTGATCATTTCAGCAAGATCTCTTAGCAGGATAAAATGATTTCACCCTCTACATTTCAAGCTCGCCATGCAGCAGCTATACCAAGATGCTATGTCTATTGTTCGAAAGCATAGCAAACCTGACATTTTTGTAACTTTTACCTACAATCCACAATGACCTGAAATAGCTATTGCTTTACTCCCATATGAAAAACCCACTGATCGTCCTGACATTGTTACTTGCGTTTTCGCGTTGAAACTCAAAACCTGAACGTGGATAGGTTCAAGAAAAAGTATTTGGCATAAAAAAACGCCATTCAGAGGGAGTATGTTTTATTATTATGGAAGCAAATAACTTTCGAAATGTCTGATATTGTTCATTGAAAATAATTCTGAAAAATTTTTACTTGAACGTCTAATGGACTTAATTTCCAGCATTTGCTGCACAAGCCACTATATATAATATTTCCATGGCTACTGTGTGGTAAATATCATACGAAACCAAACATAGACCTATAAGGGTGGAGCCAGAGAGAATTATTTTAATAGTAGACAGAATAAATAAATAATAATAAATAATAATAATAAATAATAAATAATAATAAAAATTTACAGGTCTGATTCTGCGGTGTGTAATTTTCTGAGCAGGCCTACAGTTGTGTATTGGATATTAAAATCTACGAAACTTGAAGTGGTTTGATGACATTATTACCATTAGAAATTAAATATTATTAACCAGTAGTTAGCCCTATGAACTAGAGTTTATATTTTATTTTTCCCTGTCATAATTTCACGACTTATTAGAAGATAAACAATTTTTTTATTATTATTATTTTATTTCTTGCCTATGTTATGTTAAGCATGTGCAGAGTAATCCGCATTGTAAATGTGTAGAATTGTGTTCACAATCAACAATAGATTTGATTTTAAGCAAGAGCCTGAAGAGGTTAGGCCGTTCTGCAGACATCAGGATCGATTGCGAAATCAATTCCAGAAGAAGGGTGATTCCAATGAAGAACGTGGACGTCAATAATTTAGAGAAATAAACTAAGAAAGAGGAGAAAGACACTCAGACTTCTGTTCCTATAGCACTACGAGTGACGCCAATGTATTACAAGAAAATGAGATAATTTTATCCACTTAAACGTTTCGTGTTAAAATGGACAGATGATTTTTGAGTCAAGCAACTTGTGGACGTTGTCCTTCACTTTAATTCTGCAACGGGACATTGCATTATGTGCTTTAATGTGGAATTTGTCTCGGTAGCTCTTACAAAGAGCGAGTGGGAAACACAAAGTACTTTAATAATGAAGTATGCCAACTTAACGCTCCATAAATTTTCGGAGAGAATGTCAGAACATGTTGAAGGAGCAGCGGCACAAAGAAGTTGTGATTAGCATCTACGCTATTAACAACTTCGCATGTGTCACACGTCTTGAGATGCTCTACTGCAGACGAGCAAATAAATGACCACGAGCCGATTTCACGCAATTTGCGAGAGAATATGATTGATGTGATTTGCAATAATCAAATAAGCCTGTGGTGAGTTGGGAAAAAGCACCATTTGACTGACTGACTAACAGACTGAATTCTTCACGGTTAATCTTTGCCTTTTGTCAGAGAGAATTATTTTGAAAGCAGAAAAACTTCTTTCTGCTGAAACAGATGTGAGAGAAGCAAATTTTAAATTAGTTACAGTAAAAACAACAACAACAACACCATGTATTGTCGGTCCCTATCACCACGGCATGGCGCGTCTTCAGGTTGTGGATTGAAGAGACAGCCTCCAGATATGGAAACTAGCTGTGAATATATTGAATAGGCAGTCGCGGACAGCCGATGAGGGGTGGTCCTCCAGCTTGGGAGTTCGGCGAAGGGCTAACAATCCGTCACCGTAAAAAACAGCTTGTTACGAAACCTCAAAATAAATCTCGGAATGGGACTGATTCTCTGGCACGACTACAGCAAAGGAATAAGGTTATGAGATTTGGTACTTGGAATGTTACAAGTCTATAGGCCTATAGAACATTAGTAGCAAAATAACTAGCTAGATATAGAATAGACTTTGTGTGAGTACAGGAGGTTAGGTTAGATGGGAAAGACATAACACAAATATGAGATTACTTGTTGTATTATGGGGAAGGAAACGATACTCACCAATTAGGAACAGGATTCTTCATTCATAAAAGAATAAAATCAGCAGTAAAAAAGGTCGAATTTATCTGTGATAGGTTATTGTATTTACCACATAAGGGTAGATGGTGCGATATCGTAGTTATAAATGCTCACGCCCCTACAGAAGTCGAGTAATTAAAATGTGTCTCAGTGAAACGTACAGCAGAGTCCGTATAGGTCAGGTTCTGTCAGATGCGTTTCCAATTCACTGTGGGCTAAAGCAAGGAGATGCACTATCACTTTTGCTTTCTAACTTTGCTCTAGAGTATGCCATTAGAAACGTCCAGAATAACAGAGAGAGTTTGGATTGAACGGGTTACATCACCATCTTGTCTATCTATATGCGGATGACGTGAATATGTTAGGAGAAAATCCACAAACAATGAGGGAAAATACGGGAATTTTACTTGAAGCAAGTAAAGATGTAGGTTTGGAAGTAAATTCCTAAAGGACAAAGAATATGAGTATGTCTCGCGACAAGAATATTGTACGAAATGGAAATATAGAAATTGGAAATTTATCCTTTGAAGAGGTGGAAACATTCAAATATCTGGGAGCAACAGTAACAAATATAAATGACACTCGGGAGGAAATTAAATACAGAATAAATATGCGAAGTGCGTGTTATTATTCGGTTGAGAAGCTTTTATTATCCAGTCTTTTGTCAAAAAATCTGAAAGTTAGAATTTATAAAACAGTTTTATTACCGGTTGTTCTGCATTGGTGTGAAACTTGGACTCTCACTTTGAGAGAAGAACATAGGTTAAGGGTGTTTGAGAATGAGGTGCCTATGAAAATATTTGGGGCTAAGAGGGATGAAATTACAGGAGAATGGAGAAAGTTACACAACACAGAACTGCACGCATTCTATTCTTCACCTGACATAATTAGGAACATTAAATCCAGACGTTTGAGATGGGCAGGGCATGTAGCACGTATGGGCGAATCCAGAAATGCATATAGAGTGTTAGTTGGGAGGCCGGGGGAAAAAGACCTTTGGGGAGGCCGAGACGTAGATGGGAGGATAATATTAAAATGGATTTGAGGGAGGTGGGATATGATTGTAGAGACTGGATTAATTTTGCTCGGGATAGGGACCAATGGCGGGTTTATGTGAAGGTGGCAATGAACCTCCGGGTTTCTTAAAAGCCAGTGAGTAAGTAAGTAAGTAAAAACATCAATACCTGCAGGAACATTTATGTTTGCCTACAATATTACTCTTGATACTTTTGCCAAGAATGGAAATCCTACATTCTTATTTAGTACATTGTCCCACTTACTTTTAACTTTTTTTCCCAGTTTCACTCAAAGCACAATTTATGTTCACGTGAGCATCCTCTATTCTTGCTATTTGACTACAAAGAGATTGTTTTTTTTTTTACGTTCTAACTGTTCAATGCTTGCAGGTTTGAATGAAAAGTTTGTTATGTAGGCAATATCTTTTTCCACTAAGAGATCATACAGACACTCGTTCACTGTTTTCACACACACACACACACACACACACACACACACACACACACACACACACACACACACACACACACACACACACACACACACACACACACACACACACACACACACACACACTGCAGTATCGGATTCAGGTAATTCTTTAATAATTGTGACTAGTTCTTTAAAATATTTAGACTAATAAACCACTGACTGAATTCATGTTCCACATTATATTGTTACAGGCTGAGGGGGGAGTGGAATATCTGGACATTTCCCTCTGAATATTGAAATTCTGGATGGGGTTTTACAAAAAAATGTTTGTATTGGAAATGAACGAATATTGACAAGAGGGAATTCGCTCCTGATTGATTCAGAAACTATATGAAGGCCATGAGCTAAACAGGTTACATGAATGATGTTAGGATAAAAAGTTTTAAGAAGTGGAGCTGCAGCAACCATGTATGAGGCAGCATCAGTACAAAACAACAGAACTTTAGAATTATCTATATTGCTAGAGTATAACGACTGTAGGTCTTTGTTTACAAAATAAGCAATGATTAACTGAATTAAAATCTTAAGTGTTGTGTTGCCGTATTTCTATCACAAACTGCGATTACTTGGTTCGAACAACCAAAATCTTAATGATCCGTAGGCTAAATACTATAACTATCGAAATTTAAAAGCTTAAGGTGTAGTTGTATTTAAAAGAATTTAACCTCAGCATAGCTCAGCCAACACATAAATATTATAACAAGCCTACTCATTAAAATATACTGCAACTATTTTTACATACCTGTTTGCTACAAATCTCGCAGAACATTTTTCTATCGAAAGTAAATTGTGGAAATTCTGTTAGCCAGTGCCAGATCGGCATAGATGTTGCACTTTTATCCTTCGGCAATAAGCTTCACAGGATAACGTCCTACCACTTAAAACTTCTCAACAAAAATAAGGAGAAGGGATGGGCAAAAATAACCAATTATTTTGATAACCAGTTATTTTCATACGATTAACCGGTTAATTTTGCTTGCCGGGTTAACCTGACAACCGGTTATTCTCCTCAATAACTGAACGACCGGTTATTTTTTAAAATACAAGTCTTCGATTACGATTAATCACTTGTTTGTATACAGTCTTCGATTACGACTGCTCACTTTTCTGCATATAGGCTAGTCTTCGATTACGTTTAAAGACCTTTCTGTATACAGTCTTCGATTACGATTAATCACCTTTCTGCATATAGTCTTAGATTACGATTAATCACTTGTTTGTATACTGTCTTCGATTACGACTGATCACCTTTCTGCATATAGGCTAGTCTTCGATTACGTTTAAACACCTTTCTGTATACAGTCTTCGATTTCGATTAATCACCTTTCTGCATATAGGCTAGTCTTCGATTACGATTAATCACCTTTCTGCATATAGTCTTCGATTACGATTAATCACTTTTTGTATACAGTCTTTGATTACGACTGATCACCTTTCTGCATATAGGCTAGTCTTCGATTACGTTTAAACACCTTTCTGCATACAGTATTCGATTACGATTAATCACATTTCTGCAAATAGTCTTCGATTACAATTAATCACCTTTCTGTATACAGTCTTCAATTACGATTAAACACCTTTCTGCATACAGTCTTCGATTACAATTAATCACCTTTTTGTATACAGTCTTCAATTACGATTAAACACCTTTCTGCATACAGTCTTCGATTACAATTAATCACCTTTTTGTATACAGTCTTCAATTACGATTAAACACCTTTCTGCATACAGTCTTCGATTACAATTAATCACCTTTTTGTATACAGTCTTCAATTACGATTAAACACCTTTCTGCATACATTCTTCGATTACAATTAATCACCTTTTTGTATACAGTCTTCAATTACGATTAAACACCTTTCTGCATACAGTCTTCGATTACAATTCATCACCTTTTTGTATACAGTCTTCAATTACGATTAAACACCTTTCTGCAAATAGTCTTCGATTACAATTAATCACCTTTCTGTATACAGTCTTCAATAACGATAAAACACCTTTCTGCATACAGTCTTCGATTACAATTAATCACCTTTTTGTATACAGTCTTCAATTACGATTAAACACCTTTCTGCATACAGTCTTCGATTACGATTAATCACCTTTCTGCATATAGTCTTCGATTACGATTGATCACTTGTTTGTATACAGTCTTCGATTACGACTGATCACTTTTCTGCATATAGGCTAGTCTTCAATTACGATTAAACACCTTTCTGCATACAGTATTCGATTACGATTAATCACCTTTATGCATATACGCTAGTCTTCGATTACGACTCAATATATTTCTGCGTATAGGCTATGGTTACGAATAATCACATTTATGAAAATAGTCTTCGATTACAACTGATCATCTTTCTGCATATAGGCTAGTCTTCGATTACGATTAAACACCTTTCTGCATAGTATTCGATTACGATTAATCACCTTTCTGCAAATAGTCTTCGATTACGATTAATCACCTTTTTGTATATAGTCTTCGATTACAATTAAATACATTTCTGCATACAGTATTCGATTACGATTAATCACCTTTCTGCATATACGCTAGTCTTCGACTACAATTCAATATATTTCTGCGTATAGTCTACGATTACGATTAATCACATTTCTTCATGTAGGTAGTCTTCGATTACGATTAAATACCTTTCTGCATAGTATTCGATTACGATTAATCATCTGTCTGCATATAGTCTTCGATTACGACTAATTTATCTTTCTGCATATAGTCTTCGATTACGATTAATCACCTTGTTGCATATTGTCTTGGATTACGATTAATTACTTTCCTGCAAGTAGTATTCATTTACGATTAATCATCTTTCTGCATATAGTCTTCGATTACGATTCAATATCTTTCTGTATATAGTCTTTGATTACGATTAAACACCTTTCTGCATATAGTCTTCGATTACGATTAATCACCTTTTTGCATATTGTCTTGGATTACGATTAATTACTTTCCTGCAAGTAGTATTCAGTTACGACTAATCATCTTTCTGCATATAGTCTTCGATTACGATTCAATATCTTTCTGTATATAGCCTTTGATTACGATTAAACACCTTTCTGCGTATAGTCTTCGATTATGATTAATCATCTTTCCGTATATAGTTATCGATTACTGTTAAACATATCTCTTCATATAGTCGCCGAATACGATTAATCACATTCTGAATATACTGTAGTTATCCATTGCGAATAAACACAGTTATGTACACAGTCGTCGATTGCAATTGATTGCATTTCTGCATACAATCGTGGAACACGATTAGTTACTGTTCCGTATACTGTCATTGATGAAGTTTTTAATAAATTTCATCACACCTCAGATAATCTTATTTTAAAACTAACCACAGTTAATTCTCTGTAAAGAGCAGTCACTTTATGAAAAGAAGTGATTGCGTTTGTGTAAATGTTCCTTCACTTTGATCATGAATTTTAAAATATTTTCAAGTGACATTTATGTCAGCGAGAGATAAAAATATGAAGATTCATGGTACTGACGGTACTATAAAGAGAGATGCGCAGAATTGTGCAGTCGTATATTCAATTTCAGGATGATGTTTATGACATCTTTTAATATCCTTCACGTGCAAGGAGTTTTATGGAGGAGATGAGTCTCGTAGACTATCTAACTGCGAATATACTTTCTTGCAAGAATGTGTACTGTATGTAATATTTTGTTTAGATTCTTCGCCGTCTATATTGTCAGCAACTCACAAAAAAGTTTTAAAGTTATGAAGCCAAGACACGAGCTTGAACAAGTTTCCTTCTCCTTTGATATTGTTTGGGTTTTTCAGATATGTAAGACTGTCGTTCTTGGTGGTATAGTGGTCAATGTGTTTGCCAATGGATATGACATTCGCGGATTTAGACTTTACCGAAATTGATGAATTTTTAAAAGCAATGAAGTCCTCCACTATTGAGCGGTGGTCAACGCGTCTGTCTAAGAAACTACTGGGTGTTCAGTTCAAAGTGTGTCATGGCTCGGTGTATGCCGTCACGTGGCTAGTCGATGAGCCTAGAGAATTCAATCTTCCTACACTTCCGCAGAGGTGTATTACTTATCTGCCAGAGAAGTACGGCGTTCATTCAGAAGAGTACTTACCGATACGTACAGTAACGCCGATAGTGGCAGGAATGTGAACTGTTTCGAAACATGTACTAAGGTGAGTTTTTTCTTACTGTCGGGATATGGGGACGATTACTTAAGTATTTGTTGACATTAACTTTGACGGTCAACATGGACAAGGAGCATTTTATTTGTATTGTGGAATGTTGCCGTACGGAACCGATGATAGCAAATACCCTGCGTATGACTTGGCCGCGCAAAACACAATTCGAAAGAGGTTATGGTAGTACACAGACCGTACAAACCGCCATCTGTTGCTACGACGTTGAAGTTATACCGTACATGTTCACAAGTTCAGATTGAACGCCTTGATTAATAGGCAACTTCTCTGACACAAAAGCTGAAACTCGCTTCAAATCGCTGACTCATTAACAGTAACATCATGACACACTTTGAAATGAACACCCAGTATAGGGGCTGGCTTTATACCCTGGTTGTGACAAATTATCTGGCTGTTTTTTTTTAATTATCTCAACTAGTTTGAAGGCAATTCTCGTTAATTTCAGCGGTGGACCCTTGAGGTCATTTCACCATAATGGATTTCAACTTCATTTAGGCTACCATAAGTCAATGATTTACACATATGTTATTATGTTGGGGTTTCTTAAGAAGCTGTTTTCTTACGGTAATGGGTTATTAGCTCTTCGCCCAACCCTCAAGCTGGAGAACCCCCCTTATCGGGTGTGCATAGTCTATATAGATCGATTAATTTTTTTTAAAACATATTTAACATATAATTTATTCTAATGAGTACTCCATTTTCCTTATTTTCGAGGGACAGATATATAGGCAATGATAATTTATTTTTAAATGTGTAACTTCCTAGGAATGATAAAGCAAATTTTTACAGTTTATGAACCTGAGCTTTGAGTGTGAAACGTAGTTTTATAAGAAGACTTAAGACGAATTTCCACGTGCTTTGAACTTGTGCAGACGTTATAATCTTGAACGTAAACATCCAATCTATCCTCCTTGGATGTAACTCCCTGCTGAGAACCGTGATGAGATGACATGTTACATTTACATTTATACAGCCTCCTCTACGAGATCACAGTGCTCTAATATAAACGATCAAAGGGTTTGAAATGTCAAAAACGAAACAGAGAAAATGTGCTTGATGATGAGTCTCGCAAAACAGATTGTTGCTGGAGAGCTTTAATCTCCTATTTACTTAAATTTGACAACCCTCTCAAGCAAATCTAATACGGCGTGGGCTCGCGACACGAGCGTACGAAAGCAAACAAGATATGCTGTCGTGCTTGATATGTGTCACTATTCTGGAGGGCTGAGACTGATTCATTCCTATTAAATGGGGAATTAAAAAACGACACTTTCATGTTACGTATTTTACGTTTTTAATAATTACACCTATATTTTATGTTACGTTGTGTCATTTCAATTAAATTGTTAGTGACAATCCTCTTTCATATAAAAAATACAGTAGAAAAACTAATAGAACTAAGTGCCAAATTAAAATATATATATTATACCTGGCTCATTCAGGGTTGGCAAGATCCAAAGTTTTTTCAAAAATCATATGCCCACTGGATTTTTTTTAGGTTTTTTTTCGGATTTCAGAAAAATTACTGTTATTTACATTTATCCATGTAAAAATGTTAGTAAAATTAATTTTAGTTTTTAGATAAACATTTTTTAAATATACATATATGAATTGTAACACTTTAAAATTTTATAGGCCTAAATGAAAATAAGACGAAGACCATTGCCATAGGAAGAAAAATAAAGAAAATAAACTTGCGAAATCTAAATGAGGCAGTAGAGCAAGTCGACAGCTTCAGATACTTAGGGTGTACTATAAGCAGTAACATGAGCTGCTGCCAGGAAGTCAAAAGGATGAAGCAATGACAAAGGAAGCTTTTAATATAAAAAGGAGCATCTTCTGCGGACCTCTAGAAAAAGAACTAAGGAGACACTAGTGAAGTGCTTTGTATGGATGTGGCATTGTATGGAGGATAGGGGAGAGTCGGGTAGTATCGGACAGTGCGTTTCTTTCATCTACCACCATATGGTAGTACCTGAATGACATGGTTACGTTTCTCTATGCGACATCACAGAAACGTAACCATGTCAATCAGGTACTATCATCGTGTGGTAGATGAAAGAAACTCACTGTCCGATATTACCCGATGTCCGATACTACCCGACTCTCCCCTAAACGTGTACATTACGACGAAGTGAAGAGAAGCAAATAGAAGCATTTGAAATATGGATTTGCAGAAGAATGGAACAGTTAAATTTTAGTTTATAAGTAAACATTATATATATATATATATATATATATATATATATATATGAATTTTAACACTTTAAAATTTTATAGGCCTAAATGCAAAATGTGACGAAGAACACGGTCATAGGAAAGAAATAAAGAAGGTAAACTTGCGAATTCTAAATGAGGCAGTAGAGCAAGTCGACAGCTTCAGAAACTTTGGGTGTACTATAAGCAGTAACATGACCTGCTGCCAGGAAGTCAGAAGGAGGATAGCAATGACTAAGGAAGCTTTTAATATAAAAAAGAGCATCTTCTGCGGACCTCTAGAAAAAGAAGTAAGGAAGACACTAGTGAAGTGCTGTGTATGGATGTGGCATTGTATGCGGCAGAAACATGGACATTACGACGAAGTGAAGAGATGCGAATATAAGCATTTGAATTGTAGATTTGCAGAAGAATGGAACGTGTGAAGTGAACAGACAAAATAAGAAATGAAGTTGTGCTGGAAAAAAATGGGTGAAGAAAGAATGATGCTGAAACTGATCAGGAAGAGGAAAAGGAATTTGTTGGGTCACTGGCTGAGAAGAAACTGCCTACTGAAATATGCACTGGAAGGAATGGTGAACGGGAGAAGAGTTCGGGTCAGAAGAAGATATCAGATGATAGATGACATTAAGATATATGGAACATATGAGAAGACAAAGAGGAAGGCAGAAAATAGGACAGATTAGAGAAAGCTGGGTTTGCAGTGAAAGACCTGCCCTTGGACAGAACACGAAATGAATGAATGAACGCAAACCCAAAATAGATTTAACTTTAACAAACCATATTTCACAGTAAAGGGATTCCACTCAGGACTGAATCTGGGACTTCCTTCAAGGGGATTCCCTCATTTAATTTACTCCAGGGGATTTACCTGATTACCACTGCTGCAGTGGGTGCAGAGCCCTGGGGTTCCTCTCCCCTGCCTTGCTGGAATCAGAGTGGGAGTCTACTTACTCATATAAGAAGCCAACTTTCATATTTCATAGTGATAACAAGTATCATTTAGAGAAATACGACAGTCCGCTAAAATAGCTGTCTCTAGTTTACATGATATTTTAGTACTTATATACTGGCTCCAAGATATTTGAATTTTATTGCACATAAATTCAAATAAGTTAATAGCATGTCACAAATTCAGAAAAGAAAATTTTGATTTATGGATATCACTGAGGAGGTTAAGTTAATATGAAATTAGTTTCCACTTTGAGATATTTAATAAACTTAAACACCTACATAAACGTGAATAAAATGTATAAACACTTATTTAATAGCCGTCTATATAGGCTAGATCATGCGAATAACAATTATTGTTCACTGTTGTAACAATAGTTATTATTTATCTTTTTTTTTGTATTCATGTCGGTATCACCATGACAAGAATCCGTGCGAGTGGGATTGGTGACTGTAGTTAGTGGTCAGTGACAGTGTCGATATTCAATTTAAGTGTTGCCTTTGCCTATGTATGTCAAATAAAAACCTTTTACATTTTTTTTGAAAACTTATTTGAAATATCTGTTGTTTCATTAATGTGATTTAATTATTAAATTGGCTATTACTTTGTAAATTTTTGGTGAATTGTTCAACTAAATATTAAATAATTAGGCATTTTAATAAATGCTTACAATAATAAATTAAATTTAGTACAGGGTTGCAATCGTCAGCAACAAGTGGCGAGTTTAGAGCAGTGTTGCCAATCCAGGAACAAGAAATCACCATATCATGTTAGAAATACCCCTAATTTTTTTTTAATTTGTACTTGGAAGAACGTAACATAAAAATTAGCAAATGTGATTATGCATACACAATTGAATGGAAAAAATATTCACACATCATGCACACTGACATGCAATAGAATATATTTCTCTTTGGATTTCTCACAATTCGTCCTCGCTGTACAGACCGATTATTATTTAGTCCTGACAGCTCAGCGACGCGAAAGAGGGGACGTAATAGGAGTATTGGGGAGAGTTCCGTAGTAGAGATAAGGGCGAGATGTCGGTAAAGGAGTGCAGCTTAACTGTACTGGAAACACAACGCTTTACCGCATGCGTAGCATCCGATGGCTCTGACTGCAGGCGACAGACTAACCTGAACATCCCTTGGCGTAACTTAATGGACTCGCCTGACCCAGGCGCACATTGTCGGCGACTGTCAGTACTAAATAATCGTACTGTACGAACTGATTGGCTCCTGATGCATCGGGACAACATTGCGTGGCATTTTTCAAATATTGGTACAGTACACTGAAAGTCTGTAATACTTGCATCTTGCTGAGTGCCGACTTTTACTCGGGCAAACAGACAATTAATTTCAAACTAAAAATGTTATTTATAGCTCACGTGACTGACATTTGTTGCGCATAATATTTTGTATAAAATGAAATCAAATTAAGAAAACATAGATGTACAATATAAAAGAAATGAAAATTAGTTGTATCAAAAGCATACATTTAGATTGGGGAAATTGTTTAACTGCATTTTACTGCAGACACTATTGTTGTGTAGGCCATAACTTATGCAAGAGAAGGAGAACACGTGTGCAACGCTACGTCGGGTGGGAGAGAACATCATAAAACTATAATACGAGTAATAAAGAGAGGAAGTGAGAAAACATGCTTGCAAGATGCGATACCGGCCGAAGAGAGAATTCATTATATTCACGATCATGATATTCATTGTTGAATTACACAACACAGTAGTTTCACTGTAATTAACTTTAAAAATAAATCCTAATGACGTATTTTAAAAAGCACTCCAAAAAACCCTCTAAAATTAATATTTCTCTGAAAATCCCCTAACAGCTTTTATCCCCCCAAACCTCCCCTGGCAAACCTCCAAGATGACAACACTGGTTTAGCGCAAAGAAGATCGACAAGCCCTTCAACTTTTCCCGCGCGTACCATATTGTTTTTCAACGGCCAAAATTAAAATACCGTGTCGCCAATTTTTATTCATTATCTACTGGGTGTTCAGTTCAAAGTGTGTCATGGCTCGCTGTATGCCGTTATGTGGCTAGTCGATGAGCCTAGAGAATTCAATCTTCTTACACTTCCGCAGAGGTGTATTACTTATGTGCCAGAGAAGTTGCCTAGCAAGTACGGCGTTCATTCAGAAGAGTACTTACCGATACGTAGGGTAACGGCGGTAGTGGCAGGAATGCAAACTGTTTCGAAACATGTACTGAGGTGAGTTTTTATCTTACTGTCGGGATTTGTGGAGAAGGTTAAGACGATTACTTACGTATTTGTTGACATTAATTTCGACGGTCAACATGGACAAAGAGCATTTGATTTGTGTTGTGGAATGTTGCCGTACGCAACCAATGATAACAAATACCCTGCGTACGACTTGGCCGCGCAAAACACAGTTCGAAAGAGGTTATAGTAGCACAGACCGTACAGACCGCCATCTGTTGCTACGACGTTCAAATTATACCGTACACGTCCTCAAGTTCAGATTGAACGCCTTGATTAATAGGCAACTTCTCTGACACAAAAGCTGAAACTCGCTTAAAATCCCTGACTCATCAACAGTGACGTCATGACACACTTTGAAATGAGCACCCAGTATACATTATAATGTCTTGTGCTACTGCATATCGTCGTTGTTCCTGCAATACCTCCTATGTGCAAAATATACAATTTTTCAGTAGGAGGAAAAAGAAATTTATTCATCTTATGGCAGCTGTACATAGGGGATTGTGAATTCTTACATTTTCGAAAGAAAGAAATATAATTAGACCTATATATAGGAGATTTTATTATTTGCTGTATCACTATTTAAGTTATTTAACAGAGCAAAAATCTGAAAATCGATAAATATGTCACATAGGAGTTATTGCAGGAACAACGACGATATACAGAGAAAATGTTATTTCTATCCCTATTATTATGGCACGTGTTTGCGATGCGGCAATTTAATGTCATCTCAACTGTCGTCGATGATAACAACGGGATAATAACTGTAAAGATGACAACTGTTGTTTCAGAAACTAATTTTAAAATATCAGCATATTACATCGTGCAGATAAGTGTAATTTCAGAAATTGGATATTAGATGTGCATAAATTTTGATTTGAAACCAACTTTAAATTGGGTACAAGTAACAATATAAATAAAATCGTATATGATTGCAACATAATTAATACGAATTTTAGGAATTCCATAAATTAAGTAAATGAAAGAAATATGCCATGAAATAACTTCAAGGAAATTAAAGATAACTGAGAGCTTAGAACTCAACTACAAGACTTAAAATCGTCATAAAAACGTAAAATGTAAATGTATTTTAAAGAGCTAATTTTAAATTCGTGTTCTATCAAATACTTAGGGGAAAAATATCGGGAGCTGTGCTTAGGTGTGGGTTCGAATCGAGCTTGGGCTGATTTTGTGGTCAGGTATTTTCTAAGGTTTTCCCTAACTATAAGGCGAATGTCCGGTTATTCACAGTAAATCCTCTGCCTCATCTCTCCAAATACCATCTCACCATTACCAATTCCATCAACAATAAATACCTTTGTGATTGATACAGCGCCGCTAAATAACCGAATAAAAATAAATTAATGAAAGAGAAGTACTCGTAAGAATGAATCAACTGGTAACAATTTCTGCAAAAAAGGGACTGATATCGCCAATTCAAGAGTAAAGATAGAGAGAGGAAAAAAGAACGAACTGTGGAATGTTACTGATAATACCAGGAGAGACCAAGAAACAGGTATATATGAAGGGTTCAGAGCCATAGTGGACCAAGCACCATTTATTAAAAACGGAGAAAGCAAGAGTTAAAGTTAAATGAATACCATAGTTTAATGCAGATTTACATATCATTTAGTTTTAATGTGCATACTTCAAATTACTTGCTATATGTTTCATTGAATTATGGTACTCACTTCATTTTAATCCTCGATTTCTCTGTTTTTAATATATGGCGCTTGGCCCACTATGGCTCTGAACCCTTCATATTAAGACACCTATGTAAAATGCAACCAACAGGAGCTGGCTAATAATAAGACGGAATGGACCTCGCATGTGTTGAGGATGACAAAAGACAGTATATTTACAGCTGCACGAGGTGAAACACATAAAAGAAAAAGACGTCAGGGAGACAAAAAGGCGCTGAAGTAGGCTGTAAAGATTATAAGAAAGAGAACAAGGCATTTAAAAAGCAAGTTTTTCTACATATTTTATCTCAGCAAATTTCTTACGTAACTTATTCCAGTAAGTGTAAAAAAAAAACACTTGAGCTATTTCTGCAAATGTAGGATGCATTCCTGTTCCAGTAATTTTCGCACTTCATTTATTTTCCTTACTTAATGATAAATTGAATAATCTACATAAACCTAGATACACTAAACACTCTTCCAAGAACTAATCAATTAATTTCCGCATCAAGTACATGTTATAAAAATAAATATGGTAACAACGTAAACTCTCAAAGAACCAAGCTATTCGACATAGCTCTTGCTTCATGCCAACTCTTTTTTAGCCTACCCTCTCATAATACAGAAACTGAAAAGTTCTAACATATCCAGCAACAATAATAATTAATTGGTTGAAGTATACATATCGTCGTTGTTCCTGCAATAACTCCTATATGCAAAATATACAATTTTTCAGTAGGAAGAAAAAATACATTTATGAGCAATTCCACGAAAATGTCATACTGAGATGAATTTCTTGAAATTGATGTAGGACTATTTTTGTTGAAGAAATATGTTTCTTTATACTTTAAATTGCTCTATTTCGTAAGATAATGTTTAAAATACCTATAACTTGCTGCAGATCTTGTCATATTCCAAACGCTTAAAAAACACGTATAGGTACTTATGTTTCGTGTCACAATTTGGACAAGTAAATTTGTTTTATTTCGAGCCGTCTTTTTTGTATACTATATTTTGGTCTTTCCTTGAAGTAAATATGTAATAAGTTGAAGTATCCTAAGATCCTAAATAACTTAAAAGCATTATAATTATTTGTACTGTAAGTTACGGTCAGTCCGTCACAAGAAACATACAAAAACTCTTCCACACAGCACAATAATTGACAGATTAAAATTTCCTTTGGTACTCTGCGTTATTACTACATGACCAATAAAAAAGTATTAGAACATTTTCTTCTAAAGTGATTTTGTTTTCCGCAGCGGCATTGTGAGTGACTGACATGTCGCGCTCTCAGCTGTTATGTTGTTCATTCTCACAGTGTGCTTAGTTACTTGGAAGGCCTTGGTGAAGTTATACGTGAACTGGTGATAAGTGTGCAGTAATTATACCTGAAAAAAGCAAAATGAGATTCAGGCACCTCATTGGAGCAATAAGCAGGTCTCAATATTTACTGCTGTTGCCTGGTTTAAACAGGAAGGTAACAGGGAAGTTCAGAAGAAATTCTCTGCATTAGTGTCAGATTATGTAGCACATGACAAATATGCAGTGGATGTTTTTCTACGAAATGTGTTTTAGGAAATTTTGGCGATTCTTCCGAACATTGAGGTGGTAAAAATATTTCCAGATGGAGCACAGAGTCATTTTAAACAGAAGTATACATTAAGCAATGTGACATTGCTTGCTTGCATATTTGGATTTAAGATAGAATGGAACTTCTTTCAGTCATATCATGGCAAAGGGGCCGTGGATGTGATTGGAGGCCAAATAAAAAGGATGGCATGGATGCCTGTGAAATCGGGGAAGAAGATACAAAGCGCTACAGAATTTTGTAACACTGTGAGCAATAAAAACATCTAAATTATTGTTAAGGAGGTAACACAGATTTTGATAGACGAAGGAAAAAAGTATCTCGAAAAACGATTTGAACGTCTTGCACCTATTCCGGCATCTCATGGAGTTCATTACGTGAAAGTGTTAGATCCCTATGTTATAGAATATGTACAACTGTCTTGTGAACAATCAGTGCGAAAGGACCACAGGTTCCGTGTGTGAAAAGAAACTAAAGTTTCTTCAGAAAACAAGTGACATATTGACAGTGTTCCTGCAGTACATACTTGTTAGACTAAATAAGTGAGTCAACGAGTGCCGTAGAGTGCTTCTACGTGTTTAATTCCAATGGTTCAAATTCAATATAAAAGTAGAACTCAACATTCTAATCTATTATTATGAACATAATATATAACAGCCATAGGCATGGGAAATGTAAACTGTGATCTGCGTCACCCTATCGTAATCGATAAGGAGGTCAGTGCCAGATGATTAGGAACGCGCTTGAATAACGTAACATACTGTCTTACGCTGGGGAGTTGATGCCATATAGAGTGATAAGCGCTGTCAAATTTGCTGTGACACTCTTATAGTCCTAAAATTGAACACCAATGCATATGGCTTGTATATACAGTATTTAATCACAGAGAAAGAAGTATATATATCTGTTATTAAGTAGGCCTATGTAATACTTGTATGTGCATTAATTTGTGTCATTTAAGATGCATGGTTAAGCAAACTTATTTTTGTATTCTGGAAAACATATTATTCATTTAAATTAATCGTTATGTTAATTTAATACTTATCAAGTTTCATATTATTTTGTACCATTTACGGTTCTGTAGGTGCAACTTCATTTTAAAATTCAGAGATGTCAGTCAGTTACACATCACTTTTTCGGCCATAACTCCATTACTAATCGTGGTTTGGAGGTCGTTTTCAACTTAAACTGAAGATTACAATTTCCTTTCCGAACTATATTTTGCAAAATTGTATCAGCAATGACAATTCAGAGAAATCTGTGGAGAACCATGTTCACCCGAAGAGAGAGTTGACATTTATGTCAGTCTGTTACACACAATTTGGACGTAAATAAATAGTATACTTTTCCTGTTAAAGACGTTTATTTTTATATGTACCTTAAGTGTACACTTCCCTCTATAAAATCCTGCGGTGACACAGTCTAATTTCAACCCATTATACAATTTAGGCAGACATTTTGCTGTCAAAGTGTACTGTAAATGTCAGTAGTTACACGTGGAATTGTTCTTAGTCATCCTATGTCAGCCGTATATAGGGGATTGTGAATTCTTACATTTTCGAAGGAAAGAAATGTAATTATATATAGGATATTTTATTACTTGCTGTATCACTATTTAAGTTATTTAATAGAGCAAAAATCTGAAAAATCGATAAATAGGCAGGAGTTATTGCAGGAACAACGACGATATAAAATGAGGTGTCTAGTATCAAAACCGGCCAGTTCACAAAATTTAAGAAAATTGGTGGCAGCTGTGATGAGATGATGCTGGCAGCGGTGATGATGGTGGTGGTGGTGGTGATGAAGATGAGACTAATATGAACAAAATTTATTAGCTATTTTAAGAGGAAGATGTGCACATGAATAGAATCTGTTGTTGAAAGTCTGTCTGTCTTCTAACCTTATAAGCCGTTTTGTTCTTTATGAAAACAATATCCCCGTACTAACAAGATATATTCACATCGAATTCTTGATCTGGCTCTTGCTTGACAGAGTTAATTAGTCCAGTGTGTTCTCTTCTGTTAGTCTTTTGTTACGACCCTCCCATGCGACAACGGCGAATCTGTGCAGTATGTTCTCAGAAATCCGGATTACAGCGCCACAACCCCTGCCTCCGCGAAAGAGCTTATGAATCCGACCGGAGTGTGGACGAGTGTTATTACAAAGCACGACTAACATGATGCAGCTAAGCAGTCGGGGAACTTATTAAAGAGTAAGTGAAACAGAGAGTTGACAAAGTAACCCGTGTATAATACCCGTGAACGGAAAAACTCTAATACAAACACAATGCAATGACTGCAGCGTAGCGTATATTTTCTTGATCAGATTTAATTTAATCGGATTTTATTGATATATGAAACGGTCGAGTTCTGTATTATACAGGACGAAGAAAAACTGAGCTAGACATACTTTTACCTTGCGAATCTTTGGATAAAATTGAGAAACTTTTCTAATTAAAACAATATCCAATCTGTATATTTCTACAGAATGACGAATTGAATAGTCGATGTTTCATACTATAGGCCTAGATATACTAGGATAAATTTGTTCAAATACGAAGGATTACTACATAGATCATTAGAAAATTAGTGGCAACATTGCTAGTATCCAGCATCTCTAGTGGTGATTAACATAAACTGGTCGTATGAAATGGAGTGGTGCCTGATTTGTGTTATCTGTTTTTATATTTATTTACATTGCACGGTATTCGTACATCGCTTGACAGCTTGAATATGGAACACGTAAAAAAATCTTAATTGTACTACAAAATCTTAATTCATAGTCACAGTCTACTTGAAATATAGCCTACAGGATGTTAAAAAAATTTCCAATATTTTAGGAGATGATAGTAAAACAAAGTAAATCCATGGCGCTACAGCCCATGAAGAGCCAAGACCGACCAGCCGGCTACTGGCCTCACGTCCACATGCCGAAGCAGTGGTGGACGATCATCCAACAAGAATGGAGGTAACGTGTGATTAGCACGAGGAGGTGATAGTATGCATTAAAATAAGAAAATAATGTCTAATAAACATGGGTCCTACAACACATACTTTCTGAGATCTGAACACCTGTCCATTCATGGCAATGCATTTCTCTGCTCTACAATACAGCAGACTACCAGATAATCATACCGTAGTTGATACCCTTCGCATGGAATACTGACACGTCGCAAGGAATACTGAAAACAAAAGTTTGGTTGCGGATATGAGCGGGGGTTAAGCAGAGATGGTGTTGTGAATTTTCGTAATCAGCATGTGTGAGCTGATGAAAATTCCCATGCAGTTGAAGAAACAAGGCATCATCAGCGATTCTCAATCAACGTATGGGCAGGCGTTCTTGGGGATAGATTAATAGGGCCATATGTGCTACCACAGAGACTTTCAGGACTTTCTTATTAACGTATTACCTGCCTTGCTGGAGAATGTTCCATGTGAACAGGACTACAGATGTGGTCCATGCACGATGGCGCACCAGCACATTTTCTCCGCAATGTGCGTGAACATCTGACGTTGACATTTCAGGATCACTGCATTGGTCGGGGAAGCCCCACACCTTTGCCTTCTCGTTCCCCAAACCTAAATCCCCTAGACTTTTGGTTATGGGGACACATGAAGGAACCGGGTCAATTTCAAAGAGTGCGTTATTCCTTACATCAAAGGGCGGATGAATGCATTGCCATGAATGGACGTCAGATTGAGCACCTACTATGAAGAAGTGTTCCGATCTCAGAAAGTATGTGTTGTAGGACCCATGTTTATTATACATTATTTTCTTGTTTTGATGCATATTAGCACCTCCTAAAATATTGGGTACTTGTTTTTAACACCCTGTATACAGAAGGGTTATAGAATATATTGGTACAACATAAGGGGTTAGTATCGATACTTAATACAAGGCAGAAATATTCATATAGTGTTGCTGAATGTCATAAATTCACCTACAGAATAGAAGGCGTGATAAATTAGGTATTTATTTAATTTGACCCTAAATAAGCTTATGTTTTGAGTTTGATTCTTTATGTCCATAGGGAGGTTATTAAACATTTTTGGTGCTACATAACGCACTCCTTTTTGATAGCACGACAGATTTGCCGATGGAGTATGAAAGTTATTTTTTAACGAGTATTTATATTATGAACTTCTGTTGAGTTAGTTACAAAGTTTTCACGATTGCATACGAGGAAGTTTATTAATGATAAAATATACTGACAAGCCATGGATATTATTTGTAGTTTTTTGAAAATTGTTCTACACGATTCCCTAGATTTGGTACCTTCTATTACTGTAATTTATTATTATTTTTTTTAGTAGGAATATACTATTACTGTCTATAAAATTTTCCCGGAATATTATTCCAAAACTCATTACCGAGTGGAAGTATGCAAAGCATTTTGCTTTTAAGGTATTGATATTTGGATTATGATGATAACGATACTGATTATTATATTATTATTTATTGGGATAATAATTACAATGCTGGTAAGATCGCATTACAGTTTCAGGAGTAGTTTCATACTGACGAATTAGATTTATACTAGTATTTGGTCATTTAATGTTATTTTGTGAATGTGCTGAATATGGAGAGTTAGTTTTCATTGTCTCCAGATACGGTGAACATAAAAAGAAGCATTTTAATTGACAGGTTAAATTCAACAAAATTAACAAGGAAAAGTTCATTCCACATCAAACCATTCATTGAAGAATAAAAATCTCCTGAACTGTACTAGTCTAACAGAGCTGAATACCATTTCTGTGATAGAGGCAACTGCAAGGCGGAATTAATTACGTCAGGAGATAGGATGGTAAGCGAGCGTGATGAATAGCAGAAGCGTATTTTGACGTAGATAATAAACAACGAGAAAATGTTACCTTTTATTCTCACACGCGACACAAAGCTTCAGCTGTGTTTTTCTTATAAAGAAAGCCACGCTTAGAAACGTTAATGAGCTTTAAAATCCATTCCTCTGGGTAATGTTTCAATCTATTTATTTCGCATTTAAAAATATAATTACATACAGTAGAACATACGAGTAAAAGACACCAACAAAGTTCATATATTTGTAGTGTCAGACAAAGAAATAAATTTTTCTGAATTTGTGGTAGGCTATTTGACATACACAAGGCATAAAATAAATGCAATCATAAAGTCATCTTAATATTTTACGATCAAAACTTTGGAGTCTGAATTGAAGTTGGAGGCATTGAAATTTGAGTAGAAATCAGTAAAACTGTACCGACTCCGATCTCGATACAAAGTTTTAAATAGCTACTTTTGCTACTGTTTGAGCCACTGCTGTTCTCACATCTAGGGAGATTCAGTAATGCATTAAGTCATATGGTGCAGGAATAATGCTTTCTAACTTTGTTTCAGGTACTTTCAAGTAACGACTTGTAGTTGAGGCTATAGACATTAAAGAATTACCATTAAATACAAGTATATCCATTCATAATTAATTAATAATAGATTATATTAATATACATGATAATATTTCTTATTATGTCCCATACAATGCTTCTTATAAATATCATAATATATTTTTATTTCAAAAGTAAGTACAAATTCATACTATTATTGCCCAATTTATAGAATTCTTTGCACTTATAATACATTGCATAGCGTCTTAAACAATTCAAACAATTCAAATACATTTGTAATAAATTTCTGAAAATGATATAGCTTATATTACATTCTGTTGTTTTGTATTAAGATTATTATTGTATTAAGGTTATTATTACATTCATATTAACTTTGTTTTAAGATTGATATATGCTTTATTTTGACTTTGTAGTTCCTATATATTTATATATACCTATATATATGTGTGTAATTTTTGTATTTAATGATTAATATCTTAGTTATAAGTGAACATTTTAATTGGTTGGCCTGTTATGTTCATATCCCAAATAAAATAAATGGATAATTATTTTAATTATCTGTCCAAGGGCAGGTCTTTTACTTCAAACATACCATTAGCCAATCTTACTTCTTTTCCGCCTTTCTCTTAGTCTCTGCATATGATCCATGTAGTTCAATGTTGTCTATCATCCGATATTTTTTTGTACCGAACCTTTGTCCCGTTCAACATTCCTTCCAATGCTTCATTAAATACGCAGTTTCTTCATTGCCAGTGACACAGCCAATTTATTTTTCTCTTCCCTATTAGTTTCAGTATTATTCCTTCTTCAACCACTCTTTCTGACACAGCTATATTTCTTATTCTGCCTGTCCATTTCGTACGTTCCATTCTTCTATATATCTACATGCTCTTAATCGTTCATCTTTATTTCATTATGTCCATATTTCTACTCCCATACAATGCCACACACACAAAACGCTTCACTAGTCTCTTCCTTAGTTCTTTTACCAGAGCAACGCTGAATATCCTCCTTTTCTACTGAAAGCTTCCTTTGCCATTGATATCCTCCTTTTGACTTTCTGGCAGCAGCCCATGTTGCTATTTATAGTACCCCCAAGTATTTGAAGCTGTCTACATGTTCTACTGCCTCGTTTCGAAATCGGACGTTTACCTTCTTTGTTTTCTTCCGATAACCATGTCTTCGTCTTGTTTGAATTTACCTTCATCCCAATCTACTCACATCTGTTATTTAGCTCCAGTAGCATATCCCTTAGTATATCAGCTCCTCTTCTGCTAACAACGCCATATCAGCAGCAATCGTATGCACTTTATTTTTCTTCTTCCTATTATATACAAGTATACAACGCATAAAATATCACCTGTGGATCAAGTGGTGGTTATTAAATATTATATGGAACTGTAATAGGTTTATCATAATTTTTTATATTAACATATAAGCATACTAATCTCTTGTAAATGAACGGAATTGGAGCTGCAATCGGAGTCGTAACCGGGGCCAATTCGGAATCGGAAATGAAATTAAATCGGAGTCGTAACCCGAGCCAAATCGGAGTAGGAAACGGAATGAAATGGGAATCGTAACCGGCGCCAAATCTGAATCAGAAATGGAATCAAATCGGAGTCGTAACAGGGGCCAAATCGGGGTAGGAAACGGAATAAAATGGGAGTCGTAACCGGCGCCTAATCTGAATGAGAAATGGAATCAAATCGGAGTCGTAACCGGGGTTAAATCGGAGTCGTAACCGGGATCAAATTGGATTCGGGAATGAAATTAAATGTGTGTCGTAACCGGGGCCAAATCGGAGTCAGAAACGAAATTAAATCGGAGTCGTAACAGGAGCAAAATCGGAGTAGGAAACGGAATGAAATGAGAGTCGTAACCGGCGCCAAATCTGAATCAGAAATGGAATCAAATCGGAGTCGTAACAGGAGCCAAATCGGGGTAGGAAACGGAATAAAATGGGAGTCGTAATCGGGGTCAAATTTGAGTCAGAAATGAAATGAAATAGGTGTCGTAACCGAGGCCAAATCAGTGTCGGAAACGAAATCAAATCGGTATCGTAACCGGGACCAAATCGGAGTCAGAAATGAAATAAAATCGGAATCGTAACCGGAGCCAAATCGGGGTAGGAAACGTAAATGAAATGGGAGTCGTAATCGGAGCCAAACTGGAGTCGGAAATGAAATTAGATCGGAGTCGTAGCCGGGGCCACGTGTTGAAGAGTGGTGTTATTTTTTATGACGCGAATCTAAGATACAGACCTCTTGGCTTGATTTTCCTTCCAAGTAGTCTACCAAAATTATTTTTATCGTCATTGGCAGTGTACAAAATAGCAAATCTATGATATAATGGCAAACATTTTAGCCATTCGACCACTGAAGACGACATGACTTAGGGTAATATGTTCAGGATACAGGAAGATTCTGTGTTAAAATATATATCCTGGCGAAGCTCCAAACATGTAAGATTTAAACGTTATGAGCTATCCAACTATAAAACAATGTACGCACTATTCTATCCTTTGATGTCTCATTTGTTGATGTTCTTAAAGTAAGCTAAATTAGAGGTAACAAATAAAATACTTTAATGTGTATATAAATATGTGTATAGTGTAATTAAACTAAGATAAACTATTAGCAGTTTGTTATATAAAAATAAGCTATTTGTAAGAATATTTTGTAGTCTTCGTTAGAATTAAATTGTGTTTATTTTCTCACGAAATAAATTTACATTCCTCTTATAAGTTTATAGTGGATAGATAATCAATAATATTGTTAAGTTTCTCGAAATGTAAAATAAAACATTAGGACACTGAGAGATCATGTACACAAGTCATTGTCTCTAAGAGTTGATCGTAAAAGTTATTATAGTGCTGTTATGTGAAAGGCAGGACTTCATTATTAGAAAGTGAGAGTGATATATTAAATAGTTACTGATACATGACTTTTCAGCACTACACTCTTGACAAGTCTGAAATTCGACAAAAAGGGTATTTTTATCTCACAATAATTCATTGATAAGAATCAGCGCTTTTTCTGGTGGAACGCGGCGTTCTGGCACCTTTCTGTTATATTTTTCATCACGGAACCGAGAAATGCCCGAATTTAGCCCCTCCTATATATTGTGATACTTCTCCCAACTCAACTTGATTGTCTCTCGACTGAAATCATCCCTATTAGTTAACACTATGGGGAACCTACTTCTTATTAGGATTGTTGGACCTTCTTCGATAAACTTTAATCTTGAAAAGTGTCTTAAGTAGTGGTTTCTAAAAGGCCGTCATGCTGCAACAGACGTCACAAGCAAACAGCGTAACAGAAAAGAAGAAAATACTGAAGAAATGCTATGGATAAGATCAAATTCGAACTGAATGCTGGTTATTACAACACCATCCAGTGTTAATCTTGCAGAAATATCTGATTGTGAGTTTTCTGGACTTTTATGGATAAAGATGTCATCATTGTTTGGAATACCGTAAACTCGTTTGCTAGCTTCTCCCAATTTTTGCGGTGCTCACACATTTGGAAATGACTACGCGCGACTTGGTCGTACGATATCAGTTCTCACATTGGAAGCGACTACGCGCGACTTGGTCGTACGACTTCAGTTCTCATGTTGGAAGCGACTATGCGCGACTTGGTCGTACGACTTAAGTACTCACATTGGAAGCGACTACGCACGACTTGGTCGTACGACTTCAGTTCTCATATTGGAAGCGAGTTTGCGCGACTTGGTCGTACGACTTCAGTTGTCACACTGGAAGCGACTACGCGCGACTTGGTCGTACGACTTTAGTTCTCACATTGAGACCGACTTCATGAGACGTGATTTGCTACTACTATCACTATTGAGTGTGACCTGTGACCCTAGATTGTTCGATTCTGTAAAATATTTGATGTTTTTTAATAATTGCAAAATATGAACTATCTACTATACCTCCTGGAAAACTAATTTTTTGATGCAACAAAGAAGAAAGTGTCGAAGGAGGAGTAAATGAGCCAACCAAATATAATAATAATAAAAAAATTGGTAAGTTCCACCACCTGTTCGATGACTTGAAGAATGATCTCATCCCGTTCTTGAGTTACTTTCGTATAAACAAAGAAACATTTTATTATAGAGTCTACGAGTATTCTCTACAATAAGTCAAAATTGGAGAGACATAACAATATTCGCTAGGCGACATCACCAAAAGAACGTTTCGCTGTGACAATGGGGTAAGTACAAAGTTAGTACGCACATAAAATACATTAATTAACTCAAAATATTTTTTATCGAACTTCATTGAACCCAAGATCTGAAAACTTTTACAAGAATGCACACACTTAACTTTGTTTTCTTCCGCCTTTATTGGAATAATCCACACTTCACTACTGCAATAGCCATCAGAGATATTTAATATAATTTAATATAGTTTATTGACATACAGTATATTACTAAATAATAATAATAATTTATCTACTTCCATTTTGGGTTATGTTATGAGCTTATGACAGAAAAAAAAAATGAGCGACATGAAAATCAGATCATACGACGTGATAAAGAAATCTCAACTTTTTAGGATACAGTCGCAAGTCCGAATAATACGTGAGTAGTTGCACGATTGATTCCCCTCTACTGTGAGGAGTCCCAATCACTAACATATCTCGGGATTTCTCAGGCGTAGTCGTGCGACTCCGCAAGAATTCTAGTCGTGCGTATCGCTTCCAATGTTCCAACAGTCTTAGCGTCGCACAGTATTTATAGGAGTTCACAGCTAATCGTAATCTAGGAAGCACCTCGGTAACACATTCGAGAACTCCCAAAAGATTCAGGACATCATTCTTCCACCAGAGTGGAAACTCTACATGTATTCGCTCTGTGCTTGTCGTCGTACTGGTGGAAGTGCAGTGATGTAGTTACATATCATCGCAATAAATATTCAGTTTGAAAAAAAAAAAACCGATGACATTTTCTTTAGCCACAAAAGTATACAGGTCTCCGCACTTCCACGAAAGACACATTTTCCAAGCAGGTTGTCATGTCGAATTCCCATAGCGCATTTTCTCCGGTGTATAAAATGTAAATCACGTGACACTCAGTATAAGGATCCTCTATGGAATAACTCAGCAATATTTCAGCTATTTTTACGTGTATAGTGTGCAACTATTTTGTGATCAATCTAGCAATTTGTGTAGAGAATGTTTAAAATATCTAACTTACTTACTTATGGCTTTTAAGAAACTCGGAGGTTCACTGCCGCTCTCACATAAGCCCGTCATCGGTCCTATCCTGAGCAAGATTAATCCAGTCTCTACAATCATGTCCCACCTTCGTCAAATCCATTTTAATATTATCCTCCCGTCTACATCTCAGCCTCTCCAAAGGTCTTTTCCCTTCGGCCTCCCAAAATAACGCTCTTTATGCATTTCTGAATTCGCCCATACTCTTTCTGTTTGCTTCTGATATATCTGTAAGTTTATGTTAATTCTCCGAACACATTTATGGTGTTGCTGATGCTTTGCATATTAGGCCGTTCGTCCACGAGGCTTCGCTTCATGGATTCGTTTTAGACGCGACATCGCTTACTTGAAACATTTATGCAGCAGATAATGTTATTAAATAAATAGTCGTAGATGAGGCTGCAGCGTCACGCTTTCGTCGTTACATACAAGCCTAGATCATATATGTAACAGATAGCTCATCGTTATGTTAAAATATACCTGCCCATCTCAAACGTCTGGATTTAATGTTCCTAGTTTAAAATGCCTACGTGAAATAATTCAGTATGTAATAACGAGTATTTTTATGTCAATATGGATTCGGACATTGTTGATTACAGAGTTACCAGACATTCAGAATAGATTCTATATAAAGGTCTCACAGCAACCAATGCATTATGTGGTCTGCTGCAGTCAATTGATTTACAACCTATACACATTAGGCTAAACAATGGAAACAACGCAATGGAGACGTGCAAGACTAAGATTGTTCGGTCGATTGCTACCTAGTTTATTAGCTCGCTGGTAGCTGATAGAATGGAACCCTTCATTTTTACCAGCTATCTAAATACCTTTAGTGCACATGCGTCCTGAAAGTTCATACACACTACTCCAAGTTCTAAACACCTACTGCTTTTCATTTCGACTTGTATAACGGATTGTGAAATGTTGATTTGAAATATTTACAATGTTTGGAATCAGGCTCATCCCGACAACCAAAACCTGTATCTTATTGTGAAGTTTTAAGATGAAATAGGAGTTGAAATGGTTATCAATAAAGATCAAGGTAGCCCCTTCACATGCCATAAAGGCTCTTGGGGGCATAAAGAGAGTTCCATACTTTCTTAACCTCTCCACTGGAATGATGCAGGTAAGACTCACGCTGGCATTGCATTAGAGGTCCGCGCATGCGCCACAGCCAAACTGTCTGTCGCGAGCAACGAGTTAGAAAGAGAAAGATACGGAGTGGTCATTGCGCCGCCATGCTTGAAGAAAATTGAACGACCGTCGGTAATGAACTTATGCGCCCAAAACAAAGTGGGCGTGGTGATAACTGACATTAGAATCGTCAGCTATCTTAATTTCGTTTGCATAAATCAGTTAAACTGAAGTGGAAAAACCAAGTATTTCGTCAAATACGTGCTAGGAACTTAATCTAAACTTATGTACGCTAAATTTAAAACACTTGAGCTATTCCTAGAAGGAATGCTTAAAAGAATAGCCTAAGCAAAATTATCATGTAGTATGACAAGAAGTCCTAGCAAATATACTGAAGAAAATGTTAATATTCCTAGGTTCTTTTAAATGCGACCTGCAAGAGTGCCTATTAAATAAACGAATATGATTCGGATGATTTTATTAAATTGTTTTCCCGGTCTCTACACGTTGCAAAACTATTTACTATACCATAAGATATAGAATGAAAGTAGGCCCTATCTGTAGTAAACAACCTTTACCTCCAAGCTTGTAACGTGGGTGAAACATGACAAAACACGCTTTCAGTTTTTTTGTTGCAGTAAAGTATAATTATTATCGAAATGTGAACGTGAGGCCAACAGCCGGCTGGTCTGTCTGAGCCTTTCAAGGGCTGTGGCACCACAGAGAATTATTAGTGTATAATTGAGCACCCACGTACAATAATGGGGTAAGTAGTTACGAAATATATTCATACTTACCCCATTATTGCACGTGGGTGCTCAATTATGTTCTTTCATGTCCTTCCAGTCAAAATACTAACAACAATACGACCAACCCCAGAGTTTTGCGTTATTTTGGATGCGAGTGTCGAAATACAATTTTAATATTTGATTGCTATTACTAGGTTTGAAACGAAATTGTAGCGGTTTTATCCGTATTTAGTTTAACTTTATTACTAGTGAACCATTTATTTGATTAATCGTTTGTTTTCGAAATAGGCCTACTTCTTATAAGCTATAGCTCATCGTCGTTTTGTATAAGCAGTAAGGACAGAAGGAGCAGAAATAAAGGATGCCGGTGTCGAAATACAGTTTTAATATTGTATTGCTATTTGTTTTTCACTGGGTCTGAAACGGAATTGTATTGGTTTTATCCGTATTTAGTTTAAGTACATCACCAGTGAACCATTTATTTTGTTTATGCCGGGCGTTGTTACACATTTATGCATGAAAAAAATGCTGCTAATTAACAAAACAATGGACTTAACTTAATAAAATTTACATGAAATATGATATATCAATTGTCTTTTTCCTTTTGACATTGCAGTTATATGCAGCACACACAACAGACATGTTTTTTCTTCGTTTTTTTGTACTTCTTACCTCCGTTATACAACATTGTAAGCAGACGAATTTTTACAAAGGTGAGCGCTTAGCTCAGATCTGCCGTGTTTCGCGGTGGCACCGCAAAGAGCGCTGTACAGGACAACATGGCCACTCTATAGTCTTCTCTTTCTAACTCGTTGGTCGCGAGTCCCTTCAATGAGCGTATTCCGAATCTCACCGGTGAGCAATCCGATGGCATCACGGTGTTCCGAATTCCACCGATGACGTCATTGATGCTCCACCGGTGTCGCACCGGTGCCATCAACTTGCTGAAGTGGTGGCAGGCTCCATCAGCCGCCATCAGTGAATCTGATTGGTTCTTGTATAGGGCGGGAATTAGCAGACGAATGACATCGTGCACTGTTGTGTAATGGCGGTGTGTTCTGCTTTAGTTCTGCTGTATTGTTTGTAATGAGCACAAGGTAAAAACAATATGCTAATGGCTTATGAGCGAACATGTCAACGGACCAGTTATTACTACCGGTTCAAAAAATAAGTTGTTTATGATCTATTTTATTTGAACGAGATGGCAGTACGGAAATTTCGCAAAATTTTGCTAGCGTAGCACAGATAACCACTTACACAGTCGCCATGACAGCATCGAGCCTTCCAGCAGTTTTGTTCCTTATTTTCGTTGCAACGTGACGTCATTGATGCCACCGGACCGGTGAGATTCGGAATACGCTGAATGTCGCCTAGCTGCCACCAAGGCCCTACACCAGTGGCTGCGCAGACCATATGGGACAGGTCAAATAGAACGTTGCGCACGAAGCCATTACTGTGGCAACTCAAGCTAGCAGGCTATTAAGTTTCTAGCTACAAATATAACAAATATACGTTCCCGGACCCTTAATAATACATCAAAATATGATAAATTGTGAAATTATTGTTTATCCTTACTATAATAAAATAATAAGTACACAACACGATTTATAAAACCAATATAACTGGATTATATTCCGTCAATAAAGTTTCTTACGAAGGCCTGCCTGCTGCACTTGAAGAAATAAAGTGCCTACAGTCCTATATGCTCTATAATTATATTATTTTTTTTCAAAACTAACAATCCTCTTGATATTCATATTAAATACTATACAAGTGTTATTGTGACGAACAAAGTGACAATAAAAACGGACAGGAATGAAGAAAATGTAGACCTATTTATCCTAAAAAAGTAAAGAGACTTTATTATGTTGAGTGCTATTAATCAATTCACTAAATCTTACTTCAAAATGTATTAAATTGGAAGCTCAATAATAATAATAATAATAATAATAATAATAATAATAATAATAATAATAATATAGGGCTATTATAATAATATTATTATTATTTATTATTATTATTATTATTATTATTATTATTATTATTATTATTATTATTATTATGGGATATTGTAGCTCTCTTTATTAAATCAAGCGTCAGAAACGAAAAATTTGCTGTTTACAATGTCATGCAAATTTTCTTTAATCAGGTTGTTTTTCCTTCAGTTTTTTAGTCAAACTTCTTAAGTTTGATATTATAGTTGCATTTCTGTCACATCCTCTGATTGAGGTTCTGGCTGATATGTAGGCCTACATCTATTATCAGGCATTACATCTCACTTGACGATATGTGTCAGAGGAAGAACAATTGTTTGTATGCATCTGAAGTCTGACTAGTGTAATATGTAGGTAGTCGGCGATGTATGCAATGGAGGGGAAAATGAACTGGCCACCCTACCCCATTATCTTCTGACCTAACTGCCGTCTTGGTATCACTTGTGATGTTCAGACCTGTCTTCGGACAGTTGACTAAACAACAATCTGTCACATTTTCTTTTACAAGCCAGATTTTCGTTTTCAAACTCCTAATCTTTTCATTCTTGTTCTATAACTCACCTTTTCCATTAATCTACATTTTTTTTTTTTAGATTGAGCATATAATTGTGTTCCGCACTAATAGTATCAGGGACGTGTGAACAATTCGCAATAGCATTTACATTGTCTGGTTCTTAGACTCCAGTACTTTTCAGAATCCTCATAGGATGTTTGCTATCTAAAAATAATATTACAACACGAAAAAAAAGAAATTCTACTAAATAGCCTATACTTTCAAATGATGAAGTTCAAGCCAATGGAAATTAGGTCTATGTGAACTTAACTTGTTTCAACAATGAACCTATCAGCATAATATGTTCTGAAAAATTAAAGAGGAATGAAACTGCGTGACTTTCCTTTTTTCATGTGATTTCCGGAAGCAATCTTCTGTGAAATGTTCAGAATACAATTTATGTTGTGATAATTTGTTCGAATAAATAGCAGATCTCTTCTAATGGCAGATAACCAATCGCAACAGTAGTTCTGCTTTTTTTTTTTTAGGGGGAAAGCTAGAAATAACACATTTTATAATAATAACAACAGCAATATGTTTGCCGAAATAGTTTTAGTGTAAGCTAAAAGAATAATTCAATCTACATAAAAGTGCTGTTTATTGCCTGCATTAATTGCACCTTAAGCTATTAGATGCATTTAAATATAGTTATTTACGCAAGAAGAGTGATTCTGTAGCCTTTCCTGAAGCGATTTGTGCAGTTATAAGCCTTACAAGAATGCATCATTATGACAGATTCATCAAATGCACATTGGATTTACTCGCATTCACTATCACAACTACCTGTTAAATGCCACACTTGCCACAATGATGTCGATGCGCGAAGGGTTTCAATTTTGTACAGCACAGCAGCTCTCGCTGTGCGTCTAGGTAGGTAACTATAACGTCATTGGCTGCGACATTACACTACTACTGGCTGGATAGCTTGTATCCTAGATCATACATATACCCCAGATAGGTCGGCCTTATAGGTTTTGAAGTTAACAATTTTGTCAGGTTTACTACGCTGCCATCTAGTTGTTACATAAGGAGTCACGTCATAATTCCCATTTGAATTGCATTAGCGACTGTACTGCCATTTCGTGTTCGTTTACGGCGGACGGATGGCGAACCTGGCGGTTGTTCTCTTCAAAGTGCAAACGATTTTAACATAACGATGAGCTATCTGTTACATATATGATCTAGGCTTGTATGTAACGACGAAAGCGTGACGCTGCAGCCTCATCTACGACTATTTGTTTAATAACATTATCTGCTGCATAAATGTTTCAAGTAAGCGATGTCGCGTCTAAAACGAATCCATGAAGCGAAGCCTCGTGGACGAACGGCCTAATATGCAAAGCATCAGCAACACCTTAATTGTGTTCGGAGAATTAACATAAACTTGCAGATATAGTATATCAGAAGCAAACAGAAAGAGTACAACAAAGAAGTAACAGAAAACAGGCCACAATTACTAAGTATCAGCGACATCAACCAAATCAGCCAATGGAAGCAAGACAAGAACAAAGACATTAAGTAAGCCAATGAGATCAAACTAACTAGCCAAACCTGTAAATGAAATAAGCAAATTAACAAGTCAAATAAAGGAAATAAATTACTCAACTAACGAACTAAACGAATCCATCTACACCACGAAATTAAGTAAGCGAACGGCCACATGAATTCAGCCAAGTAACTATGTAATTAGGTAAATAAATTAACAAAAATGAATAAAACAAAGCAACCCAGCACATAAACTAAGAAGTCCACACCTGTGGAGTAACGGTTAGCGCGTCTGGCCGCGAAACCAGGTAGCCCGGGTGCGATTCCCGGTCGAGGCAAGTTACCTGGTTGAGGTTTTCTCCGGGATTTTCCCTCAATCCAATATGAGCAAATGCTGGGTAACTTTCGGTGCTGGATCCCATACTCATTTCACCGGCATTATCACCTTTATCTCATTCAGACGCTAAATCCTAAGATGTTGATAAAGCGTCGTAAAATAACCTACTTCAAAAAATAAACTAAAAAAAAAGTCACTAGCTGAAAGCAACTACATGAAAACAAGCTACGTAACCAGTGAAACCAACTAATCTTAAAAAATTAACCAAAGAAACCTATATATAAAAAAGTAACCAGGAAAACCAAGAAATGGAACAAGCTATGTAGGACCAGTAAATATATTAAATAAATTGAAACAAAAGTAATGGACCAGCAACCAATCAACCAAATGAATAAAAGTAATGAAATAATCTAACAAGAACAACACTATCAACCAATGAAACAAATCAAACAAGTCAATGAATAAAACCAAAGTTGAATCAAACTAATCAAGAAACATAACGAAACTGCCAACTATCCAACTAGCCAGCCAACGAAACCGAATTGAAACAAGAAAGACCAAACCAAATAACTAACAAAACCAAATCACAACGAATCGAAACCAAATAACAACGAACTAAATCAAATCACAACGAACCATATCCAATGACAACGGACAAAAAACAAATCACAACTGACAACCAACTAAATTACAACGGAAAAAACACCCTATGAACCAAATCAAGCAAATACAACTCAACTGAATCAATATAACCAGACTAAGAACAAAATAAAAGGAAACCAATTATTATATGTATGTAATGCACAGTGTGGCTATAATCCAGAACATTCGTTCGAGGTGTCTTTCATGAAATGACAAAGCATGAAGCTCTTGAGTGAAACCCAGAACAGTGAAGTTTCTACAGTATGGTTTTAAGCACAAATATTTTATAAAAACGATGTTAAAATTGGAATAACAAATAAAACAAAGTCGTGATATAATCTGCCCTTGAAGCGTCATCTGCCTTGTGACGTAACACGAATTAAGTTTTCTAGGCCAGACGTGTAACAACAGTATCCATCTTACTCCCACATAATGTTTATTAGCGGGAGGCGCCACACTAAAGTCTAGCTTTACAACGTGCGAATTACTTCCAGGGCCGCTGTATATACACGCAGAGATTTATAGCGACCATGCATTCATAAACGGGCGCGCTTTCTTGCCTTACCTGCTGCCTTACGGTTACGGTTTCTTGTTTCCTTTTAGAAAACTGTTGGGTGTTATAGTCGTAAATTGTTTCTTTCATATCGATTATGAGCTTGCAAATGCTACAAAGTGACCTTCTGAGAGCCACTGAGGATTACAGGCAACAGGGTGGTAGAATAAAGAAAATATGATGAGCTTGTAGTAGCTACCCATCTTTTATCCCGAAGAGGGAATAGGTATTACGTCATTTTTAAAAGATTATTTAACGACTCTGAATCAGCTGCACGATTATATAGCGCCGGTGCAATTGGTAATAGCGAGATGGCGTTCTTGTGAGATAAATTTTAAGACTCGCCATGAGATTATCTGAAATTCATTTTACAGTTAGGATAAAACTGAAAGCTGCATGTCTTCACTTTAGAACTATATGTGCATAGATTTACTATACTGCATATCTGTACGTACAAGTCCACACCTGTGGAGTAACGGTCAGCGCGTCTGGCCGCGAAACCAGGTGGCCCGGGTTCGAATCCCGGCCCGGGCAAGTTACCTGGTTGAGGTTTTTTCCGGGGTTTTCCCTCAACCCAATACGAGCAAATGCTGGGTAACTTTCGATGCTGGACCCGGGACTCATTTCACCGGCATTATCACCTTAATTTCATTCAGACGCTAAATAGCCTAGATGTTGATACAGCGTCGTAAAATAACCCAATAAAAAAATGTACGTACAACTAAGTGTGGGTAGGTAGTGCGAGAAATGAAACAATATGAGGATGTACAGGGAGTTTCCGAGGTGGTGTTATAAACTTTCAGGGATGATAGCGAAGGGCACATGTATCAATTTGAGATAAGGAACCATGGTCCGGAAATGACTGAGTCGAAAGTTATAAGCAAAAATAGTTGTGTGGAAATGGAATTGTAATTTGGCACCACGTGCCCTCCTTCCCTTAACCTTTGGAACAGTCGTGGAAAAATGATATGGGCCGGATGTCTCCGACGTGGGTACTTGCCCCGATACAATCTGTGAGCTTGTCTACTGTTCACATTGGCTCATTCGTATTCGAAAATCAGGTCTGCTTATTCCGCTCTCGTGTACTCCTCCATTTCACTAGGACTGATCGACTGGACACTGTAACTTGTACACATACACTGCTGTCTACAGACGTGCATATCAGGACCGACCATGTCCGTTACACATTACGCTATCTGCATTGCTTTAGTGCAGTTTCCTGTCTCCACCCCTCAGACAGCGCACTGAATGGAATACTGTAAGTAGACAACATAAACAACGTCAGATGAATACAGTATGTGTAATATGTACAGATAAATACACATAAATAAGGTGTACAGAGGAATACAATTATTTCATTTCCACAGAACTATTTTTGCTTGTAACTTTCGACTCAGTCATTTCCGAACCAGGGTTCCTTATCTCAAATTGATACATGTGCCCTTAGCCATCATCCCTGAAAGTTTGTAACACCACCTCGGAAACACCCTGTATAAGGTTACTTTCATTTTCGAACTTTTAATTTCAATATTCTGTAAGTTACTTCAGCGGAACGGCGAAAAACGGAATAAGACAAGTAGCCAACAGTCATGGAGCCCACATAGATTCATCTTCACAGTCCCAAATTTCCTAGTGTTCTCCTTCTATTTTCCTCTCATTAACTAAGTAATTAATTAAAGAGTGGTTGTGTGATATGCTAACTAATTGACCGTTATTTTTGTATATCTAGGGTTGTTTTAAAAGCCTCACAATACCGATAGCGGAAAGGGAGGAAGGTTCCAGTTTTTGTATTAGTTTTCAGAATGCAAAAAGTTTAGTTTTTTTTTTATTTTTATACACAGGTGAGCCAGTAAGTTAAAACTGTAGCAGAAATCTACATTTTGGAATGAGGCGCCTGAAGCTATTACCTCTAGATGACAGTAACTTATCCAGTTGTCAATGTGATCGATGTGTACACAAGCGGCACAAGGGAAACAAAGAAGAAGTTCTAAGATGGTGAGTCTTCTGCACGAGTCCATTGTGCGATTTTTTCTGGACAAAATGTCTGGCAACAGCGAATATCCATAAACAAAAAGCTGTCCATGTATGGCAAACATTGCCTGTCACGTCAAGCTCTTTACAATTGTTGCAGAAGTTGGGTACCAAAGTTGAACGCTGTGGTGTCGGAGATCTTCATGACAACTCTTAAAGTCAGAAAAACCGATTTCGGGGACTGTGACGAGGTTTGAGTGGGTTGGATGGAGGACAGGAATTCTCTCCATCACTTGTCAAATGTTGGGAACATTGCTTCTACGGCTTCAACTAGAGACAGCTCTAATACAAAGCGTCTCTCCCAGGCAGTCACAATATATCAAATTGTTAGTATTTCTACTTCGCTTCTAATCCTTCTATAAAAAAAGATATGGGTGGTCCACATACATTCCTACAGAAATAATTTATTTCTCGACAATCCAGATCACCTCCTACATAAGGTAAAATTGGTAATATTGTGATACTAATAATATTATGGTAGTACTCTTCGAGAATTTTTTTACAATTTTACTGAGCTAGAGAAGGACTGGTTTTTTGCAGAAACTTGTCCACGAACATTCCCTTAATACGTTGACGCAAAAAACCGATCTTCCTCTCGCTCAGTAAAATTGTAAAAAAATTCTCAGAAAGAACTATCATAATATTATTAGTATCACAATATTACCAACCTATACCCTATATCATATGATCGAAAATTATTTACCACAGTTTCGGCGAAGGTACCCATTCGAAGTGTAACCTAATTTAATTACGTCCTCTTTATTTTTCCGACTTAATTGAATACAAGGCTTCCTATAATTTTCTTATTTTTCTGCACTTCAAGGATTAGACAGTATGCCTTTCCTCTTCACATTTTAGCTTAGATCCTATCGACATTATTTCTTTGAGGTTCATACGGAGCGTTTTAAAAGTGATGGTAAAAAATTTAGGGATGTGAAGTAAAAACGAAAAAATGCAAAAACGTTCCAGTAAACAAGGGTCCGAAAATTAACCGTTTACGAGGTAATGCCATTTTGTGCTGGTTGAGGCCCACTGCACACTAAGGACTAATTCCAACAAAATCTGTAGCAATTTTATTAATTTATCAATCACGAGACAGTAAAATTCATACTTTTGATTTAACACCACTGTGGAAGATTGAACACTGTATTAATATCTTTGACTTTGTGTATTGATATCTTTAACTTTGTATTTGATCTTTGCGATGCTTGCTTAATATCTTTACCTTTTGTACTGATAACTATGGGTAATAAAATGGTAGCGTCACCCACGACCACAGCTGACTTCACTTTCATCCACTATACTATTTTTGGTGCCGAAACTCGGGCACCATTATGGCTAGTGTAAAAGAAGCCATAATTTCACGTCTTTTGCTACAAAATGAAGACTCAGCTACCTTGACACCTGCTAATTTCCTGCATAACAGACGACAATCATCTAACATCCCTATTGGACATGAACCACTTCTTTATGGAAACTTAAAAAGGGAATTCCAACTCCTAAAACAAGCTATAGGAGACTTTTTGAAAAGATGGAGAGCTGAGAAACTATCGCCATGTCCGGCTGACTACAGGGAAGGGAGTATAACTACGAGTAGGAGACTTGGTCCTGCTCCAGGAAGACGTCCGTCGCCGCCACATGTGGGGAAAAGCTGTCATCGAGGAGCTGCGACGAGGACGAGATGGCAACATAAAGCCTTGGTTTTTCTGAACCGACGCATGCGACGTGCGAGGTACGAGGCCCGCTTCGGACAAATCCGGACTACACGAGAAATAGTGAGTGGTTTCTACAGGGACATCATTTTATTTTTACTTCAATTTTTATTGTACCTGAGTTTTTGAATGTACTTCACTCCCACCCCCTCTACTAGTAAGCTTCCAACCGCCCTCCACACAGAACAAAGGCCGCGTATGAAGCACTGAGTTAGTGAGTATAGTACGTTCCAGAAATATGTTCGCGTTTTCCAGTGACGAAAGAACTTTCAATATTGAATCATATTTTCGCACAGGTACTGTCGTCCGTTTGCCTACGTCGCATCCCGGTTTCCTCCACCTGCTTCTTTTCGCCCCTCTGTAAAGTCTAGTAGCTGGGCTGTCTTAGCTCTTTTCTGAGAACATTAATTTCTGTTAGGAATTGGACGTCTACGTAATATTATAAAACTGTTTAAAATAACTTAAATAAAACGGCATCGTTAAGTAATTAATTGTCACGTGATTCCCCCCCCCCTTTCTACGACCCTGCGACAAAACCACTTGAACGGACAGTAGATAGCATTTCTGAGTAATTTTATCTTTTCGGATCGGGCAGAAGTGAAGATTAAATTTACAGTACGTAAGGTACTCTTTCACAGAGTAGGTATAGAATTATTTCAACATGAGTTACTCGTACGAAGGACGAAACTGGTAATTGGAACTAGGTACAATAGTCTGTAGTGCGATAATATGCACAAAATAACTGAAGCCTGTATCGAATTGAACGGCCACCATTTTCAAAAATGTGTTTAAGTATCCATATTATGATTATTTTTCAATTTAACTTCATTCTCTATATTGTACGCTAATGTGCTGTAGACAGTACAATATACACTGCATAATGAATACGTCCGAATGGATAGCTCAATTCATGAGTAAAAACACTAAGTGTTAATACAATACTGTATTTTGATTAAACAAAAATCTAATGAAAATTATGAAACTCAAAATTGCGATATTTCCTAGTTTACATAAATGAACTACTTTTTTTCTCTCCTATGCCTAGTAAAGTGATTTGTTTGTATATTACGCCAGTATCATCGAACTCTAGTCGTGGAGAGGGGGAGCAAGCGGTGTTTTCGGTTCTAGACCTTTAATGCAAAGCTATAGCCAGGTTAATATTAAAAATGTTAGTAAAAATAAAATGATGTCCCTGTATAACTGCGAGATGCGATGTCTGCGCATCTCGCAGTAATAGAACCACTCACTATCTCTCGTGTAGTCCGGATTTGTGCGAGGCGGGTCTCGCACCTCGCACGTCGCATGCGTCGGTTCAGAAAAACCAAGGCTTTAGGACGGTGATGCTGCGCACAACAGATGGACACCGAATCGTACGCCGCGTGCAGCTCGTCATCCCCCTTGAGGTCGACCAGGATGGGGAGGATGTGGAAGATTGAACACTGTATTAATATCTTTGACTTTGTGTATTGATATCTTTGATTTTGTATTTGATCTTTGCGATACTTAATATCTTTACCTTTTGTACTGAGAACTGGTAGCGTCACCCACGATCGTAGCTGACTTCACTTCCATCCACAAAACCACAGGAACATACACAAAAGAAAATTTTTTGTTTGAACAACAGTGAAGTTTGTGGATAGACAAAGTACAGTACAGTATGAACATGTTAACAAAAAAAAAATTTACAGCACGTGTTCAAAATGCTGATTATGCACTTGACTAAATTTGTCTAGTCTTCTCCGAAAAGATTCAAGAATGTGCTTGAGCAATCCTGAGTCATTCATTATTCATTTGCTGGAAGGCGTCTACAAACTGATTTTGCATTCTTCAGGTGTAATGATGTCTCTTTTGTAAACTAGGCTTTTTTCATAACATCATACACAAAATTCAAAGGATTTAAATCCGATGATCTAGGTACAGGTCCTGATCTATCAATCCACCGTTCACTATATCATCTGTTTAGATATCGACTCACACTTAGAAGGAAATGGAATGGGAAGAGTGTGGCATACGTACAGCTCATGGATTTTGTCAAGACACTCGCGATGTGTATTACGGGAATAACGTTTCTGTGGAGGAGGGTAGGAGTAAAAGGGGAAAGTCGGGCTGTGTCTACCGACTTCGAGGCAAAGACTAACCCATTCCTCTATAATTCTTAAGTAGACTCATCCGATCTCGTGCGCAGTTCTGTAGGAAGAGTGGGGGAGAGTCTTGACATAATGCGTGAGCTGTACGAAACATGAATGTTGCCGTATTATCATATCTAGGCGCTAGTTTCACTGACCGCTCCTACCAGCAAAAAATGGCATTATCTCGTAAACGGTTAATTTGCGGGCCCATGTTTACTGGAACTATTTTGTTTTTCTTCGTTTTTACTTTTCATTCCTAAATATTTGATCATCACTTTTGAAACATCCTGTATTTGACCATCTCACCAGATATTCTTTGAGAACTCACGTGATTAAGATGTAGTCTTCAGTATTCTTTATATTCTCCTATTTAGAGCTATTCCGTCTCTTCGCTAATGTTCCAATAGTTCTTTTATTGCAATTGTAGTCAGTGAAGACGATTATGTAATCTTCGACTCAAAGACAAGTACTGGAAAAAAAAACAGGAATAAGTTAAAACCTTGGTGAAAATGTTTATCAGTTCTATTCTTTCCTGAGTGAAAATATAAAAACCATATAGATATTTCATAACTTGTATATTTTTATGCTTCAAGAATATTCGAGATACTCGTAAAAACAGCGCCTGCTTACAGCTCATACGATGATGTACATCATAAGCGTGAGAAAATAAATATACGCTACAAAAGCCTTGGCTTTATCTTTTCCTGTATATGTCACACTAATAAAAGAAGGTGTTCATGAATTTTATTCCATCTTTGGGGAGGCCGAAATGTAGATGGGAGGATAATATTAAAATGGATATGAGGGAGGTGAGATATGATAGAGACTGGATTAATCTTTCACAGGATAGGGACCGATGATGGGCTTATGTGAGGGCTGCAATGAACCTGCGGGTTCCTTAAAAGCCACTTGTAAGTTGTAAGTAATTGCAATATAGTTAATTTAAAACAAAATTACTGCCACTATCATTTAAAACGGAAATTTTAATACAGTAGTGTGTTTGAGGTTTAATGTTTAACATTTAACGTACAAATATACGCCGTCAGCAGAACGGCTTGCGGTGGTAGATCGTTTTTGTGATAATTATTTCTCATATTGATAAAATTACACTTAAAGTAATGAGAATGCCTCATACTGGTATTTACGTGTATGAAACCAATTGGTTAACAGGTTAGGGATGAAATGAAGGCTGAATAAAACTAAATACTGCATATTAGACATTACTTTTTTCTTTTACTTTATTGTGTTATAAAATATAATATAACGTAATACTAATTAATGCGTTTCACACGCGTGCCGAGATGAAGTTCATGAGACGCACTGCAAGAGTAACAAAATGGGACCACAAAAGAATGATGATAGCCTAAAAGAAATTAAAAAAACGAAACAAGTATTACAATACGTAAACAATCAAATGAAAAACTGGGGAAATCAAGTCAGAAGGATGGATGAAACACGCATCCCGAAACAAATCCGGCAGTATGCTCCTCGTGCAAGATTCGTTGGCTGCCCGGCTAACAAGCAAACATTTTGATGGAATCAGATAAAAAAGTTAGTTTTTTTTTCTTTCACCATGTTAATATGTCAAAAAAGTGCTTGTACAAATTTTGGCCACTCGACCGCAATTACAAGGCCGTCCAGAAAGTGATTTTCCCTGGGGTCGTTTACAGAAAAAAATCACAATTGCATGGAAACATTTATTGAAACAGATACAGCAATTGTTGCGCTATTTGTCAACATATTCTCCACTGGAATTGAGACATTTGTCATACCATAGGACCAATTTTTGTATTCTTGTGTCATAGAAGTCAGCCGCCTTGGATCGGAACCAGCGTCTGCACCTCTCTGTCGATCCCATTATAGACAAATAGGGTAAATTAGGGTTCGTTGGACAGTCGGGCATGTTGGACACTTTGTATTTTAACGTGTTACCTCGCCACTTGTGGGCACTACATGCTGCTAGAAGTCAATGACGGCAGTAGCCCCACTCGTGACTACTTCCGTCATTGACTTCTAGCAGAATGTGGTGCCCACAAGTGGCGAGGTAACACGTTAAAGTACAAAGTGTCCAACATGCCCGAATGTCCAACAGACCCTACTTTACCCTATATCAATTCTGGTTGGAAATATGTTGGAAAATTGCTCAACAATCGCTGTGTTTGTTCCAATAAATTTTTTTCACTGAAATTGTGTTTTCTTTCTGTTAACGGCCCCTGGCGAACTTATTTTTTATGGCCCTCGTAATTGCGGTCGAGTGGCCAAAATTTGTGATAAGCAAATCTTTTGACATTATTAACATGGTAGAAGAAAAAAATTTAACTTTTTTATCTGCCCCTATGAGAATATTTGCTTGTAAGAGATGAACTGATGTGAGACCGCAACAGACCACACGGCCTAATACATGTTTTAGATGATGATGATGATGGTGAAACAGGCCGAATTATATAAGATAAAGTTACTCATAATAATGACAACAATAGAGGCCTAGTAATAATAATAATAATAATAATAATAATAATAATATTGCCGATGGTAAATTTCGTGCAATAAGAAAATGATAAAAAGGTGTAAACGACAAATTATTATTCAAGTTACATTAGAAAACAATCTACTAACTCAATAAATAATTGAATTACAGTAGGCCTATCCGAATGGAAATTTTGGAATTTAACTGAGTGGGGCACAGATGACCCAGCACTGCGAGTTATTGAGATCTATTGCGGTAACCGATATGGAATAAATTCATGTCACAGATCCCCTACGCGCACCTCCCTACCACCTACATGACTCCCTTAACGACCGGTCCCTACAGCCGACAGAATCCTTATACCATTCCTGCTTCGGCAAATTCCCCAGGGCCCCCTGTCGGTCCCCCCAAGTAGGTCCGCCTCGGGTGCCATTGCAAAAGCCATCCAACGTCGCACAGTGGCCCGAATATTAAAAAACATGGTCAAAAATATCTCCCTACTTACAATCTACATTATGTCATGCCCAATCAACAAATAATTGTTTCAAATGAGAAATATAATGAATTTTAACGACTTACATCTATACCGGACCCCACCTCCATCACTCGTCTTCAGAATCAGAATCTCCCGAGTCCTCGCTGTTGGGCCCTTCAGGTGTAGAGAGCAACTGGAGCACTTGCAGTGGTAACTGTGTTCTCTTCTTCTTGGGGAGTTCTCTTAGGTTGGAAATTAAAGGGTCTGATGCAAAAATAGTCTATGGAATAAGTCAAAGTTTGTAGTAATTCTTGACGTCTTTCTGGTGTGATCTTGTTGAAATCTTCTAACAGTTTTGTTTAATGATTCCATTGCTTCCTTGGATAATTCTCCTATTGGTAATAAAGCTGATTTTACAATAGATGCTCCATGAATAAGAAGTTTGTGCACTGTTGGTGGCATATAATACTATGGGTATAATTTGGCGAACAGCTCTGCAGTCTTTCTGCAGTATATATTGAATCGCGATTCACTTACATTTTGAAAATACGAAATTGTAGTAAGAATCCACTGAATCGTGAAATTAAATCATAATCAACTCCAGTTATTTCAGATACTTCTTTAGTATTTTCGAAAAATCTTCTTGCCGTGTTCCCATCATTTGTGGTCCCATATCCAGGCTTCGGTGTATCTATAATAAGCCCTAATCTATTTCGAAATGCATCTTGAATAGTTTTCTTTCTTTTCTTCATAATTTCTCGACTTCCATCTCGTACATTTGCCTACCATTTTTTAAATTCAAGCCGGTAAGATATATGTAGTATGCATTCAAAAAACCTTATATGTGCATGTAGAATTGATAATCCAAAGACAAAATTGGAGGATCTTCTGACTGTTGTTGTAAAAATTCAAGATTATTCATTTGTGAAATTTTTGCACCACAGATGTAGCACTTCATACTGGATGACTTGGCTAATGCATTGCATATTTTCCCGTCTATCATAGATAAAAAGTAGTGAAAACTGAATTGTAATGTTACCTAATGTAAATGGTTGCAAGTCCTGTATCTGATTTTCTACATATTCTCTCTCTGCTTGGGCTATTTCCGTTGTCTCGTGTACCCACTGAAGGCGAATAGGTCTGCAGAATCGAGTTGATGAAGGACGGGGATTCTTCCATGCAACATCTCCACTTTCAGTACCAACCAAGCGCAGGGGAACCAATGACGTAAGGAATAAACTTTCATCACTTTTCTCTTTTTGATGCCATATCTGTTTATATTGCGAATGACCAGAGCTGCCGTCAAAACGCCATTTACAATGCAACAAGTAGTTTTTCTCCGTGTTACTTAAAGGTGAAATATTCAAGAATCTATAAGCTGTATGATATAACAGAGACTGTAATTTGACCTCAAATTCATGTTCGGTCACTTGTATGCCTTGGGGGTAAGTTTCTTTTTTAGCTTCTAAAACGGATTGATAACTGGGGTAGAGATCATGATTAAGTGTAACAGCCATTTTTCTTACTGTTTTATATTGATGTTTGGACAGATTTGAATCTATTATTAGTGAAAGAGCTTCTTCATTTGTGAGTCTAGTACTTTCCTTTTTTTTCTTTCCTCCAATAATCACGAATTCTTTTGCCTCTGCTTGGTGTTGTGGTTGTTACTTCTTTTAACAATTTGGCTGCTGCTTCATCACCTTCTGACCTTAAACTAATTACTGAAGCATAAGAGAGCTCTTCAGAAGACACATTTTCTCTCGTTTCTTTTGCTTTTTTTCGTTTAGTTCTTTCACTTAATTTTCCAAATACTTTTGTAGGACGACCGCGACCCAGCTTTCCCGATGTGCTTGGAATTCCAGTATGCTTTTTCGGCGTTGATACAGATGAAATATTTTCAGTAGGCAATGTTATGTCATGATCTAACCAACGAGAATATCTGTTTGAAAAATTTGTTTCACTATAACCACACTTCACCCATCGCTGATAATACGGAAGACAAAACTGTAGTCTGATGACATTGTATAACTTTTTTGTAGCACTACAATCAGTACTAATTTCAAATTTATTAGTCAAATATGACGTGATATAGTTTTCTTGTTGCTTACGCGATTCGTTTCTCCGTTGTCTAATTTTATGGTGAAGTTCACGGCGACTCACAGAAAAATTCATTTTGCACTTGCACAATAAACACACCCTGAACCACTGAACGTATCAAGATGACTGAATACAGTTAGTGAATACACTAACTGTATTCAGCTTGGAAAGAACCCCCTTTTAAATGGAAAGTAAACAGAACGCGAGTTATGACTATGAGCTGTCACAGTTATGGCACATGAGGATTGAGGAAACAGCGCGCAGGGGTAGTCTTGGGCACGTAGAGTTTGCCCTTGGATAACCTTGGAGATGAAACCTTCAACATTCCCTAAACGAAGGCTTCCCTTAACAGCTGTGTAAGTTTCACAGTGTACATATTTATACATTTTTTTAAAACTCTCTATATATTTAAGTATCTTTTTAAAAATAATACTTGACTTTAAAAAATTCTAATTAATACTAACACATAATATTAATTTAGGCGTTAGTATGTATAATGTAAAAGACATATAACATTATATAATAAAAATATTTACTATTATTTTTATGCATTTTAAAACTTGATCAGGGCTCTTTTAAAATCGCATCACTAAGGTAAAATTACACAAGTTAGATTTATGTCACTTTTGAACAAATATATCGTGAAACCTGTTTGTTATTATTAATAAATAACCTGTGATTTTAGAAGGTCAAGTATTGTAGAATTATTAGAATGTGATTTAAAGATCTGTATCGAAGTTGAAAAATTGATTTTTGACCAGCTTTTAAGCGATCCGGACCACTGTGCGTCGCTTAACTACATTCCACGGAGGACAGTCGAGAGAGCCAGCAGCTTCGGGAGGCCGCCGGTAGAGTGATCTGGAAAACCAGAAACGGGGTTATGAGGAAAGAATTATGGGGGAGGAAAGGAAGTGGCGAAGGTCAGCGGGGTTCCAATCGCCTGATAAAGTTACATGATATTCAACAATAGGAGGAGGGAAAAACTCCGAAAAAAAACTTACCCAGGCAACTCGCAGTCACCGGGAATCAAACCTAGGACCGCTGTGTTCGGAGTTAGACTCGGTAACCACTCAGCCACAATGGTGGACTAGGCCTATCCGATTGAGATAATCTAAAATGTTGCTGAAGCAAGGAAATTACCTGAAGCAACAACATTTAATTATTGTGACTAATGAAATAAACTGAGTACGTGACTACAGTGAGACAATAAAAAAACTCGTAGTCGCAAAATAGATTGACTAGCTACTTTAATTAGGAGCAGGACGGCCAATAACTGCGGATGTAATCATCGCAGTATCAATACGCACGACGTCGTCGTTAAGCCGGGACACATGGATGTACTCCTCTCATTACAGCATATCTCCACCAGATCAATACTAATAATATCCATTAAATCCTCCCGCAACCTGCTTCGCAGTCGTGACTATAGGGCTTCAAAAAAAGAGAGTCCAAGCCTCCCTGTGCGCCCTAACTACTTGCAGTATTAGAAAGTGTGGCATACGTAAAGGCAGAGACTCAGTCCCCATGTGTGTGTGTGCAAACCACTGGCATGTGTTGCAATATAGATTAGCAAATGAATGTTTCTTCATAATTACGTAACTCCCCTTGTCTTAGGCGCAATTCACGCAGAGAAGACGTATGCAGGACGTGCCTCGGACGTCGGACGGAGACATGACGCGGACATGACGTGAGCAAAGCATACTGAAGGGTCAAAAACCCCTACGACTCTTGTGCGTCGCACAGCTTTCGTAATGTCTTCTTCAGACGATGAGGATCCCCTGACTCTTGTACAATTCGCACTCTTAGTGGTTTGAAAAAGGAAAAATGTATGGCATAGCTTATTTATTTATTCATTTATTTACACACTTATCCATTCATTTATGCATTTATATATGTATTTATTTATTTTGGTAGAGTTAAGGCAATGAGGCCTTCTCTTCGACACTACCAGAAGTGAAATATACATTGAAACCTTCATTAATTCATTTAGTGTTCTGCCAAGGGCAGGTCTTTCACTGCAAACCCAGTTTTCTCGAGTCTTTCCTATTTTCTGCCTTCCTCCTTTTTTCCTCATATGATCCATATATCTTACTGTCTATAATCCGATATCTCCTTCTACTCCGAATTCTTCTCCAGTTCACCATTCATTTCAGTGCATCCTTCAGTAGACAGTTTCTTCTCAGCCAGTGACCCAACCAATTCCTTTTCCTCTTCCTGATCAGTTTCAGTATCATTCTTTCTTCATCCACTCTTTCCAACACAGCTTTCTTTCTTATTCTGTCTGTCCAATTCACACGTTTCATTCTCCTCCATATCCACATTTCAAATGCTTCTATTCGTTTCCCTTCACTTCGTCGTAATACCCATGTTTCTGCCCCATAATGCCACGCTCCATATAAAGCACTTCACTAGTCTCTTCCTCAGTTCTTTTACCAGAGGTCCGCAGAAGATGCTCCTTTTTCTATTAAAAGCTTCCTTTGCCATTGCTATCCTCCTTTTGACTTTCTGGCAGCAGCTGGTGTTACTGCTTATAGTACACCCCAAGTGTTTGAAGCTGTCCACTTGCTCTACTGCCTCATTTAGAATTCGTAAGTTTATCTTCTGTATTTTTCTGTCTATGAAGATGCTCTTCGTCTTATTTGCATTTCACCAAATGTAGTAATATTTGAATATAAAATCGTTATCATGCACATTAAGGAGCTTACATATTGTATAACGAAATATTGACTAATACGATACATAAATAATTACAATTTATATCCTATTTCCACTTTATAATAGTCCTAAATTATAATTTATACAAACACACAGAATAACCTATTAAATTCGGCTAACGCTCACAAATCAATTCCGTGTAAAAGTATGCAATTTTAATTCTTAATTTAAATGGATTAATTGTTCGGCAATACCTAACATGACGAGGTAAGGTGTTCCATAGCGACAAACTGACACGGTCAAAGGGGATGAACAGAAAGACATACGGTGACGGAGAATAGATAGGTAATAAACTCTGATGCTGATTCCATAAAGTTGTAAGATATTCAAAGCGAGTTCTCAGATATTTTGGAGTAGAAGATGTAATAAAAGAATTGAACATGTATCTCGACAGTTTCCACAATTCGCCGGTGCTCGTGTAAAGGGGGTTAAGTATGATTTGGCTAAACTGGAATAAGTACAGATTTGAACTATCCAAATTACTTTTCTCTTGTGTTAATGGGATTAAGCCATTCTTCTATCTATGATGCAGTTACAGTGCTCCATATTTTGTAACAGAGGAGTTTTGTTCAGTACCAAAGGAGAGAAGTTTACATACGTTGCAATTTTACTTAACTCCCTTTACACGAGCACCCGCTAATTTTTATATAATATTCCACTAATATTTCAATGCCACATCACACTATCTCTTCACAAAATTGAATATTAAATTCAAAATCGTCGCGAATTTTCTTTTACAGTCAGACGCCACGTGTCGCTTTGAAGGGGCACTCGTGATTCGAAAGAGACGAAGCGCTGGCTTCGGAGTGGCATGTCCCCATCCCGTCCTCTCTGTATCCTTCGAAAAGTCAAGCCAAACAGCGTATTCCGAATCTCACCGGACCGGTGGACAAAATGACGTCATGCTGCAGCGAAATAGGAACAAAACTGCTGGAAGGATCGATGGCTGTCATGGCGACTGTATAAGTTGTTGTCTGTGCTACGCTAGCAAAGTTTTGCGAAATTTCCGTACTGCCATCTCGTTCAAAGAAAAGAGAGTATAAACAATTTATTTTCTGAACCGGTAGTAATAACTGGTCCGTTGACATGTTCTCTCATAAGCCATTAACATATTGTTTTTACGTTGTGCTCATTTCAAACAATACAGCAGAACTAAAGCAGAACACACCGCCATGACACAACAGTGCACGATGTCATTCGTCTGCTAATTCCCGCCCTATACAAGAACTAATCAGATTAACTGATGGCGGCTGATGGAGACGGTCACCACCTCTCCAAGCTGATGGCACCGGTGGAGCATCAGTTACGCCATCGGTGAAATTCAGAACACCGTGATGCCATCAGATTGCTCAGCGCTGAGAATCGGAATACGCTCAAACAAAAGTTCGACTGTTTAGAAAACATCCTTTAAATGTCGTTTTACGCAGAAATTTTTATAGAGGTATATAAATATATAGCTACAGAGAAAATGCAACCCTTAGTTAATATTTCGCAAGAACTGAGAAGAAGTTCTAATTTTACATCTGTAACCGCAAGAAACAGCCACTCCTTTTCGTTGTACCTCACACAGATATGAAATGAATATCCACGAAGTGAACGACCGCGTGCTCTGGAGCAATAAGTAAGTCAGGTTTTATGTTACGGCACTTTTCCACCAACAACGCTGCGTGTTTCAGGTGGCCAACAATCTCGGCGTTACAGCGGTCTATCTCTGCTTTGCACACAGACGCCACAAGTCGTAATTCCAAACAAAATAATAGGCAATAACTTTCCAACAGACCCAAAAGTCGCATTCAGAATAAGAAAATATATATATTTTTTTTTTACCGTTTGCAGAATAATTTTCAACGTTTTGGATTTATTAGGCGCAATATAAGTCACGCGAATTGTGGTTAGAGTACAATTGGAGGATGCCATGAAATAAAGATGAAATATATCTGTCCTAAGTGACATCCGACTCAGGATGTTACATTTTATTGTGATAGGCGACTGTATTTTAATCTTTTACAGATAAAAATATTATTACTAATATTATCAATATTACTTTGTGACTTAAGTTCTTTACAAAAGAGTCACAGCACCCGCCAGTTCCTTAGCCAGCTGTTATTAGGAAGAGGAGTGCTTTGTTCTTTTTTCTATTTCTCCATGGTGTCTGTATAATATTTTCCACCCATAATACAATTGTGGAAAATCATAAAAGGTATGTAAAAATTCAGATCAGATAGGGTTAACAGGTACTCGTCTGAGGATGGGCCTTGGCTCTATGGAAGCTGAAGCATGATAGCAACCTGTCAGCATCGGATTCACTAATACCACCCTGCTCATCTGTGGAACTTGGACAATCATCGCATAAAAAGAGTGGAAGTGATCTAACTGTGCAGACTGAAGGGGGCAATCGAATACTTTAAAATAAAAAAAGCATTAATTCGTGTTGTAATCAAGTGCATGTTTGATTAGAAAACTAGACTGAATATCTGCATAGTTTGCCAGCAGCACATTGATGGCTCACCTACGAATACACACATGAACTTAGGTCTGAAAAGAAGCGTTCCGTCCCTTAGTCACTGAAGCGGGGTTGCGAGATTTCCTAAGTGAAGGAAATAACGATACATTTTCCATTTAATTTGAAAAAAAGAAGTCCATTTTTTTTTTTTTTTTTTTGGAAATCTGAAGAGGGATAAATTATTCCTCATGAGTTTCTCTAATGATAAGAGTGAAATCAGGATCGTACAGCTAGTATTTATGAAATAAAACAGTGCTAACACTTAGAGGAAACTAGTCTTTTGTGAGAAAATTATTCATTAGAAACTGATATGGTACCAGTAATTTTTGTTGTTGTCTATGAAAGGCAGGAGTCGTCATCTCAGTGCACTATGGTGCAGGCTCAATTCTGTCTCATACACGCCAACTGTGCAGTAGGAGTTGAGAGTAAGGAATCAGGTGAAGGCAATGGTGTGCTTTCACATGTTGAATCCTTTTAATCAATCTGTAATAATTATAATCAAAATAAATACTTAAAAATATGAATTATACGAATACTTATTTGAAGAATAACTGTAAAATAAATAAATAAATAAATAAATAAATAAATAAATAAATAAATAAATAAATGAATGAATGAATGAATGAATGAATGAATGAATGAATAATTTTGAGTTTAATATAGCAAATAATATTGTACTTTTCTACTTCATATTAAAACATTTTTGAATTACCTAAATAGTTTTCTTTATTTTAAAGTAATTGAAGGGTTCAGAGCCATAGTGGGCCAAGCGCCATTTATTAAAAACTGAGAAAGCAAGGGTTAATGTTAAGTGGATGCAATAATTTAATGAAAATTGACATATAATTTAGTTTTTAATGTTCATACTTTATATTACTTGCTATATTTTTTTATTTTAGTAGGTTATTTTACGACGCTTTATCAACATCTCAGGTTATTTAGCGTCTGAATGAGATGAAGGTGATAATGCCGGTGAAATGAGTCCGGGGTCCAGCACCAAATGTTACCCAGCATTTGCTCGTATTGGGTTGAGGGAAAACCCCGGAAAAACCTCAACCAGGTAACTTGCCCCGACCAGGAATCAAACCCGGGCCACCTGGTTTAGCAGCCAGACGCGCTAACCGTTACTCCACAGGTATGGGCTACTTGCTATATGTTTAACTGAATTATGATATTCACTTAATTTTAACCCTCGCTTTCTCCATTTTTAAAATATGGCGCTTGGCCCACTATGTCTCTGAACCTTTTAATTGGCAACAAACAGGCCTATAATGTATTTTAACTGTGACAAGATATTAAACAAATCGTACTCATTACTAATATTTAAGTCATGTCATTCTTTTGTTAAAGTCTTGTGAATAAACTAAAATTAATTATCCATTTTGTATCTGACACTATACATAACAAAATCAATATTTAGAACTACGGTATTCTTATTTACAATAATATACGAAACGTATTATTCTTTCTCTTACAAGACTAAAGTAAATTATTATTATTATTTTTTTTTTTGCTAAATATAGAATGATGAAGTTATTTTCCCTGATCATGAACGTTAGTTTTTTTTTAAGTTTTAATTCGTTCTTCTCTCGGTAACTTGTCAATGTCAGTGTCATAGTTCGTGTACAACACAATCGAAATTGTAAAATGATGGTTAGAAATTTGGCTTTTGTGATGGAATTTAGTAAAAATAATTACTGACGCATATACGTGGTCCGGAATATATATAACATTTGGGCAGCGCGCCTATGCAGACGAAGTTTTTCTCGGGGGTGGGGGAAGATGCATTATAAAATTCAACAAGATTATATTTGAATTTATATTTGAATTCTACGTCATTTTTAAAATAAATTAGGCCTATTTCCATTTGGTATACACCATTTAAAATATTAGAGTAAATAGGAAATTAAATAGCAAAAATGTGAAAATACCACTCAAGTTTTACCACATCATGGAATATAGTTTCAGATTCCATATAAAGGTCCTTAAATACTAGAGAAATTCTTCAAGTGTTTGTGGTAGACAGTTTGAAAAACCAAAGTCAACTTTAGTGCTTCCTTTTATTGCTGGACGAAAGCAATTCGTTCTTCTCGCTTATATTGCTCTTAATCATTCTCGTGACAAGTGGAATAATGGCGTTGTAGGTTAAATGTCTTTCGATTATTTAATACCTTGGCACTAATCAAGCACGTGGATATTCCTTCACATTCCACAAAGCTGAATTGTTCAGAGTTGCCTTTCGTGAGTTTCCTCTTTGAACATATTCCTGCCGACCGGCCATCACTGCACTCTGAAGTAAATACGTTGGCTTCACCCAACACACTGCACAGTATTTCCTCCTCAACCAACGACTCGGCGCTCCGAACTAGTGCTCAGGCCAGTCAATGACGGCTGATCTAAGGAATAAACTATTAAAACTTGCTATGTTATACTATTCCCACCCTGTATAGAGGGCATATTAGGCCAAAGCAAGCCTAAAGCCTTCGTTTTTCCGAACCGACGCATGCGACGTGCGAAATGCGAGGCGCGCCTCGCACAAATCCGGACTATGCAAGAGATAGTGAGTTGTTTCTATAACTGCGAGGTGCGCAGACCTCGCATTTCGCAGTTATAGAAACCAGTCACTATCTCTCGTGTAGTCCGGATTTGTGCGAGGCGGACCTCGCACCTCGCATGTCGCATGCGTCTATTCAGAAAAACCAAGGCTTAAGTGCATTCATTCCTCCCCGAAAAGCCAAGCCAAGGCCGATTTCCATAGGATAGTGGAAGGTTAAGATTTTCATATTTTCTAGACAATCGGCATTAGTGAATGAAGTGCACTTATTTATGTAGGTACATAATGGATACAAACGCATGTACACACTATCCTTCGCACGAACTATATGACCATTCGTACTACAATTATGCAAAATTTAAGAGATACAAAAATAAACAGAGTGAAACGATAGGAGAATTAACCATTAACGTACATTATTTGTATCCAGTACCATTATTACCCATTGTGAGCCTACTAAATAACATTTCCCCTCAGACAATTCCATTCTGAATTGGTCGAACATACATTTCTTCCACACACGCATAGAATTTGACGACAGTAGGATGCCAATCATACTTGCGTGCAGCATTTACCCCCCAAAGAACCCTGAGGTAGAATTAGTAATATGAAAGTGGATATGGATTTAGAATGCGGGTTAGGGAAATTGATGTGTTATGTTGTTGATGATGTTCTTATAGCAGAGAACGAGGATAACCTACAGAGACTTCTGTACTACACTCTATACCAGATGCCTTGGAGCAGATATAAACAACGGAACGATACGCAAGAGAGCGCGGTTCACACGATACTAAATGTCTGTGTATGAATTAAGTGACCAACTACGTTCATATAACGAAAAGTGAAAATTAAAGAAATATGCCTTTTAACATACCTTCTTGGATCAGTCACTAGTTGTACTGCTGTCGTCTGCTCATACACCGCACAGATGCTAGACGCAATAGAACTGTAGTAGTGGACGCGTCTCTGAATACAGTCTCGTAACCAGGATATGCATGAGCTAGTGTCTACAACTCTCTCAGCTAAGTAATGACTCGCCAGCCAATGGGAGAGCAGCGATAACATGAGATGCATCGAGACCCTTGTTATGGTCTGCTCCAAAGACATCTGGTATAGAGTGTAGCTTCATCTCAACTGTCAGAAATTTAATATGGAAACATCTATTAATAAAACAAAAACAATAACAATTAGCAAAATATAATTTCGATGTAAATTATAAATTGACAATAAAATAACAGAACACGTCATGAATTTTAATTACTTAGGTATTAACATTACCAGTCAAGGAAAGCTAATGATTAATAATTGAAGAAATAAATTATCAGATAGTAAAAGCACTGAAAATAGCAGGGTGTCTTAATGGAAAAACAAATATAGACTATGAGAAAAGAAGCAAAAGTAAGATTTTATAAAGCAGTGGTTAGACCTGTAATGAATATGCATTAGAAACAAGAACCGAAACAACTCAAACAAGACGGATGTTGAACACAAATGATATGAAAATATTAAGAAAGATAAGTGGCAAAACATTATATGACAGAATCAGAAGTGAACAGATAAGAGAGGTGTGGAGTAGAACCGGTACCAGAATAGAATGGAATCATAACGTGGATAGAATGGCATCGGAGAGAATCGTTAGGATTGCAAGTGATAAGGATCCAAATGGAAGAAGTCCAGGAAGATAAAAAAGAATGTGGAAGGACTTTATTTATGAATAAATCAGGTGGTAATGGTAATGCCTACATGAAAGAGAATAAGAGAATAATAAGAAGGACCCTGAGGTGGCTGAACTGTCAGACCTTCGACCTGTCATGCAGGCAGATGTCTGTATTACAGTATAACGTTTGTCTCATTGCAGGAAGATTTTTGTGTCCAACCGGAAGTACCTATCAAACAGCAACACCCTCGACTCTCTTCACTGCGAATGCATGGTCTTTTACAAGATACATATGTGACAAGGTTAGTTGGTTAGTTGAAGAGATATCTAAGTGACGTGAAGCCGAGAATCTTGAATCATTGAAATCTTTTCACATATTCTTCGGCCTCACATCACTTAGATATCCCCTCAACTAACCCACTAACCTTGTCACATACCGTGTAAAAGACCGCGCACGCGCAGTGAAGAGAGCAGAGGGTGAAATTTATTCAATCGTGTGTCGCTGTTCGATAGGTACTTCCGGTTGGACACAAAAAACTTCCTGCAATGAAAAAACGTGTACTACAGCTAGGCATAATTGAAGACATAGCAATTCCGTTGTCGACTCGCTCATGACGTCACTGTTCAGCAGCATAGAGTTCAGTGCTTAATCCCCACTCCAGTCTGACCGTAGGAGCATTTGGTTTCTGTGCACTATGAAATGTTTGTTGTCGCGCTATACTCGTCCCTTGTAAATTGGCCGGTGTTGACTTCACGAACTAGCAGAGTGAGTCATTCCCTTTCAAAAATTCTTCGATTCCCTCAATGCCCCGCGCCCAGAAATCGCCTACGATGTCTTGCATACGACAGTGGCTACATCAACGCTCAGAGGTCATGCAACATGGGATGCGAAGTAGTTTGTCCTGAATTAACTATAGTGGTCATTATGCTCGTAAACAAGACTTTGTAACATTACTCATAGCTTTTTCGTTGGGCGTAACCACAATGTTCGCATCATATCTGGAGTCTAGCGCTATTCCCAGAGGTCGGAGTACTGCTGTCACGAAGCCGAGAGCTGAAATGCAACTTCTGTGTCAAGTAAAGTAATCTAGGCAACGTTAACTATTTAAATGTTAACATTTTTATCTATATGCTGTGGAACAAACACCAGTTAAGGAAGAACATCCAGCTTAAATATATGAAAACTACGTAAATTATTTTTTTCATTTTTTCAAGTCTCCTTTACTGAATTAAGTAGAAAATTTAGAAGATTATTAATCACACCTGCATTTACAAGAATCATTACATGGATTTTTGTCCTGCCAATTCTGGAAGGTTTTGGCAACAACTTGAATCAGCATAATTAACTTATTTGCAGCGTAAATAGTAACTTTTATTATTATTTTTTTATTTTTGCTGAAAATTTTCATTAGAAATATTTTTTTTATATTTTTTTCTGTTAGTAATAGAACAAAGATATTAATTCATATTGTAGATGATGACATATATAATAACCACACAAAAGTTCATGCAATTATCTTTAATAGCTTTTGAGTTATGAGGGAAATGATTTGAAACTTTTACATTTCGGAGAACGAGCGACAAACTTACCAAAAGACGGTGCTGTTTCGTACTCTTCTGGTGCATATTCTTGACCATAACTCGGAAAATAATGGACATATTTAGAAAATCCTTTCACATACAAAAAGAAGAAATTCCATACTTCAGATTTGGGACAAAAAAATTTTTGGACCAGTTAAACTGGTTGTATTCCCTTGAGTTGGAACTTTGACGATGGGTGAAGGCATGATCGTGGAAACGAATTCTACCCAGAAAGTAAATAATAGTGTTATTCTCATAGAATCGAACCTGATAAATTAGTTACAAAATGTAAACTGTAACACGTATTCGTTTCAAATCATTTTCGAATCAAGCGATCTAATGTCACCATACGTGCAGATGATCAATAAATGACAATAGCAATCTGTCAACAATTTAAACATCAAAGATCATAAAAGTGGCTATTTCAGTGGAGAAATTGTGCCAAAAATGTAGAAATAAACAATAAAGATGGCATATTCCACTGAAGAACGTGTGTGTAAAATTCACCTAGGAAGTATTTACGTCGATTGTTCCAGAAAATAGGAGACGTATGGTGCAATACTAGGAACACTTTAGAGAGTTGAAAGAAATCGGCGTGGCGAAAGTCTTGGAACATCCAACATACAGGTAAGATTACACTGCCTGCAATTTCTGGTCAGTTCCAACCATGAAATAAGAGTTGTGAAGCAAGAGTTCTTGAAGTGGTCAAGAGTTTAAAATCACCTGATACATAATCTTTTTGAAGCTGACGAAAATAGTGTACAGCAGTGGCAAAAAACCGGACCCACGGAATAATCAAGGTTCCCGAAATGAGCCATTGTGCATTCCACGCCCGCATTCACAAGATAGCGAGTAATCTATTGATATTGTTGTAGTTTCGACTGCTGACGTAGCCCATTTCGAAAGCCATTAGAAAATAAGCTGGTAAAATTCATATTCTGGGAATAATAAGTTAGTTAAGTAGTAAAATATCGCTTCAATCGAAAAGTATTGGGAATAAATTTGAATAAGGAACAAAAATAAGTTTTCTTCCCAGGCAGGATTCGAACCACAAAAGTCTTAGTTACCAGTCTATCGTGCTGTCACTGTGAACAAGGCTCTCAAATCAGCTACAAGGGTCGGTTCGGTTTTTTTGCCACTACTGTACATCGTGTGTTTTAGAAGTAAATAGAGAACTGTAATATGCATTTGTTCTCAAGAAATATATTCGATATGATATGATGATAGAGACTGGATTAATCTTGCACAAGATAGGGAGCGATGGTGGGCTTATGTGAGGGCGGCAATGAACCTGCGGATTCCTTAAAAGCCATTTGTAAGTAAGTAAATAGACAGTCCCCGACGACTGTGAATAGGACGGCACTTATACCCCTTACACTCTGTATACAGGAATAATCCACACACGATTGAGGAACTGGAAAACGCTAGTATAGCTACAGTGGAAAGGATATGTGAAGCAACACTGGCTCGAGTAGTAAACAAATCTAAGTATTCAAATAGTTTTATTATATAGAAATTAATATTTACTATATTACATCTCCATCTGAAAATTATTCCGATAGGAAGATTTAAAACAATCTTAAGCAGTTCACCTTTTTCAATTTTTTATAAGTATAACAAATATACTTAATAAACTCTGACAACCAATATCATTTCATGTATTGTCACTCACACTATCGGAAAATTATGTTCATTTGAAGACGGTTTTCACCAGAATTTATTCAGGGTTATTGAGCCTACGATATGGCGGTAAGGAAAAACGCTGATAAAACAGCGATGAAGAAACTCGCTTTTATTTAATTTGTGAGTCACAAAAATTATCTACCTTATTACATAAGTTACAATCTTAGAAAAATAAAATAAATCCACATGCCTACGTCTCTATTTAGTATTTAACTAATTTGGTTAAAACCTTTTTAATTTCATATTTCCATAATATAACATAATTGTACTCGTATTGTTTCGCAATTCATTACCTGAAATTAGATTGTCCGGATTTGGTTGTTTTGTAATTGGAGTGATGGGAAATGAATAGTTACGTAATTCTGAGCTTGATTATTTATAATTAAATTATTTTGGACTGAATGATTCCATAGTGGATGCTTGCTTGCAGGTTTCCAGAATTGGACGATTTAATATTGTATATTTTCATTTTGATGGTTTATTATTAGGTATCTCACAATATTGGATTTGAAATTGGATATAAAATTTAACTATTTTAAATTAGTTTACTATGTTTTACTCCCACGCCGTAGCGTCGCGGTCTAAGGCATCCTGGCTGGGACTCGCGTTACGCAATGCGCGCTGGTTCGAGTCCTCATGGTGGAAGAAATTTTCTCATGAAATTTCGGCCAGTGTATGGGACCGGTGCCCACCCAGCATCGTGATATACTTGGGGAATTACGATAGGTAGCGAAATTCGGTTGCGAATACCAGCTATAACGGCTGGGAGGATCATCGTGCTAACCACACGATACCTCCATTCTGGTTGGATGATCGTCTACCTCTGCTTCAGCATGTGGGCGTGAGGACAGCAGCCGGCTGGTCGGTCTAGGCCCTTCACGGGCTGTAGCTCCACGGATTATTATTATTATTATTACTATTATTATCATTATCATTATTATTATTATTATTATTATTATTATTATTATTATTATTATTATTATTATTATTACGTTTTATATATGCTTCAAATTTGATAGCCTCATAAATGCACTATTTTCATGTGGCGAATTATGGATATGATGACTTGATATGCATGTCTTACTTCAGATCTGTATTGTTCTCTCGCATATCAGAAAAAGTTGTAAGTAAACGACTTATGTATGTATGTATGTATGTATGTATGTATGTATGTATGTATGTATGTATGTATGTATGTATGTATGTATGTATGTATGTATGTATGTACATGTCATTTAAGTAGAATAATTCAATTCACAAGCATAAACAATTCATCAATTGTGTAGAAAGTATGAGTATGTAGAAATTTGGTTAATTCTTTTCTGAACCTTTTCTCGTGGTTCTTCAAATCTTTAAGATAATTAGACAGTGCATTGAAGACTGTTATACATGAATAGCGAACTCCTTTTTTAAAACATCTTAGACTAACAGAGGGTAGATGAAGATCTGATTTATATCTTGTATTAAAATGATGAATGTCTTGATTAGTACTGAATTTATCTTGGTTCTTAATATACAGCATCATTAGGGAAATAATGTATTCACAAGGTAAAGTCAAGATTTCTAAGTTTCGGAAAATATTTTTACATGAGGTCCTTTTATGCACACCGGCCATTATTCTTATAGCTTTCTTTTGTAAAACAAAAACGTGTTTAGCTTCAGACGAGTTACCCCAGAATATTAATCCATATTTCATTACAGAGTGAAAATATGCAAAGTATGACATTTTAAGTAAGTTTATATCACCAATAGTAGATAAGGATCTTAATGCATAACAGGCAGAGCTCAATTTACGAGTAATACATTCTATATGCGTTTTCCAGTTCAAGTGATTATCCAATTCTAAACCAAGAAACTTTGTGCTTATAGATTCTTTGAGATGAGTTCCATTTAATCGAATACTGTAGGAAACCTGAGCACTATTGTGTGTACTAAATTTGACTGCACTGGTTTTATCAACATTAAGTGCTAGTTTATTTGCATGGAACCATTCATTCATTAGATTCAGCACTGTATTAGAAGTGTTTATAAAATGATCGTATTGTTTGCTTGAAATAATTACACTTGTATCATCTGCAAATAAAATTACTTTAGATAAATTGTTTATGGTCAAGGCTAAATCATTAATATAAACTAGAAACAACAATGGACCTAAAATTGACCCCTGCGGAACACCATGTTTAATATTTTTAAATTCTGAATAAGTAACTTTATGACTATTTGGTACATTTATTTCTACTTTTTGTTTTCTATTTGATAGGTACGATGTAAACCAACCCAACATCTCATCTTTAATACCATAAAACTTCAATTTTTTTTACTAATATACTATGGTCTACACAATCAAATGCTTTAGCCAAGTCACAAAAAATCCCACCTACATGTAGTTTCGAATTAAATGAATTTAGTACAATTTTATATAGCTCAACTAAAATATGTTTTTATATTGACTTAATCTGTTTACTATGTATTGTATTTTTTTTGTTTAGCATAACTGATGAATTGTATGTACTGTACATTGAATAGTATACTGTATAGGTCAACTGATGAATTGTTTAAGCTTATAAATTGAATTAATCTACTTCATATGAATTGTATAGCTTAACGAAAATAAGTTTGTAAATTGAACTAATTTGATTGTATATGTTTGTATAGTTTGGCTGATGAATTGTATATGTTCTTAAAATGATTACTAGTCTGTGTAGCTCTACTGATGAATTGTATATAGACCTACTGTAAATTGAATGGTAATATGTATAGCTCAACTGATGAATTGTTTATGATTGTAAATTGAATTAATCTACTTGATATTAATTGCACAAATTTGTATAGCTTAATGAAAGTATGCTACTTTGTATTGTATATATTTGTATAGTTTTGGCCGATGAATTGTATATGCTTTAAATCGAATAGTAATCTATATAGCTCTACTGATAAATTGTTTGTGTTTCTAATTTGAAGTAGTTTGCATGATATGTATTATCAATTTCTGTATATCACAACTGGTTGAATTGTTTATGCCTTAAATTTAATTAATTTGTTTTGTATTATACATATAGCTAAAACTTATGAATGATCGTTTGCGTTTGTAAATTTACTAATCTGATTGGCTATGTATTGTATACTTTTAGTAGAGCCATCGATGTAGCTCAGTCGGCAGACTCGCTGGGCTGCTGATCCGGAGCTGCGTTCGGGCTTGGGTTGGATCCCCCTTTGGTCTTTGGTTTCTTCCAAGGTTTTCCTCAGCCGTGGGACTGAAGCCGGATGGTCTATGGCGAATCTATGGCGAGTCCTTGGCATCAACCCCTTTGATTTGATTACCTGGTTGGGTTTTTCCGAGGTTTCCCCCACCAAAAGGCAAATGCCGGGTAATATTTTGGCGAATCCTCGGACCTCATCTCATCTCACTACATCTCGCCAAAATGTAAAAAAAAAAAAGAAAAAAAAATGTAAAAAATTGCACAAAATTGTAAAAATTGTAGAAAATTACTAAATTGTAAAACTATAAAAATTTGTAAAAATTGTAATTGTAATATTGTAAAATGTTGACTTGTTCCACATCTTAAAGCTTCATTGCTCATGTAAGATCTATGGAATAAAATAAATGAATGAATGAATGAATGAATGAATGAGTACACTTAAACTATTCTGATGATATGATACAGAAAATAATTAGAGAATTTCACTAAAATATCTATTTTCATCATCGATGTGTCCAAACAATCGTTTCTAGAATATATTTCATTTTACAGCTATTTTACTTATTGATTTCTAGTCTTAATCCTTTATTTAATTTTTCTTGAAAGCAAAAGTGGCTGAAGAAAATGCAAGCTATAGTCACTTTTCTCATCACAAATTACATATTCCACCAGAATTTAAATGGGGAATCTTTGGTTATAATATGTCAGAACGTATTTAATTCCACAAATAGGTAGAAATTTGATTTCTGTTCATATCACACATCTCAATCCGTCTATAAAATAAATAGACTAGTCGACCTGGTTGGCGAGTTGGTAAAGCGCTGGCCTTCTATGCCCAAGATTGCGGGACAAAATTCCAGCACAACCGGCGACGCTGATATAACCTCTGCAGTTGCGAGCGTCGTTAAATAAAACATAACATTTAAATAGACTATGGATAAAGAAACGTGATTTATGGTTATATTATCGTAGTAAATTACAGAATATTCGAATAATTTAATTACAGAAGCTTTCCTTATTTTCTTTTGAAATGTACCTACTTTCTTCTAAACTGCCGTATTTGTTTCATTATCTTGATTCTCATTGAAAGCGTGTATTTAATTTCCCTACAATTGAAATGTAGTTGACGAATACCTAATTTGTGGACAATTTTTTGACGAAATTTAAGTGCAGAATGTTTGTCCACTACCACCTAGAATTTATTTATTTGTATAATAATGTACAAATTTGATTTCTGCTTATATCTTAGAACTTGAAGCAAAGAGATTTCAAATAAAGACATCTTCTGGACTGTAACACCGAATATAGGACTCCACTATGTGAAGTGATCAAAAAAATCTTGTTGCTACAGACAATTTATAGACTTGCTAAACTTTATATTTAAAAGACTGTAGATACATATTTCACCATTATCTGTGTAAAAATAAGTAGTATAGCTAAGTAATATACCGTATAAAAAAAACTAAAACCCTAGCATACCGCTTGGTGAATTAGTGTTCTTTTCCACGGATATTTAATAAAATAAAATAATCTTAGAACTTAACTTGTTTAAAACTGAATATAGTTAAACTTATGTAATTATTATCACGTTTTCGTCTTAAATTACAGAATCTTCTAACAATTTAGTTGAAAAATCTTTTATTTTTACCCCTTGAAAATTATTTTTCTAAACTACTCCATTTATATTTCACGAACTTAATTATAATTCAGAACATACTAGCTATACTTAATAGAAAGCAAAGCTAGTTGAAGACCTGGCTTACGATTATTTTGAAGTCAAAATTACAGAATCTGTCAATAATCCAACTGCAGGCTATTTAGTTTTTACTTTTTGAAGTGTAATTTCTTCTGAAATGTCTCACGGATCCAACGTCCATTTAAAACATAGAGAAATTATTTGATTTGTTTCCAAGGTGGAAGTACTGTAGTTGTCAAGAAATTACATTTATAGTCTATATATCCGTCATACATTACTGAACATACAAATTTTCACACTCTGAAAACTTTGGCTTAAAACTGAGACATGTATTTTCTTGTAAACTACTAGAAAAATTTGACTTCTTTTCAGAAATGATCATTTATGTTACATATAATACTAAAATAAACGAAGAAAATCTCATTTATATTGACTGTTTGTCTCAAATTACATTATCAACTGACGATCTAATTCAGAAATGTTCGGTTTTTAGGCTCATCAACTAGTTTATATGTTATATAGGACAACTCATATGAATAGCATGATAATTTTCGGTTTCATTCAAGCAGAATTAATAAATTTACACCTCGAATTTACACGTATGCAAATTAATACACATCATATGTTCAGGATAGAATCTCAAAAGGTTAAATTATCTTAATAAAACTTACAGTATGAAATAAATGTGTTAAAGTTAGTTTCAGTCAGATGTTTATGAGTACACACTACGTTTTTCGAGTCTCCGTAGCACACGCTGTACCGAGTAAAACGGAGGCAACTTACACGGTTGTCAACTGCTAGACCGCCGCGCACCGACTGTTCCCCACACGGTGATAGACGCCAGCTCTGTGACTGCCGCCTGAACGTGAAGAGGCCGCGCATGAGCGTCGCGACGTCTCAATCTGAGGAGAGCGTCGCGCGTGGAGGTCCGTTCCCACAACCGCACAGTGTCTGTTTGTTACCTTTAGCTGCTCTCAATCTTGTAATGAATTTGAAAGCGCAAAGATAAGATCAAATTTATGAGTGCCGCAAAAGAATACACCAGAGTGTAGTGTTGATGTAAATAATGTTAAGCCCAGTATATACAATTTATATAGCAACTGCATATAGCCATGAGCATTCCTAAAGTAACGTGAATGATAAAGCCAATGAAAAACAACTGAATGTAGGAACCTTTGCTTATATTTCCATCGCGTAGGTAACATTTAAAACTTATGTAAAATTAAAAACTGTTTAAAATTTTATAAAACTTCGGGATAAAATCATAGTCAATATTTATAAATGAGTGGAATGCTTAAATTATAAGAAAATAACTCATATCTGTTTCTATTTCATGAACAACACTTAACGAAAATCTACACTTATACCAGTGTTGCCACATTTAACGATAAGTCGCCAAACCTAGGGAATTTTGAATCAATCTCGGCGACAAATTTTGTAAAATACAATTAGCGATTTTTCTGCTGATATTTATATTCTTACACTTATTCCTTTCTTTTAAGTTAAAACATTCAACTGAAGTACCGTAATGCACTTCTTTTTTAGAAGAGGCATGGGTGCATGTTAAGAAGTCTAATGATTCATACGTGAAATTCCTGATCTCATATATTTGTGATCAGTGATCAGGGGTGAAAGATGCTGATTCAATGATTCTCACGGGTTAGGTCTCTCTTTCAATGCTACGAGCGTATTCCGAATCTCACCGGTGAGCAATCCGATGGCATCACGGTGTTCCGAATTCCACTGATGACGTCATTGATGCTCCACCGGTGTCGCACCGGTGCCATCAACTTGCAGAAGTGGTGGCAGTATCCATCAGCCGCCATCAGTGAATCTGATTGGTTCTTGTATAGGGCGGGAATTAGCAGACGAATGACATCGTGCACTATTGTGTCATGCCGGTGTGTTCTGCTTTAGTTCTGCTGTATTGTTTGTAATGAGCACAACGTAAAAACAATATGTTAATGGCTTATGAGCGAACATGTCAACGGACCAGTTATTACTACTGGTTCAAGAAATAAATTGTTTATGCTCTCTTTTCTTTGAACGAGATGGGAGTACGAAAATTTCGCAAAATTTTGCTAGCGTAGCACAGACAACAACTTGTACAGTCGCCATGACAGCCATCGATCCTTCCAGCAGTTTTGTTCCTTATTTCGCTGCAACGTGACGTCATTGATGCCACCGGACCGGTGAGATTCGGAATACGCTGACTGCTCCAACACTCATAAACGGTGGCAACTTTGATTGGCACGTGATGAGTCGCGAACTGCAGCTGATGTAATCTTGGTTCTTCCCCGCAACGCGGAGATTTTCCACTCCGAACCGACCCGAGGCAATTTGAGTTTTGGAACTTTGTGCCGATAGTTTGTGTGAAGCAAATGAGACTGTAGTTTTTGCAAGTTTTAATATATTTAATATATATTTAAATTAAAAAGTGTTAGATTTCACAAAAAAATTGTGGTCAAACGCTTAGGTGAAAATTTATACACTTACAATTTACCAGGAAGCGTAGTGTCAATGATTGGATCAAGTGCAGTGTATTCACAATCAGCTGTTCCCACATCTTCCACCTCAAATCACAGCCGTCAACAATACAACCTGCATATTGTGGAATTGCTGGAAATGAAACTGCTGACTTTCTTGCCAAAAAAGGATCCAATTTAATTCAGAATACAAATACAAGCCTACCTTTTACATCCATCAAAAGACTAATTAAAAATAAATATAAAATCAAGCAAAACCAAGCACTATGTACCAAAGCCAAAGATAAAAAATGGAGCATTTTAATAAAAAAAACAGATATTATTCCAGAAATCCCACGTAAATCTGCAGTAGCAAAATTCAGACTGCTTACAGAACACGATTATTTGGCCAAACACTTGAATAAAATAGGAATTTACACAAATCCAAATTGCCCTCTATGCAACAAAGAAAAAGAAATGACTGAAGATCATCTACAAACCAGTGAACTTCTACCTGATGGATCCACCACAGAGAAATATTGGAGAGCAAGAACGCTCGCTAATGGCTTCGTTGCTAAGGCCCGGCATTAGATAACAACAACAATACAACCAGACTCCGCAGAAGAGGGTGATGACGAGGAAATGATATTTTTCTCCGCATATGTATGTTTTTCTTATTTTTATTTAGTGATATTTATTATTAATTTTTAGCGACATTTCTGGGGATATTTTAACAAAATTTGGAGAGCTTTAGCTACTTTTTGTTGAAAAGTTTGCGAGATTTTAGGGCGATATGTTGGCAACAGTGACTTATACATAGCCTTCAAATAGATTTTCATCACAAGTGCGGCACCGCGTGGCAGCTGCAAGTAGAGTCGGAAATTCAGAGCCCCTAAGTTAAGTGCATAGATTGCTAATGCAAATTACAGTACAATAGGCTAACTTTATCATAAAGCATAGACGATGCTGAAAATGATGTTCTTGTGTCGCCATATATTTCTCGGTTCTCACACATTGCAAGAAATTTTTTACAAACATGCATTAGTGTATCTTCTGATATTGCTGAAATTTTCCTTCTTATATTGTCTGTTAGATCTTCCAACGTATGCAGGTTATTCCGACACACTTCATTTTTTAAAATCCCCCATAACAGAAATCGCATAGTTAGGATCTGGGAATCGCGCTGGCCATATTTCCTTACTGATGACTAGGCTTCAAGACTTGGGAGCCGATACAATAAGTTCACTGTGCATATACTATAGGTTTTGACTCGCTGCAGGTAGTGAAAGGTAGAGATTTGTTGCGGTAACAACGTTGCTATTTAGAGTAGATGGGAAAACACACATAATATGTACATTCTGAAAGTAAATATACGTTACACAATGACAATCCCAAAAGAATGTGAAGAGCATTTATTCTCCTGTCTTTTATAAGCATTTGTGTTTAATTGTACACAGTGTTAATGGTGGAAATAAACATGCAGCAATTTTAATTTCTTCATTTATCCTATTAGGAAATGCAGTGGCAGTACCGAATTGCAATGTACTTCAAGATACATTTCCAGTGTCTCAAACGTACATCTTTTTCGGCTATCTGCCAAACACAGTTTGTACTGTGAAAAGCTGCGCCCTACGTCGCATGACGTAACAGGAGCAAAACGAAAAAAAAAACCTAACATCATTGCAGTCTCTAAGAAACAGTCCTTTATTCTCGGGTGACTCTATATCCACTAATTTGCTGTTTATATTACATAATGTTCCATATCCGTTACTTTTACATAAAATTGATTTCCACTTCTGTTTTACACGTTCTATAACCGGTGTACTTGGTGTCTCATTAATTCTCTGTGTCATTTCCTCAACTAATTTGAGGGCTTCCGGCATCTCTTGCTCTAATTTTATTCTGGAACTCGAAATTAATAAATCCATTAATTTTTTTAGAGTTGAAAATCATCAGAAAGTATAAGAACTTTGATTACGATATTTTCAGAAAACCTACAAATACCACTCATACTATTCATTGGCAATCTAACCATCCCCAGTCCCATAAACATAGTACGTTCATTTTCTTAATTGATAGATTATTGAAAGTTCCCCTTTCCAAAAAAAAATTATCTGAAAGAATACAAATACATAGTAGGACTTGCAATAGAAAATGGGTTCAATAAGAAAATGATAGATATACCTCTTTTTAAAAGAAAATCCCTTTTAAACAAGAATTCAGATATCACGCTTGACTGATACTAAAAAAACCAAAATACTGGAATGTAATGTCTTTTTATAATAATGTGTCATACAAGTTACTTAATTTTTTCAAAAAAGATAATGTAAAGGTCACCTTTAGAACCGGTAATAAACTTAATAATGTTATCCCTAATAACATTGGTAACTTTGATAAAAATGCTAGTGGTGGTGATAAATATGCTGCATTGTAAGAATTGTACAAAAAAGTATATTGGCCAAACTAAAAGGAACTTTAAGATTAGATATTCAGAACATAAAGCAGATTTCCGTCATAATCTAAATTCGCATCCCATTTGAGTGAGAGTAATCATGAACTTCAAAGAATGTCTGACGCTTTACAGATTTTAAAACCCATCAACAACGGGAACATTAATCTAGTTGCAGAAGAATTTTATATAGCTAAATCGCTTAATAATAGCATTTCGTTGCTTAATGAACAATTAGCCAATTCTAATAACCCTTTATTCAATTGGCCAATAGGAACTCTTCTCGTTGCAACGTGTACCCCCCCTCCACTGACGTCATGACCTGATTCTTTTATACTGCATGTCAGCCGTGGCGAGAACGTGACTCGCGAGACACTGTGGCTCGCAGTGATAGCTATGCATTTCGCTTCCTTCTAACCTCCGTCAACCCCCACCCTCTCACTCACTGGAGTCAAACTCCGTTCCATTTGCATTTGTCTTTGACTTGCGACTCTGACTCTCGAAACCATGTACGAAAGTTCTAAGTAGGATGGGAGGACGCATTTTTTTTGCTGTCAAAATGATGAGAATATTAAATGTATGATTTGTTCACAAGTATTACGAGGAAAACGGTTGTATAACATAAAACGGCATTATACTACATGTTACTGATGAAACATTAAAAGGTTAAGTGTTATTGTTGTTGTCGTCGTCATCATCATCATCATCATCATCATCATCATCATCATCATCATCATCATCATCATCATCATCATCATCATCATCATCATCATCTCTGTACGTCGACCCTTTTTCAGCAGATGTACGAATAATGCGGTTATATCTTCAATTTGAACTCACTGATTTACTATGTGACGTCAAGTGAAAGCTAGATGTAAGGACTTAACAAATGTTGAACTTTCAAATCTTTGCCAAAAAATAAATATCCGAAGCTTCGTTCTTTCACTTGCTCTGTTGAAGCCATGTTCGCTACAACTTACGTTTGTGAAAAATTATTTTCAACAATTAAAATAGTAAAAACCAGTCTTTAGATCACGACTGACAGACAAATATCTTCGTGATCAACTACGACTGGCAGTAAGTGACATAATTCCTGATTTTGAAACTTTGTCGCAGAGATATTCTGAAGACAGTTAATTTTAGGTTGTGATATTTTTCATTTATTGTTCATTTCTTTCTTCGTTACACGTACTAAACATTAGTTTGTAGCCTTGTATTGTATAAAATTATATTTAAGTGCTTGACGTAAGGAAAATGAAAATCCGTTAATAAGTCAGACAGTTGCTTCACTTCCCCTTCGGGTGTCCGCCTCCCTCCATAGGTGCTATGCGCGTTGCGGGTTACACAGTGGCTCGACGCACGATTACATTTTCGCCACCGCTGCTGTATTTCATTGCACCAGTCACCACCACGTAACCGGCCAGACAACATCGTCTCTTCCCACTACTTCAAAAATCTCGTAAGTGGTTTTTCGTTACATCATTTTTTTGATCCGCATAGGTTCCTTTATTAAAACTTTTCTTATTGATTTTTGCAGATTTCACTACACGTTGCCATTTCATACGTCGTGATGACTGATGCAAATAATATTAATTTTTTACTCTTTAACTGTCTTTGTTACATTTCATACCCTGCACATATGTTTTGCAGTCTTTTATCTCAAGGCATACTTTTTACTATCTTAATTTCTAGACCTTATAGAGGTTTGAATTAATACAACCATTCGCTTGTTTTTCAAGTCATTTTTTACTTTGTCTTTTTTGCACTGTTATTTTAATATTGTAATTTCCTCACGTCGTGTACTTTATTACATTTCATTATGTTACATTTCCATCTATGTCTTTATGTGAAAAGCTTAATAATATACAAACCAGACCTGAAGATGCTATCTTAATAGCGAAAGCGCTAGTCGCATATGTGTTTTATGTGTATAACCTAATGTAATCTTTTGTATTATGCATTAGGTTTATATAATATATATATATATATATATATATATATATATATATATAAACAGTTACTGAAGGACCTTTGATATTTATCTTCATTTTCTAACCGTGCAATAGTTTCAGACATAGTTTGAAAATGGATTTGTATGAAAACCAAATTATTCGTCAGAACCTTCAAATGCAGAGCGTTTTTCTTTGTGTATTTGTTGGCATTCATTCTACATTACCCCCACCCACTGTACGCTTTACCACTATACTCAGTACGTCGTTATGCGGATTTCCCACTGAACTGCTCTATTGGGTCCGAAGTCTCGAAGCCTGCTGATGACCCTATTTTTTTTAAAAAATCCGCAATTAATGCTAACGAGAGATCAGCAGTATGTACTGTAGCGCATTCAAAAATGCCCGTGTACATTCAATACCTAGGAATGATGTGGTTTTTTTTTACCCTTGTACCTCCGCTCAAGGTATTTAAAAAATATATGCCTTATAATTCTGTAAGCATTCACTGCACACCATACACCAAATTTTAGGGTCAGGAAATGATATTTCGTGTAGGCCTATATGGTCGGGTTTTTCTGCACTCCAGTAGGTAGGCCTATCTGTTATTCTGTGTCGCTATATGACCATGTAAATAAATCTATGCTTCGACCATCGAAAAATTAAACGCGGGTCAATAGAGCATTATTAACATTATCCAACAACCAATTGCCACCGATGTAGCTCAGTCAGCTAAGGCGCTTTCCTGCCGATCCGAAGTTGTACTCGGGGGCGGGTTCGATTCTCGCTTGGGCTGATTACCTGATTGGGCTTTTCCGAGGTTTTTTCCTAATCATAAGGCAAATGTCAGGTAATCTATGGCGAATCCTCGGCCTCATCTCGCCAAATACCAACTCGTTACCATCAATCCCATCGACGGTAAATAACCTCGTAGTTGATATAGCGTCGTTAAATAACCAAGTAAAAAAACAACAAATTGCAGAAATTTACTATACTCACACTGTCATCTGGCTGCAATTCCTGAACAAACAAAGTTGGTATATGGCTATTTTTATTACACATACTAATTTCGAGATCTTACAGTGGATATTCTTGTAATACCGTATGAGACTTCTAATATGGAGAACTTAAAGAATAAATTAAATAAAGTGTATCGGAATAACCAGTATACGTTGGAAGAACTGAACTGCAATATATATAGGCGCAAGCGCGCGCTTTAGAGCTCAGGAGATCCTGAGCGCTTTACAGCGGAAAGGAAAGAGACAGACGATAGAGGTAGTATATGCCGCTTGGTCGAGCTAAATACAGAAATGGCAGCACTGATTCAATGGATAAAGGGAAGCGAACTTAACAAAACTGTAACCATGTTAATTTTTAGATTTGTCTGAGAAGTATAAGTGCATTATAAGAATGTACGTTTTACGTAAAGATTAATTTTGGTCCTACAGAATATATCTGTTATCATGTAAGTTTTAATTTTAATGCTGATTATTTTACAAGTTTGCTTTTTTATTCAAAAGGAATATTTCCTCAACTTTTCTTTACAGAAAACTGAAATTTTCAGATATGTTTATTTAGTAGCCTTACAGGTATTGAAACAATGTTTTCGTAAATTTAATATATCGTAAATACGCATTACAGAAGATAGTGTATTGACAATTTTGAAAATATTCGCATGGAAAATGTTTGTAAGGAAATGAATTAACAAAGCAACTACTGTTACATCATAAACAAAAGATATGTGCCCATGTATTGTAAAAACGCCAGTTCTATAGCTTCAGCAGGTTTAGAGAAAATAATTTAATATTATGATGATAGGAAGTTGCGTACCAATATCACCTTAAAAGCATAATGCGATAAGAGTTTTGTTATGTGATATTAGTTACACTTAAAACATATACAGTACATAGGTAACTTTGCTTTGTACTGTAATAGGCCTATTGCTTTGATTAGTTTATTGATTACTTTTATAAGGCTCAGTAACAATTGCAACTTATCATGTCATACTCAATCTCTGTTTTTGGGATATCAATTTCTTTATGAATGATGTGTTTTATTCATTTAGTACAGTATACTTGTACTACTGTGGAATTTATGTGAATATTCCTTCTTAACTTTTTATTAAGATTTTTTATTATGTTACTAACGTTTAAAACACAACTGCAATATTAAGAAATTGGTGTTAGTACTTTTGTTTTACAGTCAGTGATAATATAAAACAGAAAGAAGCCATATAAAAGTAACGACATAAAATTTCACGTTCCGTTTGAAGTTTGTACACCACTGTTTTATTAACCCAACAGGATGCTTATTCATATACATAATCCTTCCTCCTTCCATACCTAGAACTTGATGCCCGCTCACGACATCAAGGTCAGAAAAATGCACTTGCTTTGACATCACTGCTGTACAGTGAACGATAAGATAACTCTTGTTTCTGAAACTCATTTTAAACAAATCAGTTTGTTGAATTATAGATAACCGTACATGTACAGATAAATGTCGTTCCAGGAACCGTACGTAACAGAAGGCTAGAAACCACTTCTTGGGACACGGTATCAGAAGCGTTGAAAAAAAGCATTCTCGTAAATTGCACCATTTAAATACTTTTGTCTACCCTCATCATGATGTAAATGAAAAGAATATAAATATCAACTGAGACCAATATCCGGTATCAGGCTGTAATGACATATGGGTCGGAGAAGAAGAATTACCCATAAAATGAAAACGACGACAGTGGATTAGTGAAACAACTAAATCTGCTTTGATATAAAATTGTTTGTGATCTCTTCCTCGCAATGGAACTTCGCTATCACAGGTTATTCTATTGTTTTATCGGCAGTTCTGGCAGAGGATGACGACTGACAGTAAAACGTTTAAGTGACAACTGTAGACTTTATAAAACGCCTCTCCGTCGTTTGCGAGTGTCCGCTCGTCATGAATGGTCCTATTAACGATTATGGACGGCAGCATGCTGCCGATGTTTATGTGTAAGCGGTGCGCATGTCTTGTTTTGCTAAATGTAATTCCTGCGGGCGTGGAAATAAAATCAGCGTTTGTTTCCACAGTAAACATTACGAACAAGTCTGTAGCTCTCTGTTACAAAGACACAGGGCATGCAGAAATCAGCTGTACAATCAGAAGCGGGTCGGTGTCATGGGAGACTAGGGGTTCGATGTTCGAAGTAATGTTACGTGGTACATACAATACTTATACAATACAAATACAATAGTTATCACATTCGGAAGGTTCTATTACTTTGTCCCTTTTAATTTTATTATTAAGTCACTGGTATATTAGTTATAGTTACATGTATTTTTAACAATATTGAATAATACATGTTTTGGTGTATATTTCGTATATTTTGCAACAGTGGGAGTATATTTCGTGGTTATTGACATATTTCGCACAATAGGTGATATTTCGTGTTATTTCTTGAATTTTTTGCTTAAATATGGCATTGTAGTAGTAGTAGTAGTAGTAGTAGTAGTAGTAGTAGTAGTAGTATTATATTTATAGTAATATATAAGGTACACGTACCAAATAACGCCACCTTAACACTTCAGTCACTTTTGCTCTGGAAATAAGTTCTGTACAAACACGAAAATTATGAAATAGAAATTGTAATCTTATCTTTACAAAATAGTACAATGAAAATGGATATGTTATATACCGAACAAGAATTAGAACTCAAATAGAAAAACTTTGTAAACTGGCGTTATTAGGAACAAGTTGTCCAATTAACGCCACCTATTTTCTAGTAACCTATACACTTATAATTGTTAATGAATTATTTTTCCTAAGCAACACAAATAGAACTAAGCGACTAAAGTTGAGTTTCTGTTAATAAAAGATACAAAGTCACTCAATACTAATGAAAGATTCTTGATCTGAAACTGAAACACCAGATGGATTAGGAAAATATGTTTTCCAGTGACTCCTTACTTAAAAAAAAGAGACAATGTGACACAGTAGAAAGTTATTAAACACAAAAGCATTTACCTTAGTTTAATATGAATGTTTTCCAATAAGTAAAACAAAAAAAAAAGTTATGTCAAATAAAAAACAAAAATTAAGAGTTCGATAAGCAATTGAACCAATATCATCACTGCACATTCTGAACATTTGTAAGTAGAAAGCTCAGTGATTTTCCTGATGTTTTCACACTGATGCTGTACTGTCAGCCTTAGTACTAACATAACCTAAAATTTTGTCTGTAGATATTTTCTATATATAAAAGAATGTTTAAGGATCACGAAAATATATAGTTTAATATAGTTATTATTTGCTCAACACACAAAACAAAATATCGCCTCTTACCTTGATATGAGAACAGCCATTCACTATCAACACACAACAGGAAAATGATGGAATATAATACAACTCATGTCAGCGGACAGCTAGTAACTCATTTCATCACTAGATTGCAAGCGAATGCAGGCTACATTAGTGCACTACCGAAAACTTGTGTCTTTAACAAATTTTAATAGGGTGGCGTTAAAGGTATACATGGCGTTATTTGGCTCAGGGACCTTACTAGTATATATTTAATCTGATAGAGACAAGGCCATCAGGCCTTCTCTTTCCTTCTGAATTACAACTACAACATGAAGAATACAATTACAATTATTTTAGGTACCTACCTGAAAAGATAAATGTAACATACTAAGTAACTTAACTGGGAAAAATTTGCGGGTAATGCTATTACCAAAAGTACGGTTACTAACTATTATTCATTATTACCTTTTCAGTCTGTGTAAATAGTCTACGTAGTTTAAAACTCTGCCTTAATAACGGAAAACGTCACACTGATAATGGAGAAAGAAAAATTCATGCCCACGACTTCGGCGTACGTTCAACGTTGAATTTCCATCCTCGCCTATTTTGCATATATGTCGGACGATAAAGTCAGAGAACTGTAGCGACAAATAAATTCAGAACTGATTGCTAACAACGTAACTGACATGTTTAGTCTTGGTCGTGAAGCGAATGACTGACGTTTAGGATGCTGGCAGGAAAAAGTCTCCCTAGGACATTTCCTTCCATAATGGTGCATAAAATCTCGAGTCGCTTTCCCAGTATTGGTACGGAGGGTAATAAAAAAGCAGCAAATTGAATTAGTATGTCACCGTTTATGGCTGCACGCAAGCCTGCTTAATCCTTTCGGCCTGCGCCCATAAAGGACGATAATCCCCTATCTGTTGATGTAAGAGCGAGACACTGTTCACACAGCGAGACTGCACACCACAGAGGCGCGTATTGTATCACATACGACAAGCGTAACTCAGTACTCATTTAATATGGGTCAGTAATAAATGCAAATTACAAGTAAACCACTGCGACATTCTCACTATTATATACATATTACTGGTTCTCAAAGCTCAGAAATAGCAGTAAATACAAACAGAAAAAAATAGATAGATAGATAGATAGATAGATAGATAGATAGATAGATAGATAGATAGATAGATAGATAGATAGATAGATAGATAGATAGATAGATAGATAGATAGATAGATAGATAGATAGATAGATAGATAGATAGATAGATAGATAGATAGATAGATAGATAGATAATGTCGTTACACTCTGTGTAATGCTCTAGCGCAGGGTTGGGCACGGTGTACTACGAGAGAAGTGTGCTTATAGAGTGCACGAAAACCGGTTTATTCAATTTGCGGTACGTACTGTATGTTTCAAAAGAAAATGTTATTCTACCAAACTAAATAAGAATACAAAGTAATGAAACACTTCCTTAAACACAAAACAAAACATGTCTGTTGCACATTAATTCATATTACTCAATTTCTCAAGATTTGGAGAAACTGTATTAGCGCAAGCTATGCGAAGAACTGCCGTTAAAAGCCCATCATTTCTTGTTTCAGATTTGTTTATTTTCGTAATAGAAAATAACTGTTCACATCTATAAGGGAACCAAATAAACACAAAACTTTCTCACGCAGCTTATGCAGATTGGGAAAGCGTCCTCTTGGGAATCCGTTATAAAACTGCATAAGACTCGACTTTGAATCATATTTCGCTCGCATCTCTCGATCACATCGCAGGTCAATCAATTCACACTATAATGAAGGGGGGACGTTATCAATAATCAATTGGAATCGGAACATGTAGCAAAAATACGCAAATCCATTTCCAGGCAATCTAAATAGTGGAATCTTGATGTAAATTCCTCTAATAGACCGGATAGAATACATGCGTACATTTCGAAATTTTCATTGTTCAAAATTCTATGCGCTTAGATAAGGATGGGAAATGATGTATTTCGCCCTTTTGCATTTGACGTATCCATAACAGCAATTTCTCCTTAAAAGCTGCAATTCTATCTGTAAATTGTGTATTAAGAATTTCTTTTCCCTGAAGTCCTCAATTTAGCTCATTTAAAAGCTGTGTAAGATCTGTTATAGCTGCTGGCACACTACAGCGCGCTGCAGCGCTGCACTTGGAATTCCCCGTGCGCACGGAGGGCAAATGCACTCAAACGCCCATCGCTGCTCTAGCGCAGGTGTGTCAAGGTCACCATCATGAGTAAGTAGTGGTAGCATTCGTAGCATAGGAGGAATTGAGGGAACAACATGGCTATTCACTCAAAACAATAATAATCGCATTTAAAGTTCCCCTTTAGTTGCTGAGTTATCATACCTTCAGCTCACGCAGGCAGTTTTGGTTCGAGTGCCCGTAATTTTCTTTTTCTTGTTAGAAGAGAGGGAGGGAACATCCCACGCACTACGACCTCATTTCAAAGGACAATTGGGAAAATATTTTAAAGAAATTTTGACTGAAAAACGACAAATTCATTTAGAAACTATTTCTGAGGAAACAAGTGAGAGCGTACAAACAAATTATATACATTTGGACTTAATACATATAGAGATTATTGTTGACTCTCTTAAACACAAGAAAGCATGTGGAGAAGGTGGAATTCGAGCAGGACTCATAAAATATGGCAGTAACAAATTGTTCAAATTATTATAACTTTTTGTTAGATGTTTAAATGGGGAACCATTACCAAAAGCATGAAAAATTGGTCTTCTTTCAGCAATACATAAAAAAGATAACAGAAATGAATGTAAAAACTATAGAGTAATCATTATAATAAGCATTTTCAGTCGTATGTTTGGAAAGATATTAAAGTATTTTATAGAAGAGGAATTTAAATCTCTAGAAAGAGAAGTACATTAAATCCAGACGTCTGAGATGGGTAGGGCATATAGCACGTATGGGTGAGTCCAGAAATGCATATAGAGTGTTAGTTTGAAGACTGGAGGGGAAAAGACCTTTGGGGAGGCTGAGACGCAGGTGGGAGGATAATATTAAAATGGATTTGAGGAAAGTGGGATATGATGATAGAGACTGGATTAATCTTGCACAGGATAGGGACCGATGGCGGGCTTATGTGAGGGCGACAATGAACCTGCGGGTTCCTTAAAAGCCATTTGTAAGTAAGCAAGCAAGCAAGCAAGCAAGAAACAGAAGAACAAGCGGGATTCCGGGCACAACGATCAACTATGAGTCATATTTTTAGTGTACGATAACTGATTGCAAAAAGAATAACTTTCCAACAACCTCTACACCTATTGTTTGTAGACTTAGAAAAGGCCTGTGATAGTGTGCCATGAAATAAATTATGGGAATCGTTAAAATAATACAAAATAAACAATACCATTATCCAGGCGATAAAAACTCTTATGATAAATCATTTACGAAAATTGAAATGCAGAACATGATTTAAACTGGATTTCATGTTACAAAAGGCCTACGACAAGGATGTTCCTTATCACCAGTTTTATTAAAAATATATACCGGTATACAAAATACTTTAACAGTCTGGAAAAAGAAAATGCTTACAAATGGGAGTATTACTAATAGAGGATACAATTTATTCACTACTATTTGTCGATGATCAGTTATTAGTTGTAGAAGCTTATGAAGATATAGAATATACGATACGGAAATTGATAGAAGAATATGGAAAATCTGGTTTAAAAATTGATCTGATGAAACCAAATTGCATGGCAATTGTAACAGATTCTAAAGACTTAATATTAGAAGATGGAAAAGTAACAACAAACTATTGTGAAGAATACACATACTTGGGAGTGAACATCACGAAAAACGGCAATCATGAAGAGGACATAAATGGAAGAATAAACAAAGGAAGGATGGCAATATCGAGACTAAACAGCATTTTATGGGACCGAGACATTACAATAAAAACAAAAACATTTAAATTCAATTGTGAAAAGCACAATCACATATGGATCTGAGACATGATATTTGGAATCAAGAACACTACATAAATTACATTCGACTAAAATGGATTTCTGGTGACAATCTGCAAGGATTTCGGGGAGAGAAAAATCGGGAACAACGTGATAAGGGAAAGAATGAAACGTAAAGGATTCCTTATAGAAGACATTAAAACAGCACAGATAAGATGGTTTGGCTATATAAAAAGGATGACGGAAGACAGATTACCGAAAAAGGTTTATGAATGGATTCCGACGGGAAGAAGAAAGAAAGGAAGACCGAACTTAATCTGGACAGAGGGAATAGTTAGAACATTGAGTGAGAGAGGTTTAGAAGAGGGAGATTGGGAGAATAGAGATGAGTGGCGAGCGGCTATAAAATCTTGAAAAGGGTAAGATGTCGAAGACATTGTAAACCTGTGAAATAAATAAAATAAAGGAAAATATGCGCTTTTACTATACGAAGAAGGTATACAATATCTTACATTTCGAATTATATAAATGACTTGGAATAATATAGCCTTCAAGTAATCAACATAACATTATCCAAGTTAGTTGATTATTAATGTAAGCACCTAAAAATGTAATATCAGTCTGAAAGAAAACTAAATCCCAAGATAAATATTTAAAAATAAATAAAAGAAAGACACTTTTATCTTTATTAAAAAGCATATCGTACTATTGGCTACGAACTAGTTCGGCACTTTTGTTATTATTGTGTTACTCGCTTCTTTGAAAACGCTTAAGTCATAGCCAATAGTACAGACGTTAGACTCAAACGATAATATATTATTCAAGTAACATTTAATCTACAAAACTCATTTATTACACACTGTTTGTAATAATTAATATTTAGTATGAAACCCTTTGTTCTTTATCATCAATTTTATGCGGTTTGGCATGCTGTTCATGAGATTTTCACATTGTTTCTTGATGTCTTCATCCTTGTGCCATATTTGGACAAGTGCTTCTATGAGGTCCACCTTGGTGGTAATCGTCTTTTTTTTTAGTTTTCTTTTTATGATAGACCAAAGATTTTTAATTGGATTTGCGGCTGAGCTGTTACCTGGCCAGGGAAGGACGTCTACATTATTTTCAGCCGGAAAATTAGTTACTGATCTGGCTTTGTAACAGGGTGCTCCATCCTGCAAGAAGACACATTCACCATCAGGGAACCAGTCCCTCATTTGTGAAAAAATTCGGGTTTCTAGGACCTTTTTGTACTGATCCTATCGGATATAGTTCTACAGAACTATTTTGTGACCAGTAATTCATGATAATTATGAAAATGTAAAAAATGTGATGCTGAGTATAATAATATGCACACGTCTTTATATAACGATACAAAGTTGGGAAGTGCTTTTTACAAAATCGAGGAATAGTTTGATAAAAGAGCAGAGCGAGTTTTTTCAGTTTCTGAGATTTTGTAATACACTTCACAAACGTGTGTTGTGCAACATTTTTTGCATTATCATATTTTTTAAAAATACAAATACGATATATTTTGCATTGAAAATTTAGAGCAATATTACTCCAAAGCCTTCGCTAAATTATACTGTAATGGTAACTAAGTAACAATAAGTGCACTGTAATGAGTCTATTTCAGTATAGTTGTATGTTATGGAGAATTGTTTCCCTAGCAACACGTTTCTGTGTGTGTATTCTAACTTTCAAGGCCTAACAGCAATAGCTGTAAATACACAATTGTGCAAAAATTATTAAAAGTAGTATCGTCTGCAAACATTATATTGTGGGTAGGAATATTGTTTCATAAATCAGTAACAACAATAAGAAATAACACGTGGCCCAATATTGATCTTTGAGGGACTCCGCTATTTATATTATGCACTGAAAAAACTCACCATTTACGAGGCGCGTCCATAAAGTAACTTTCCCACTCGTCCCACCTGGCACAGTTGACGATCAATTTCAATCGGCACTATGCCCTGTGCATTCAAAAACTTTATCACTGATCGCACTTCACGCGGCGGGAGCTCGAATAGGAACGTCCATCTTCAACCAATGCAACGAAGCTATTGAGAGAACTCGGAAAGTTCCGCTAGTGCATGCGCCATGCCGGGACATTACTCTATCACGTACAAGCATTCGCTTCGCGCAACATATTGTGGGACGAGTGGGAAAGTTACTTTATGGAGGCGCCTCGTACATGAATTTTTTCAATCAGTCAAATAAGAGCTGAAAATTCCTTATCTCTGACAACGTAAAACAAAGCTTATGAAATAAAAATATAAATGTATAATTTTAATCGCCGATTATATGTCGCCTTTTGTAATTTGTTCTAAAACAAAATAAGATCTTAGGCTACATCAACACATCTGAATGTTGGGAAGTGTTTTTGAAATGGCTGCACAAATACGAGGCACTGCTCTAGAATTCTAAACACTGAGGAAAGAGCACTGGAATCGTCGGGCTAGTCAGACTGATAGAGCGGCGAACCCAATGATCGAGAAAGCTGCGGCGACCTGGTTACTGATTAAAACCGACTGCCTGACCACAGCGCTGGTGCTGTGCAATTAATTACAACAAACAAACACGGCTCAAAGAAGAGAGGCAGATCCTGCTCGTCTGGAACGCCTGTCCACAGAGTCACAACTGTAACACGGTTATTAAAACAACGGAGACACTTCAATCAAGCATCTAGTGACCCCAACGAGAATTTTAAGCAGTGTTCCTAATCCTTTGTCTTGACTTGACACAGCACCATGCTACTTGAAAGGACAGATTAAGGGCATATGTACGTGAACGACCACAAATATTATCAGAAAATGCAGGCTCTAAATTTCTAAAATTTTATAAGAAAATTAACTCACAATTGAACAAAAATTATAAGGTACCACAACAAGACTTATTAGAAGTTAAATATCTGATAAAGTATGACAAAAGTAATTAATAATATTTTTCAAACCAGTTTTATCAAAGCATAAAAAAAAAACAAAAACACAAAACCAAAATTCTGCAGTTACATCATTTGATAACCATAACATTGTTCTGGTCTCCCTGACATCTTTAATATTTTTCCTGCATGTAATAAACACTTATTTCTGAAAAGTAGACTACTCTCAGACATATAGAGTTGTTTATTTTAATATAATTAATTTTTTATTTGTCTCATACAAAATGTATTAAATTTTACATAATGTTTTGTGACCTAATTTTTCTATTTTCAAAGAAATGGGCATTACTGTAGTCTACCTTTTGCATAAATGCATGTTAAATTAGTATACAAAATTTCAGAATTCTATCTGGAATGGTTGTGGAGTTATGAAATAATACGTGTAAAATTTTCAAATTTTGAAAAATGTAATTTAAAGTAAAAAGTGAATTCTAAAAAATATTCTTAGTAATCTTTTTTTATACTTTTATCAGATATTTAAGTTCTATTAAGTCTTGTTGTGGTACCTTGTAATTTTTGTCCAATTGTGAGTTCATTTCCTTATAAAATTTTAGAAAAGTAGAGCTTGCATTTTCTGATAATATTTGTGGTCGTTCACGTACATATACCCTTAAAAATAGGCGCTCACTTACCGGAACGGATCCGTACGGCGCGTTCGGATTTTTATTCTTTGTATTATTTTAAGGGGTTAGGTACAGCTTACAGCAGTAAAATTTTTGGAAATATTGGACATTTTTTCCCTCCATTACTGTATCTTGTACAATAATGAAAATTAGTATGTGTAAAACACTGTCCTCCTGCTATAGAAAAAAATGATTTTACGATTAAAAAATTATTCACATTTTTTTTTTTCAAAATTCAGTGCACTGTGAAGTTATGAAGCTTTTCCCACATAACTAAAAAACTATCCATCATTCTGTGATGAAATTTTTTGTGTGTATTTATGCATGTCATATCTACAATATGGTGCAATTTCACTTCTCTACCTCTGATAGATTGTTTGATAAAAAATAAATTCGCTAAAAAATTGTCAAATATCGATATTTTCTTCTAACACAAAATAAAAAAAATATATATTATTTATTAAGAAATGTAATTGAAAGAGCACGATATTGTAAACATGAGTTTCAATAATAAAATAAAAGAGAGAGAACATGAGAAAATTAACAGGTTTATGAGTTATGAGAGAAACGCTTCATCACTGCACAGTGAACTGACACCATTTTGAATTTTGAAAAAAAAAAAAAAATTTTTTTTTCAATCGTAAAAATATATTTTCATATAGCAGAAGGACTGTGTTTTACACATATCAATTTTTATTATTGTACAAGATACAGTAATGGAGGGAAAAAATACTGAATATTTCCAAAATTTTACTGCTGTAAGTTGTACCTAACCCCTTAAATGGAGCAACGCCCACTTTGTCGTATCGCGTCTGTCCGCATGACCGGATTCCGTCCAGAATTCTGGCCAGAGAATTCTAAACGGATTTCCGTACGGTCCAAGATCGAAATAGAGAATGTCGTGGCAAATATATCGATTGCAAGGCCTCCAATCATGGTAATATTGAAGATATAATAAAATGGATGATACGAAGCTTATTTTATTAAGTCCAACAGTATGAATAATTTTATAATTTATGAAATTAGAATTATAGCGATGTAATAAGGATATGGGATGAGATTGGGAAAATACTAAATTAATCAGGTAAGTCCTTTATAATTTATTTAAGGGGTAAGGTACAGCTTACAGCAGTAAAATGTTCGGAAATACTCTACATTTTTTCCCTCCATTATTGTATCTTGTACAATAATAAAAATTGATAGGTGTAAAACACTGTCCTTCTACTATATGAAAAAACATTTTTACGATTTAAAAAAAAAATTATATCTATTCTTTTTTTCAAAATTCAAAACTGTGGCAGTTTACTGTACACAGATGAAGCGTTTCCCTCATAACTCATAAACTTGTTAACTTTTTCATGTTCTCTCTCTTTTATTTTATTGCTAAAACTCATGTTTACAATATCATGCTCTTTCAACTACATCCCTTAATAAATATATATTTTTTGTAGTAGAAGATACTGATATTTGACCATTTTTTTGAAATTAATTTATTGTTTATCAGACAATGTATCAAAGGTAAAGAAGTGATCTTGAATCATATTGTAGATATGACATGCATAAATAGACACATACAATTTTATCGCAGAATGTTGGATAGTTTCATCACTGCACAGTGAACTGAATTTTGAAAAAAAAAAAAAGCAAATAATTTTTTCTTAAATCGTAAAAATATTTTTTTAACATAGGAGAAGGAGAGTGTTTTACATATACTAAAAAAGGTAAAGGTATCCCCGCAACATGCCATGAAGGCATTTGGGGTGCATGGAGGTAGAGCCCCATGCTTTCCATGATCTCGGCACTAGAATGAGGTGGTGTGGTCGGCACCACGCTCTGACCGCCTTTTACCCCCGGGAAAGACCCGGTACTCAATTTTATAGGAGGCTGAGTGAACCTCGGGGCCTTTCTGAAAGTTTGGCAACGAGAAAAAATCCTGTCACCACCTGGGATCGAACCCCGGACCTTCCAGTCCGTAGCCAGCTGCTCTACCAACTGAGCTACCCGGCCGCCCGTTTTACACATACTAATTTTCATTATTGTACAAGATACAGTAATGGAGGAAAAAAAAGTTGAATATTTCCAAAATTTTACTACTGTAAGCTGTACCTAACCCCTTAAGTTACAGAGCTATTCATTTTATTTCCAGGTTCATTTCAGAACATTACAACGAAATAATGCGTTCTAGCGGTAAATTACAACACTATTTGATTGATTAATTAGGAAATGCGGACAAGTGAGCGATACTATAATAAAAATCCGAACTGAACGGAATTTTTTCCGGTAAGTGAGCGCCTACTTTAGTGTACTGTCCGTCCGTGTGGTTATGTTCCTCCTCCCGTTTCTGCTGGTTCCTTTGTAAAGGCCACTGGCTGGGTTGTTAGGCTCTTTCCTGAAAATATTTGCTGTACAGTATTGGAAGTCTGCGTAATATTATACCACTGCTTAAAATATCTTAAAGAAAAGGTCCCCGTTAAGTAAGTAAAGGCTGGTTCATAATAAACCGGGAACGTAAAGGAGAACGAGATCGGCAATATTATTAAAAATAAAAGTATTTAAATATTATTTCCGTTCTCGTTCTCATTGTCGTTTCCGTTCTCGGTTTATTGTGAACCAGCCTTGGCTGTCACGTGATTTCCCCGTTTCGACGGCCCTGCGACATAACCACTCGAACGGACAGTATGTTCGTGAAAGGACAGCGATTAAACAGCCCTAAACGATACAGCATCATCCTATGCGTGTTTATTACGGTAATTGGAATAGCATTACAGCACAAACATACTCGCCGTAGAACTCGACAGATCACATCCATTCTGCACGGCGGTCGACTCATGACGGCATTACTCAATGTTCGTTCAATGAAAAACGATCAATTTGCGCTAAATTTCACACTTTCATACTGAATACTTTTCATATTTAAAAGATGAAATAATTGGTTTATCAAAGCAAATATAGGATATGAAAAAAGCTCACAGAACCAAATTGTTTATAAATTCCTTTGCATATATTTCACGAGCAATTTCATATGGAGAACTAGAATTTAATTCCAAATCACTGATATCAGTTCAATAAGACATTCCAATCGTTGATTGTTGGCGATGTAGGAACATTAAATGGTTAACACTTTGTTGTAATTAACTGCAGAAGAGAGGTTAGAAAATGTATTTTTCCTTGCCCCGCTCCTTGTAACATCGTTCTCTGTGAGACAGAAGCTGTTCCACCGTAGTTGAAGCATGGCCTTGTCTTCTCGCGCAGGTTATGTGGACGGCAGCAAGTGGAAGTCTTATAGAGTAGACGCGTTTTCGTACACAGCGCATCCAAGGTCATGCTTCAACTACCGTAGAACGGCTTCTAAGCATATCACATTGCCATCCCTGTAGCGATGTGATCACATATTCGTACTATGTGTTCAGGGCACGGCAGTCGACTCACTACTGAATTCACATTGCTCTCTGTGCGATAACCATACTGTCATCTAGTGATGCGTCCACATACTGTGGATACCATACGAATTATAATACATGGAATCTACTGTTACAATCGGTTAACTTAAAGAAAAGAAACAACTGCCGTATCTTATGCCCCAGTTCTCGTGAATAAAGTAGGCCTAATTGAAGTTAGTATTACTTTTATTGCCCACAAGTTTTATTAATTTAATTTTTCAGTTCTTAATTCTTGACTAAATTTGGACATTATTTTCCAATTATTGCAATAAATATCACAAACATATCTTAATATAGCTATCTATTATGATGGCACCGTTGAAGACAAAGTAAATGAAACACAAGGAAAAATCCATGTTTTCAGTCCTCTTGTTAAAGTGTACTTTCATACTGGATATATGAGCCAGGGACCATTGTATGCATTGATAAATCTACATTAATTATGTTTCCACTTGTAATGTAGACATACGGATTTTCAAGTAGCCTATATCTGTGTTTAAATTCAATTTGTGTACTTAATAACAACGTCAGGACTAAATCTATGTATGCGGACTGTGGAAATGGAATAACATGAGTATTTGAGCCGTAGTATTTGGACATTTAGAGGGGAGAGACGTTCGTTTATGCCGGAATGTTGCACAAACATTATGGATAGCGTACACCTTAATAGCTGCACAAATACGCACAGAACTGTATGTGTCGACTATCGATATTGATTCAATCTTCAATTGGATTTCGTGTGAGTGTGCGAAATTAGAATAATCGCTTATGATTTCCAAGGAATCAAACTAGTTTAGTATTGCATATAATCGGAGTATGATTATTTTGAGCATGATTAAAGGTGGAGATAAACGTTTATGGATAGGCTTATAAATTACATTTTCAACCTTTTTTTTTTACTATACACATTTCTATTCCTTGTGATGGAAGAATTTCTTAGATGTATCTCATTGTGTCGGAGATACGCTCTTTAACATGCGCACAAGTCACTATATTGTCTCTTTAAATGCAGCCTTTCTTCGTCACTCGTTTTCCGGGGGACAAAACTAACTGGGATTTCGATCGGGTCAAAAACCCTCATATAAATGATATTTAACCCTTGCGGTGAATTTCGGTGAAGTCCGGAGGGCCTAATTAGTCAAATTCACTCTCCTCACCTCCACGCTGGGCATCCTAGGATCTTTTCAAGATCCGAAAGAGAGAGTGGTGTGCGGAAAACAACGAGAAGCTACCGCAATTATCTTTCCCGAGAAAAACTGCAAACATGGCATATGAGGAAACGAAGAGGAAGGCAGAAAACAGGAAAACTGGAGAAAGGTGGGTTTGCAGTGAAAGACCTGTCCTTGGGCAGAACACTAAATGAATGAATGACTCGTTTTCCGAAACTTTAAATTTTACGTTCGTTTTCCCTAGTAACTCAAATTGTTTTTGATATATTTAAATAAGTCTTTACATGCTGATATGTTTTAACACAGTATAATCTTAGCTGTATAATAGTATTTAATGTTTATTTTTTAAATAATAATATGGTTCATAAGAATATTAAAAAATAATGCTTTGTAAAATTGAAGTGAAAAATATTTTTCCTAGAGATAAGTAAAATATATTAGTTTATGTTCTTCATGCAGTTATACGAACATTTTAAAGTAAGAATAATTTTGAAAGTTCATAGATTTGTGGGAAATATCAGAAAATGCTAGATGTTTATACAATTTTTATCCAATACTTTGAAAACTAATTACTGTTGACTAGAAACAGTTCTTTAAAAACATTAAAAATGCGAAATATAGCAGAAGGAATATACTGTAAGCATACCAAATTCCATTTCACCAAGACTGAAAGATAGATATTTAAAATCTTAAATTAACACTTAATTTATGCAATTTGTTATTGGAAATGTACTGTACACCTCCCTCAATAATTGCAGTTCTTCGCTGTTAACAAAAATGAACGTGTTTCGAGTGCGAAGTAACAGTTACTTTGAACTTATGTGGTATAATATGCTGGCCAAAAAAGGGATGTATTGATCGAGTCGATTCTGAATTACTTTCAGGAACAGGAAACCATATTTTCTAATCACGACAAAAATTGTATCATTGCGCATGTAGTCACTTTGATTTCATAGTAGTTTTAAGCTTTTTGTTGCATTCCATTTCGTCTTGCCCTCCTCGTTACTGAAATAATTTATTTAATTCTGGCAGTCTTGTTAGTTAGTGGTTAATACAATGAGTTTCTCAATGCATCGCCACTATTCACTAATACAGATTTGCAAAAATTAATCCTGAGCAATGTGTTAATTATTATTGAAACAATATTCTACTCAACGAAAAACTCTGACTGCTTATATAGTTCACATCTGAAATTAACAGTTATTTGCGGTAGCCTACAAATGTTTGCATTCAGCGTATTCCGAATCTCACCGGACCGGTGGACAACAATGACGTCACGCTGCAGCGAAATAGGAACAATACTACTGCAAGGTTCAATGACTATCATGGCGGCTGTACAAGTTGTTGTCTGTGTTACGCTAGCAAGATTTTATGAAATTTCCGTACTGTCATCACGTTCAAAGAAAAGAAAACATAAACAATTTATTTCTTGAACCAATAGTAATAACTGATCCGTTAACATGTTCGCTCATAAGCCATTAACATATTGTTTTTATGTTGTGCACATTACAAACAATACAGCAGAACCAAAGCAGAACACACCGCCATGACACAGCAGTGCACGATGTCATTCGTCTGCTAATTCCCGCCCTATACAAGAACCAATCAGATTCACTGATGGCGGCTGATGGAGACTGCCACCACCTCTGTAAGTTGATGGAACCGGTGCGACACCGGCGGAGCATCAGTGACGTCAGCGTTGAAATTCGGAACACCGTGATGCCATCAGATTGCTCAGCGCTGAGATTCGGAATACGTTCATTGCAAGTGCGCCTAAACCTGAATACGACCTTCCCCAACCGTTGGATTGGAGGGGATCTGCAGATAATCAAGATCCTTTTGACTGGTCTCCACGAAGTCTCGACCACACAAACCTGATAATGCTCCCTGGGGGATCATCAAGGACAAAGTACGTAATCACCGATATAACACAACGGCACAATTGCGAGCAAATGTGGAAGATGCTTTCAAGGAAGTAACCCTTAATTATCTCCGCAAAACATCTCCTAGGACATGGGGCTGAATTGAGCTGTGCTATGAAAATGAAGGTCTTCATACAGATGTCTTAAATCGTTAAACTATCAGCTACTAATCAGATAAATAAATAAATAAATAAATAAATAAATAAATAAATAAATAAATAAATAAATAAATAAATAAATAAATAAATAAATAAATAAGTAAATAAATAAATAAGTAAATAAATAAGTAAGTAAATAAATAAATAAGTATATAACTAAATAATAAGTGAATGAATAAATAAGTAAATGAATAAATACATAAATAAATATATAAATAAATACATAAATAAGTAAGTAAATAAGTAAATAAATAAATAAGTAAATAAGTAAGTAAATAAGTAAATAAATAAATAAATAAATAAATAAATAAATAAATAAATAAATAAATAAATAAATAAATAAATAAATAAGTAAATTAATAAATGAATAAATAAGTGAATGAATAAATAAGTAAATGAATAAATACATAAATAAATATATAAATAAATACATAAATAAGTAAGTAAATAAGTAAATAAATAAATAAGTAAATAAGTAAGTAAATAAATAAATAAGTAAATGAATAAATTAATAAATAAGTAAATAAATGAATAAATGAATGAATAAATAAATAAATAAATAAATGAGTAAATGAATGAATAAATGAATAAATAAATAAATGGATAAATAAATAATTAATTAATTAAATGAATGAATGAAAGAATGAATCAATCAATTAATCAACCATACCATCGTATTGTCGTAATATATTGGGATACGCCCACTTTGTGACCATCCTGGGTCCAGTCCTTGAAAAGTCAAGCCAAACCTAAATGAACACAGGATGTAACATCGTACTTGGGAGTGGGTTCCAATCCCGTTTGGGCTGATTACCTTGTTCGATTTATTCCGAGGTTATCCCCATCTGTGAGGCGAATGTTAGATAATTCCGTGATTCATCGGACTCACCTCGCCAAAATACAATTTCACTAAAAAATCAATCGACGTTAAATAATCTAGTAGTTGATACAGCGTCGTTAAATAACAGATTAAAATTATAAACGGGCAAGAATAAAATTGCTCTAGACGGGATTCTAACCCAGTACAGTAACTTACTCTACACTTGTCTTGCGTACACCTTTGTTATTTTGAAAAGATATTTTATACATTTAATTAGAATTTGGCGTTGTTAATTCGGTGCATTTCCTTACCAAAGAACAAAATGATAGAACTTTGACCGAACATCTAACTACAGCAAAAAAGGAGACAGTCCGCAGCCATGTAGCGAGACATGCGAGTTGGAATACAGCCGGAACTTCCTGCATCAGATTCGCCTTTGAATTCATGTTAATTAAATAGAACGGACAGCGTTTAACACCATCCGGATCCAAACCCCATAAATATTCTGAGTAAGAACGTAAAATTTCATTACACTGAAATGCAAATTCGTATTGGTTTAACCACAAGAGCTCTTGCGAAAGGAAAAGCCACCACAAAATTGTTACTAGATACAGCATTCAGCAAATTTCTGACGTGAGAAAATACACAGGTAGCTGGATAATTATTACGAAAATACTGCTCCCTTTCATAATAGAGTAGTAATTTAAGTCGAAGTAAATCAAATTTGAGAACATACAAGTATTCTTTAAATTGTATAGACAATATTGTGGTATAAAATGTCCAAGAAGTAAAAAGTGAAAAGAGTGTTGATTTAGATATAGAACACCTGATTACATTAAGTTAATTGAAAATTCAGTAGAGATACACTATCGGTCAAAAGTTTTCGATCATTTATCACAACTATAGATTTGTGGTTAAAACAGGGATTTCGTTTTGAATATTCTATCATATCATAATGCTAGAGAGAGAAAATATTTATTTTGCGGGTCTATTTAGTTTTTCCGATGTGTTTGTACATTGAAATAAAGTATACAGTTACGGTTTTTTTATAACTGATCGAAAACTTTTGACCGGTAGTGTATTTAAAACATTATAACATTTATTTCTGAAATACTCCTTAACTTTAATAAAGTATATTAAATTGAATGCGTTTCTCTGTAACCATAGTAGAAATAGTAGTAGTAGTAGTAGTAGTAGTAGTAGTAGTAGTACTATTACTAGGCCTACTACTACTACTACTACTACTATATTTATATTTGTTCTCAAAGTCTGGCTGGGAATATCGCAGAGTGAGGGTGAGTGTGCCGTATTGGTGGAACGATGATGATAATTGTGGGGGAAACGAGAGGACCGCGAGTAAAACCCCGCATTGTCCATCACAAATTCCTTCATGGTCCAGACGGGGATCGAACGTGGTTTCCAGATGCAAAGCATATAATAATAATAATAATAATAATAATAATAATAATAATAATAATAATAATAATAATAATAATAACAACAATAACAATAATCGTAATAAATAATTTTTGGCGTGATAGTCTATAGAGGTGCAAAGCCGACTAGCCGGCTGCTGGCATTATGTTTACATGCCTCAGCAGAGGTGAACGATCATCCAAACAGAAAACGGATGTAGTGTGGTTAGCACGATTATCTCCGAGTCGTTATAGCTGAATAGCTATCTACAATAGCACTCTAAATTGATCACGAAGCTGGGTAGACACCGTTCTCTTCTTTTTCCTTCGGAGAAGGACCCGCAGGCAAGTACCGCTGCCTTAAAGCTTACTGTGCAACCTTTTGTTTGTTGGAATGATTGTTGAAGTCCATTAGGATCTCTTCTTCAAGCGCATGATTCACTGATATTGGTGACTTCGTATCGATTCAGCCACAGCATCCAGTTCTGACTGGAGACTTGATCCTCCGTCTGCCTGTGATATTATTCGGCGGCCTCCTCAGATCTATGGAATCTGTTCGCTATTCATGTGCCTGAATCTGCTGCATTCTCAACCAGAAGAACATGCCGCCGTCGATTCCACAACTCACCAAGGCGCCATCTATCCAAGGAATGATTAGACCTAATGGAATGATACTAATGAAGGCAAAATGAGTTCGAGTTCCAACGCCGAAAGTTTCCCAGCAATTTTGCTTCGAGTGGCTGAGGGAAAACCTCACAAAAACCTCAACCAGGTAACTTGTCCCGATCAGGATTTGAACCTGGGCCCGCTGATTTCACTGTCAAGAAAACTAACCGTTACCGCACAGCGGTGGACCATCAGTCCATTACACTTGACGAAATTTCTTGATAAAATTCCTTCCCATGAGGATTCGAATGAACCCTAATTACGTAACGCCAGTTCAGGCATGACGCCTTAGACCACGACGATAGGGCGCGGAACCTTCTGTACAGCTCATGCATTATGTCCAGACACTCCCCTATTCTTCCTATAGAGCTGCGGACGAGATCGGTTGAGTCTACTTACGAATTACAGAGGAATGGGTTAGCCTTTGCCTTGAACTCGGAAGATACACGCCCGACCTTCCCTTCTACTCTTACCCACTTCACGGAAACGTTGTTCCCCTACTGCGCATCGCGAGTGTCTTGACAAAATGCATGAGCTGTAACTATATTAATATGTATTTCTTTGGTCTAACAAAAATAATGTTATATTATTACGATGTACCAAAATACATTATGATATTTCCGTGCAGAGGGAACCCAAGAGGTTGAACTGAAAGGATTCAATCCGACATTAGGATGGGAATCCGATGTGGTTTAGTGGATAGAGCGTCAGCACGTAGAGCTGAAAAACTCAGGTTCAAATCCCGGTGCCGAAGAGAATTTTTCTCTGTTCCACTCGTCCATCATCAAAAAATAATGTCAATTTGAGTGTGCATAACTACAGAATAGTAATTCTCGAGCGTTTCTTTGCATGTGACACAAGCATGAAAAACAAACCTCGGTTGTGGCGGCAAACTGACAATGTTGGAATTCTGCAACTACGAAGTATAACCGATAGGCTAATGAAAAACATTTGAACTTTAGCAATCATACGTTTCAGTGACTTACAAAAACTATATTTTACGAATAACAAGATCAAAGAAGTTTTTGGTTTCAAAAACTGAACGACGGATTAAGATCTGACGTCAACTACTTTCAGATCCTTTAGAAGACTGACTTTCCGAAAAAGTGATAAAAATGGATCTTTTTTTACGGAATTCAAGACGAAAGAAAGCAGTGCACATACCGTCAATAATAACTATCATCTATAATTTGTCAAATACTTGTAGAATTCTGAATTCATATGGATATTTGAAATGAAATCAGCTCGACGCTTACTAAGCTTATGTGCAACAAGAGTAAAATCGGCCAGGGTTAGATTTAGTGGTTTTGACAATAATAAATTTTCATTTATTTATTTATTTACAATATGTAAATAAATATAAAAATTATAGAAACATACAAAAAAATAAAATAATACATATAACTGAGAAAAGAGAATATAATAAATAATTTTTAATAAATTTGAGGACCGAATAAGCAAAGCTCTTGTTTGGTCGCAGTTATAGGCTTTTTATTAATAGATGTCATCGTTGCTCCAAATATTAAAAACAAAGCGACTGGGGCAAGATGGAAGTGTCTAAAAGTGAACAGAGTGCTGCAATTCGTTTTCTGACCGCAGAAGGGCATATATTTGCTTAAATTAAATCTGAAAGAACTCCAGTATAAAGTGTATTCCTTCCTATCTTTGATTGTAGTTTGTGTTATCCTTTTGAAGTTGAACGTTTCCATTGTATCTTATCGGTGGAGACGAAATAATAGCACCGGGAGTCAGGACGAAATGTTATTTAATCATAATTGAGATTGTGAATTTTTATTTTTTCTGCTGACTATTAAATAAATTACAGTACGACAAAATGCACATTGCATGCTATTCGGCAAAATATTTCTGTAATTCTGAAAGTAATGAGGTATGTATAATTAGGACAGTTTTATAAGGTAAATTGAGAAATGTAGGCACTTTGGGGATCAATACCGTCCATATGACATTCTTACACGTAGGATATACAAAAATAAAGCATCAGTTTACAGAATGTTGGGAAAAGGATATCAGACAGTGAGTTTCTTTCATCTTCTACCAGATGATAATACCTGAATGACATGGTTACGTTTCTGTGATGTCGCATACAGAAACGTAACCATGTTATTCAGGTACTACCATCTGGTAGTAGATGAAAGAAACGCAGTGTCCGATATTACCCGATGTCCGATACTACCCAACTCTCCCCTATATTCATAATTGGACGACCGAGGAGGAAATGGACATACCAAGATTTATAAACTGTTGCTTCCGAATGTGTAAATCAAGATCCAAACCTTGTTAAAGAATAGTACGACTAATAATAATAATAATAATAATAATAATAATAATAATAATAATAATAATGTAATATATAAAAGTGAATGTGGGTATGTATGTATGTTCTCAGTACAAATCTACACGCTTTGACCGACATGTCCCAAAGTTTGCACATTTAACTTTCATAACCAGGAGAAAAATATAGGCTACATTAAAATTGTGCAAATGGACGTTAAATTAATTAAACAATAAAAAAATAAAAATAAGTACGATCAAACATTCATGTTTAATACTAAATTGCAGTCTTCTATAGTCAATTGTTTTTTATTATTTTCTGTTGTATTCAACATCGACTTTCACGAGGTCATGGAAATTATAACACGAAATTATAACATTATTGATACAGCATGAAGGCTAAAATCTAGGCAATTCACGCAATAAATATCTTTACGCAGTCCAGGACCATATTATGAATTTCTCGATGCAGTTGTAGATAGTGAGCAGGCTGTGTTTTAATCAACTGAATTCTTGAATTCTTTGAGACTACAAGGATTGCTACTATATAATTGTTTTAATACTTGATATTGAATCACCAATAGTACTATTGCGAAATATTGACCCACCAAAATCATGCAATGGAACGAGAATTGGTGTGAAAAAACTCATTCGAAACAATATTAACTGGAAAAACGAAACGAGGTGTTTTTATCTCACGTATTCCTATGATACCCACTAACATCCCTTTCGATTTTAAGTAATTGCAATTTCAGTGCATATTAAAATTATGATCAAGGACAGTCGCTCAAAGTAGCAGACATTAACTTAAAAACTGCGTGTTTTTCACATTCTTAACTATATTTTATACAAAGAAGTAGGGGAAAAAAGATTTTACACACATAAAAAAGCAATTCAATGATACTTTTGTCATATTGGTAATGTAGTATGTGAATGTAAGTAAGGCAACTGAAAATAACACTGTACTAATTCTAAAATATACGTCTCTCAAAATATTGTTGTTCATGTCAGAAAATGTGTTACTACGAAATTCTAACTACATAATTACGTTGCGAATGTAGTATGTTTTGCGTTGTGGAAATAACAATCTCTTAATTTCTAAAAAATAAAAACCGGTATATACGTCCCTGAGAATATTAGTCTTTATGTTAAAAAAATGACTTATTGCGAATTTATATTGTATCTGTATTCTGCGTATAAAATAAGAATTAATATATGTTCTGAATTTGTGAGATATAGTTTCTCAAGTCATATTAAAAAAAATAGGCGTACAGTGGTTAAGGGTAAAAAATCTTTTAATATAAATTAAATTATATATATGTATATATTGATTCTTTGGTATGATCGATAGAGAGAGAAATTTTGGCTCTCGATGACATCCCAACGGATTCAGACTGGGAACAAGGGAATTCCCTGTTTATTGTCAGCTGTCTCTGAAATGCAAGTGAAAGCACACACAGACATGAAATTACGTGAAATGTATAGCTTAAGATCAATGTACAGATCTTATAATTATTTTACCTCTGTCTCTGTGCAACGTCACATTTGCGGGAGAGGAAAGGAGACGGCAGAAAGATTGTAATGCTTTTTAATACTTTGACTCACAGACTAAGATAAGCCACTTGAAATTTAACAGTCACTGACCGGCAGAGAAAAAATGTAAGATCTGTAGAACATTGATACAATGCTAAGTGGGCCTATAGTGACCGAGGAGTGTATCTTTGTTTTGCTGAACTTCACGACAATGCTAATGTATTTAAAGTTTGTGTGACTGTAGCCTGTATAGTATATGTTCGTTTGGTTTTACTTTATTTATAGTTTGGTTTCTTTATTATTTTATTTGTATTTCTGGTGATGTGGAAGAGAAGGCCTGATGGCCTTAATTACGCCAGAATAAATAAATAAACACACACACATATACATACATATATATGTATACAGTACATATACATACAAATTAAAACACATTTGAAAGTAAGGCCAGTGATGAAATGTTTCCTTTCATTGCCTGATCTGTAGTTGTTTTAAATTGAGTTAATCCTTTGAGGCATTTGGCTAAGAAGTTCATTCATTCATGTTAGTGACGCTATGTAAAGATTGATCTTTATGGACGAGGAAAGCTTATTGAAGAGAATTCGTTTTGATTGTCTATAGTTGAGTTTCTGAGATTTCCGAAAAGTCTAACAACCAGTTTAAAAAAAAATAAAAGGGACAACTCGGGCAACGCCGGGTGCTTTCAGCTAGTAATAATAATAATAATAATAATAATAATAATAATAATAATAATAATAATAATCATCATCATCATAATAATAACTCAATATAATAATAATATAATAATATCTTTGTATAAAGTAAAGGTAAAGTCAACCCTATGACAGGCCAAGTCAGTCCAGAGGGTCTTTACAGACAATCGGCATTTAATGGCAGTAGGGATGTCAGTACTACGTGCCCACCAACTTAACTTACTTAACCCCCACGAAAATGCTCCTGGTACTCAATTCTGCTAGAGACTGAGTGGACCCCAGGGCCGTAGTGCCGTCAAGAATCAAACCCACGACCTTCCGGCTTGCAGCGTTACACCTTAACTGCGACGCTACCGCGCTCCCCAATGTTTTTGTATATACATTCAAAAGTCTTTAATTTATTCAGAATTCACTACAGCGTTACTAACGTGCTTTTGTATATGAACTTTATGTGTATTCATTTATATCTGTTTCCAACATCAATTCTAAGCACTGTTTTGTGAGAGTATTTATGAAGTTTCGTTGGTTTTTATGTTGACCGAATAATGCCAGTTCTGTAAACAAGTACACAAATCCTTTATAGCAGTTGAAATATGGTATTTCGCAGAATTTCATACCTCAAAGAGGGATTTACGAATACATATAGATATTTGTATTTACGTAGAGATTAAATTGTGGTCGAAATTGTAACTTATAATATGTAGCTCTGAATTCAACGATTTATCAGATTTCATTTCAAAGCTACACAACTTTTCTGCGAAGAGCAGCGAAACCAACTGCAAAATGTGAAACTGTTAAATCTTTTCAAAATATTGCTGTAGTTACTTAACGTAATTTCACATTTATATTTAATGCAATTTATATTTCTACTAGTGGCTTTTGCAGCAAATGCTGCAAATAAGTTCGTCAGAACTTCAAATAAATTTTTTTTCAGTTTTATTTTTAATGAAGAATACCAGATATTTTGAAAGTTATTTGCTTCCATAATAATGAAACATATTCCCTCTGAAAGGTGTTATTTCTTGCCAAATACTTTTTCTTGAACCTATTCATAATCACTTCTTGAGTTTCAATGCGAAAACGCAAGTATCAATATCAGGACGATCAGTGCTTCCCCCCCCCCCCCCCCATATGGGAGTGAAACAGTAGCTATTTCAGGTCACTGAGGATTGTAGGTGAGAGTTAAGAAAATGTCAAGAGTGCCATGCTTCCCAACAATATACATAGCATCTTGGTATAGCTGCTGGATGTTTCGTGAACTACCTTGAAATATAGCAAGCAGAATCACTTTTTCCTTCTAAGAGATCTTGCTGCGGTGATCGGGAGACTACAAGATCTTGTAGGCTTCTTATTTTATCAGTAAGCAGGGTGTGAATTAACGGGAGGATGGAGGGGATTTCCCCCCTGTTTGAAAGTTATCGCCCTCTAAAAATTCATATTACCATTCCTGCCAGGGATAACTTCTATCCCCCTTCATAAAATATAATTGTTTTAATAAGAGTACTTTATAAAGTATAAAGTAAGCAAAGAGAATAATATTGATGTATTATCTCGCCAACAAGCTGGCAAAAATCAATAAGTTAGGAATGACACATCTTATCTTAAGCCTGCTCATATTATTATGATCAAGATGCAAGACAAGCAACTCAGTGCGACCAAGCGTTGAGCCGTATCGAATGAGGATAATAATTTTATGTATGGTTTTCTCTATCTAGGATTCTATCTCCAGCTCATCAGAAATCTTAATTCGCACTCTGTCAGTAAGTAATATCTTTTGGTGTTACTTAGGAATTGTAATTTTTGCGCTCTCTTCAGACAATATTGGTTTAACATATATTGCTGGATTAACTTGCGTAACTAATGAATGTTATGTTAGTATATGTTGAATCAATAACGTATAATTGGTTATAAGGTCGTAATGAATTATATAACGGGAAATCAGAGACGTAAGTTATGTTTGCATTATTCCATATATTTTCAGAAGTCGCCTACAGGTTGTTGTGAGAAATCAATGTTGAGATGTGGAAAATGAGGCAAATGCTATATCAGAGTTGTAGAAAAAATTGTGTTTATTTAACGACGCTCGCAACTGCAGAGGTTATATCAGCGTCGGCGATGTGCCGGAATTTTGTCCCTTAGGAGTTCTTTTACATGCCAGTAAATGTACTAACATGAGCCTGTCGCATTGAAACACACTTAAATGCCATCAACCTGGGCCGGGATCGAACTCGCAACCTCGAGCACAGAAGGCCAGCCCTATACCTACTACGTTACCCAGGCCGACGAGTCGTAGAATATTATATGCACCTTAAATAAAATTGATCATCGCAAATCATCGTAAATCATTAGCAGGTTTAGTGTTTCATTCGTTGCTGGATGCGGGAAATTAACTCATCACGGGAGCAAGAAGTGAAATGACATGCTATTCTCCCTACAACAAAATGATATGCTTGGCAGCAATCACAAATCTAATCGTTTAAACCAAAAGAATATGAAATTAATTTTATGTAATTTAAAGACCCAGCTAAAATAGGAACCATGACTCAATTAGGTCTACTAATTACTCTTCCATAATACTGCATTCATATAAAAAAAAATTAGAGGATCATACATACTTCGCACAGCCACTAAATATATGAAAAATACACACACCATTTGATTATTGAGTATAAAAATATTTAATTTCAATAACAATATTGTGATCTTACGTAAGTTCTTATATAATACTAGCCGTACCCGTGCGCTCCGCTGCACCTGTTAGAAATAAATATAAAGTAATTACATAATTAAAATAGGACGTTTGATCCAGGGAACATTCGTGTTTGATAGAAAGATAAATCGTTTAATATGTTACTTAATTTAAATTGTATTTAAATAATTAAAATTTGGTCCAGAAAGCACTCAGAAGTTGCTGTAATAACATTATAGCATTATGTCCATCTAGAGAAACTACACCTTCCCATGGTGAAATACCTTCCTATGGTGAAATAATAATTAATTATACAAATCGGTTAATTTAGCTTTCGATATTATTTCATACAAACACAGAAACATTCTCTGTAGACTATGTTTCACAGCTTTCGATTGTTGTTGTCCAAAGCCCCTTATAGACGTAGTCATTTGTTTTCATTTCATTACACCGCCTTAGATGGCATTGTATTTTAATTTTAAAATTCATTTATCTCATTAAATATCAGTCCTACCAAAATTTTGCAAGGAATAAAACTTATCGGAAATCATTTTTAAAGAAACGTTTATTATGTAACATATTTCACAAAAATCAATAATAAGCGAGATATTTCGATTTATTGAATTCAGGCCCCCTTATAACCCCCCTTTTAAATAACATATTTTGAATGTCATATAGCCTAAAATCTAAGTTACAGCGAACTTAATTTATATTCCAATTTTCATATAAATCGGTTCAGCCATTATAGCGTGAAAAGGTAACAAACATCCAGACATACATACATACATACATACATACATACATACATACATACAAACAAAAATTTCAAAAAAGCGATTTTCGGTTTCAGGGTGGTTATATATGTTAGGGTCCACACTTGTGGAGTAACGGTTAGCGCGTCTGGCCGCGAAACCAGGTGGCCCGGGTTCGATTCTCGGTTGGGGCAAGTTATCTGGTTGAGGTTTTTTCCGGGGTTTTCCCTCAATCCAATATGAGCAAATGCTGGGTAACTTTCGGTGCTGTACCCCGGACTCATTTCACCGGCATTATCACCTTCATTTCATTCAGACGCTAAATAACCTAAGATGTTGATAAAGAGTCGTAAAATAACCTACTACAATAAAAAAAATATATGTTAGGACCAATTATTTTTGAAAAAATCGAAAATTACCAGAAAAATTTCGGCTAGAGATTTCTTATTAGTATAGATATAGCGTTACTCAGTAAATTATAGACATTTTGTACAGTCACTAACGGCTACTTTTACCGTGCGCAGTGACTGTAAATGATGATGATAACGATAATGGTGCGAATGTGGTTCAGAGTTATCGCACTGATTTTCTACTCAGGCAACCCGGGTTCGATTCCCGGCCAAGTTGTGATTCAATTTGTGGCGGTCGAAGCAGACGTTACAGATAGTTTTTCTGAGGTACTTCAGTTTTCTCCCGTTCCACCAACACTCTCCAGCTCCCCTTCATTTCACCAAGAGAAGTCTCGGGGGTAGCAGAACTATGGATTTCCGATTCTTGGGGCTCCTGGCTTGGGGTCTACTCTCCTGACTCTGTTATGGTGAGACAGGATAACCCACCTATCAGTGTCGAATTCACGAATACTATTCAAGCCAATTGTCAGACTTGGAATAACCTCGCAAATACAGGATGATTCACAAGAAGTTATCATCACTTACAGAGCATATTTCCAAAGACATTTTGAGCAAAATATGTCATATAAACATGGGTCCTATTATCAATATTTTCAGAGTTACACTAATTTGAAGTGTGTTAATTCTATAGTTGCTTCGTACAAAATTTCTTTTTTCAATTTTTAACTAAAAATTACATTTTTCTTATGTAGGGTAAGATGCCTACTTCAGTGATACCCCTAATCCCGTAATAAAATTTCAATTGACTGCCATGGAATTTTAGTCTCTGACTTAAGTTTTTGAAATACCTAACAGATGCCAGGAAATGTCTTCTTTTCAATTCTATTGACTACCCGCCTTTTGAATAGAAGCAGTCGACTGCAGAAGCTTTTGTTCAGTGAAAGGTGGTTTACCAGTAAGTTTATCTTTCTCTTGTGACCGCTCCTGAAGTAACATTTTATATTTGAGGTAAGAATTAATATACAGGGTGTTTCAAAAATAAGGGGCATAATTTCAGGTATTTAATTCCCACATGTAGACAATCAAAATAGTTCATTACAACATGTGTCCGGAAATGCTTTATTTCCGAGTTATGGCCTTCACAACATTGAAATTCACCGGAACGTTTTTCTTTCCGCAGGTCGTTGCCGTCAAAGGAGACATTAAGAGGGCACTCTGACAGTTCATTCCGAGGCGAAGGTTACATTCAGTGTTGTGTAGGCGTTAGACTGTGCGACATGTATTCAAATCAAGAGCTGGCAGAGATACACTTCATGTACGGTAAGGCGGACGGCAATGCTGCGCTGGCTCGTCGTTTGTACCAGGAGAGGTATCCACAGCGACAATGTCCAGATCGGAAGATATTTGTACGTCTCCATTACCGTCTGTGCGAGTATGGAAAATTTAAATCTCCTGGTTTGGGAAGGGGACGACCAAGATCTACAACTCCAGAAGTACAGGAGGAGATTCTGGAGGCTGTGAACATGACTCCTTCTATCAGCACACGAAGGGTAGCGTTGCAAGTCAATGTTCCTCATACCACTGCTGTCTGGAGACTGTTGAAAGAGTATCAATTGTATCCTTATCATTTTCAACGTGTACAGGCCCTGTCACCAGCAGATTACCCTGCACGAGTTAGGTTCTGTCAATGGTTCTTGCAGCAGTGTGGTGTAAATCCGAACTTTCCTGCCATAGTATTATTTACAGATGAAGCACAGTTCACACGAGATGGCATAACAAATTTCCACAATCAGCATGTATGGGCGTATGAAAACCCACGTGCAACTGCTCCATCTATCTCATCACCAGGTGCGGTTCTCCCTCAACATGTGAGCCGGTATCATTGGTGATCGATTAATTGGACCCCATGTACTTGTAAACAGACTTACGGGGCAGGCGTACACAAACTTCCTGGAAAACACCATACCTCATGTTTTAGAAGACACTCCACTGATCAATCGTCAACACATTCACTTCTTGCATGATGGCGCTCCTGCACACTTCAGTCGTACGGCTCGCCGGTACTTGGATCGAAGGTTTCCTGATCGATGGATAGGTAGAGGTGGCCCAATTGCTTAGCCTCCACGCTCACCTGATCTGAACCCTCTCGATTTCTACTTGTGGGGCCATTTAAAATCGTCTCCGGTTCCTGATTTGGAATCCCTTCGGAATCGAATTGTGGCATGTTCTGAGGACATACGCAATACTCCTGGAGTTTGGGATCGTGTTCGCAGGTCAATGAGACATCGATGTGAGGTCTGTATTCAAGCAGGAGGTGGACATTTTGAACATCTTCTGTAATGACAACGACCTGCGGAAAGAAAAACATTCCGGTGAATTTCAATGTTGTGAAGGCCATAACTCGGAAATGAAGCATTTCCGGACACATGTTGTAATGAACTATTTTGATTGTCTACATGTGGGAAATACATACCTGAAATTATGCCCCGTATTTTTTAAACATCCTGTATAATTATAAAAATGATATATTACTGTAGATTAAAGCCAGTTGAATCAATGAGTATGATTATTTAAATATTGTGAGACAATAACAATGCTACAGGAGCTTTCCCATTTTCGGATTTATTTTAATATTTCTCCTTCCTGGCTCACTCGATCAGTGATGCCAACGTTAAATTGTGAAAATTAATGTCTATGAAAGAAAATAATTCATGGAAATAATAATAGAAATAAGTTATAGAAAACATCAATTATAATTGTAATGAAAGAATAGAGCATATATTTAACTTAATTACTGCTGTTGTTAGGAATATAAATAATGAGAAATAATTGTGTTATAATTAAATTTATTCAAATTCAATTTTGTATTGAAGTTAACTTTAAGTTTATTTTGTTTATAATATATTAATATGTAATATGTATTCCTGTAGTTACACAAGTATTTTCTATGAAATGTCACTTAGGTCCTTCTTATATGTTGTAATTTCTTACTTAATCCATATTAAAACAATATACCATGACGTTAAAGTGTTTTTCCAAATACACATTTGTTTTCTGAGCAGTTAATGAGGATTAGGATCTCACTCATGGAATTAGGAATACACTGTCACGAAATATGGATCACTCTCATGGATTTAGGAGCCACTGTATAACAATGAATAATCATATATTATATACCAAACTTGTGAAACTGTTGACACTGAATATTGTAAAAACTGTAGCTAAAGGTCAATATGACGTTATCTAGGTGTTATTTGAACATTTTCTTTACAATTTTGGCATAAATATAGACTTTATTAAATATGTCACGGAACTAGGCAACTTTACCCTACTTATTACAACAATTGTTACAAATCACGCCACTCTTGTAAATTCTTTAAGACTGAATATTAAGATACAGAATTAAACGGTAAAGAATCAAGTTCCTAAAGTCGTGTAATTTGTACCAATTTTGTAAGAATAATGTAATTTCTAGTTACAAATCGAAAAACAAAATCTGTACAAAGCAATTAACAATACATTTTTAGCTTCAGAACACTAGCCTATTAAAGGAATGATACTTCTGAATAGTTCATTCTCTATTTGTAATATTCTTTTACCCTTAAACCTGAAGAAAAATTGTATTTTACAAACAACTTCAAATTAGTGTAACTCTGAAAATATTTATATTAGGACACATGTTTATGTGACATCTTTTGCTCAGAATGTCTTTGCAGTAAGACCCTTAAATGGCGGTAAATCCACGTGAAAGTACCTGTAGAGGATGCACAATGGGTCAATGTAACCCAAAGTACATGGATCCATCGAACAGAATTGAAATCGGGTCTTCGATCTAGACAGCCGTTCTGCTGAGGGTGCTCTCAGTACAAAATACGAGAGCGAGTACAAAAAGTGAACAGGATATAATGCATCCTGGACTGAATTGCATACGTAATCTGGAAATAAAAGTAACTAATTAGGCCTACTTTGAGGAAATGAAATTAGTCTTGTTTTATTTAGCATAACCATCACTGTGTTAAATTTGATGGAATTCCGGTTTTCTTTGGTAAGAATTTTTCATTCTACTGAACCCTGGCTGAGTTCGATATCCAAGTATCGGACTACATGTTGATATCACTGACAGCTATCCCTCTTTTGACAACCGATATAATGTTAATAAAGGTTCAACAGATTAGCTCATACCGTGAAGTGACGAAGTGGGAAAAGGGAGATATTGTATTGCACACTCTGTGCTTCTAATACAGAGTGCAAAGCAGCTTTTCGATTGAATCAGATAAAGGGAATCCTTTTGGCAGCATATAATATCACGAGGGTTCAATATTGAGTTTGAAGAGGGGGTGAAATGAAAGGATTAGTGTGGGAGTGCGAAGTGGACAGATAAAAACACACATGGAGTTAATTAAAAATTCTGTTGTAACGACCAAATGAGTATCATTGAAATAAAAGTTTTGGGGAATTCATACCATTTCAGAATTGAAACGAGAGCAATATTAACTCTTTGAAGTTAAAAATTATTTCATCATGGAAAGAAATCTAAATTACGAATTCATTCTATTTAATTATAATTTGATAACAATAATGTGCATCATAATCATAATCAGCGTCATGAATTAGTCATCAGCAGACTTTACTATCTGCAGAGAATTAAATCGTATTTCAGGACTAAATACACTATCTACCAAAAAGTAATTGGGTACTATTTTTGCCATTTTAGAACCTCGTGGTACCACCTCTTGTTCCTATAACAGCAGCCACCCTGTCAGGCATGCTCTCCACTAGTTTGTGTAGGATATCCACTGGAATGCGTCGCCATTCCTCTTGCAACATGGCACTCAGTTGGACAATGGAAGATGGCCGCATCTCCCGAGACCTCAATGACAGGTCCAATTCGTCCCAAAGGTGCTCAATGGGATTGAGATCAGGACTCTGTGCAGGCCAGTCAAACCGGTGAACATTATTGTCTGCATACCACTGCAAAGTAGCCGCCGAAACATGCGGCCAACTTCCATTATCCAACTGAGTGCCATGTTACAAGAGGAATGGCGACACGTTCCAGTGGATATCCTACACAAACTAGTGGAGAGCATGCCTGACAGGGTGGCTGATGTTATAGCAACAAGAGGTGGTAACACAACATTCTAAAGGACGAAAAAAGTGCCCAACTACTTTCTGTCGGGGCAAGTTACCTGGTTGAGGTTTTTTCCGGGGTTTTCCCTCAACCCAATACAAGAAAATGCTGGGTAACTTTCGATGCTGGACTCCGGACTCATTTCACCGGCATTATCACCTTCATATCATTCAGACGCTAAATAACCTAGATGTTGATACAGCGTCGTAAAATAACGCAAAAAAAACGTTTTGGTAGATAGTGTATATTCATTGAATTACAACAGTAGAAACAGCAAAAACCACATCCAATGTGCATATTAAAAATTCGAAATTCATTGGGCCAAGCCAAACGTTCAAGGAAGAACATGACAATGGATCATCGTACTTGTTCGGAAGTTCTCTCACTTTTACTCGTATTGAGAAATCCTGATCTTGCAAACGAATACTTTTTTTTTGCAAGTTCATCCAGAACACATTTCTACAAAGAAGGCGGGCACCATAATGTTCAAAGGAAACTATTTCATACGCACAACTGTAATACAAAATGAAATGACCTTGAAAGTTCCTTACTTTACCTAATTAAGATGTGATAGCATGTACGGTAAAATAAAACTTGACAACTAGAAGCGAACTTGTAGTCTAATAATATGGAGAAAATACACGCATAAAGCAATGTATTAAATATGTCGAAATTTTTATTTATTTCGTTCTCCGATAATGCAATCTGAGTTTTTAAAGAATGGAATCAAAGTTTAAAACTTATATACAGATGACATACTAATGTAATAATAATTACGCAATGGAAATTTTAGAAAAAAAAAATTGAGAAGACAGAACACTAATGCAATATTAATTAGGATAAGGACATTTTAGAAAAAATTGAAAGCACAAAGAACCATTCATTAACAACTTGGAGATTACACTCTCATGCAATATTAATGAGGATAACGAGATTTTTAAAAATTGAAAGTGTAAAGAAGTTTTCATTAAAGACTTGGAGATTACACACTCATGCAATATTAATTAGGCTAACAAGATTTTTAGAAATCGAAAATATAAAGAACATTTCATTAACAACTTGGAGATTACACACTCATGCAATATTAATTAGGCTAACGAGATTTTTAAAATTTGGAAGTGTAAAGAAGCTTTCAGTAACGATGTGGAGATTACATACGCATGCAATATTAATTAGGCTAACAAGATTTAAAAAAATCGAAAATATAAAGAACATTTCATTAACAACTTGGAGATTACACACCCATGAAATATTAATTAGGCTAACGAGATTTAAAAAAAATTGAAAGTGTATGGAAGCTTTCATATATTGTGTATTGTATAATTGTATTGTGTATTGTAATTTTATTCTGTATTGTTTATATTATGTATACCACTGCCACCGGGTGCTTGCCCACTTGCAGTGTAAATAAATACATACATAGATACATACATAAATACATACATACATTAACAACTTGGAGATTACACACTCATGCAATATTAATTAGGCTAACGAGATTTTTAAAAATTGAAAGTGTATAGACAGAACTGCACGCACTGTATTCTTCACCTGACATAATTAGGAACATTAAATCCAGACGTTTGAGATGGGCAGGGAATGTAGCACGTATGGACGAATCCAGAAATGCATATAGAGTGTTAGTTGGGAGGCCGGAGGGAAAAAAGACCTTTGGGGAAGCCGAGACGTAGATAGGAAGATAATATCAAAATGGATTTGAGGGAGGTGGGATATGATGATAGAGACTGGATTAATCTTGCTCAGGATTGGGACCAATGGCAGGCTTATGTGAGGACGGCAATGAACCTTCCGGTTCCTTAAATTCCAGTAATTAAGTAAGTGTAGAAGCTTTCATTAACGACTTGGAGATTACATACTCATGCAATATTAATTAGGCTAACGAAATTAAAAAAAAAAACGAAAATATAAAGAACATTTCATTAACAATTTGGAGATTACACACTCATGCAATATTAATTAGGCTAACGAGATTTAAAAAAAAATTGAAAGTTTATAGAAGCTTTCATATATTGTGTACTGTATAATTGTATTGTGTATTGTAATTTTATTGTGTATTGTTCATATTATATATACCACTGCCACCGGGTGCTTGCCCACTTGCAGTGTAAATACATACATACATGTACATACATTCATACATACATACATACACATATATTAACAACTTGGACATTACACACTTATGCAATATTAATTATGCTGACAAGATTTAAGAAATTTGAAAGTATAAAGAACTTTTCATTAACAATTTGGAGTTTACACACTCAAGCAATATTAATTAGGGTAACGAAAATTTAAAAAACTGAAAATATAAAGAACATTTCATTAACAACTTGGAGATTACACACTCATGCAATATTAATTAGACTAATGAGATTTTTAAAAATTGAAAGTATGAAAAAGCATTCATTAAGAACTTGGAGAGTCCACATTTATGCAATATTAATTAGGCTAACGAGAGTTTTAAAAATTGAAAAAAGAACTTTCATTAGCAACTTACAAGGGAACATTACTCAATGTTAAGTAAGCTTTCAAACAGTTTAAACACCATTGGAAAGAGCATCTTGAAAAATGGTGAAATCTCTAATATTGCATTCTTCGATGCACATATGGACGGGCTACGGAGAGTTAAAGAGACGGGGTGGGAGTCTCTGCCATCCAATGGGATTCTGTTACGTTTGACCTGTTGGAAGCGAGGATGGAATACGTATAAAGCAGGGCAGCGTAAGAAGGGAGTAATTCTATGTTAAGTAAAGGTCTAAACAATTTATACATCAATTTGGAAGTATGATTATGGGACGTATTAAAAGTGATAATTTTACATATCCACCTGCTATTATATTGTGACCGTGCGGATGATTGGTCGGAGGGAGAAGGGGAATTTTAAACATGTACAATGAATACGTATGAAAGTCTCTAAAGAAACATAAAATCAAACACGTACTCACCTATAATGTGACAGTTTCTGCTTATTCCTCTTCAAAAATGGATTGTATTAGAAGGGCAATTGGTACATGTGAATTTCATATGAAAGAAAGTGAGTGTCATCAACTCTCTTTGGTAAAGTGTAGTTGGTGCAAGAAACTTTTGTGCTTCGAACATTGTTCTGTTATTACTTGACCAAGGCCAGTAGAGTCCTGCAGCTCGGAGCCGTGGCGCTACTGCTCCTGCGCTCCTAATACCGCATCCCGATAGTTCACATTACGCCCGCGGCTCCACTCGCCTTGGTCGAGTAATAACTATCATTATCAATCACAGGAGAATGAATATGTTCAATTCTCGCGTCCCATTATATTGCGGAGATTCACACCCACGCCCTTTTAACTCTCTGTAGCTCGTTCGTATTTGCATCGCAGGATGTAATATTAGATATTTCACCATTTTACAGAATGCTCTTTCGAATGGTGTATAAATTGTTTGGAAGTTTTCTTAACATTGAGTGAGGTTCCCTTATTATTGATGAAACACTTATGCAATATTAATTGCGATATTTCAAAATAAATTAAAGTAGAAAGAACGGTTCATTTTAACAACGTAGAGATGGTACACTGATGCTATATTAAATAGGGTAAGAGAACGTTAAAAGAATTTAAAGCATAAAGAACCATCCATTAAGAGCTTAGAGCTGACACACTCATGCAATATTAATTAGGGTAAGAAAATTATAGAAGAACTGAAAGTACAAAGGACCATTCGTTAACAACCTAGAGGTCACACACGAATACAATTTAACTAACTAATTTTTGAACTGAAATTATGAATAACTATTTTATAAACGTAGAGATGACATATTAATGCTGAATTAATTAAGATAAGGAGATTTTAGAAGAATTCACAGTAAGAACCATTCATACTAGTACACTATTAACTAGACTAAGGAGACTTTTAGAAGAATTAAAAGTATAAAGAACCATTCGTTAACAACCTATAAATGATTCACTAATACAATATTAATTAGGGTAAGGGAAATTTAGGATAACTATAAATATCATAATAATGAAAACATAATGCACAAATCTGTGACATTGCTGTAGTAACCATTCCTCTTAAATTGTGGATTGAAATTCCTCAATTTTTACTTGAAATTTTATAGTCGTTAACATTTTGGACAGAACCAAAGACTTTTTACCATTAAAATTATTTATCCCGGTGAATATATTCAACATTAAATATCACCAACACTGTGCCAGTCACAAATCTGCCTATGCATCATCGAGTATGAGATAAATATGGGAGAGAAAAGTAGTTTGGCGGTAAAATATATGAATTTTCTGAAGCTCGTCTCTAGATTCAAATAAAAGTTCTTCAGAGAAACGAAGATCTGTAATATGAAGTAGGAGTTTTAATTAAATCGCAAAATAAAAGACTATAAATGGCTATCCCTCGTTCTTAGAATTAATATTACGACGTTCATAACGTATTCTGATATCTAATACAGACAAGAGGAAGATGATGATAATTCATATGATATTACATCCTCTGAAAGAAGTATGTTTTGTTCTTATTAGTACATAAAGATTGTTATAATAATAATAATAATAATAATAATAATAATAATAATAATAATAATAATAAGACAATGAATTTTGATGAAAATGGAGTTTTTTTCCTGATTTAAAAACTCATATATTGATTACTATAAAACAGGTTCAACGAGAGAAAATTGTACAATTTACTTCTCTTATCCTTAATTAGGATCAAGGGATACGCATCGAGAAAATTCAGTCTTCTCTTATTGGTTTGGTATTCTCGATCCACATTTCCTCGCTGCAGGGAAATTTTAAAAACAACTCTTACTACCTTGTTTGGTATTCCTCCTATACGGATATTCCTTTCACGTCTTCGTATTTGCTGATGCTTTCTATGTTTTGCTTTCTTTACTTAGCTTTCCATTTTTACGTTTTAATTATAGGAAGTACAAAATAAAGTATTGTGGTGCTACAAAAAATTGATTCGAGAATTTTACGAAATAATTTTCAGAATCCCTTATTCGAAAAAATTGGGTTTTGATACAAAGTCTAAGTAAAGAATTTATCTTAACGACTTGGCGGATTTTGTTGTGTTTATTATCTATATATCTATTACAACAACCGGGAATGAAGAGGAGAAAATTAATTAAATTTTTACTGTTATTTAGAAAAATAATAAAATTGACGATTTACTGGCAAGCAACGCCAATTACTTTAACAATTTATTCTTTATGAGACAAGTGATACGTGAATTGACAAAGCTTTTCTTTTTTAATGAATGAAAGTATTCTTGTGTAATAACTTCATATCCGTAAATTAATTCCCTATTTTTTTTATTATTTTTGGCTGTGCACTAGCATTCGTACAAGATGAGTAACAAGTATGAAATAATAATTGTAGTTTTCCTATTTTTGATGAAGAAACTCAGTGTAGAAAAGTATATACAGTAAAAAAGGAAAATTTTGAACATATTTTGCAAAACTATATTTCTTTTAGTAGTAATAATAATAATAATAATAATAATAATAATAACAATACTACTACTACTACTACTACTACTACTACTACTACTACTACTACTACTACTAATAATAATAATAATAATAATAATAATAATAATAATAATAATAATAATAATAATAATAATAATAATAATAATCCCGAGTGTTCCTATGAAGGGCAAAGGCCTGAGCTTTTGTTCTGTAATGCGATGAGATTTTTTTCTTTTAATAACAACATATAATTATTTTTCAATTTTTATATTCTTCAGGTCTCAAAAATCACAAAACATAAAAAAAACATGTTTAAAAATAAAAAACACATACATGGCGTAGAAAATGGATATGTACTATTGAAATTTAACTTGAGTATTAACACAAAGCACATAATTCACAGAGAGAAAAACCATTAAGAGCAATTTAACAATGTTGTAATTGTGTCATGAGTTGATAAAGGCTAAGTTCACAGGTGATTAAAAATACCCTATTCACTGTCAAAAGATGCATATGTCTGTCTTTGCAATTGTTTAATGTTTCCAGGAACACTATTCGATTGAAGTATTGTATCTCACCCTTAATTTTTCGAGTTAAATCTTTCAGATCTTTTGGTTGGTCTTGGTATATTCTCCACTTCAAATCGCCACACAAGAAAAAATGTAACGAGTTGACATTAGGGGACCTTGGGTGCCACTGAAGAAGCATTGTTATGCAATTGTTTTTGATAAGTGCTTGTCTATGATTTTATTCATGGTCCCTTATTGTGTATGGTAGTAAATTGATATACAGTGGGAACCGTAAGCAATGCCTTAATTTCAGGTGATATTCTTCGAGATATTTCAAATAAAAAATGTTAGTACAATTTGCTCGGTTTTGCTTCCTTTTCGAGATAAAAATTGTTTTATAAGAAACATTTCATAGCGTGTTTTGAGAAAATCATTGATTTTATACCAAATATGCTCAGTCAGTTTAAGAGAGCAGTTTATTTTGATAATAAATTATCTATTGAAAGAATATTAGTTTTATTCTTTAAATGTACAGAAATTTGATCCAAACAAATGTAACTTTTCGTTGTGCAAAGAACGGTACACTGTTACATTTCTTCGGATCAAATTTTCACTCTACGGGACAAAACTAAAATTTTTCAATAATTTGTTATCATAATACACTCTCAAATTTGACTGAGCAACTGAGCACATTGGCAATTAAATCAATGGATTTCCCAAAACGCACAATCAAATGTTTGATATATCACAATTTTTATCTGGAACAGGAAATATATATATATATATATTACATGTTTTGTTTAAAATATCTCAAAGACTAACCCACTGAAATTAATGACACTACCTACGGCTCACTTTATATTCAAACATTCCACTTTGCTATCTGCACATGCATTAGCATCAAAATTTGAGACAATTTGTGGAAAATGATAATTTATGAATGTTCAAATATACGATTTTTTACGTTCTAACATCTGAAGAGTTTCTTAATAAAATTAAAAATAAAAAGCAGCACATAGTATTCTATACTTATTATTATACTTATATACGTATAAGAAAGGTCCTAGAGTTCTTTAGTAAAGTACAATCTTTTCACTAAACTATTGTTCCCTTATTATTACTTACTTACTTACAAATGACTTTTAGAGAATCCCGAGGTTCATTGCCGACCTCACAAAAGCCTGCCATCGGTCCCTATCCTCAGCAAGATTAATCCAGCCCGAATCATCATATCCCAAAAGCCTCAAATCCATTTCAATATTATCCTCCCGTCTACGTCTCGGCTTCCCCAAAAGTTTCTTAATCTCAGGTCTCCCAACTAACACTCTATATGCATTTCTGGATTCACCCATACGTGCTATATGCCCTTCCCATCTCAAACGTCTGGATTTAATGTTCCTAATTATGTTAGATGAAGAATACAATGCGTGTAGTTCTGCGCTGTGTAACTTTCTCCATTCTCCTGTAACTTCCTAAGCACGTTATTCTCAAACACCTCTTACCTCTGAGAGTCTAAGTTTCACAACCATATAGAACAAGAAGTAATATAACCGATTTATAAATTCTAACTTCCAGCTTTTTGACAGCAGACTGGATGGCAAAAAATTTTCAATCGAATAATAGCAGGCATTTCCCATATTTATTGTTTATTTAATTTATCCTTTTGTGTCATTCTCCAAGGTATCTGAATTATTTCAAATTTTCAAAGCACAAATTTCCAGTTTTTATACTTCCATTTTGTACTATGTTCTGGTCACGAGACATAATCATATACTTTGTATTTTCGGGATTTATTCCCAACCTATCTCATTACTTACTTCAAGTAAAATTCCTGCGTTTTCCCTAATAGTTCATGGATTTTCACCTAAAATATTCTCGTCATCCGCATAAACAAGCAGCTGATGTAACCCTTTCAATTCCAAACTCACTCTGTTATCTTGGACATGCATAGGCCTATAATGACATATTATATAGCAAAGTTAAAAGTAAAGGTGATAATGCGTCCCCTTGCTTTAGCCCGCAGTGAATAGGAAAATCATAAGACGGAAACTGACCTATACGGACTGTGCTGTACGTTTCACTGAGACACATTTTAATTATTCGAACTAGTTTCTTGGGAGTACCAAATTAAGTAAGAGTATTATACAAAACTTCCCTCTTAACCGACTTATATGCCTTTTTGAAATCTATGAATGACTGATGTACTGTTCCCTTATACTCCTAATTTTTTCTCCAATATCTATCGAATACAAAAAATCTGATCCATAGTCGATTTATTACGCCTAAAACCACACTGATGAACTCCAATAATTTCATCTACATATGGAGTTAATCTTCTCAAAAGGACATTGGACAAAATTTCGTACGGGATTAATAAAAGTGATATTCCTCGAAAGTTATTACCGTTAGTCTTGTCCCCCCTTCTTAAAGACTACTACGATTACGGATTTCTTCCATTGTTCTGGTACAATTTCCTTTTCGCAAATAGCAAGTGCGAGCTTATGAATTTCACCGGATAATGCGTTTCCACCCTCTTGTATTAATTCTGCTGGAATTTAATCGATGCCTGGAGACTTGTACTTTTTTTAGCTTTTCTATAGTAATTTCGACTTCAGAAAGTGTGGGCATGGATGAATATATAATAGGATGCGAATCTTACTGAGTTTCCCGTAACACATACTAGAGGCTTTGTTGTAGAAATTGACCTTGCTGCCACCTGTTGGGGGGAGGGGCGTTATTACATCTAGCAGTGCACCAAGTAGCGAAAAGAGTAATTACTCCATGCATTTAGCAGCGCACCTGGTGACGAAAATGTTAAACTATGCAGAAAGTATTCCCTCCTACCTTCATCGATATTCAAAACTAACCCAATTTTAAATAAAACATTTACAGTTTTATTCCTCAAAGCATCTTATACTGAAAATTCTTACCGGAGCCAACAGGAAGATAAAAGAGACGATCTATTTCACACTACCCGATTAAAATATAACCAGACAGAGACAAAAATAAAGCAAAAGGTTAGATAATTGGGATTGTATTCTTTGGGTATTTACTGTACAGCTCAATGGAAAAATCTGCAAGAACTACTTAGATAGTTCAATTTATTATATTGCTATTACTTTACAATACATTCAACACTATTTTTACAACGTCCATAAACATCACTGTTTAACATACACTGCTTATACACACACGTATCACTTTATGTTCACTTATTAGCAAGTTTCAGTCCACCATCTCGTCTCAAATAGAGAACTCTGGGTAATGTACCCAACACGTAATTCTAATGTTCACCACCTACGACGTTGGGCGCTGATCACCTTATTTCAGACCCCCAATGCCAGATGGTGCTGACCGCACTTTCGCATCCTATTATATATTTATTCATGGTGTGGGTTTGAGTAAAACTGGCTCAGTAGTTCGTATTTCAATATCGTCCGATCGTTTCTATTTGACTTATATACATTTAGTAGTTGTCAAAATTGTTCTTCCATCTATTCAGGATGAAATGAGAGTCTGCAAACAAATCACCTATCTCATCCTTGATCACGTTTACCCTTACCTAATATCCTTTCCTAAATTCGTTTATGCCTTTATATAAATCTCTAATGTTTTTATTCTTACTAGTAGTTTCTACCTCATTCAATCTTTTCTTCAATTAATCTAAGTGTACGACTTGCTTCTCGTCGCTCATTGAAATAATTATCTCCATTCGCCTGGACTGGATCATGTAAGAATTTCAATTTCGTCTTTTTCCTTTTTTCTACTACAATAGAGCAATCTTCATCAATCCACGGTTTCTTTCCTTTATTATTGCTAAGAAATTTTATTCTTAAAGAAACCATCCGTTTTCTGCCAGACATGAACCTATGATGTTTGATATAATTAAATGGGCGACAATAACTACACCGCTGAGAAGGTCAAGATAAGTTACTGGTTATTAAAAGAGCTGACAAATTATAATTGGTGCTCATTCTATTTTGAAGGTCTCCGTAGAGAGAAAAGCCCGGATATTAATACCTCAAGACAAGACGCTAGCTGATTTGGAGTATAAAACTAATTTTTCATTAAATACAATTACATTTTTTTAGGACATTACATTTCTAAATATCTCTTCCCATAGACATTACACTGAAGGAGCATACTTACACTTTTCATTACGCAGATATGAATAATTCAGAAATTATTCTTCTCGTTACTAATATAATTAAATAAAGTGTCATGTTTAATATTTCAACACAAGCCGTGTCACATAATTCAGTTTGAATGGAATTAAATTCATTTCATGTAATACATTAAACTTATCTGAAGAAGTTCAGATTCACAGCTTCCCAGAATGTTTTGAAGTATAAATTATAAAAGAAAAGTATACAAAGAAGATCTATTTTAAGATGAGAAATTAGCCATCGGCGTGACTCAGCGTTTGCCTCCCGATCCGGAGTTTCGCTTGGGCACGGGTTCGATGCTCGCTTGGGCTGATTACCTGGTTGGGTTTTTCTGAGGTTTTCCCCGACCTTAAGGCGATTCGATTGGTGATAGCGGGATGATACGTGATGAGGTGAGACCGAGAATTCACCATAGATTATCTGACATCCGTCTTACGGTCAGAGAAAGCCTAGGAAAAAACCCAACCGGGTAATCAACCTAAGTGGAAATCGAAACCACGCCCAAGCGCAACTCCGGATCAGCAGGCAAACGCGCTACCGCCTGAGCTACGCTTATATATGACATGAATATGTCAGAAGAAAATCCACAAACGATTAGGGAAAACACGGGAATTTTACTTGAAGCAAGTAAAGAGATAGGTTTGGAAGTAAATCCCTAAAAGACAAAGTATATCATTATGTCTCGTGACGAGAATATTGTACGAAATGGAAATATAAAAATTGGAAATTTATCCTTTGAAGAGGTGGACAATTTCAAATACCTGGGAGCAACAGTAACAAATATAAATGATACTCGGGAGGGAAATTAAACACAGAATAAATATGGGAAATGCCTGTTATTATTCGGTTGAGAAGCTTTTATCATCCAGTCTGCTGTCAAAAAATCTGAAAGTTAGAATTTATAAAAGAGTTATATTATCGATCGTTCTTTATGATTGTGAAACTTGGACTGTCACTTTGAGAGAGGAACATAGGTTAAGGGTGTTTGAGAATAAGGTGCTTAGGAAAATATTTGGGGCTAAAAGGGATGAAGTTACAGGAGAATGCAGAAAGTTACACAACACAGAACTGCACGCAGTGTATTCTTCACCTGACATAATTAGGAACATTAAATGCAGACGTTTGAGATGGGCAGGACATGTAGCACGTATGGGCGAATCCAGAAATGCATGTAGAGTGTTAGTTGGGAGGCCGGAGGGAAAAAGACCTTTGGGGAGGCCGAGACGTAGATGGGAAGATAATATTAAAATGGATTTGAGGGAGGTGGGATATGATGATAGAGACTAGATTGATCTTGCTCAGGATAGGGACCTATGGCGGGCTTATGTGAGAGTGGCAATGAACCTTCGGATTCCTTAAAAGCCAGTAAGTAAGTAAGTAAGTAAGTAAGTAAGTAAGTAAGTAAGTAAGTAAGTAAGTAAGTAAGTAAGTAAGTAAGTAAATATATATATATATATCAGGACATTGAAAGTTTTTATTGCACCTAAAGTTACTCATTATGTTATAATAATGAATGAATTTATTATTTGAATTATTTTAATGAGAGATATTTATTTTCTCTCTTTTCTATTTTTCTATTATCAGAAAACACTTTCACTCACCTTGAAATAAAAAAAATTGAAATTGTTACATCAACAGTCAATTAGAAAACACTTTCACTCACCTTGAAATAAAAAAAATTGAAATTGTTACATCAACAGTCAATTATCATATTTAAACAATTTATTTGTTTGTTTATTTATTATCATCACGGAGACATTACAAGAACCTTATTTTACAAATAAAAGCAATTATAAGCTAGGTGGACCCGGGTTCAAATCTCACTGTACCCTATATTTATAACGTGATGGACAAATTCGTGGTCCAGGAGACGCGAGGCTTTTCTCCGGATACTCATATTTTCCCCTTTCACATCTCAAAAATGATGATGATGATCATCATCATCATCATCACCATCATAACCACCACCATCATCATCATTGTTGTCGTCGTCCATTTATTACAAGTGTAATGTAGATCCACAGCCTATGGTGCACTCTGGTCAGTCTCTGCGAATTAAATGGTCTACTCTTCACAGCACCAGAGACATCTATGAGCCCACTTGTAGAGTTAGAGCAAGTAACTATGTCAAGAAGGGGGGGGGGGACGGTACCCTGGGTACCCTTCTTGTTGTCCATATGAACAAACGGAAACCAGGATTCACAACCGATTCAGTCCTTAACCCTTAACTTCGCAAAACTTCATTTCTCACACTAGTTTATTAAACCGTGTCGGACTGTAAAGAAAACAACTATCGCAATGTCCATATTTTATATGTTGTGCAATTTTTATTTTATTGTGCTTCATCAATTAGAGGCTGCCATTAGACAAAGCATACAAAACAATATAAATGATGAAAGATAACAGAGTAAGAAAAAAGTAAACAAGTACACAAACAAACAAACAATGGCAAATTACAGAATAAAAAATTTACAAGTTAAGAAGCAATGAAAGCTAATAAGAAAAAGAGAAAAGATAATGTTACGTTAGTTTTTTCAGTACACTGAATTAGAGTCCATATAGGTGGTTTCGTAAAAGTTTGACTGAAATTTTAATTTTCCTACCAATCTTGTTTTCTATTGTTCTATTAACATTATAGCATATAGCCTATTTAACTGTTGTATCCTACAGTTTACATTGCCAATTTAAGGGTTAACTCTCATTGTTATTAACCCGACAAAAACCCTTCACTTTGCTAGCTTTCTTCTTTTTTATTACTCCGTGCCAGACTTTTACTCAGAAGAAACGTTGATATTCTTGGTGGATAAAGAATCCTCAGTTGTGACTTACGCACTTCTAGGCGAACAAGTCATCCTGTCTGTTGTTTTTCTAAGCCACTAAGACATGTGGGGATAGGCCTAAAAATGAATGGGCCACGGACATATACAATTCCTATATCATAATATATTTCGGCATTTTCCAAATTCGTGCCTTCATAATCTGAGCCACGCGTGAAGATCGGGATTTCAGGAAGAGTTAAATTCTCCTTCATTTTCTGAGTCTAAGGACTCGTCGCCCTTCTGACTGGTGAGAATTGCGACGCTCACCTCTGTCTCCTTCTCGGCGAACATCTCAAGCCAGCCTACCCTACTGATGCTAAATCCTGTTTCGGATTGTAATTAGCTAATTACTTTGTGTATTTTCTGTCCCCTTAGTGTAGTACTAATCTTTCGTCTTTTTCTCTTCAAAATGTTCTAGAATTCTTCAATGGAACGGCAACAATTGGAGTGAAAGAAGTAGCCTACCTGCTTGGAGCTCCCATAGTCTCAAATCCCCTTTGAAGAACGTAGGTCGACTTTCAATTACTTTTATCTTTCTTTATCCTCATTAATTAGTTAATTAATTTATTCATTCATTCATTTAAGTCTCTTACTCAGCTTTAGGTAGTCTATGATAACGATCTCAATAGGGTAAGTTATTATTATTATTATTATTATTATTATTATTATTATTATTATAAAGAATACAATAATAAGGCAGATATGAATGAAGAGAAACATTTAATAGAAGTTATACAGGGTTGTTTCCGATCTCTCATAATGAATTTGAATGACATCATGTACGTCAGGAGTCACACGGCAGCTGAACTGTGGCGCGAGGTGACAGACCAGTAGTGAGTGATCTCATAATCAGAGTGCACAGCAGAAATTCAGAAGATAATCGAGCCTTTTTGGGAGGGGTACATTACGACCCTTTCCAATGCCAACGTACAGTTAAGTGAAAATAAAAGAAGTCTGCAATAAACGAGGTTTCGTTATTTCCAAGAAAGGCATCTTCTGTGTACTTAATAAGATTGGTAAAGCTCGAATGGAATTAATTTGTAACATCTCGTGGTGTGCGGCGACTTGTGACGGGGGAGGGGTGGATTTGCTTGCTTTTTCCAATCTGGAATTAATCCCATCCGAGCTTTGCCAGTCTTATTAGGTACACACAAGATGCCCTTCTTGGAAATAACGAAACCACGTTTTTTGCAGGCTCCTATGATTTTCACGTAACTGTACTAGGTATCGGAAAGAGTTGTTATGTACCTCTCCCAAAAAGGCTCGATTTTCTTGGGCATTGCTACTGTGATACACCGTGCACTCTGATTATGAAATCACTCACTACTGGTCTGGCATCTCTCGCCGCAATTCAACTGTCTGTGTGATTCCTGAAGCACATGACGTCATTCTAATTCGTTATTAGAGATCGGAAACAAGTCTCTGTAAATCAAATAAGATTACATTGGTATGGAAATGTTAGAAGGATGGAAAGTGGAAGAATACGAAAGGAAATCATACGATGGGAAACAGATGGAAGGAATAGGAAAGGAAGACCTAATGAAAATTGGATGGCCAGAGTATGAAGAAATATGCAACTGAAAGGACTGCAAAGACAATGAAGGAAAGAAAATAAATTAAGTACATGATACTCGTAGTTTGGTGGTATAGGAAAAACTACAGCACTGTAGAAAGTCATATAATAGATTATCGTTATTATTATTATTATTATTATTATTATTATTATTATTATTATTACTATCACCATCAAGCCTAATAAGACATGAAAGCTCTAATAGCTCTCTGAGTTTACAACATAATACCATTGCACCTTGTCCTGAGAAACATCATCATCATCATCATCATCATCATCATCATCATCACCATCATCCATACCATAGCCCGAGTCAAGTTCACGTCACGAACGTTCGGCTACAAATATCATTCACAGAACAGGAGTTGTAGGTACAATAAGCCTCAGGCTGCAGTGTAAACCTTCGAGTTGTCCACCGCTGTGGAGTAATGGTTAGCATTCTTGGCCGTTAGAAACGTCATAAATGTAAAATATTAACACATTATCTTGGTCCACCGCTATGAAGTAACGGTTAGCACGTGTCAACGTGAAACGAGCGGACACGGATTCAAATCCTGGTTGGGACAAGTTACCTGGTTGGGTTTTTTTTTATGAAGTTTTTCCTCAACCAATCGAAGCAGAATTCCTAAGTAACTTTCGGCGTTGGACCTTGGACTCATTTCACATTCATTAGTATCATTCCATAACCATCTTAATAGTTTACAGGTCGACCAGGAGAACATGGCGGACGTAGTTCCAGGATTTGCCTATAGGCGACATCTGTCTCCGGAAGCTGCACATATCCAGCGAATCCACAGAGGCTTTAATAAGCGGATTGCGGTGACCAGGGTAGTGTAGCTCCCTTGGATAGATGGCGCCTTGGTCAGTCGTGGAATCGACTGCGGCATGTTATTCTGGCTAAGGATGCAGAAGATTCAGGCACATGAATTGCGAACAGATGTCATCGGTCTGAGGAGGCTGCAGGACAACATCAGAGACAGGAGGAGGATCAGATCTCCAGCAAGAACTGGGTGCTGTAGTTGAATCGCTATGATAACACCATGCAGTGAATAATGTGCTTAAAGAGCGATCCTAAATGGACTTCAACAATCATTTTAACATAAGGTGTTTGCACAGTACGCCTAAGGCAGCGGTATTGCCTACGGACCCTCCTCCGAAAAAAAAAAAAGCCTTCGAGTTCCTCCTCCGTATAAAAACATATTATCTTCCGTTAAGTCGACCTGGAATTGCCACATTTTGAGTTGTTTAATTCAAGGAACTACGATATATTTATTAAATACAAATAAGTAATTTTGCTGAATAATTAGCTATTTTTCATTGCGTCCTATCGAGCTACATTTCTAAGCTCTTAGAGAAAGGCTCCAATAGGAGAACTGAAATATGTACCCATAACGGTTAAATTACGGACCATAACTTGTTTTGAATTTGTGTTGACACTAACGTGACTAGACAGAAGTCAACAAAATGTCGTCATGACTGCTGGCCTGATTCAATTCCCCCAGGTCTGGTTCTTGAATTTGTTATTCTATTGTCAGTGTACAAGAAAGGTTTCGCCTACCACCTGGCCCTGTCAACTAATCTTTTTCTTTAGTGATATTTAAAGTTTACATTCAGTCTCATAAATACATCTTTTGGGACAACTCTTACCACAGGTACTGTATGTCGGTGTTCACTATTTTAGTCAATGTCTGACAATTATTTCATATCAAAATTTATGTTAACTCTATAACTTACTGGCGCAAGACCAAATAACTAGATCATCAGATGAAAATAGAAAGAAAGAAAACAGAATATCTTATTTGCTAAGACCATTATAAAAAGTTAAATTCACTGACTAATATAAACTTCATTATAAAAAACTTTGGACTGAATATACGATCAAATACAGCGGAGCAATGTGCTGAAAGTATGGTTTATTTATTGCGACGCAGTGGCAAATTTTTTATTAGTTTGTAGTGTACAGATATTCGAAATATCAGAAATTATACATCAGAATTACATGAAATAATTCTGTAGGCTATAAACAAGCAAAATTTCCGGCATCTTTTGCCGCACTCAAATCCAAGACATCTAGTTGAAAACACTGTGCTCTGCAATATATCGCATTGTACTCCTTGGCTCTCAATTTCTCAACTTAATTTTTTCTACATCTAGTTATTTCAGAAGGGATGGAAATTATTTTAATTCCAGCTAAAAGTTCTCTGACTGAAGTACATTTAAGTGGATTCAAACGTTCATAATATGGGTACTCCATTCTCCACTATTTTCATCTCAATATAAAGAAGGTAGGTTCAGCCATCAAAACGTTGTGATCTCTGTACTTCTAAAAAAAAAAAAAAACCAAAGGAACACGTAGGCTATTGAATAAGCCAGTAATTCATCTCATTCAGTTCAAAATGATTGAAGTGGCGGCTTTCAACTCCGAGGGAGCAGTCTCAGGTCTCGCCGAGACAGGATGATATTTCTGACGGAAATGTTTAATCTGAAAGTTCTCTGTATTTTCAACCTTGATTTCAATATTCCTCCGTAATTCATAAGAATTCGCAACAATTAAGAGTATGGACACAGCTCATAGTTTTACTTTATTTATTAGCTCTGTTAACAAATTATGTTCGTGGATATTTTGCCATATGTATCAACAAAATCATGTTTTCATTAACTTCTTTGTCTTTTATTAACAAGTTTCGTTAATAAAAGGGAAGATCGGAAAATAACGCAAAACAATTATTTTACGGAATACTATTTTGGTTAGGACGTTCAAATTTGACAGATAGTTTGAATCTTGCGCTACAGACAACAATGATTCGATCGGATGTCAGCCTGGCGGAAAGTGCTGTAACTACTGAGTAAAAATGGCTCGTTTTATACCATCGTTCACTTGTGAAGGGCGGCGAGGTGTAGTCAGTTTTATTTTTTTTTGCGAAAAACGAAAAATTCTAGTGAAATCCACAGGGAAATATTGGAGGTGTATGGCGCTTGATTGTCTGAACCATAGAAATATCTCCAGGTGGTGCAGGTTCTTCGAAGAAGTACGCCGACGAAGCACGTTCCAGTCGACCAGTGACCGCTGCAACACCACCCAATATCAGAGGCAGTTATCCACCCTACAGTCCAGGCCTCGCACCGTCTGACTTTCACCTCTTCGGATCAATAAGAAATTCATAGGAGAACAACGCTTCATTTCGGATGAAGACGTGAAATCAGTCGTGCGCAGGTGGCTATACATAAAAAAACGGAGTTTTATGAACAAGGTGTACTGAATATGGTGCCACAATGGGAGAAATGTGTCGAGAAATGTAGAAGAATAGATATAACCTGTAGCTTTCTTGTGCATTATTAAATTTTGCTTACCTAGGAATACGTTGCCACAAAAATTGTTATGCGTTACTTTTTGATCCACCCTCGTATTTGCGAATTAAATTTTGCATTGAATTATGCGATTTTTATTGACTTACAATTTGTATGTGCGGTAATCAAATTAAATCTAGTATAGGCTATGCAGATAAGTATCGATAACTGATCATCGTTCTCGATTGTCATGCACTCGAATCAAGTTCAACCGTGCCGATAATGAAGATAATGATGTGATGATGAACGTAATAATAGAAGTATTAGTATTATTCTATTTTACGACGTTACAGAAGTTGTTCAGGGTTGAATTTCAACGTAGAAGAAACATAGCACACAGATTTTACCTGGAAATCTTTATCACGTAAAGGATTCTTTAACGTACCGACAATCTAGCGATAAGAGCCTTTCAGTTTTGCTTCCTTCCCAGAACAAGCCATACTAAAGGCTTTATTGTCCTTTTATTCGAAAATATATGGTAGCATGATAGAAACATTAAGCTCAATTTAATTACCGGAAAATTGTCAGAAATCTTGATAATACTATTGATAGTAAGAAATTATTCGAACGGCAAAACATAAGTTACCCGAGATATCTTGTCCTGACAACACCACTGTGTATCTTAAATTCCATTTGAACAAGCCACGACTTAATCTGGAAATCCCAGCTTCGAAATCTTACTCCTCAGCAGTTCAGCGACCCACTAAGAACACATAAAATAGATAGTCACTTTACGAAATAACTGCCAAACATTGGATATATAATAGCTGAGACTGTAAAGTGCTCGTGTTCGTATTCATCAGAGAGGAGGTATCATGGGGTTAAGTCATGCGTGTTGCAGATCTGGCTATTGCCCAAAAACAACCAAGGAATATATGGCGTTATTAGGAGAAGAACATGTTTACTTCTGTATCCAAAGTTTGCCAAGTGGCTGAAATTGCGGCAGAATTATGCCCGGCAACTGCTTGTTTAAGCCACCAACTTGGGGATCGAAAGTAATTGCAAGTACTTTGCAGTTTAAGTTCCAGAGATATGTGCCAACATTTACGGAGGCTTACAAATGAGGAAACACGCTACATCCATAAAATTAAGAACATTTATAGTTAAAAGGAGTAGATGTAAATCTCGCTTGAAATCTGTGTAAGAAAAATATGAAATACTGGTTTCATATAGCTGAAATAAAAACTACAATACAAAGAGCAACATACGCATACAACAGTTGCAGAAAACTTCATCTTCATCAGCAATTTTTTATTGAGCTAACATTTACAGTTTGTCTGAAAAGTTTAGAGAAAAGAATTCTAAAAAAATCAAAGAACTCAGATATATGTCTCTTTATCATATCTATTCTTTTAATACACTCATTAGAACGGCAGTACAGGGAAGCTATTATAAAACTCCTCTTCCGAAATCATCTTAAGCTGACGCATTACATCCTCTTGGGTCACTGGTAAGTCGTAAAATGCTCTCCCTTTAGGGTCAATTTTATATTATGCGTCATCACGTGATCTTTGTTAAAAACAGCACTGCTGCCGAGAGTCTACAGTACCACGACTCTTAACAAGATACAACACACATTTGGTTGATATAAAGTAAACCAATCTAATTCAATAATTGAGGACCGTTTTTGCAAAACTTGCTAACTGAAAAAACTAAATTTTACAGGAGAGACAAAACACTGTAGTAAGCAAAATGTTGTTGTAACTCTCACATAGCAGAAAGCAAGTTTTGGAAAAACGATCACACTTTGACACACTACAATGAAGATAACTAATCAAATATTACGAGTACTAAGACGCTTTTAACATCATGTAGAGGCCTGCCTTATGTTAACGAATCCATCAAAATCTCAATTTTGCGAATTTTACAGTTAGCAAGTTTTGCAAAAACGGTCCTCAATTGTTCACTGAGTATTGAATTCCATAGCTTTTAGTGACTATTACACTTTTGCTATGTCATACTACTTTTGACCAATAAAACGGTACGAAAGGACGTCTTTCAACCAATCATGGCTGCTTATCGCACAATTTTATCACTTCCCTAGCATTTGTTTAGTTTTATCGCTTCCCTAGATTTTGTTTGTTTTTATCACTAACCTAGCATTTGCTTCTTTGTTTGTCAACATTTCAAACTGCAAATTCTTTACGGTACTATAAAACATGCTTTGCGATCGTAATTTGTTTCCCGCATAGATAGTCGACTGAAAATGGCGGTTCCGTTCAAACATTTTAGTGAACTAGAATTTTAGTAAGCCAATTAATATCTATTTATTGTGTTAGTGTAGCCTTCTTTATTTCTTGTAATCTTTATATACTTTCTTCTGTTTTTATTACCTCCCTACCATTTGTTTGCCAACATTTCAAACTGCAAATTCTTTACGGTACTATAAAACATGTTTTGCGATCGTCATTTGTTTACAGCATAGAAAGTAAACTGAAAATGGCGACTTCGTTCAAATATTTTGGTGAAGCTAACATTAGTGAAATAAAATTTCAGTAAGTCAATTAATATTTTATTGTATTAGAGTACCTACTTTATTTCTTCTAATCTTTATATACTTTCTTCTAATCGTGTAATAGTCAATTAAATCCCACTCCAGTTTTGATTTTCTCTAGATAAATCAAAACCTCTTGTGAGATTACTGTTGAAAAGAGTGTACACTCTATATTTTTTACCGAAAGAGCATCACATAGCATAAGCTTAAGTAAGTTTAGAAGAACTATGAAAATAAGGTTTTACTATGTTTAATGTTTTAATTTACATTTTATTCAACGGATAGTCCATAAGGCCTCGCTAGTTCGGTGCTCTCAAGCTTTGCAGTGCGTGATTTTATGAGAACGAAACCAAATGAAGGGCGTTTTTTAAAAAAGAACAATAGTCCAAAAAAAATGCAAATTTGAGATATTAAGCATGTAGTGAGCGTATTGTAGCGGTCATATACTGAATTAGTTTTAGGGGAAAAACACCATACGCCTATGTTATAGGAGTGGAAATTTTCAGTGGTTTTCATAAAACAACCATAGTCCAAAGACTTTTTTTTTTGTGAAAACAGCCATTGTCCAGACAGGACGCGGTAAAAGCCACCTCAGAGAAAAATACTTTAGCTCGTGAATTGTTATATTAGTTACAGAGTCATCTTTAGATGCAGAAGTAACCCAACTGAAGAAACGTAAACAAAAGAAGTAAAAACAGGATAATATAAATAAAAAGGTTAAAGGAGAAGCACATTTCAGCCACAACAGAGTATTTTTCTTAAAACAACCATTGTCCACAGTTACCTACATTTACACATATATTTCTATGAGGCAATTTAAGTTATAAATGTACTTCAGCTTTCCAAAGTTTCTAACACCTTAAGAAATAGCATGAATTTCTTACTTGAAGTGCCAACAACACCCATGCCAGATAGGTCTTTGTTTCTACTGAAAATGTATGTTTTTGGACTATCGTTTTTTACAAAACCATTCAAGTGAGTGTAAGTAATCTCTTCTTTTATCGTAAATTTAAAATGATTGCTACGATTTAATTATTTCTTTCCTTCTGAGATATTTTATATCTCGCAGTTATGTATTATATTTTTATAGTATATGATTACAGGTTATGGAATAACTAATAACAAGGCGAATAATGAAATCATAAGAAGTGAATGAATTCACAAAATAGGCTTAAGTGACAAAATAAAATATGTGTTCGTACCCTGCCTAAAAGAGTTTCACTTCAAAAAGATGTGTCACGAAGGAAACCATATAATGTATTTATTGTCTCTTTATGTTTTATACGTTTCTAAAAAAAGGCAGTTTCTTGTTGCAAATACTACCAATTAATTTTATTGAACTATTATTCTATTATTATTACATCAGCTGCTTGTCTATGCGGATGACGTGAATATGTTAGGAGAAAATCCACAAACGATTAGGGAAAACACGGGAATTTTACTTGAAGCAAGTAAAGAGATAGGTCTGGAAGTAAATCCTTAAAGGACAAAGTATATGATTATGTCTCGTGAAGAGAATATTGTACGAAATGGAAATATAAAAATTGGAAATTTATCCTTTGAAGAGGCGGAAAAATTCAAATTCCTGGGAGCAACAGTAACAAATATAAATGATACTCGGGAGGAAATTAAACACAGAATAAATATGGGAAATGCATGTTATTATTCGGTTGAGAAGCTTTTATCATCCAGTCTGCTGTCAAAAATCTGAAAGTTGGAATTTATAAAACACTTATATTACCGGTTGCTCTTTATGGTTGTGAAACTTGGATTCTCACTTTGAGAGAGGAACATAGGTTAAGGGTGTTTGAGAATAAGGTGTTTAGGAAAATATTTGGGGCTAAGAGGGATGAAGTTACAGGAGAATGGAGAAAGTTACACAACACAGAACTGCACGCATTGTATTCTTCACCAGACATAACTAGGAACATTAAATGCAGACGTTTGAGTTGGGCAGGGCATGTAGCACGTATGGGCGAATCCAGAAATGCATGTAGAGTGTTAGTTGAGAGGCCGGAGGGAAAAATACCTTTGGGGAGGCGGAGACGTAGATGGGAGGATAATATCAAAATGGATATGAGAGAGGTGGGATATGATAGAAACTGGATTGGTCTTGCTCAGGATAGGGACCTATGGCGGGCTTATGTGAGAGTGGCAATGAACCTCTGTGTTCCTTAAAAGCCAGTAAGAAAGTGTTATGCAAATACACATATAAAATAAATAATTTAATATGAACCCAAATTAGAAGAAGAACTTTCGTTTTCTAGAATGCATAAAAAAAATACATTATAATTTCGTTTATCGGTATTACGCTTTAAGTAGATATGGATAATTTTAATTATTCACAAATTTACATGTGGTAGATATATGTGTTGTAACGTTTCGCAATTTTACTTTTCTATTTACAAGAAGTTAGAGTCTCAGCGAACGCTGACGTAATGCACGTCGGTCGACCAGCGGCTAGATACTGTCGCTACTCGTCTCCGCGAAAATTCGGCGCAATTCCGTCATAGTTACATTAGTAATGTGAGCTATGGTTTTATCCAGCTGAAAACATATTTTGAAACGTACCGCATACGTTAATTCATTACATAATGGACCTAAATTGTGACGTATGTATCTGGCATTGCTGTTTATTTCTTAAAAAGAATGTTCATAATTACGCTGAACGTTTAAGCGGTTGGTGCTTGTGTGATTTCAAATTGTCATAGGTCACTATTTGGTGAGAATAACTTTAGCTTAATCATAAAACAAGATAATAAATGATGCAACACTCGATACTCAAAGCCATTAGTGATATCTTCAACGTAATACAGATAGGATGATGTCAAAATTTTATTCACTTTTCCAATAAAAATGAGTTGTAGATTGCATCGGGCCGCTACCGCTAAAGAGAAGAGTACGTTGTTGATTGTATGGGTGTGCTCTTGCTGAAACAAGGTGCTCGTAGGCCTTGGATGTATAAGAAATAGTGCCCGAACGCTCTTAGATTCTTACGCAGGCTACCTGGCAGCAGTATATATGCTGTACATATAGGAGCAACCAAAAGATGAGGGTGAACAAAATTGATATTATGAAGTCGAGATGCAATAAGTCTTTATAATTCTTCTTTACATATTTTAATAAACGCAATATACAATTATTTCACAACAGAGAATGCTATATATGTACGATTTGAAATAACTAACAAAATATTCTTTTACATTACAATACAGATTGAATAGTTTAGATATAACTGCATTCATGTATACAATTTTCGAAACGGCTGGAGTATTGCACCATCTTCGTCATAATAACGAAAATAAATTCTTTAAAATAGAATTTCACCAGAATCTCTTCTTGGATTTCAGCCTCACAGCAGTCTTAAGTCACGCAAAATGTTACTTAAAGATGAAAATCTAAGCATAGGGCGTTTATCATAATAGAATAACTTAACCTTTAATCTTGGTTTTGTTAGGCTATAAAAACCTATTGGAATTTAACTTATATTATGCTACTGAAAATCGCAATATACTAATTTCCGCTGCTAATTTACAAATCCTCGGACACAGTTCACAGTTTAAAGAACTAAAAAAGCTAAAGAAGTCCTTGTCATTATACGTACATTACACCACTGCAGTATGTAAAATATAAATTAATTTTAACTATTACTTTGGAGTTAAATTTCCTGGATTTGCGGAATGGGGCAACAGAAAATCTTTAATTTGTGTTGAATCATTTCCACTTAGAGTTTCTGAATACTCATTTCTTAATAATGCAATATTTTCCACATACTAGGGACAGTATGTCTCCTTGTTCTATACATCGCTACTCTACTTAACGTATGCCTGGACAAACAGTGGCATTAGCGTTAGGTCTTAACCGCTGGTCGGTCGACGTTCGTTGTTTACCATAAGACCTTGAAAAAATTACCTCCCATATTCATTACAAATCTTTCAGTTTTTTTTTTCAATGTTTCACCTGGGTGTAACAAATCCTGTTACAACTAAGGTTGAATTTCTCTTAACAATGGGGTCTCCTGGTATTCCACAGTTGTCCACCGTTAAACTTCATAATAATTTTAAGCACAAAGTAATTATGCACGTGACATATTGTCCGGAACATAGTATTCTTGGGACATTTTGAGCAGCACATTTATTCATTTCTTCGACCGTATGCGTATTAAAATATATAGTTAGGATATAATTCGAATAAAAATCTGATACATTTACACGTAGATACTAGGTATGACAAAATCTCTACCCTAGAATGAACAAAATTCAACCAATATTTTGGAAGATGGACAAACGAATACAAACAGATGACGAGATATAAACTATTTTAAAATATTAAGGATGCGAGAACCGTGTAATTTCGTATATATCTCCACATATTCTTTCAGTATTAGAATTATTTTCACATTTGTTACAGAAGAAAAATGTAAGTAAACCAAATTAATTAAATAAAAGGGTAAATGTGTTATGAAATCATGAGGAGCGTAATTCTTACTACGTTAAGATTCTTAATTTCATAATAGCAAAGGAATATAAATTGCCGCCCCCCCCCTAATAAGTGTCGAGTAGGAAGAAGTGCAAATTTGATGAAACTGCGAGTTATTTGTCACTGCACTCTGGCTTATTAATTTTATCTCGAAACAGACTGGAAGTTCCTTAATGAAGAAACTTGCAAACTTGAAATGATTACTGGTTATTTCACGGTAATGTATTAAATTTTTACTTCAGCTTTTTTGTTCCTGTTTTATTTTATGTTTTCTCTTCTCAACAATAATCATAGTTTCTACAAAGATTGAAGGAAAAATTGTCTTCCATGATAATTTAATTAATTAGGAAGTGACCACAAAACGAGACTTTTTTAATATTACATTGATAACTAGGGAAGATAAGAAAAGAGAAGAAAGAAATAAGTTAATCTTGTTATTGTCTTTCTTTTGTTACCAATGGCAACGGTTCATTGAAAATTACAAAAGTAACTCAATGGCATTAATATGACTACGTCATACTCTTTTGACCAATAAAATGGTACGGAACGACGTGTTTCAACCAATCATGGCTGCTTATCCTACAATTTTCATCATCTCCCTATCATTTATTTTGTATCACCTCCCTAGCATTTGTTTCTTTGTTTGCTAACATTTTACTTTCAGTAATTGTACTTTTTAAAATGATTCATGTTTATTTCATCATTCTTAATTAAAAATTGTCTATAATTTATCTTGTTTATATTACTTAGGTTATGTTATAGCTTCTGCTGTAAGAGATTATGAACAGTCACGTATCGGAGATTGTTTAATATAAATTGATTACTGAAGTGGAATGCAACTGTATTAATAAAAATTAAACTGAATTAACAAAGCCTTCCTGACTAGTAATCGTCCAAAAAGTTCAATGAAGATTACATAGTTGACACAATTGGTAACAAGAGAACAGCTCATCAAAACACAATACTGCCATCTAGCGGAACATTTGTAATGGTGAGATGATACAATAATACATTTTCAAGACAATGTAGTGAATATTTTAGTAAGTCAATTAATATTTTATTATATTAGAATACTTTATTTCTTCTAATCTTTATACACTTTCTTATAATCGTGTAGCCTAATAGTCAATTAAATCCCACTCGAGTTTCGATTTTCTGCAAATAGGCCCTAAATCAAAACCTCTAGTGAGATTATTGTAGACAAAATTTGCAATAGAACTTAAAAGAAAAGAGATACCAAAATATAATTACATTAATATATTATAGAATGTGCTAAAAGTTGTTTAGTTTACACACGAACAAGAATTCACACACGCTCAGAAAGTATCTAAAATAAATACATTAGAAGTGAACAATGCGATGAAGAGTCAAATACAACAATTTCTAACGATAAAGACAATATCGTTTAGCGTTACGCTGAAACATCATAAAATGAATATTTTATATTTACTAAATTTTTAACAAATATTGCATATCTTTCACTAGCTGAGTATGTTGTGTTCGAATTCATCTGCGTTCATAACAAAGTTTTTTTTTTGGGGTTATTTTACGACGCTGTATCAACATCTAGGTTATTTAGCGTCTGAATGAAATGAAGGTGATAATGTCGGTGAAATGAGTCCGGGGTCCAGCACCGAAAGTTACCCAGCATCTGCTCATATAGGGTTGAGGGAAAACCCCGGAAAAAAACCTCAACCAGGTAACTTGCCCCGACCGGGATTCGAACCCGGGCCACCTGGTTTCGCGGCCAGACGCCATAACGAAGTTAGTTAATGCGTTTTCTCTTTCCGAAAATATTGTGGACCTGATCAATGAGAAGCAAAATTCAGAATTGATATTCTAATCCAAACTTTTATACTCCACTGAAAAATTACGAGTAATTGATCCACCATTTGAGAATGGTTAGTCTATAATGATAATACCGTAGTTATACGTCACACACATAAGAATCAGTTCGTTACTAAAAATATAAACACTAAAATTTATTACTCTACTTTAAGGAACATAAGTGTTTCAGTTTACAATTTGCATTGATAAACCTAGAACCATGGTCAGTTCTCAATTTTTTTTAAATAATATAAAATAATAAAGATTGTTGATGTACTAATTGTTTACAGTATTTATTAGCGGAAATTTTGAAAATAAACTGCTTAAGAGGTACTTGACGTTTTTCTCCAAAACAATTTAAGAAATGTGAAATTAAAAAGCTGCAAAAAACCTTTGCCAACCTTGTTAAAATCATACTTCTTTACGGTTTATCATAAAACAGCTCAAACAATAATTTCTGCGGTTATATAATTAAATAAATTCATCCAAATTATCTCATTCTAATAACAAGGGCTGGGTCTCCAGAGCCTTTCACAGATCCATAATTGCTTAGACTTTTATCACCTCTTTTCTAGTCATTGTACATTCCTTCGCACCTTTGATTGACACTTCAACATGTTTTGTGGATAAGTTTATCACTTACTTTTGAGAATTTTAAAAATAACAATATAAACGTATTTACACGTATACTGACATTATTTATGATATCATACTTAAACACTTCTACACCTAAGTACTTGTCGCCCGCTTCAGTTATACATGCATCATCATATCACAATCCCTACACACGCACGCAAAATAGCCGCATACTAGCCATACCAACACATAAGACATAATCGTATTCATCATCATATACTATCTCGCTATCGCATTTTTGTGGAGTACTCAATTCAGTGACATCAAAAACTGTCGTAATTTAACAGTATTCAAAAACAAACTTATTAAGCATTTTCTAGTAATCTAATTTATTGCAAAGTTTCGAAATTGTTACTTTTTTATTTCTCCTGGTACTTATATAATGAGTACTTATTTCTAGATGTTTAGTCAATATATTGCATTAGTACTTTTTGTGCCTATTGTGATCTTATCTTTCTACTTGTATTTTCCTTGATTTTTTTTTCATTTGTGCTTTTCATACTGTATTTGTAACTTTATTTAATGTATCTTATATTCACTTTTTCAATCTGCATTTGTTTTTTTGTGTATGCTTATTTGTATTGTGGTGGTGGGATAGAAAAGGCCTGATGGCCTTAACTCCGCCAAATTAAATAAATAGATAGATAGATAGATAGATAGATAGATAGATAGATAGATAGATAGATAGATAGATAGATAGATAGATAGATAGATAGATAGATAGATAGATAGATAGATAGATAGATAGATAGATAGATAGATAGATAGATAGATATATAGATATATAGATAGATAGATAGATAGATAGATAGATAGATAGATAGATAGATAGATAGATAGATAGATAGATAGATAGATAGATAGATAGATAGATAGATAGATAGATAGATAGATAGATAGATAGATAGATAGATAGATAGATAGATAGATAGATAGATAGATAGATAGATAGATAGATAGATAGATAGATAGATAGATAGATAGGACAGATACGACAGATTAGGTAGATAGATAGATAGATAGATAGATAGATAGATAGATAGATAGATAGATAGATAGATAGATAGATAGATAGATAGATAGATAGATAGATAGATAGATAGACAGACAGACAGACAGACAGACAGACAGACAAATAAATAAATAAATAAATGAGAACAATTATTACAATACCCGAAACCATGAATGGTCTAACCTACAACAAGTAGTGGTTTCTGGCCTGCTTGTAGGTTTTCCCAACCAACATCTTCATTGTATTATTTTAACTGAATCGAGGTTGAATTGTTACTTCCCCCAACAGTATTTTAGCACTTCAATTAACTCTCATTGAGCAGCTATTCGTTTAAAAGTGACACAACACTAGTTTTCATTCAGTTCAGTGACGTGTGGCAATTGCTCTGCCACCCAGCTGACGTTCGAAACTCTCACTTGTTTCCCGTGCGCGCACATCTAGCGTAGCAATTTCATAAACGGAGTCGTTAATCTGTCTACGGTGAATGATGGTGGCAGTCGGTGTACAACCTAATAACTGATCGTACATAGTTATGTTTTAATCGTTAATTATAAATAAATAAATAAATAAATAAATAAATAAATAAATAAATAAATAAATAAATAAATAAACACAATTACAAAACCCTTCATCATATTTCGTTACTGCTTTCTTTCTTTCTTTCTTTCTTTATTTCTTTCTTTCTGGGTCAAGTATTAGCCTATATGTTGTATGGTTTGAGTGCCGTTTTCAGAATTCACGATATTCTATTCTAATTATGAACTGTGTTATAAAACCCTTAAAACTTACCAAGGTCTCGGATTGCCTCTTCTGGTTATGGTTTCCGACAACACCTGTTAACAAAACGAGAAATATATTACATTGATGAGTATATATAATATATTATTATATGTAAGACAAGCATCACTAATCAAAATGTTTTATTTAATATTTCAGAGAAACTTGGAGAAAACAAACTCAATTATCTGGTTGGGTTTGTCCGATGTTTTCTCCAACTGTAAAGTGAATGTTAGATATCTCGTGGCAAATTCTCGGCCTTATGTCGCTATCACCAATTTCATCGACGCTAAATAACCTAGTAATTTTAAATGTTATTAAATAACCGACTAAAAATTTTATACTAATAGTAGATTATAAATAAGTAGGAGCCGGATGTTTATGGCCTAAAAATTTCCAAAAAAAAAAGATCTATAAAATTCTCCTAAAATTCTCTGAAAATGACCTAAGACAGTAAAATATGGCCTACTGAAAATGATCAATTTTGCCCTATCTATGGTGTAATTACTCCTATTATCTACTTCCTAAGCAACTGTATTGTAAAATAAAGTTTCGCGGTGGAATTATTGTATTACCTACACTGAAATAATAATTTATCACTAGGTAGCTTCTATTAAAACAATACGAAAAAATTAATAACTAAACATAGGCCTACCACAATTACCATTGCAATACACCATCATAGTAATCTTCAAGTTATTAGAAGATAAATGTCGGCGGTTGTAAGTCAATACTGTTTTATACTTAAAGGAACTTCTTTCTGATTCCACAGATGTAATGGGAGCATATTTAATAACACTATGTGACTGGCTGTTACATTCGCCTCAAAAATGTCAATTCTGAAGTCATCTCTTGACAAAATATAGGCTGTTTGGCATAATGTCTTATATCCTTTATTTTTATCAAATGTAGATTTTATTTTCTGCATCACTGTGTCCCCAATGTCACCTTTTACTTTTTTTCGTATACAATCGTCATCGTTTTCTTATTAATTCTACCAACTTGTCATGGAACTTTCTTCTAGGCGGGTTATGATTTCTGAATAAAATGAAAAAATTGTTTTAATGCAAATCAATTTACCATCCTTTTCAGTAACAGAAAATAGATTCTGTGCACTCCCTACTGATTTATCTGCTCTACAAAACTACTTACTATTTCTCTCACTATCTGAAAATTGCCACAATGGTATATACATATAGTCAGCCACGTACTCCAGTGTGTTAAAACGGGGCATTGACTTTGAAACATTTATTTCGGAACAGGACTTTCAAAAATATATTTTTTTTTTACTGTGAAAATCAATCTATCTACTTCTAAAAATTTTGATCTCACCTACTCCTCGACTCATGGGCCAGACATGCACATTCTTACTGTAAAATGATTTGATAGATTTCGCTCTGTTAGAAAGGGGAGCACGTTTTCATGTTGTACTCCATTATGCCATAGTAAACACATGGACTTATCAAACAATTTGCATATCTGAGTGTGGATAATCACGTCCAAAACCTCTGAGGTTAGAAGAAAAATTTGTCAGGGATTATTTGTTTCTAGGGTCCCTAACACTACATTAGCTAAGTTATCTGAAGGTAATATGGCCACCTTAATTTGAAATAATTTTTTTCATTTCAAGTTCATGTGTTTGCATGAACTCTGATTCTTTCTGCATAGATAAACATTAATTTAAGACTTTTCTTTAAACCAGAGTGCATGGTTTTTTAAATTTTGAAAAACCTTACAATATGCAAGTAATACTGTATGTCCATATGAAAGTAATATGGCCAGAACAAAGAAAATTAATTATTTTGGAAAGAAAACATTTATTGGTGATTAAGGAACGGTTGTTCTGTATGATTGAGAAACTTGGAATTTCACTTTGAGAGAGGAATAGAGATTAAGGGTATTTGAGAATAAGGTTCTTAGGAAAATATTTGGGGCTAAGAAGGATGAAGTTACAGGAGAATGGAGAAAGTTACACAACGCAGAACTGCACGCATTGTATTCTTCACCTGACATAATTAGACACATTAAATCCAGATATACTTCAGGATAGAATGGTTATTAGAGGAGAAAAATTCGCTCCGGCGACGAGGATCGAACGCGGGTCCTTGGTCTACTACGTACCAAGCGCTCTAACCACTGAGTTACGACACTACCTTACTTACTTACTTACAAATGGCTTTTAAGGAACCCGAAGGTTCATTGCCGCCCTCACATAAGCCCGCCAGCGGTCCCTCTCCTGTGCAAGATTAATCCAGTCTCTATCATCATACCCCACCTCCCTCAAATCCATTTTAATATTATCCTCCCATCTACGTCTCGGCCTCCCTAAAGGTCTTTTTCCCTCCGGTCTCCCAACTAACACTCTATATGCATTTCTGGATTCGCCCATACGTGCTACATGCCCTGCCCATCTCAAACGTCTGGATTTAATGTTCCTAATTATGTCAGGTGAAGAATACGACACTACCATAACAGATAAATTCTGTAGAACCAAAAATTAATCTTTACGTAGATTCTTCGCCCAACAGTGCATATACTGTGGAATCCCGGCCACCAAGTCACTCAATTGAGTGCGCTTCTTGTACAATGGCAGTTGACTCAATATATGTCAACATGTATGTCGAACATGGAGTAAGGCCACAAAGTGAAAAAACACTAGAGGAGGGGGATTCGATCCGGTGCTATGGATTGAACTCCGGCGTAGGTCAGTGGTTAGAGCGCTTGATACGCAGAACCAAGGACCCGGTTCGATCCCCTGGTGTCGGAATGAATTTTTCTCCTCTAATAACCATTGTTACCGTAACAGGTAAATTCTGGTAGACCTAAAATTAATCTTTACTTAGATTCAGGATAGAAGTTAGGAAAGAGCCGATGCAGGCAATATGTTCATCGATATAATATCTTAGTTCAGTCTTATTCCGCCTGATGCCTAGCGGGAAAGCAGGGTATATGCTGGCAGGAGACTGGGAAGAAGTGCAGACTGTCCTGCTCGTTTCTCCGTGTCGACAAGTTGTGAAGTATTTCCAGGACACTGACTTACAGGGGCTTAACTCTGCGTCTCGCGTTGCATTCAGAACACGATTGTAGGAGCAGTTTCTTGGACGAAGTAATGTAACACTGTTTTAAGGTCTACTTTTTTAGCTCATATATTTTTCATTTCAGATTATAAAAAGGAAGAAAACTTTATGTTATTTTCACACAAACACAGCCGAACACATATAATTATTTAGTTAACACTTTCATAGTAAGGCAGACTATATAAAACCCAAATGAAGTTTTACAAAATAAATAATTGAAAGACATGAAATAGCTCTAACATAATTTATTTTAAATAAACTAAGCATTCATTTTTCAATTATACTTTATTACAAAGTTAATTTAATTTTTGTTTTGCATTTCGTTCTTTAAAATACTTATGACATTATAAAATTAATAAGAGACTTCAACTGTTTACCATATTATTACTTATTGAACTTCCTGAAGAGTAATACAGTTTCAAGGAATACAGATTACATATATAACCTAAAAGAGCATAATTCTTCACGTCCTTACTTATTCATAGGATACTTTCACTTTAAGAAAACGTAAGGAATCTACATTGAACATATTTTAAAGAAAGGTATTCGGAATTATATTTGGAATATTTCAAAATAATATTAGACGAGAATGGAAAATTACAAAAAATAAAGACATGAGTAACCCATTGGCAAAAGTCGTTAAATCCACTTGAAATTCTTTTGACTAGAGCAAAAAACTTGTACAGTTTTTCTCATTCAAGGTATTAAAAAGATCTTTTTTTAAAAAAGGATAAAATTATTTTTATTAGTTAATAAAAGTTATATAATATAGCATGAGAAATGCATTTAAATAGTTTTGAGGCTGGACAAATGATTTAGCCGATTTTGGAACTGAGTGTCGGTCATTTTATTTTCTGTACAGATGCAAATACAGCAAAGTCTTGGGCTTAGCTATGAAATTAAACATAATTTTATATTCGGAATATGTATGGTAAGTCTTTCTTGTGTTAAATTTTAACGTACCTTGTTCACATGTGTCGACCTATTTTGGGTCATCTTCAGAACTCAATTTCAAACACTTATACTCTTTGACTTTACACTACGAACGCACCCACACAGGAAAAAAGAGGCGCCAACAACGCCCAATTCTGAAGATGACCCAAAATAGGTCGAAACATGTTAACAAGGTACGTTAAAATGTAACACAAGAAAGACTTATCATACATATTCCGAAGTGATACAGTGTTAAAAGTTGTGTAATCAAGATGTATAATTTTGTAGTTTGAAGAATTTTATTACCCTATTGATATACACAAAATTACATATTATTGTGTCGGTATATTACAAAACACCACTTTCAGTTGTTCACAGAAAAAAATACAATGTCTTTTTCTTATTTTAATCAGGTGTTTCTAGTTTAATGAAAAGAAACGGAAAATTCAAACATTATTGTTATGGGGAGTCTCACTATATGACTTTCACCCTCTATCATCCCATTAATATCCTCATCCATCATCTTTCTGAAAGTAAAACTGATCAATTAGAGAAGAATAATCAGAAAAGTAACAGATAGTCTTTAAAAAGGCAGATACAATAAATTAATGAACTCGAAGTTGTTGAAAGAAAACTCTTATATTAATAATACACAGTTGCTTTCCAGTGTAGTCAAAATATTATTTTCTCCTATTCAAGCATTTATAAATTCCACATTATTTTACTTTAATTAAAATTAATTTCATTAATGGTTATTAAAAAGGATGTATGTAGCTATAGTACGTTTGCAACTTGAAGTTTGAGGTTGCCATTTTGTTGTAATGATATATCTGTTTTTGCAATTTTAAATCTGTCTGATCGATGGATATAACTTCAATTGCAATTAACTACAGTAAGGATTTAACTTCTCTTGCAACTTGACTTACTTTTCTTCCTCAATTTTATGTGGTTTGTGATTGTTGTATGTGTATAGAATGTTCATTTCGTAACTAAGGAGCAAAAAACTCTAGGTGTGTCAAAATCTCTCTCTCTCTCGCTCTCTCTTTTTTTTTTTTTTTTTTTTTTGCTTTTGCCAATGGCCTACTAAAATGTATAATTCACATAAGCATACAGATAAATAATGTATAAATAAACCGTGTTTGAAATATTTAGATTACAGGGAAAATGTTGCGAGCAATATGCGTAATTGATTGAAGAAAAAAAGGTTTATTTGGAGAGAATAATTTTACACAATATTTGTTCTGTGGCGAATGTTCTCAAGACTTGTAAAGGTATTTTTATTATTAATATCAACATTACATTATTACTTACTTACAAATGACTTTTAATGAACCAGGAGGTTCATTGCCACCCTTAAATAACTCCGCCATCAGTCCTTATCCTGAGCAAGATTAATCCAGTCCATAGCATCATACCCAACCCTCCCTCTTATCCATTTTAACATTATCCTCCCATCTACGTCTCGGCTTTTCCAAAAGGGTTTTTCCCCTCAGGTCTTTCAACTAATACTCTACATACATTCCTAGATTCACACATACGTGCTACATGCCTCTCCCATCTTAAACATCGACAACAAATTAAAAACAAAATAAATATGGAAAATGCCTGTTATTACTCGGTTGAGAAGCTTTTGTCATTAAGTCTAATTTCATAAAAGCTGAAAGTCAGAATTTATAAAACAGTTATATTACCGGTTGTTTTATATGGCTGTGAAAGCTGTGAAACTTGGACTCTCACTTGAGAAAAGAACAGTGATTAAGGGTGTTCGAGAATAAGGTGTTTAAGAAAATGTATGGGGCTATGAGGGATGAAGTTACAGGAGAATGGAGGGAGTTACACAACGCAGAACTGCACGCATTATGATCTTCACCTAGTCCTAATAATAATAATAATAATAATAATAATAATAATAATAATAATAATAATAATAATAATAATAATAATAATTATTATTATTATTATGAATCAGTGTTTTATTTCCGTATTCAGAACCATTGTTTCCCCAGTTCTTTAATTTTCTTTTAAACATTGTATTGTCAACTTCATGTCTTTATTTAGAGATACGCGCTTTTCAAACTTCATGTTGGTAAAATTTTTCAGTGCTGAAAAGTTGTCAACAATGGTTAGGTGTATCTGCCACGAATAGCTTTCTAACGCTTCTGTTATTTCTACCAGCCCACTGTTTCTATTTTGCTATTTTTTATTAGTGTATTTGTATCAGTGATATTTCATTGTTTGTGTAAAATTTCTTCTCTCTCTTTGATTTCACTGGTAAGTAAGTAAGTAAGTAAGTAAGTAAGTAAGTAAGTAAGTAAGTAAGTAAGTAAGAGTGAAATTGGAACTCATTCCTCAATTTTTTTATTAGAATGTTAAAGTGATAAAATATTTGCAGACATGCATGTTTCTAAAAAATATCTAATTAGTAATTATAATATTGTAATTACAGAACTGCGCGATTTATATTTAGAAAATACCAATAACTGGCATAAAAATACATACATGTTTTACAGTACAATGCACAACATAACTTACCATCTAGCACAGAGGAAAATATATTGAAAAATGTGGCGTCCGTCAATCACAACAGTCGCTGAGCTCAGTTTCAAATGCTGAATATAAAGCCACATTTATGCATTGCGGTTACGGGAAATTATATATTAAATTAACAACCAAATGAAATGTGTCATGGTAAACTGTATTTTCTGTACTGTACGATAAAACTTCTTGTAACAAAATATCGTTCACTTCAATATCATTGCCTTCAACTTCACCATAGCAGTAATATAATTAATAATAATAATAATAATAATAATAATAATAATAGTAATAATGATAATAATAATGCTGAAACTGGTCAGGAAGAGAAAAAAGAATGACTGGCACAGTCACTGGTTACAAAGAAACTGCATACAAGGGTGCAATGGGAGAAATGGTGAACGTGAGAACAGTCCGAATCATAGGAAGATATCAGATGATAGATAACATTAAGGTATATGGATCGTATGCACAGTCAAAGAGGATGGTGAAAAATAGGTGAATGATGGATTTGCAGTGAAATACCTGCCCTTTTAATAGAAAACTGTGACGAATGAATGAAAAGAAATAATAATAATAATAATAATAATAATAATAATAATAATAATAATAATAATAATAATAATTATAATAATAATTGACAATAAAAGAGATTTGTCATAATCTTCAGTCTCACTAAAGGCTTTACCAATAACCAAAAATGTATTTAAAAATAGGCTTGAGGACTTTACTAATACACGGTATTATATTATACACACTATTTAAAGGGTGTAATTGATATGTTATTTGAAGTGTTCTATCAGTGAGGAAGTGTGTTGTGTCAGTGAAGTGTGTAATGTTAGTGAAGTCTATTGTGTAAGTGAAGTGTGTTTGTGTCAGTGAAGTGGCTGTGCAAAGTATTTGAACAGTGAAATGGTTTTGAAGTGTTAGTGAAATCAGGATAGGATCAGTGCAGTGAGTGAGTTGACAGCGAAATAAGTGTAATGCCGAAAGGTACTTGTGCAGGAATAAACCTGTCACACTCGTAGGTCTTAGTTCGAACTTAGGATTAAGATAAAAATTAGATTTACTTTAAATGTTATGTTAAGTGATCATGCTTAATTTAATTTAGGATGCTCCTTATTATTATTATTATTATTATTATTATTATTATTATTATTATTATTTTATTATTATTATTATTATTATTATTTATTATCATTATTAATTATTGTTTTTCTATTGGTTGTGTTTATTATTAATTGTCATTATTGAGTGTAATTAGTTACCACTGCCACCGGGTATATACCCATTTGCAGTGTGAATATATAGGCTACACATACACACATAGGCCTACAGGAAGATAATTTTCTCGGAACAGAAACTCGAAAAGAAACCAGAGAAGTGGAACAAAATTAGACAATTTTTTGTTATTTATTTCAGTTTTGTTTCCTTCAGTAAAGTGTTAACAAATATTAACAATAATGTTATTAATCAGAAAATACAATAACCCAAATAATTAGGTACACGTCCATTTGTTGTGGAGAAGACTTTACTCTGTGAGGTTTATGCTCTGGCATCCACAGCAACTGGTATAGGAACAGTATTAATAGAAAATGTGATCCTCATATCGATGGCCCAGAACCATGCTGTTCCAAGTCCATTTTAATATATATATATATATATATATATATATATATATATATATATATATATATATATATATATATTTTTTTTTTCAGGAGAGCTATTTTAAGCTCCTGACATTCAAAGCTTCATGAAACAATTTGGAATAGCTTCATAGCAACCTTATGGAGAGGAATATTTAAAATTTTGTTCGATTCATATATGCAGACAAGAACTGAAACACAATGAAACACAGATTTCTTTATTATAAGTTGGACTTAGAACAGTCTGGTTCTCAGCTATCGATAGCTTGAATCTATCCATAAGTTAGAATCGTTTCCTGCAAGATAGTTGTACTGTGCTTGGTGTGTCCGTCTACAGCCTATACGTAAGATAATGTTGACGCTGTTGGACAAACACGAGGCCGATACTCGGCTGAAGTTTACCCACGCCTCATTAGCACCATGTCATTATAAACTTGGTTGTGGGAGTGCTTACCAACACTAGCCTCAAACAGGTGAGGCTGCAATGACAACACTTCCGCGGGTTATCAGCGAGTAAAATACAAAGTTTTGCTTGTGCGGAACATTGAGGACCTGCAAGAGACAGAAAACTAGGGCTTCCATGTCTGACATGGAAATGGAATAAAGTCATGTGGTCAGTACCACAGTTTACTACGGGAAGAGCCCTGTACTTAATTTTATGGGAAGCTAACTGGAATTCGGTGCCATTGTGTACGTCGCAACTACATGAAATATCCCGCCTACTTCTGGATTGAATCCGAAATTAGTACAGCGCGTTGATTGTTTGTCTACCTATACAACAGCGGTGACCAAAACTCGAGCTGCAGTGATTACATGCAACAGACAGCCTATGAAGTAAGGAGACGGAGGAAAGGTACTTGGCATGAAAACTACAACCAGTGGTGGTTCCTGTACTAGCACTTTGATCAATCCCGCGGATAAAAATCTCAGGATTTGCTGTATCAGTAATGTTACTGCTGTCATCAAGAGCCAGTGAATAATATACAACTTTTCTTGCTTCTTTTTTTAAAGTTCCTCTTGAATATAATCAGGAATTTTCTAAATTCTTCTCTCAATACTTGGTCGTAGTTTTTCAAAATTGAAAATTTCTTATGGGAAAGTTATTTGAGATATTGTAATCATTATTCTTTTGAGAAATTCTGTTCTACTAAAAGGCTTTAGAGCACGAGATATTTAAAACCCCATTAGGTAGCTGACTTCTTTACATTTATTTATCTCGTCTCTCTCTTCCTGGCTAAGATTTAAGACAGTCAATTCCTGGCGTTTAACAGTTCGTTGGCACATAATATTGAATCAGTTTTTCTACAATATTATTATTAAATTAATAATTAATAAATACAGTAGTTACCCTCATCTACAGATTAAGAAGATTAAAATTGAGATAAAACCTAATAATTTTATCCCTCTAGGGAGAAGATGTAAAAATATCAATATTCATGCACGTACAGAAGAATTATAGAAACATATACTTAGTGGTCAATAATAATAATAATAATAATAATAATAATAATAATAATAATAATAATAATAATAATAATAATAATTTCTCCGACAGAACTACAAAAAGATTCTTTCATTCTTTACGAAACCACCTCTTACTGCTTGTATAGACAGAGTTTGTAGAGCGACATGATACCGCCACTGCTTGCCTTCAATCCGCGAATGAAACACACAGCAATGTACAGGAAACTCCTCGTACCCGTTTGAATGTCTGTGATTAAACGATATAATCACGACACCCGCTTTGGTCACCGCTGCTATACTGTAAGATCCTCTCCTTTCCGGGAGTAGTGCTGGAGCCAGATTTCTGACTTCGGGAGAAGATTAGAGTGAGAAGAGCTTGATCAAATAGGCAACTCTCTTTCCTTGTGGCCGACATAATTGAAATTGTTATGGCTACAGCTGGGAAGTTAGTACCAAAACTGTTAAGTTGTGTGAGCTTAGACTGTACAGGGTGTTGAAAAAATATCTAATATTTTAGGAGGTGCTAGTATGCATCAAAACAAGGAAATAATGTCTAATAAACATGGGTCCTACAACATATACTTTGTGAGATGTGAATACTTGTTCACAGGAGGTGCTCACTGTGACTTCCATTCATGGCAATGCATTTCTCTGCCCTACAATACAGTAGACTACCAGATAATCATACTGTAGTTGACACCCTGGCATGGAATACTGATACGTCGCAAGGAATATTGAAAACAAAAGTCTGGTTGCGGATAGGAGCGGGATTCAGCAGAAATGGTGTTGTGGATTTTGGTAATTAGCATGTGTAGGCTGATGAAAAACCCCATGCAGTTGAAGAAACAAGGCATGAGCACCGATTGCCAATCAACAGATGGGCAGGCGTTCTTGGTGATAGATTAATAGGGCCATACGTGCTACCACAAAGATTAACTGGGGCTCGTTATCAGGACTTTCTTATTAGCGTATTACCTTTCTTGCTGGAGTATGTGCCATGTCAGCAAAGAATACAGATGTGGTTCATGCACGATGGCACAACAGCACATTTTCGCCGCAATGTGCGTGAACACCTGACGCTAACACTTCAGGACCACTGGATTGATCGGGGAGGCCTCAGACCTTGGCCTGCTCGTTTCCCGAACGTAATACCCCTAGACTTTTGGTTATGGTAAATTTCAAAGAAGAAGGGTAGAGGAATGCATTTCCATGAATGGACGTCACATTGAGCACCTACTATTTACAAGTGTTCAGATCTCAGAAAGTATGTGTTGTAGGACCAAATTTTATTAGACAATATTTCCTTGTTTTGATGCCTACTAGCACAACCTAAAATACTGGATACTTTTTTTAACACCCTGTATCTCTACCTAGTGAAAAGTAGTAGAGCGTCTCTCGGAGTCAGTGAAGCAGAATGACTATACCATACAGCCGGGTGGTAATCAAACATGTTCTCCAATCGTCCACAGCCTTAGAGCAAGAAAATAATATGAAAAGCAATAATTTGTAATTATAAAGTTCGTAAATCCTAATTTAAATTAATTTATACATACATATAAAAATAACATACAAAGTATACAATAAAATTATGATTCTAGAGTCTTTATAGCAAAAACCAATGAACATTTTTATTTTAAGAAAAGAACTACTCATTTTGGGTTCAGAAAAAAAAAAACAAAACAATATTTGTATTGTGAAAATATACGTTCTACGTCACAAGACGTTACTGGAGGAAATCTGAAATATGATACAGTATTTATTACTATCATCAGGAAAACAACTACTTTGTGAATCTAATAATTTATCTCGCATGTGGCAGATGATATTAAACCCATAATTGTTTTCAAGAACATTTTTCGTTTCTACTGTAATGGCAGCTAGAAAGTTGTTATTGTAATTCCGACATTGAACTTGGACTGTAACGCAACCGAATGCATAGCAGCACGAGACGTCGACATTTAACGAAGAATAATCTGGGAAAAAAATGAACGTGTAACACACTCCTGTTTGCTTAATTATTTAATAACAGATTAGTTTACTTTTTTGGATTCATGCATAATATTAACATTACATAAATAATACAATAATAACAGAATCATCATCATCATCATCATCATCATCATCATCATCATCATCATCATCATCTGCATTACGGTATGGACCATAAGATCCGTTCCACTCCAATCAAATCAAAACTGGTCCCGCCATCTTTTTGTGGGTCTTCTTGGGTTTCTTCTCCCACGGGGGTGATCGGAGACTTTGAGTAAGATAATGTCCCCTAAAGAGATTACCAACCTCTTGTAGGGTAAGATCATGATGGGGTTACCATCTCAGAGCACATGATCATTACTCCCTGTGTACTAGCCCCATCAGGAGGGTTGCCTCTTCCGCCAGTTTCGCCATGCTGAAGGTCTACTTCTCTGCCGATTCTGCCGTTGAGGTCTTCGCTGTAACCCTAGCAAGGAGCCCTTACAAGGTACTATCAGCCGAAGCCAGCTGAACCAAGGTTTCTTTACAAGGTGTTACTCCTTCCCCTCCTCCTTTTTCATCAGGGCTTGGGACCGGCATTGTCGGAGCTAATAACGGAATAGCTCACTTTATTCAGAACCTAAAATGTTAATACAAATTAACAGTATTCCTTAAACTATTCACGACTCTACACAGCTCCACAGAATGCCACTATGCGTTGTTTATGTGAACATACTGTGTATCATCTGTAGCGAACGGGAGCAGGGCGAGGCGCGGGTGATATCTATACTCCTCGCTATACTCAACTGAAATCTATTGCTTTGGTACGAACTTCCTAGCTCTGGTTATGATGGTAGATTTTTAATTTTTACTCGTCAAGCATCATCATCTCGTCGTCGTCATCATCATCATCATCATCATCATCATCATCATCATCATCATCATCATCATCATCATGTAGCTTCCAAAGAGTTGGGCCATAGATTGATCCGTTCCGGTCTCATATTCGAGGTCGAAAATTCTCTTCAATGGTCTGCCAGGGCATCTTGTATCCGTCAGGGATGTAATTTTTTTATAAATCTAGGATATCTGTTGCGGGGCATCCTATTGACATGTTGCATCTATTTTGATTTGTAATTTAAAATTTGTTCAAAGGCTGATGTTATTGTCATTCTTCCAAAATTTCTATATTTGTTTTGTAGTCGTTCTATATTAAACTACCGGTCAAAAGTTTTCGATCACCTATCACAATTATGGATTTGTGGTTAAAACAGGGGTTTCGTTTTGAATATTCTATCATATCATATAGCTAGAGAGAGAAAATATTTATTTTGTTGGTCTATTTAGTTTTTCCGATGCGTTTGTACATTGAAATAAAGTAAAAGTTTTATTATAGTTGTTTTCAAAGCTTATCGTAAACTTTTGACCGGTAGTGTATAACCTGCTGTTCTCAAATATTTCATGTACGCCGCAGTTATTCTTGATTTGTCTTTCACCTTGATTGTCCAGTTCTCACAACCGTATAGTAAAGTCGGAAGAGCCAATACACGTATTTTATATAACCTTATCCAGTTTTAGGTCCCGCGCCGTGGCGTCGCGGTCTAAGGCATCCCGCCTAGAACTCGCGTTACGGAATGCACGTTGGTTCGAGTACTCATGCGGAAAGAAATTTTCTCATGAAATTGCGGCCAGTGTATGGGACCGGTGCCCATCCAGCATCGTGATGCACTTGGGGAGCTATGGCATGTAGCGAAAATTCGGTTTCGCAAACCAGCTATAACGGCTGGGGGAGATTATCGTGCTAACCACACGATACCTCCATTCTGGTTGGATGATCGTCCACCTCTGCTTCGGCATGTGGACGTGAAGCCAGCAGCCGGCTGGTCGGTCTTGGCCCTTCATGGGCTGTAGCCGCATGACATTTTTTAAATCCAGTTTTAGTTAAAGTATGTTTCGATTTAAACACATTGTTAATTATACCAGTAACGTTTATGAAAATGTTTAAATTATGATTAATTTGTTACAAACGTCAGTAGTGACTGACACTATATTGCTCAAAAACTAACATCAAAACAGGAATAAATACACAGAAGTCAAAACTTAATGAATATTTAACCGATAAAAAACATGAAAATGTCACTTTATGAGGTACGAAGTTAAAATAAATAAAGTAGCTTAACTATAAATTCCACATTGTTAAAATTGTTATTCACGAAGAGTAAGAAGTGACGTGACATTAGACAGGTGGTTTAGCTTGGCTTTCCGAGGGCCCGACTCCATACGAATCCTTGCACTTAGGGTTGCTTTGAACCACTGTGCACCCAAAATATGCAATGTGATACTTAGCAGTTCATTTTCTATGGTGCACGGATGGCAACACCAAAGCGGAGACAAAAACAACTGAAGTTTTGGCGCGTCACCTCTACATGAGACTCTTGCATGAATGACGGAGAATAGTCGCCATTGGAGGAAAAAATGCTGACAAGTAGGTATTCCTGCCTTAGGCCGGACAGAGTCAGGCTCCAACCTCAAACACAAGTACCTGTTAAGCCCCGGAGTCCAGAGCCCTGCCTATATTATTAGTACTAGAAACCACTACACTAATGGTCTTACTAATAAAAACTCATATACAATATAGTCGTTTAACTGTCTTATTCTTACACAATGAATAGCTCGTTTATAAGTTGTGTGTAAATTACTTACTAATAATCACTACATACGTCGTGCATAACAGTACAAATGTTACACAGCCACGTTATATGGGCAGTTTCGTAATGAAGTTTGAATATGAATTTGAAAAGGTATACACATTTAATAGAATTATTCAATAATTCGAATTGTCCAATGTCCAATTAACCAACCTTTATTGTCTTTATATCGTCAATTCATGTCCAGTGAAAAAAGTCAAGAAATTGCTAAACAAATATGCACCAACTAAAGCAACGATTGAAGTATTGAACAAATTATATAGCAAGTCCTCCTAAATTTTGGGTTTACATTCAAAATTTGTGTGTAGCGTGTGGGGCAGAGGAGTGAGCAAGAGATATCGGTGTTTGGACACTATTCCACAAGAGCCCTCTGCAGACCAGAACCAGTCGTGAAATATTCTAGTAATTGTATTAACCACACAAAATCATTAATAATTATATGGAAGTTTACTTTTATAATAAAACGTATGTTTAAATACATGACAAATAAATAAACTGCTAGTTCACAGAACTAACGGCTTCAGCAGTTGGATATCTGGTTCTAATGAGTGCATTGATTCTATAATTAACATGGAGGCATGAGATGATTATTCTTTCTGTCATTACAATTCAATCTGTCTCCACCCTGCCTGATTGAGTGTTGATTTACTTTTTATGGCGCTCACAGCCTCAAAGAATCTTCATACCTAGATTTTTTCATTTTCTCGTTAGGCTAGGAAATATGACGCATTTATGTTTGTATAGAGCGATTTATTTTAAACATTTGGAAGCATTTTCTTCATATTAGTGCTTCTGAGTTAATTTAAACAAAAATGATGCTAATGAAACATCATTTTTACAAATGTATTAAAGATTGTTAAAAAATTACAAATGGTATACTACTCGACATACATTTTAAATATTGTCTTGAAATTTTAAGAAATTTTCAGGCTTTATTTAATTGTCTGCTATAAATCAAATTGGCCTATATAAAATGTAATATATTTTGATCAGTTTCCTCTGTTACAGAATTTGAGAATTCATACTTGCTACAATATTATGCTTTTAGTTTCTATCATCCACTGCTTTCACTGAGATGTTCCTATAAATCTACAGTTCAATTTGCACATTTACGTTAAAAGAACTGATGCGAGAACTTTCATGGATAACGGCAAAATACTAAACGTCTAATTTAATGTACTTAATAATTAATGACACAATTACAGCACTTCAAAACTACGTGGCCTTTATTAAAGCTTTACGCTTCGTCACACACTATTTTTCCACCGAGTTCACCCAATTGATCGCCTCGAAATAAACTCTTTGTTACTACACTCATCTGATTTGTAACCTGTGAACGTTTGAAAACCTAGTGCAAAACAAAATATGTAGGCCTACACAGTTTTACGTCAGGGTCATTCCATATCAAATCAACAAGGCGCTCAACCCGACCGATTCAGATTTCTTTCAAATTTTGAGGGTTTGTTTTACCTGCCGCGCTAACTAATACTGCCGAGTTTCATATGTCCTGTGCTTTTCGTTTTCTGTCAGTGGCGTTTCAAACATGAAGAAAAATCATATTTTTGTAAGCACGCCGCTTCAATTAAAATTATATATCTCAACAACGACTCCAGATAAATTTACAAAAATTGGGTGATACATTCTTAATATGCGATAGTTTTTATTGCTTATATTGTTTTCTGCATATATTCAATTACACTAAAAAAAAACATGGTGAAAAAATTTTCATATATTCATATTTAAAAATGCAGGGGTTCTATTTTAAGGAAAAAAAATATATAGTACGCCTCAGTTAGTGATATAATGAACTGATAAGTTTCAACTTGGAAGCATCATAGGTTACAAAGATAAAAATTGTTATGTCACTGCAAGTATAAGCTAACCGTATAAGTCGCGATAATTATGTCCCACACATTCGTTGTATTTAATTATATTTGATCATATTCTTGAATTTCGCTATGTAATTTAACATGTAGTACATAATTCGAATTTTTAAAATTATTACTTCAAATAAATTATTGTCACATGGATTTTGTTAAACCTGAAGTTCTGTAAGAAATGCTTACCTTTCATTGCTGAGATGAAATAGCCTGATTATCTTTCCAGACAGGATGCTGCATTGTTTCAGCTGCATTTTAAAACTGCTTAGCAAGTATAATACCCATCCTAAACAGCAGGACTGTATGAAACTTGTGTACCAGGCACTGCGGTGGATTTTGCAAATCGAAGAGCAAGCATTTTTTCCTCTTCAGTATAGCTTTTTTCAGTCACATAAACGGTATTAATGTTTGGGAGATGATGCCTTGTCCAGTCGTACAATTCCCTAGGTGTAGTTATTTGTTTATCGGATGGTCTCTGCAAACTAGCACAAGCCGCAAACCTTTTAAGTGTCCCACCTACAACGTCGCATGCTCTTTTGTCATGCGATATGCAAAAATAATGCAATTCTGTTGGAAATCCAAAATCTTCTTCATGTAATGTGAGGTTCAGGAAATTTTTTCCTATTTTTATACTGAGCAGAGAATCCTTCGGAGAAATGCATAATTTTTGTGGTGAATTATAGATGTTTGTTTTAATGGCTCCATTAGATATTTTTGAAACAGATTTACAGCTGTAGTGTCATATTTCGGGCAGTGTGAAATTATTACCAGATTTTTAATAGAGATTGTATCGGATGACGATTCGTTATAATATATTACGAAAGTATGAAGGTTGTGTGCACATTAGTCCTGTGATATGACTGAATTCATCTTAGATTACGAAATAATAGTTTTCAGCGAAGTCGCATAACACAACAAGCTGGCATGGCTGTAGAAATGATTTCATATCACGTAGAAAATTACTTTGTTCAGATGATATAAATGAGGGAGTCAGTAAATCACCAAGTTTCTCCAAGAGACAGTCGAAAAATTTGTCTGTGGGTTTCATTATGGTCTCAAGCGTTCATAGGTCAGTCGTCACCTACTGCTAGTAGGTCACTGATTCACTGAAGTTTTATACGAAACATTTCTCTAAACCCTCTCTTATTTTCAATGGTTCAGGACATTCTGTGCATTTCCTGAACAAAAAAATTATATGAGAAAGATTGCACACAATAGTAGCCAAGAAATGTTAAGTTGGAAGGTATAAAGAATTTTTTTTTGAAATCCACGTAGACCTGAAACTTTAATAAATTGCTTCCGGCATAAGTTTTACATTCTGATAAGGACACAAACACAGACAGTATAGTTCCACTAACTCCAGCTAGAATACAATTTCTTGGTCAGGGTTAGAATTTTTAAACACTGCATATAATTAATTTCTGCTCATGTGATTTACTCCCTGATTCTTTAATCAGAACAAATATTTCTTACCAGGCATCATTCTGCTTATCTCGTCAGAACAACAGAATTCTATAACTTTACCGGCAACAGCCGCGAGCAAGGATTTTCCAGGTTTCGGATTTGGTGAACAGAAAATTCCCTTTCCCTTTGCCAGGACTTTTGCTTTCCGAATTATGTGTTCGAAAGCTGAAAGAAACTCTTTTTTTATATTATTTACGCTCCAGCTTTTAGGTAGTAGTGTTAAAATGGTGATTTTCTCACTTTTACCTGAATTTTGAAAATTTTCCTGCAACTGAAACAAAATTTCAGAATCAGAAAGGTCCTGGTTCCTCGGCGTCTTTAATATCGAAGACTTTATCTTTTACAATATTTGCAAATTTCTGTCTCTTATATTTCTCTTGTTGTAGCCTTTCTTGTTTAATGAGGAACATACCTTGGTCAAAAAGACTTGTATTTAATGAACTTACATTTGCTGTAGAGTCGACGTATTCTTCATTACTAGGGACATTATGAGGATTCTGCGTAATAGCATCACATTATATTTTCATTTATTTGCGACACATAGCGCACACCTTTTGTTCCTGTTTTAAATCAGGAAATACATGAAGCATCCACGATATAACAATTCTTAAATTTTTCCTCTAATTACAATGCCCTGATTTCTCGAAGGGATTGCAGCAAACATAGGCCTATAACTTAAAACGCGACTCCATTACATGCACAAAACTACCACATACTACAAAAACTAACGACACTGCACTTGAAACAGATCGCACGTTTTGTATAAACTGAAGACTGTATAAACTGCCACTCTTGACGGCCTGACAGATCGATGACGCAGCTTATCAGACAAGTACGAACTCGTGCGCATGCAGTGTTGGTGTAAGACGGGTTTAAGTGCTACAAACCAATACATTGATATATTTTTTTACTGATATTCCTGAAACGTTTCCAAAATGAAACTTACACCAAGGGGAGAATACTCTTACCTCTATAACATACATTTTTCGCGAAATAATTTATGTCCCGCATTTATAGATATTCAATGTTAAAATATGTTTCACGTGACTATTCAATAAAGAATTCATTGTTTTGATTCAAACCTATTTTTATTGAAACGTATGATCCATTAGCTTTAAAATAAGCCCAAGTTTAAGATTCTACCTCAATTAGAAGAGAAGTTATGAATTATTTTTGTTGAAATAGTATGCGACATTTTTACATTTTTTCTTGTATTGACAGAATTTCTGTATGGATATCGTGCATTATTGAGGGCTAAAATTTTACATAATTAATTAACTTAAGATTCTTTACCATCCCACCAAATTTAATGAAAATCTGAGGTGGTCGGGTTGAAAAGTCCACTTTTTTGTGTTGATTTGACATGGAATGGCCCGTCAAACAAATTAGGTTATTTAGCGTTTGAATGATATGAAGGTGATATTGCCAGTGAAATGAGTCCGGAGTCCAGCACCGAAAGTTATACGAATTTGCTCATAGTGTGTTGAGGAAGAATCCCGGAAAAACCTCAACCAGGTAACATACTCCGACAGAGAATCGAACCCGGGCCACCTGGTTTCGCGGCAGACACGCTAACCGTTACTCCACAGGTGAGTCATTCCATGTCAAATCGAACACCTACGAAACATGACAACTTAATATTTGCTCCAATTTTTTAATATATTCTATTGATGAAATTAAATAACCCATGTGTAATTTTTTCGGGCTGACACAATTATTTAGTCATTTATTAAATGTTACATTTTCCGTAAATTTGGATGCAACGTATTATGAAAATGGTTATACTGAAGATTCTATAAATAGTAGAAATTTCGTATTTATATCATTTTAAAGTGCAATAATTGCAGTATTATATACTAATTTTTAGTGTTCAATCAAAATATAAAATGGGCCCCTTTTAGGTGGTTGTATTTTTTAAATACGTTTTCATATATCAGGGACTTATTTCTAAAAATGGGAAAAAATATCATTACATTCCTTGAAATGTTTTACGTAGAACTGCGTTGGTTTTAGAATTCTATTCGAATCAGAAGTCGCTGTGCAAATAATTTACTGATGGTGTGTTCGGGTCGGAAGGCTCGGATTGAGTGAGACCGCGCGCCGGAGCATACAGCTGCGATAGCTGCAGCGAGAGTGAATAATACATTCATTATCAATGGTGCGGTGTTATTTTACGTAAATAAACAGATAACCTCTAGTTCTAAAAGCACGTAATGTCCCTTCAACACTTAGCAGTTTCCCTTTAATTTATCTAACAATAATTCCTAAGTCTTTCGAAGTAGGTATCGTGTTGTGTTGTGTGCATGTCAAATCAAACACCTGTATACGAAACGTGACCATTTAGTATTTGGTTAAATCTTCTAAAATATGCTGTGCAGATCAAAATAAGAGGTCTGTAATTTTTTCTGGGATCATACTTTAAAATTTTACTATTTATACTCTTTCAATTATATGACAAATTCATCCACGACGCAGTATGAAAATGCTCATTGTTAAGATTCTATGCATCATAGACGTTGAGTGTTGGTGCCATCTGAAATGTGAAGAAATGAACTATTATATTAATTCTTTTAAGTATAAGTTGAAATACAAATGGGGTAGTTTTAGAGGGTCACTTTTTAAACATAACTTAATATATTTTTTTATAACAGCTTACTTTAAAAACGCAAAAAAATATACGTACAATCTATTATATTTTACACAGAACTACGTTGGTTTCAGATAGATTTCGAGTAAGAAATAACTTTAAAAATAATTTTTTGAAGATGTGTTCGCGGTGCGCCAGTGGTGCTACGCATACTGTACCGAGTGACAAGAATCTGACCTTGGACCTTGGTAAGGCGAGCATGTTGAAAGGGTGTGAAAGAGTGTTATTAGCTTGCAAGGCGCCCTCCAGCAACCCCAACAGTTTCTGTATCAACAAACGATCCAGTTGAGACTCTGTAAGATCAGAAGTGTGTTGTATTGCTGTAATCATGAGTGACGTGGTAAAACTAAGTTACAGTTACTGTTTTAATCCGTTCAAACTGCCTAATCACAGAAAAAGAAATAAAATATTAATGCGTGTGACCTCTGCAATGCTTGTGAAACTGAAAATGCAAGACGTAAACTTGTCATCTGATCTGAAAGTGTGTAAAAGTGCAGTGTTAAAATTTCAAAACTTCCTAAAAACAAAGTGTAAGTGAATTGCGTGCGCCTGGTACTAGTGATGTGAACGTGATAATAGAAAGTGTGAAGAGTGATACCCCTATCTCATCTTCTGGTAGTTCAGTCAGTATCGTAGACGTAGACGTAGAGGAACAAAATGAGAGCTTAGTGACGATTGGAGAATCGCCAATAAAGAAGAGAAAATTATCTAAAAAAAATATCCAAAACAAAAAATGCAGAAAGTTACAAATACACTTAAACATAAAATATTTCATTTCACAGAAGACTCAACTTTAGCTGAAAATTCAAATAATTCCGATATAATACAGAAACTGATAGACTCCTTCCATGAAACAGACGATAGAAATCTCAAAATACAAATATTAACCATTTTTGAAAGTTGGTCCTACAGTAAAATTCAACAGCATTTTAATGTCACCACTCACATGATACGAACTTCTAAACAAGTAGCAGCAGAACAGGGGATTTTGGCTACTCCTAATCCTAAAGCCTGAAAAAGTTTGGGAACATTTATAGTAGAGAAGGTTGTTCAATTTTATAATTCTGATGATGTGAGCAGGGTTATGGCTGGTAAAAACAATTTTGTTTCAGTTAAAGAAGATGGAAATAGAGTTCACAAACAGAAAAGATTAATACTATGAATCTTAAGGAAACATACCAGTGTTTCCAAGAGCAATATCCGGACAGCAAAATAGGGTACGGTAGTTGATTAGTTTTAAAAGTCCAGTGTTGTGTAAACCGTAGTTATTTTTACAAGTGTATATTTTACAAAAACAATATTTAAATACAGTACTGTGTTATGTAAATTACGTAAAAGAGTGATATTTTGACCGTGGAACAGTGTAAAGTGGTCACACGACTCTCATCCGGAGCTGCACCTGCACATCATCTTGCAACAGTACTTATGCAGCCCGCGACCTCAAGATGCGCAGCTTGGTGAATCATTTAATTATTCTTCAACGGCTCGAAGTAGAGTTCTTATTTTTTTAAGGGCGGTTAAAATAATTTCAAGGTATTTAAGGATTTTTTTCTGTAATTTTAAAGTAAGTCGCTGCCATTAAAACATATTTTTATACATTTAAATGTTTTTTTAAAACAAAGTTAACAAACTTATATTTTTATATTATTATACGAAGAATAAAGTGCGTACTGTCACCTTCAAATTGAGACAAAGAGCAAATCTCTGTGATGATTATTAGTGGAGATAATCACGTTTAAAAATAATGATGCGCGACCTATTTCAGAATCTTTGATAACACATATCTACTACAATAATCGATATAGAGAACAATAATAAAACCCGTATTTATTTTTTCATTCCATAGAATGTGTAAAATTTGTTTTATCTAAATCGGAGACATGAAAGTCAATTCCAGGCTAAATTTGTGCGATTTGATGTGGAATGACTCAGGTGTGGACTTCACAGTCTTAGAAACAGCCTCTGTATTGGAGAAATACTGTCTTCAACATCCACTACCGTTCATCGAACAAAAGTATAGGAGTCCAATGGTTGAAGATAAGAATTTTATGTAGTTTCTTGTAAGACACTATCCAATGTGTGTATTCTGTTCTCTTGTCAAATTGCTATATGGACGTTTAACAAAGAACACGTTTGTTGTTACTTTGGTCGTGGAGTGGAGAAGTTATTTTCTTGAATATCGTCGCATTGCGAGGTGAATTTATCGTATGGTGGTGCTCCTGGATGTTCACAAATATTACTTTGTTAGATTACTGCAGTAAAATGACGATCCGATTTTGATATGTCCTTTAAACGACCGCCTATATCACTCACTCATCTAACCCGCCTCACAATGTTCATATCGACTGTCTATGTTCCACAAAATTCCAATCGAATTTCAATAGACGCAATATACTCCCCTATTAGGAACGGGATCGTACATCGCTATTCGAAATGAAAATGGATGTCGCACTCAATTTTTCTGCTTTAGTAAGAAGTCAGTGGTTATCCCTATGATCTCATACATAACGTACGACAATAACAACCATCAGGTTCATTCGTTTTATTGGCTGCTTCTCACTAAGGTCTAGTAGCTCAATTTCTGCCAGATCCGTGGCTATTGTGTTGACTAAGCCACTGTCGGTTAGGTTTATAACAATATTGTAATCTGTTGTTATCATTCCACTATTGTTCCACTATCGCCACAATTTTTATCGTTTTTAACGTTAAATAACGTATAACACTTTGATGAAAGGTTATGACAAGTTCCAATGTATATTGAGGATCACGTAAGAACAGTTCCTAAAAGAATAATATGACCGTCTCTTCAGTGTTGCCAACCAATACCAGATATCACCAAAAAGGATAAAGTCACAATGCCATGTACAATAATAATAATAATAATAATAATAATAATAATAATAATAATAATAATAATATACTATTAACATTAAAGATGTCTTGCTTATTTTAAACATCTCATCTTTATATTGGGAGGTGTTCTCTAAATGGTTCAATAATTTGTGAAAGAGTAGGCCTATATTTTTCTCCTAGACCTCTCGCACATTATGTTGGAAATTAGTAGATTTATATGATCCAATATTAGTAGGCTATTTTATCTGACAACATGAAATTCAATGCTTTGACGAAGCAGTTTATGATTCACGAGACCCAATCTAAAAATGCATTTTGTTTGATCACATGAAATGATTGCTACAAACTCCGAAAACCGAGTGCCACTTGGAAAAGAATGCTTAAGAACACTTACTTGCGTCTAATAATTTTGCTATTCTAGTTATAATTGCTGTCTCCGTGCGCATTTTCTATCGATCACCCAAGTGCATGTATCAAGCATATGTTTTATTTATTTACACTTTTCTGACTATAATTTGAATTGTAACCACAACGCAACGCAACACATAAAGTAACTCTTATGTATTAATATAATACTGATATTAATTAATTATTAGTATTTTCGAATTTCACTAGCTTCCAGTAATCGGCTCAGAAATCTAGAACAATTTGATTTTTCAAAATTTTCACTGCCGACAACAGCTGTTCCTGCTGCCAACGTAAGTTAGAAAATCTCTACCAGTTATAGTATTTGACAGTATCGAAATTCGAAACGAAGTTGGCAAAAGAAAATTCAACCATGAAACTAGAAAATCACCATAATCCACTAGCATATGTACTAATAGGGGTAAAAATGGTTAGGTTTCACCGTTACGGTATTAAGTAAGCAGATAGCCTACAACCCCATATGTAAATGGAAGTGTAAATAGAGAGCTTTCCATCCATGCAATTTCTTCTATAGTATCATAATTATGCCCTTTTAGCAAATACATGCAGAGGATATTGTAGGCGATGTGCGCGATAGGCTGGAAAATGCATCCAAGAAGTCTTACGTCGATCATTTCAGTAGATAAGACACAGTTACTCGACATTGTCAAAGGGCATTAAAGGAAACAAAACTTCGGCCTCATAAAATAACTTCAGTACAGCAGCTATAGCAATCTCTTAAGGCAAAGAAAATTCGATTCTGTTGGTGGTTTCAAGATCTCATTGAGAATAACCCAAGAGTATTAGGCATCACGTGTTTCACGGATGAGGGGGCTGATTCCATTTGTCGAGATGTAAAATATCTAATTCATGAATCCAAATTGCGTGCAGTAGAAGTGGAAGTACAGTATGGTGTGTCATATTTCGTTTAAGGATTATTATGAGACTAATTTATTACAGGATACGAATAACACTAATGCATACATGAAGATATTCACGGACTTTTTGGAGACACTTGATGACGTGGAACTAATTCAAGGATGTTTTCAGCAAGTTGTAAGTATCTACTATCCACCAGAATAGTCAATGAAAACAATATCCAGTTATTTTGATAACTGAATCATCTCTGTTAATCTATGGTCACCACGTTCGCCCAGCTTTGATTTTTTTCTTGTGGGACTGTTGTACAGATGTTAATAAACAATTCCCAGTTCCTAATCATTTCATTCTTAAGTTCCTATGTGAAAAAAAAAACAATAGTTGCGTTGACATAAAAAACGGGACTTGTCATCAATTTTGGAATATCTGAGTTAAGATTGCTCCCATATTGTAGGAATAACACTAGATTGTTTAATGTAAATATGAAAGTTGTCACTTTCGTGGAACATTATAGAATTCTATCGTTAAGTTGGAAAACAGAACTTGTCAAATTAATATTTTCTCTTTTTCTAGCAAAGTATTCCAGTGTTCTACGCGCTTCGACATTTATTGTTATGCAAAATGACTCAGCATCAAAATATTTTGGGAGTGAACTGTGTGACAGTAAAGATGACTCAATTGAGTAGTGTGTTACTCAGGTAACAAGTTGTTTACAAATATAATTTTGTGCTTTAATGTTTATATAACAATAGTAATATAATATAATACTAAGAATGTTTATAATTTTCAATGTACTTACCATTTGTTACAAAAGTCTGTTCCTTTATATACAAAATGATGATGTCAGCAGTTTTAAAACCCACATGTTCCGGTTTCTAAATAAATAACTCTTTGTGGGACAAGTAGATGTGGTCAAGTATAAGATAACAATACCAAACACAAGGATTTTGCAAGTACAATGGAATTTGTGAAGTTTTTAAATAATTTTTTTTTAAATGACACCCGCAGTGCCTCAGTGGTAACTGCATTCTAACTTTGTATATGCAGATCCTTAGCTAATGATTCTGTCCGTTTATTTCCAAACGTACCAGCATGTCCTCTAACCCAAGAGAGGCAAATGTAGCCATGTTATTCCAATGTATATTTCCAACAATCTAGGGTGACTATAGTGTATATTAAGCATCCAGCCAAAACGCAAACATCAGTATAACCCAGTATTGTTTGATGTAATCTACATAACTTAATGGTTGGTATCTCTCATCGAAGGTTTCCAGCCAAAACAGAAACATCAGTATAACCCAGTAGTGTTTGATGTAATCTAGATAACTTAATGGTGGGTATCTCTCATCGAAGGTTTCCAGCCAAAACAGAAAACATCAGTATAACCCAGTAGTGTTTGATGTAATCTAGATAACTTAATGGTGGGTATCTCTCATCGCAGGTTTCCAGCCAAAACAGAAACATCAGTATAACCCAGTAGTGTTTTTTATGAAATCTAGATAACTTAATGGTGGGTATCTCTCATCGAAGGTTTCCAGCCAAAACAGAAAACATCAGTATAACCCAGTAGTGTTTGATGTAATCTAGATAACTTAATGGTGGGTATCTCTCATCGCAGGTTTCCAGCCAAAACAGAAACATCAGTATAACCCAGTAGTGTTTTTTATGAAATCTAGATAACTTAATGGTGGGTATCTCTCATCGAAGGTTTCCAGCCAAAACAGAAATATCAGTATAACCCAGTAGTGTTTGATGTAATCTAGATAACTTAATGGTGGATATCTCTCATCGAAGGTTTCCAGCCAAAACAGAAACATCAGTATAACCCAGTAGTGTTTGATGTAATCTAGATAACTTAATGGTGGGTATCTCTCATCGAAGGTTTCCAGCTAAAACAGAAACATCAGTATAACCCGGTAGTGTTTGATGTAATCTTGATAACTTAATGGTGGGTATCTCTCATCGAAGGTTTCCAGCCAAAACAGAAACATTAATATAACCCAGTAGTGTTTGATGTAATCTAGATAACTTAATGGTGGGTATCTCTCATCGAAGGTTTCCAGCCAAAACAGAAACATCAGTATAACCCAGCAGTGTTTGATGTAATCTAGATAACTTAATATTGGGTATCTCTCATCGAAGGTTTCAATAAAGAATTCAATACATTAAAACTGTTGGCGCTTGAAATGGCAACCAATAAGTTCCATTCCTTTATCCATATTGAATGAATATCGACGGAAGTTACAGTCGACTTAAGATCAAATATGGAATTAAGTTTAATAATGACGAAGATGATGTGAATACCTTCGTCATTACATTAATTTCCCAGTTTGTACCAGTACGTTGCAGATGTCACAAAGAGGCGAGGGAAGGCAACCTGCTAGACACAGTCCTTTTTACTTATCTTAATGTACGAAATGAAGTGAAAAAAGAAACAGGTTATTGAATCTCTATATTTCAAAGAGAGCGGAGGAAAGAAGACTGGGGTCGTGAGCCACTTTGCACCCCAACCACCCCAACCTAATTACCGTCAGCGTGTATACGCCACTTACTGGCAGAGAGATCTTCAAACGTGACAATTCAATTTCTGTAACAATTTTCTCCTTTTATTTTCTTTCTTTATTTCCCAGCGCTTTATCTTTTGATTGCTGTAGAATTTTTTCTTAAAAAAATGTTCGTATCTTAGCACAGTTTCGAGACACAAATGAATGTAAGGCAGACATCTTCTAGAGGTCAGTGGCGTAATTGGTTTAACTCGGTGGACAGAGATCAAATCGCAGATGAATACGAAAATAATATTTTTGTTTACGAAACTTGAAAATTTATTATAGATTAACATCTTACAAACCAACGGCGTAACTCAGGCCGCAAACAGAACAAAGGAGATACAAGGAAAGCAAGAGGAAGACAAGAAGAAGACAAGGAGAATAAGGAAAAGATAAGAATAACAGGACAGGGGGATACAAGGAAAGAAAGGGAGAGAAGAAGAAACAGATGAAGACAAGGAGAACAAGGGAAAGACAAGAAATAACACAACAGGGGGATACAAGGAGAGCGAGGGAGAGACAAGAAGAAAAAGATGAAGACAAGGAGAACAAGGGAAAGACAAGAAGTAACAGAACAGGGGGATATAAGGAGAGCGAGGGAGAGACAAGAAAAAAATGAAAACAAGGAGAACAAGGGAAAGAGAATAATAACAGGACAAAGGGATACCAGGAGAGCGAGGGAGAGACAAGAAGAAGAAGATAAAGACGAGGAGATAAGGTAAAACCAAGAATAACAGAAGAGGAAGACAAGAAGAAAGTGAAGGAGAAAAAGATGAAGACAAAGAAAAGAAAGAGAAACAAAACAATGGAAATACAAGGAAAAGAAAGAGAAGACAAGGACTGCAAGGAGAATAGGAGAGAAAAGGGAAGATAAGCAAAAGAAGTTGAAGACAAAGAGAAGGGGAAGACACGGAGAACAAGACGAACAGTACCTGGGAAATACGAAGAAAACAGAGGGATATAAGAACAACAATGGGAATAAAAGTAGAGCAAGGATGAACGAGGTATTACGATGGTGTAAACAAAGATAAATAATTCACCTAATTTTATCATTACGAGGATCATTCAGAAGTTTTTCATGATACACTCCTACATCTCCATATTGAATAATAGCCTGTGGTACCTATGTTTTATAATGGCGCTCGAAATGGAACTTTATACTAGAGGTAAAAACATTCCCATTCTGGGCCCCATTTTCTACCTCCAAAAATAAATATTAATTTTTTTTTACAACTGTGACTCTGAGCGTCGTTTAATATATCTTATGTTAGCCATACAGTAACAACTAAAATATAATTATATTTATATACACAATCGATTGATTATAGTATATTAGCTGATTTAAATGCTGTAATCGATATTAGTCCATCACTGACTTTAACGAGACAAGAAGAGCACTTAGGGCACATTAACAGACATTCTTAGCGCAGACTTCCGGTGGATGATCAGTGAACTAATATTTTTCGTATTCATAAACCAGTGTTAGCGATATGATATGAATCCTGTACAAGTAACTAGTCGATAGCTGGGGTTAGTTTAGCATGCTCGTAGCGCGGGCTAGCGAAATATCTATGAACAGGACCCTTAGAGGTTAGGCAATCTTTAGAACAATGTACAGGAAAAAGCACTGAATGCATTCGGTGAAAATACACACGAACACTTATATTTGGATTATATCAATGGTGAAAATCAACGACGTCATCGGAAATCGAACCAGCGACCTTCTAGCTTGCAGCATAATACCTTACCACGACGCTGGAGCATGTCCTCAAGTATTTAATATCACTCAACTACATGCTACAAGACGTAATAGTCATGAGTAGGGAACTAATTTCTAGATGCTGTAAAAGAGAACTTTAGAACTTTATAAGATCCAATTTGGACTTCTAGAAGTTTACAAAAAATTAACAGTTAATCATTTTAATTTTAGTAAATAGTCATGCTGATTGGTCAGTTTCATTTCGCATAACGGCGTCGGCGCGGAAAACTTTATTTGTAAGCTCTCGCCTAACCTGACAAACTACCACCCCTTTTATGCTAAGATGGACTTTTCCAAACGAACTCCGGTTCCAGGAAATTAGGTAAATTCTTCTTCTCTCTCCTTCTAAAACCAATTCCGAATCTCATCCGTGGACATCAATGATGTCACGCTGCAGCGGAATATGAACAAAACTGCTGGAAGATTCAATGGCTATCATGGCGCCTGTACAAGTTATTATTGTGCTACGCTAGCAAGATTTTGCGAAATTTCCATACTGTCATCTCGCTCAAAGAAAAGAGAGCATAAACAATTTATTTCTTGAACCAGTAGTAATAACTGGTCCGTTGACATGTTTGTTCATAAGCCATTAACATATTTTTTTTTACGTTATGCTAATTATAAACAATACAGCAGAACTAAAGCAGAACACACGGCCATGACACAACAGTGCACGATGTCATTCGTCTGCTAATTCCCGCCCTATGCAAGAACCAACCAAATTCACTGATGGCGGCTAATGTAAACTGCCACCCCCTCTGCAAACTGATGGAACCGGTGCGACACCGGTGGAGCATCAGTGACGTCATCGTTGAAATTCGGAACACAGTGATGCCATCAGATTGCTCAGCCCTGAGATTCGGAATACGCTCAATATGAAAGGAACTTGCCAAACCAGTTTTGTCTGTAGATTTTCGCTGCTTACTCCGGTTTACTCTATCGACATTTCACTATTCCTCCATTAATCTTCATACTGCTGCACTGTAGACCTCGTGCCATGGTACACCAAAAGCAAATAATCTACAATTGCGACGCTTTCTTCCAAACAGGGGACACTGAGATGAATTACATAAGCAATATTATGTTTTAATAGGCTATATCATAAATGTATGATCGGACCCCATAGTTTTATTTCCTTTCCGAAGGAAACTAACGTATTTAAAATTTTATCTCCCAAGAATACGAACTGCAATTAATGCTGTTTGAACTTCCTATACTTTAAACCAAACACAAACTTGATATTAATTAGACCAATACGGATGATATTTGTGGAACGGCGTTCATAACGCAACGTTCACCATTAGTAGGTAAAGTTGCCTGTTTCCGTGATACCCCTAATCCCGTGATACTTTTTAAAAATTGAATGTTAGTCAAAGCTTTGCCGTTCGACCATAGCGCCAGACATCTTTCTCGAAAGAGTGCATCTTTCGCCTGCTTTCGAGACATCGGTGAACTTCATAGCAATATACCCAATCCTGTAACATTCAGTGGAAAAAACGTATCACGGAATTAGGAGTATCACGGAATTAGGCAACTTTACCCTACCTTTTTTAGATAACAGATGGAATAGACCGTTCTTTTCATTCTCTATTCGATAACGTGTTCTATTTCTTATATTTCTAAAGCAAAACATATCCACCCACTGCCATGAATCAAATAATATGAAACATGTCCTCGTCAGCCAATGAGAAGGCTCCATAGCAGCTCTCTGCTTTCTTTCTAATCAAAATGAAGTATGATAAGGATTCTGTTGTTGTTGGAGACAAAAATTGTGGATTCCGAAAGAAGAGAGTAGAGTCCTAAACATTCTAAGGTTAGAGTTTTTATTAGGAAAAAGATTCACACTAAGAGAGCGAAGTGTTTCTATGATCTTCTGAAAAATAAAACATTTACAGACACACCCAGTCTTTGCTTTGGCAACCTCTGCCCAATTTATCTATTCAAGAACCATACTATAACAGGCAAATTGGATTTTACTATATTTATATCTTAGATATGGAAAAATACTCCGTAATTTGACTTCTTTTTATGTTTGGACAGAATAAAAATGTATACGATTGCACTAAAAATATTTGTCCCTGTTCTAATTTTGTAATTTTTAATGCGTCTAATATGTATCAGTCAATAACATATTGTAGAATGCTTATGAACGGAACCAAAATGTGTAAGACTGCACTATAAATATTTGCCCGTATTATAATTTTATAATTTTTCGTATATATACATATACACATTTAGATCTTCTTCTTTTTCTTCTTCTTCTTTTTCTTCTTCTTCTTTTTCTTCTTCTTCTTCTTCTTCTTCTTCTTCTTCTTCTTCTCCTTCTCCTTCACGGTTTTTAGACCATTTTAGCCTGTTCCGGCTCCAAAATCTTGTTGTGTCCATCTCTTCTTTGGTCGTCCTGGGTTTCTATGTCCTTGGGGTCTGTAGTTGTATGATGCTTGGGGTATCTTGTTTACTGAGATTCTTTCCAAGTGTTGTTTCCAATTGGTTCTATATTCTGTTATTGTTTTATTTAATTCTTCTATTTTTTAACTCTTGTGTTATTTAATTATCCAGTCATGTGTATCCCGTTATAGACATTTAGATAAATGGTTTAAATAATATTAAATAATTCAGTCGTAAAATAATAGGGTAAATTAGGGTCTGTTGGATAGTCGGGCATATTGGATACTTTGTACTTTAACGTGTTACCTCGCCACTTGTGGGCACCACATTCTGCTAGAAGTCAATGACGGAAGTAGCCCCACTCGTGGCTACTTCCGTCATTGACTTCTAGCAGAATGTGGTGCCCACAAGTGGCGAGGTAACACGTTAAAGTACAAAGTATCCAATATGCCCGACTGTCCAACAGACCCTAATTTACACGATGTCCAAATATTTCTTACAAAAAGCAACGCGTCCGTGTTATATTTCATTATAAATCACACAACAAATCTTAATTTCATTGTATGCGTATACAACAGATTTTTTGAACACAAAACAACACATTAGAGTTTAAAAGCAAATAGTTTTGTAGTCTAGTTTAGTAATAAAATGTTTTTCGTCTTTCCTGAAAAATCGTTTATGATGGAAATGTTGCATTTTGAACGCCAGTTTCACATTTATTAATTACGATCACACTAATGTTTCTAATTTACTATTTTTAAAAATCTTATTCACAAACCAACTCTTCTAACGTAACAAAAACGTTCGGTATTTTTAGCAAACTTTATCCTTTCTAACACTTTCAAAGCCTGTACAAAGCCTTCTCTCTAATCTGGTAAAAGGAAACCGTTTTTTGTGAACTTAATATCACTTTATAATTGGAACATGGTGTAACAGTTTTTAAGCTTTAGCTCCCTTATACTGCCCACATGTCGGCACGCCACTGATTATCTGGTTAGAGATCGGAAGTGTGAGAGCTCGTCACAAAGGTATGGGCATAATTGAATCTCTACTCTGGCAGCCACTTTTAAAAGGTTCTAAAAGCGGGGGAGAACATTTGTAAAAATGAACTCGGGATGAAAGTCAGAGAGGGAAGAGTTGATTCTACATGGTAAACTGTACGACAGAGCCACTGCATTATGCAGTTGATAATGACCCCGGGACAGAGGTCAGGTGTTTGGTTCAGGAAGGAAGCGACACAGCAAAATGACCCTACAATACCTCTTTGGTGTTGAGACAATTTAGAGACTTTAGATGCGGCATCCTCTTTATAAATTTGTCGTGAGATAACACCCGGATTAATAATGAGTAAGTATTCTACAAAGTATTGTATTGTACAAAGAGTAACTGAGTAAAATCATCATGAAATGTGTTTGACGACTGGTGACTATGGTAACTCGGTTTATATTTAATTAACGAGAGACTAGTATATATATATATATATTTGTATATACAGTGTGCCCATAAATAAGTAACTATTTTCATGAAAACGATATAGTTCATGATATTTGTATTCATAAGACGATTGTACACTACAAACTCACTCATACACACTCATTGGTTCCTTTCGACATGTCTTTTGTCTTCTACTTTGCTGTCAAAAAATCTGAAAGTTAGAATTTATAAAACAGTTATATTACCGGTTGTTCTATATGGTTGTGAAACTTGGACTCTTACATTGAGAGAGGAACAGAGATTAAGGGTGTGTGAGAATAAGGTTCTTAGGAAAATGTCTGGGGTAAGAGGGATGAAGTTACAGGAGAGTGGAGAAAGTTACACAACGCAGAACTTCACGCATTGTATTCTTCACCTGACATAATTAGGAACATTAAATCCCGATGTTTGAGATGGACAGGGCATATAGAACGTATGGGTGAATCCAGAAATGCATATAGAGTGTTAGTTGAGAGGCCGGAGGGAAAAAAGCCTTTGGGGAGGCCGAGACGTAGATGGGAGGATAATATTAAAATGTATTTGAGGGAGATGGGATATGATGATAGGGAGCGGATTAATCTTGCACAGAATAGGGACCGATGGCGGGCTTATGTGAGGGCAGCAATGAACCTCCGGGTTCTTTAAAAGTCATTTGTAAGTAAGTATGTTTCATAAGAAGCGTGATGTTTTCCGTACAGCCTCTTATTAATAAGACATTATTGATTAAATAACACTAGAAGATAGTTATTAAATTCTCTTCCTCTCACTCCTAAAATAAGTCTACAGTCTGTCTATGCGTGTATTTGTATGTATGACTCAATTCTATCTCTGATATGGGAAGAGGAGTTGTAGACATCTAAAAGAGGAGGGAAATCCCATGAAAACAAAGCGAAATCTTGTCAAACAAGGAGCTCGGTTAGAATGTTAATGTCCGCGACAGTACGGTCACGGGATTATCTGACTCGTCTTTTGCAGAACACGACGCGGAAGACACAGGTCAACTGTGTCACCGGTCCCTCCCCATGGAGCCAATATGTGGGTGAGGGCTAAACCAAACAGCCGCTGCCTCCTTCATCCGATATTGGGTCGTGGATATTGGCTGTTTTAGAGTGCTATTGATGAAGCCGGCTTAATCAGCACGGCGCTGTGCGTGTGTATTGGTTCTCCGAGGACCATAACATCCACCAGATTAAGACTTGTGTTCGCCATTATTAGATATCTAACGTAGCAGCGAGACAAATTGAGTTACACAAATGACGCTGTAGTCTGAATTACAATGAAATAAATCAACAGTCTGCAGACATTACGATACATTTGCTCAGATCGGGTTTTAGAGATTGGTTTTCTAACTGTGTTTTCAGAAACAATCAATGCATATAACGGACATTAAATAAACTAGAATAATACGTACTTGGAAAAGCAGAATAAACATGGAAAGAAATGAAGACGACACAAAAATACAAAATTCCAAACATTACCAAGCGTATAGAAGTTCGTCGAAAAGACGAGATGAAAATCTATTGTACAAGGTAATAAGAGTGCCTAGAAGACTTAAAAATGTCGAACAGATGGACTTATTCGGAAACCGCAGAAAACTAGTCTGACTGTATTTAATATAAGACGAAAAAACATTTATCATTTGGATGACAAAAAACGTTAGCACTATGCTATGTAGGCCTATGTGTGCAAGTATGTATGTATGTATGTATGTATGTATGTATGTATGTATGTATGTATGTATGTATGTATGTATGTATGTATGTATGTATGTATGTACGTATGTATCTATTCTTATTTTAGTTGGTTACTTAACGACGCTGTATCAACTACTAGGTTATTTAGCGTTAATGAGATTGGTGATCGCGAGGTAATATTTGGCGAGATGAGGCCGAGGATTGGCCATAGATTACCTTGCATTCACATTATGGTTGGGGAAAACCCAACCAGGTAATCAGCCCAAGCGGGGATCGAACCCGCTCCCGAACTCAACTTCAGACCGGCAGCTAAGCGCCTTAATCGACTGAGCCACGCCGGTGGCTGTGTGCATGTATGTATGTATGTATGTATGTATGTATGTATGTATGTATGTATGTATGTATGTATGTATGTATGTATGTATGTATGTATGTATGTATGTATGTATGTATGTGTGTATGTATGTATGTAATTTTGTGAAATTTTAGAAAACCTTGTTTACCCCTGTTTCATTACTGCAGTGAAAAAAGTCGTTCAACAATGACACACATTTGTTCTTCTTTTTATATATGCATGCGCTAAGTATATTTATTGGTAATTGTAATTTTCTTTTCAATTTACTTATCCTCTACATCAGGGGTGCCGAACTGAGGATCCCGTCAGAGCCGCTAGCGTTGTAGTTGATGTCATGAACGTAGCCTACTCCTCTGAACGTTTGAAATGAGCCTAAAATCTACAGTTACTGATTCCACGCTTTCTGTTGGAACTTGGGTGAATGCAGTGTTGTAAACTGTTTTTTTTTCGGAAGATAAAGAACGAAATTCAGCAGAGGAAGAGTCACTCAAGACAATTAGTAACAGTTTTTTCTTCATACCAGCAAAAAGAGAAGGTAGTGTCATACATACGGTTATGTCGTTATTTAATAATGGGTTACAAACGTTTTGATATTAATAGACAAATATAATACCGTACATGCGGATTTTGATATATATTCAAAACATTCTCAATCATTTGATATGTATTCAAAACATTCTCAATCAAAGACAAAGGACTGAAAACATTGAAAATGTCTGTAGTATCTGAACAGAAAGTACACATTCCACTGTACATTAAGACTAATTGGAAACTAACGCATTGTAACAAGGGCTATGACACGTTTGTCACTTGTGTTGTGCAAGCTAACTATAATAATAATAATAATAATAATAATAATAATAATAATAATAATAATAATATATTTATGCTCGACCATGCCGAAATGTAGTAATTATACACCTGTTAGTAGCCCTTTAATGCACCTCATTAAAGTACACCTATTCATTATAATTCAGTTGTTCAGCCAATGAGAAATCTCCATTGTACTGATTGTACCATTACAAAACCGCAAGAATCGATTTTTCTCGGATATGCAATCGAAAGACAATTAGCGAAAAGTCACGGAGGTTGGAAATCCAATACTGTCGCAGAAGGTTATGTTCTGTTACTTTAATAATAAGCGTTAATTGTAAATAATATTCAAATAAATTCAATTTGTCATCTCGTTTTTCAATGTCTAAATTAATTTCAATGTTATATCAATATTAATATTTAGTTTACTCTCTAGATTATATCAAGGTCAATGTGGACATCTGTTCCTCGGAAAAAATCAATACTTTCGCATCTGCGCACATCTTACAATTTACGAGCTATGCACAAGGTCACTTCCGCTCTTCAGTCACATAAGAATAAAATGAATACTTCTGAATAATTTCAAGTTAGAAATATGGTCGAGCATAAAAAGTCGTATGAAACTTGACTATAATGGTAATTAAGACGCTCGTATGAAAATTATGAAACTCGCTTGCGCTCGTTTCATAAACATACTCGCGACTTAATTACTACCATTATAGGCTCGTTGCATAATGCACTATTATTTGTTTTTTATTGATATTTGTGTGCTGGACAACAGCCATTGACCAATAAAAGTCCAGCACAGTGATCTGATACAGTTAATACAATAAAATGAACAACTATGGTAGAAATTAACTAAATAATTGGGATAATAACAACAAAATAAAGAACAAAAATTAGAATGATTAATTTGCAAGAATCAATAATATTAAATTTTATAGAAAGGAGTTAATTCTTACAGAAAGTATTACCAATTTGTGTAGATTGATTATACAAGTCATATTAAAGCAAATGAAGTTATGTTCTAATACTTCTATACATTGAATGGATCGAAATCGTCTACATCTAAGTTAGCATTTTTAATACATCTGGAGACCGGAGAAAAAGATTTATAATTTATAATATAGAAGAGTTTGTGATGTCTCATGTCCTTCATAGGAATACGAAAGCGACACTGTTTAAGAAAGATTGACAATTAATTTCACCTTTAAGGACTTTACAGAAGAATAAGTAATCGAGATCATGATATCTAGCATACAAACTTCTACAATTAAAGTACACGCATTTTTGCTCAAACTTATACCCGGAGTTTTAAATTTCCTTTTAATATTTTCAAGTTTTGCAGAATCAGTAGTTGTAATAGAGTTCCGAACTACAGATGTATATTCGAGTTTCGATCTCACTAATGTATAGTATAGTATTAAAAGAGTGTCAGATGTTGAAAAAGAATAAGTAATTCGCCGTATTATTCCTAATATTCTAATTGCATGGTTATAAATGTAATCAATGTGGTTGTGAAAATATTTCTCAATTAATACACAATCTTTCCTGTTAATAAATATATTTTTTAGATGATAGTTACATTTTAGTGTAGAGATTTTCCGTGAAAATAATATTACGAAAATAATAATAATAATAATAATAATAATAATAATAATAATGATAATAATAGTAATAGTAGCACTAATAATAATGACAATAATAATAATAATAATAATAATAATAATAATAATAATAATAATAATAATAACGCAGAACTGCACACATTGTATTCTTCACCTGACATAATTAGGAACATTAAATCCAGACGTTTGAAATGGGCAGGGTAAGTTATATAGCACGTATGGGCGAATCCAGAAATTCATATAGAGTGTTAGTTGGGAGACCGGAGGGAAAAATACCTTTGGGGAGGCCGAGATGTAAATGGGAAGATAATATTAAAATGGATTTGAGGAAGGTGAGATATGATAATAGAGACTGGATTAATCTTGCGCAGGATAGGGACCGATGGCGGGCTTATTTGAGGGCGGCATAGAACCTGCGGGTTCCTTAAAAGCCATTTGTAAGTAAATAAGTAATAATAACAATAATAATAATAATAATAATAATAATAATAATAATAATAATAATAATAATAGTAATAATAATGATTAAAAACCTGCACACTTTATTAAGCTATAATACTGTGAAATGCAATGTGGGTCTCAGCAAATCAGCAACTATTTCTTTTTTCTTTTTTCGCTCCCCTCTAATTTTTAGTGAACACGATTCATCAACACTCTTATGATGGTTACGAATCTCCTTTATTCACAACACGCTGAGCTTCTTTGTACTGCAGTCAGAGTTGCGCAAATAGTTCCTGTTGCAGCGAGACAAATGTCGATCTGCGTGCCGGAATTCGAACCCTAGTAGACTAGATTTGTAGCCACAAACGCTACTGCTTCGCCACACGCGGAGAACTGTAAATAAATTGAAATTATTGCTTGCACATAAATTGAACGAACGCCTTGTGTATAGCCCGCCCGTCCGACTTGTATCATCCATCATTTGGAGGCTCTGTACAACCGCGCTACCGCATGACAGCATTCCCCGTAAAGTGATTACTACCCTCGCCCACTTTCACTGTTGAGGTTGGTCTCGCGTAGGCCGGTAAATAAATCAGAGGACACGACACATGATTGCCCCATAATAACTTTTAGATTACTTCTTTTTAATCCTTTGGGGCCTGTCTGATTTACAGCTCCGGATCCGTGGAACTTTAAGACTTTTTGTGCTTACTCTAACAGGCGAATCATCCACAACTTCAGGGCTAAACCGCTCTTGAGAATCTGTACACTAGAAAATGCTGAAATAGAAAATTTATCTACAAAAATCGAACTATAATACAAACTTTCTCCATTCTCCTGTAACTTCATCCCTATAAACCCCAAATATTTTCCTAAGCACTTTATTCTCGAACACTCTTAACTTCTATTCCTCTCTCAAAGTGAAAGTCATATTATGAAATAAATAAATAAATAAATAAATAAATAAATAAATAAATAAATAAATAAATAAATAAATAAATAAATAAATAAATAAATAAATAAGTAAATAAATAAATAATAAGTAAAAATAAATAAATGACAAATAAAGAAGTAAAAATAAATAAATAAATAAAAATAAATAAAAACAAATAAATAAATTATATACATAGATAAATAAATAACAAATAAATAAATAAGTAAAAAAATAATTAAATTCGCGAATAAATGAATAAGTTATATAAATACGCGGACAAGTGAATATATAATAAGGGTATACTCAGAATATTTAGATAAATATTTAACATTTACAAATTCAGGGTGTTCGGGTGAATGTGTGGCAAACTTTGAGGTGTGATAGGTGGTGTCAAATAGAACAACTTTTACTTATAAACCCATGTCCTGCGACGCTACAGTACAAAGCTACATAACCTTGAAAACAGTTTCACCCATGACTATTATTCAAATAGTTTTTTTTTTTCATTTGTAGGGTGTAATGTGTGGAACGAGGAAATAACTACTGTTTTGTTGAGGTGACTCTTCTCAGCTCTCCTTCATTTAAAACTCAAGTGTGTACGTGTTTTCAATAACAAAATATATAAATTACAAATGATGACATGTCGGTACATCTTTACAAAATTAATATACGTACAGTTTATCGCCTGTGGTTTAAAGGCGGTTTTCAACATGGCGCCTACCCAGCTCGTTGCATACATTGCATCGACTCATCATTGTCTGTCGAACACGTTCAAGAATATGTGTCCTCCTTTGAATGTCATCACATGCGACTGCGACTCTTGCTATCAGTGTCTGAGCAGTGTCCATCAGGAGAACATTTAAAACTAACATAAAGTTTAACAGCTACGTACGTAGTACAGTAGACAAATTAATTTTTACATAAAGATACATACGTATTGCATTCTCTTAGTGCAGGTATGCCAGAAATCAGAGTCTAAATGTGCAGTTATGTGCGCGGATCGCCGATCTGTGCAGACTGTATCATTCAAGGGTTGCTCTTACCAGTTCTTACCTGGAGGGGTGTACAATAATCTGTTCTGCGCTTCTAGGGTTGGATTAAATAGACATTTGAACATTATAAACACACTTATCAGAAGGAAAAAACACGGCTATTATCAGTGTCTATATTTGACAATTGTAATACAACAAACATTATGCTTACTCAGTTATATTTCACAAAGTAGTGGTTTGTAAAGCATAATTTATTAATATGATTTTTATATATAATATTTGAAGACAAGAATATTGCAGTAATTTCGAAACAACAAAAAACGAACACGTATTTCATTTTACGTAGTAGATACTAATTTTTTTAAGTAATAGACCCTATTCTTTTATTGTTCGTCAAGCATTATTATTTATTGGGACCTTGGTACACAAATGTTGAAGAAAATATACTCCCAATTAATTACATGCAGTACGAAATTGTGAAGTTTTTACAGTGAAATCATTTCCTTGCTGTATGTCAATATAAATTAACATTAATATTAATAAATAATATAAATTAAGCTTAGAATTTAAATTGCATATAGTTTATTTGGAAAACATTGAGAGCAAGTATCGATAAGTTGAGAGCGTTACTGAAAGAAATGAAAGGTGTAGTTCACAAGCTGTGAAGCGACGACATTCTCTCTATGTCAGGTTTAAAGATTTATTAATGTAATTATATTAAATTTATATAGAGACGTGAGATGGAAAATTTGCCATTATATATTTTTCCAGAAAATTTTTCCGCCTTGCAAATAGTTGTTTTCTTCGCTCCTTACAACCTCAAGAGCCTCACATGAATTCCTCACTATATTCTCTTCACTTACCAGCTTATGAAATGGAAGTCGTAAGTTTTCTAACCTTTGATGGCTGTGTTAGTACAGACTCCAAAACAACGCCACTGGCAAGTTCGTTTTGCCGTGAGAGTACTGATTAAGAAATAAGCGCTGGCAATATATTTTGAGAATTTTACTAATCTGATCTAAACTGTTACAGCATTATTACCTCGACATGGGCTGATGAAAGCTTTTAATTTTAAAATAATTTGTTGGCTGAGGAAAACATTGTAACAATAATGTTATATGATTCGTAATTTCTCTTCTTCGTTATCTGTGAACTCCTCACCTTATTTATCATAACTCATTCACAGCCACAGCCAAATCAGCACCCGTACTGAAACTGCGTTACTGAAACAAAAGCTGATATGCTGTTGCAGATTTGTATAACCCTGTCACGTTCCCCTCCAAGGCGATTCACTCCCTCCAGGTAGGGGAATAGAAAGTGCATATCGCACAGAGACTACTACACAATGTGCAGGGTTTTGGCATGCCTGTCTTAGCGTAACCTAATGGTACGTATAAGAACTAACTAGTAAATAATGTTTACACAACGTACTGAAACCCCTTAGTATTACACAACCAAAGATGGGGATACGTTCAACAGATTGCTGTAATTCCAGGCATTTAATACAGAAAAGGGATGAGTCAAAACTGTCATGGGAAAAACTCGCTGATTTCAACGGTATGTAGCTTCGTACTGGATCGTCGCGGTATATGGGTATATAAGAAAAAATTGTTCCATTTGACAGTACATATCACATCTCAAAGTTTTTCACACACTCACCCGAACACACTGTATATTGATGACAATTTGTTAATTTAAATGTAGTTATGATTATAACCTTATAACATTATAAAGTGACCATACCATTCTCAATACGCTCAGTTTTTAAACAAGCGATAGTCATCAGAATAGAAGCTGCTTACATGACTTCTTACTCAAGTTGAACTAATACATATGCTAAAATTTTTGTTGGTATATGTCCTCATTTCAACAGGGAATGTATTGAGATTATATGGGGCCTAAGTCGGATTAGCATTCAGTGCTGATAAATAAATAATTAATGGACAACTCAATATATGTGTGTTGTTACACAGAATGTTAATGAATATTTTCACTGAATATACTGATGCACTAAAGAAGCAACTTCATAAAAGGGATCCATGGTCTATTGTTTCAAATTTCCAAGTTATGGCATAAAATCTCCACAGGATATGCATGCCACTGACTTATATTATTTGAAACTATACGGAACTAAAACGGAAATTGTTTTCTGTGATGTCCGTTATCAATAACACAGTATGCCTCGATTAGAAGTGTTACATTTGGTGCACTTGTATTAAGTATTTCTTAAACATAATAGACATGACATTAGATTCGCGTGAAAGAGAAGTATGTATCTTGAGTTTAGTTAATGACGTTTGTAATTGTTTCTATTACAATTCGTGATTTTGTCACGCTGAATTTATCAGGAGATATATCCTTGTACGGAGGGAGTTGAAATGTCCGACGCTCACTGCATAAGTGGCGGTACAGTAGACCTACGGTGAATGTAAAATATAATGGAGCATGACTATACAATTCAGTATTGAAAAATAATCCAGACCTAAGCAATTTACACATTCTTAAGTTTAAAAATAAAATGAAAATGTTTGCATGATATTTGTTAAACTTTATTATTATTATTTTAAATGCTACTAGCATTATATGTTACTAATATTTATTGTATTTATCTGATGCATATAACCTATAAGATAAACATTGTAATAAATATAAATAGATAATTTTCTTAATTAATAACAGTGTATATTTCCAATAAATGATTTCTTAGCATCGCCACAGATACACTTGATTGTACTTGTAACTATCTCTGTCACTAGAGAGTTCTTGAAATTAATATTTTCTCCGCCTTTCATACAATATTTTGATATGATTCCTCTTGCATAAAAGGAGAGATCTATAACTGAAACTTGATTAATATATTTCAGTATTATTTGTATTTATCCTGGTAATAATGAACAGTTTGACTCGTAGACATTTGGTTTTTCAGAATTAACTTCCCATGATTGTATGAGAAGATTCGAAGAGAACGTCAGGATGTAGACCTTCGGCTCCCTCTCCTACCAATAATGCACAACACAATGTCAATACGGCGATTGCTGACGTCTGCGATACGACGAACTTTTTTTGTTGATTTTCGAGTTCATTATTTTTTTCTGGTTATTACATGCTTATTTAAGTTGTGTTAACTCTCACTAAGTGGTTTTATTATTTTATTTTATCAGTCTTAATAGTTATTTTATTATTGTTAATGTTTTTGTTATATTATTATGAATTAATTAATTTGTGTTACTATCTTTGTATTATCTCCGTCACGGTTATTCTATTATTATTATTATTATTATTATTATTATTATTACTATTATTATTACTATTATTTCTAACATCAACATTATTATAGATATCTGTAAAATTTATGTAGACTCTACTGGACTGTACCCGAGCACGAGCATAACTTATGCTCATTTCGGTTATCTATTCTCATGTAACATTTAAAATGTAAATTGTGAATTAATTTGAATTTGAATATCATGTCAACACTGCAACTTAATTTTAATGGTTTGCACAATCGAAACATTTTGAACAAATATGTTTACTATCCCATTGATTACAATAAATGAATTTCAAAATGAATAATCTGACAATAAATATACAACACAATTTTAATACATAAGCAAACAATAATTTACACCTATTTAATGAGATAATTACTATTACAACGAGAAAAAATATACATTCTAAGAATACGTTACCATTCCTTACACAAAAATAATAATTTCCAAATTCCGAAATAAACAACTGCAATGTAGATATTGATGGCGGCATTTGTCTCCTGGTGCGCCTCCTCTATGACTGAACAGGATTGAATGACTGAATGAAGACACTGTGTCCCATGAAGGGCTACGGCCTCCTACAGGAGGGGAAGCTCGGTTGGTGTGGTTCACATGATGAGCTATTTCACGTGAACAATATTCACATTGACATTCACTATGTGAGATACACTAAAGTTTGTCAAATTTTAGTTCTATATGAGTTTGTTCACTATCTGTCTCCACTCGTTCCTGTTGCGGGCGATGGTTGACCAGTTCCCTCCCAGCTGCTGCTTGTATGTATCTGCCCATCTTCTTCTTGGCCTGCCTTGTGTTCTCCTTCCTATGTAGAGGTCCCACATGGTGGTTTCTCGCGCCCATCTGCCTTGTTACTGCCTTGCGACATGACCATCCCACTTCCACTTCGTTATGAGGGCTTTTTGTGCGATGTTCTCAGAAGGAACAGGATTACAATGAACTAATCGACATATAAACATACGTAACAACGTGCGCTTCTACATAACACAAGTCAGAACTCATAGAGGTCTTGTAACTTGCTTGTGCCTTTGACTGACGTCATTAATGTACCAGGAGAAACTATTCCATTCAATATAGCTCTTGTGACAAACATGCGAAGCCTGGTGGTTGCAATAATTAAATATAATGCATAATGCACATGACGTGCTTTTGCTTGTGAACGCTTCAAATAAACTACAGTAAGCGGGTACATTTTATATGGATGAAAATTGAGGCACAATACACTGAAATTACACAGACAAAGATACCAGAAGGGAAATTAAATTCAAGTACATGTTTTTACATTATTGCTCCAGCAGCAATACAGATACGACATTGACGCAGATAAATTTCCTGTAGCCTATTCTATATACAGATATCTCGCAGTAGTAGGGAAAAATATAATGAAAACAATAGTTAAAAACGAGTTTCGATTACAACACTAATACAGTGGTGTGGAATGGAATAGAATGGTATTTCGCGAGGGGGACACTACGACCCAGCACTGCTATCTTTCAAGAACTATAGCGCTAACCCCCAAGCTAGACGCATTCCCATTCCCAACTGACTACACTAAGTTTCACTGTATACACAGTAGGGTGGAGTGAAAATATGAAGTTTATGGAATCAAAATGTAATACCAGGGAAAAATTTTGGGGTGATATCATAAAGAACAATGCAAAATATATTTTCTCTAGATTAATATTTAGAGATGTCCCAAGAGCATCATATTTTGACATTTTCACAAAATTTTGAGGTTCAGATATTTTAGCGAGAGAACATTCTCCAGTGATTTAATCTGAACAGGATACCAGGAACATGTTAAAAAATACATGTAGAAAGATTCTGCATATTTTTGGTCCCCTGTTGTGTCACCCCAATTTATAAAAAAATAATCTTAGGTATGTTATAATTAATGTAATAAAATTAATGGAAATTCATTCTTATTATGTTGCAGGGTATTTAAATCAAAATATCTCTAATATTAACATAAGAACTCTGACCTTCTACTCTGTATTCGCAATGTCAGAGGGGCTGAACCCATCTCAATTACCTATCTATCATGACGTAATGAAATATTACCTATGGGTCAAAGTTGAATTAAAATCTAACTTCAAATCAAATGAGTCTACTGTTGAAGAGATTTCAGAAAGGAAAATTGAGAAAATCTAAGTAAAGGAATAAATTTCGAAAGTCAATCATACAAGAATATTACAACTGATTCGTGTTTACCATGATCAATACACAAACTTAATGAAGTCTTGTAAGAAACGACATAGTGACGACAACTAAAATTACAACATTGCAAAATTCAAAGAAGAAGCAAACAAACTATTTGATATATGCACTTAAAAATGCAAACAAACTATTTTATGTATGCAGTTAAAAGTGCAAACAAATTTAATACTGTAGGCCTAATTGTGATAAAGACCGCCATGTTCCAAAACAAGACTCCTGTGGAGTAACGGTTAGCACGTCTAGCCGCGAAACCAGGTGGCCCGGGTTCGATTCCCGGTTGGGACAAGTTACCTGGTTGAGGTTTTTTCCGGGGTTTCCCTCAACCCAATATGAGCAAATGCTGGGTAATTTACGGTGTTGGACCCCGGACTCATTTCACCGGCATTATCACCTTCATCTCATTCAGACGCTAAATAACCAAAGCTGTTGATAAAGCGTCGTAAAATAACCTACTAAAATAAAAAATAAAAAAATCCAAAACAAGAAAGAATGTTTTACTAGAGCAAAGAATAGAAAGAAAGATGATAATTGGACCTGTTGATTTAGTTACCACTTAGAAAGAAATGAAAAAGAAAGCAAGAATAAATTCTAACTAAAAAAAAATAAATGGGCTGAAATGAAATTTTTGTCATATTTTATGTAAAATAATATGTATTATACTGTATTTTGTTCCTTTGGATCCCCTCAAAAATACTGTATACTGCAACCCCAACTTAGAGTCTTCCAAATAAAGTTTAAGTATGTTATTTTACAGCAATTCATTAGCTATGTAATGAAAAACAAAAAATAGAACAAAAATACAAAAAAATTATAATTTTAAGAAACTTGAAAGCCCTTGGGGCACCTCAAAAATTAAATATAGAAACTCCATATTGTTCACATTCCTAAGTTAAGTGAAAATACAGATTTTTACAACTATTACATTTAGAAAACAGATAAAAAAATTTCCACCCTAATACACAGATTGCAAGCAGGCAACCCCACTCGTCCCTTCCGTGCGTCGCCATCCGGTGTTCGGAGAATGATGACGAACTGGAAAGATGTTAAAAGAATGATGTAGATGCCTAATGTGAGCAAACGAGAGAACTCCGAGAAAAACCCCAACTGCGATCTTGTCCGCCATAAGTATCAGTTTGGATCTTCCTTTGAAAAATACTAGGTCTGACTGGGATTCGAACCCGGGCCGATTAGGTGACAAGCTGAAGATCTGTCCACTCAGTCACCGGAGGGGATAATACAGTGGTATACAATCAAGTATGATGTAGTTAAATGAACTAAAGGTGTTTTAACTTCTACTCTCAGCCACATCTTGCTTATATAGGGCTCCTACAAAAGACCTTTCCGGTTTCGAACACATGCAATTTACGTTCTATGAATCTGACGTGCATGAAAATAGTACCAATGGAAAGAGAATCTCAAAAAGTTTAGTTCCTTACCTTAAAGATGTTCAATGTGTCCCCCATTGGTAACACGGCACACATCAAGCCAATAGTCAAGTTCCACGTAAGTATGCGGATTTTTCGACCCCCAGATTCTGAGATTATGTCTGTTCACCTTACCAGAAAGATGAAAATTGGCTTCCTCAGAGAACACCACGAAACGAATAAATTCGTCATCGTTTTCAATTAAAGTCTGCATACTTATGCAGAAATTTCTTCGTAGCACTTTGTCCTCTAGTTTTGGGGCTTGCAGCAACTGTAGTAGGTACGGATGAAATCGCAACCGCATGCGAAGAATCTTGCCTTAAAATCAGTGTATCAGTTACGCATTGTACGTCCACTGGGTGGATCTGCACCCAACTTTGTTCGGTAATGGCGTTACACATTAATAACCGATTGGCTCACATGAAAATCAAGCTTTTCTGTCCTCTATAGCAGCCATTTCGCCTCAAAAATGAACAAATTTGTTTATATGCGCTATTATGAGGTAGTGTTACAACAATGTTGCCACAACTAAACTTTTAGAATTTGTTTTTCCATTGATGCTATTTTCATGCACCTCAGATTCATGGAACGTAAATGACATGTGTTCGAAAGCAGAAAGGTCTTTTGTAGGAGCCCTGTATTTTGTGAGCATTCCTTTTAAGAAAAATTTGCTTACAAGAAAAGCATAATTGGTCACCAAAACATTTTGTTAAAACAGTTTTTACTTTATTTAGAAAATAAGTAGCTGTTTGTTGTCTAGTCAACTGTCCGAAGACAGGCCTGGAGCCTACAAGTGACACCAACAAGGCTTCACTCATGAGGCAACTAGGCCAGGAGGTAATGGGGTAGGAAAATAGCTGCTGTTACGTAATTAATATATTTTAATCTAATAAGTTAAATATTTGATCCCCGAGATTGAACTCTTGAAATAACAATAATAATAATAATAATAATAATAATAATAATAATAATAATAATAATAATAATAATAATAATAATAATAATAATAATAATAATAAGCATTATCTCTCAAGCTATCCACTACTGATGAAAGTGCGTGTCACTACATGACACATCTATGGTATCACTGGAAAGGAAAATTTGATTGCTTCATATCTGGCAACATTAAGCAAAGTAGCAATTTTACTCTTTAAAGCTTCTGTTTAAAGATTTTTATTAGATAACAGTTTGTATAGTCTTGAATAATTTTTAAATATATAATATGTTTTTGCCTTAGTTTTTATGACTAGACCTATTACATGTATGTTTAATAAAGAGCGATCCAAAAGTCGCGCACGTCTTAATAATGCGTTCACATATATTTATAAGGATTTATTTATTACGTTTAGTTACATCAATTTTCACAACATATGCTGAAAATGGCAGCCCCGTTCAGCAATGCATGTACGAACTCTTTTTACCATGTTTGCGGCCACTTTTTCGAGCACGCGTACACTGATGTTGTTAACCTCCGTTGTTATGTTCCTCTATAGTTCCTCCAGAATGTGCGACCTGTTTTTATATACCCTTCCTTTAAGATAACCCCACAGGAAGAAATCTGGGGACGTAAAATTGGGGGAACGTGGGGGCCATAATCCTTGAGAAATGATATGTTCACCAAAAAACTCGCGCAAAAACTGCATAAGTGGCACTGTCCTGCTAGAACCAACAATCACGTTCATCATTGTCAAGAAGCGCTGATCCACATTCCCTAAAACGGACGATTAATCTCGTTATGGTCGAATTGTTAGGCACTGTCACATCCGGATATTTCCTACGAAATTCGTCTGCAACACGTGTATCAGAACGACTGAAAAATTTACAGTATGTTCAACAATGAAAACTCGTTGCTCTTGGGAAAACGACATGTTTGCCGAGCTATAAACGAAGGACTACTGCAAGCGTCAGAGTACACATATACATCACAATGACGTCGAGATTTGTTGCTGTTAATACCCATGATGCTATCTAGCGGTAGTCTATAGCACTTTCCAACTGCACTACTCAATATAGATACTATAATTTTAATGTGCGTGACTTTTGGATCGCTCTGTAGCTAATAAAGTTATTATTATTATTATTATTATTATTATTATTATTATTATTATTATTTCCACAATTTTCTCACCTTTCTCAATACCTCCTAAACATCAATGTCAATAATCCAGAGCAAATCATAATCTGTTTGCCTTTTCTAACTCACAGAACCCGTATGTATGATCACACATTTATAAACTGTGTAAAGAAAAATGTTTTGCTCGCCCTGTCCCGACACACAAATGGCTTTAGTTTTGTGTGCGGCTGGCTTTATGCAGCAAGAAGCGAGATTAAACTACGGTGGGTAGCCTTGATGAATTCGTATCAGCGTAATTCTGTTTGTATTTATGGTAATACAAGCTCGGCCTCCGGGCCGTTCAACTCTTCGAGGGAATTACGCGTTTAAAAATACATAGACACAATAAATGAAAGCGTTTATACCTAGAATCTCATGAATATAAATTGCAAAAATCAACAATATTTAGCTAGGAATACAGGATGTGAAACTTACATTACGCTTAAATGAAAAGGTAAAACGGAAATGAATATAGTGAACGAGGTGACGCATTAAACTCAATATTCTACTCGTTGTTCATATGTGGCTGTTGCATGGAAAAACGTAGAAATTATTTTTAACGCTTACTGTGCTCTTAAAATGTTGCTTGCCGGTTTTTGATTAGTTGTCAGTCTCTCCTTCTGGGGAGGGCACGGATAGGAACTGTCCTCTCACACAGGCCGCTCGAGTGGTCCCAGTATACTACCCAGGATGGGATGGTGTGCATTCCCTAAGGCCCCCCGCGCTACAGATTCCCCTACGAGCCGCCGCCAAACTCCCCTACATGATCCCTTTACATTTCCGTGAGCCTCAATGCGATCGCTCCTCTCCGGTCCCACGAACCCAGTGGAGAGTCCACCAGCAACGAATGACCGCATATCCATGGGGTCAAAGTTCGGCGATGGCCTGCAGCAGACTCTACATCGGAGAAAGCCCGAAAAGAACGGTGATGATGACAAAAGAGGGGCAGTGTAATTTTATTATGATGGCAAAATGAGTCCGACGTCCAATGCCGAAAGTTACCTAGCAATGCTTCAATTGGGTGAAGGAAAACCTCCAAGAAAAAAACCTCAACTAGGCAACTTGTCCCTACCAGGATTTGAACCGGGGCTCCTTTCACGGCAAGAGAGCTAACTGTTACTCCATAGCGGTGGACATTCAATTAGGTGCAATACATAAAATAATTCTGGCAACAGATATAAAAGTTAGTATCAGGAAGCATACTCAGGTGAGTTTTTTGGTTTTCACTGTGAGGGTTTTCATAAACATGATTTTGGGAACAATTTTCGCTGGTAATGGAGCTTGTCAGCAGAGACTTTCTATGTGCAACACGAGTATTGGCCGAAGTTCGGTTGGATTTCAGCAGGGGTTTGCCATTCTAAAGACAAAAAAGCGAATTACAACATTAGTTTGAACGCTTCATCTTGCAACATCATTTGGACTAACCAAATAATTCAAGAAAATGAACTGTAAACAATAAAATATTCACAGAAAAATGAAGGAAGTAATTCTTCGCCTCTCTTCTCTTTGTTCTCCTTGTCTTCCTCTTGTTCTCTTTGTTATCATCATTATCATCTTGCGTTTAGGCCTTTTTTCCCGTTCCGCCTCTTCTGAAGTTCATCTCGCCATTTCTTATCGTTCTGTTTCTTTTGGGATTATAATTGACATTTTCCTTTTGTTTTATAATTCATGGCTGCTCTTTCGACACGTGTAGCTAGCGTTCTCTCAGTATGATCATTCCAGTTCTTTTGATATTGTTTTACATAATCTGCACAATATCTTCAATTGATAATTCAGCTCTTATATCTTCACTTTTTATCTAAGAGAGTATATCTAGCTATGTATCTAAGGAATATCATTTCGTATGCTCCAATTACCTTTTTTCTTTATCTTTGGTTGGGATTTAACTTTCGCTGCCATATAAAAGTACAGGAATTGCCATTACTTTATAAAATTTCATTAAGATCTCTTTTCGGATATCTTTTTCTTAATGTTCGGTGTATTGTTCCACAGAAGGAATTAAAATTATTTATTTTTATTCAATTTCATTGCTTTTCTCATTCAGCAGCCCATATATTTATAGGATTTTACTTATTCTCCTGTTTTGTTATTTATTAGGATCTACTATTTCTACTCTGATAGGTTGCGGTCCCAAGAATGTTACTGATGTTCTACTTATATTATTCAAAACATATTTTAGTGAAGCTATGGATATGTCGACAGGTGATCGCACCCAGACTTAGTTCTACGTGTGCAACACAGTAAAGATATGAACCTGTCGACAGGTGATTGAACCCACACGTAGTTTTACTTAAAGATATAGAACAAAGAAAAGATATTAACCTAACACAGCAAAGATATTAACCTGTCGACAGGTGATTGAACCCACTCGTAGTTCTAAGTAAAGATATGTAACACAGTAAAGATATGAACCTATCGACAGGTGATTCAACCCACACGTAGTTCTCCGTAAACATATGCAACGCAACACAGATAAGAACCTGTCGACAGGCGATTGAACCAACACATAATTCTATATAAAGATAAGCAACATAGTAAAACTACGAACCTGTCGCTAGGTTTTGCACCCACACTTAGTTCTACGCAAAGATATGCAGTATAGTAAAACTATGAACCCGTCGCCAGGTTTCGCACCCACACGTAGTTCTACGCAAAGATATGCAGTATAGTAAAACATGAACCTGTCGCTAGGTTTCGAACCCATACGTAGTTCTACGCAAAGATATGCAATATAGTAAAACTATGAACCCATCGCTAGGTTTCGCACCCACACGTAGTTCTACGCAAAGATATGCAACACAGTAAAGATATGAAACTGTCGACAGGTGATTGAACCCACACGTAGTTCTATGCAAATATAAGTAGCATAGTAAAACTATGAACCTGTCGCTAGATTTCGCACCCACACATATTTCTTTTTTTTAGTAATTATTTTACGACGATATATCAACATCTTAGATTATTTAGTGTCTGAATGAGAGGAAGGTGATAATGCTGGTGAAATGAGTCCAGGGTCCAGCACCGATAGTTACCCAGCATTTGCTCATATTGGACTGAGGGAAAACCCCGGAAAAACCTCAACCAGATAACTTTTCCCTCACCGGGAATCCAACCCAGGCCACCTGGTTTCGCGGCCCAACGCGCTAACCGTTACTCCACAGGTGTGGACATTCCACACGTGATTCTACGCAAAGATATACAGTATAATATAGCTATGAAGCTATCGATTTTTATTACGCTTGAAATTCCATATTCTTCTAACAGGCTTGAACTGTGTACCTCAAGTCTAAAGATAAGTGTCATGATCACTAAATCACGAAGAACGCACGATACAGGCTGATCCATCGAGAATACATTTAAAAGGCCATAAAAATGCAGAACCTTATACACCACCACCACATGTGTAATGCTGGATCGATAGCAAAGTATAACCTCACTTTCACTTTTAAACACATTTATCACGAGTCATTAATAAAGTATGCAATGAAATGAAAGAGCAGCACTGATTTATTTCCAATATACTTTTTTATTGTTATTTTTCCCCTGTTTTCACCATTTATGAACAGCATTGAATTCTCACAATATGCTTATTCAAACCTGTACACGGAGCTAGCTCCATGTATGAAAATTCTAATGAAATTCTACCCTTCTTTTCCGCCTCTTTGTCCTATATATACCTGCATACAAAACAAGCAGAACTATTGTGTTCTGTGTAACCGTGAAATTTAAAATAGATTAAACAGAAGGCGTCTGCTGCCACGTAAATAAAACCAAACTACAGCATTAATAACACATGGGAAGTGGACCAATTTATTATTATGAAGCAAAACTCTGCCCTAGTTTCTTTTAATTATGGCGTACCGGAGTTAAGTCGACCATTCACCGTCCTTCATTATTCTGTTTTGAAAACCACCCACTGTGTGGAGAGGAAATTAAAAAAGCGAGTGCATTGTTTCTTCTTGGTGTGTTATATATCAGCCTCTGAAGAAAGGGGATGCAGAGCTGAGGGTTTCATCAGAAAGTGAAATTATGGCTTTGTTCAACTTCCGACCTAGGATTAAACCTTCTCTTCCAAGACAGAATACCCAGAAGTCTCAGACGATAGCATGCAACAACAATTCCCTATCGATTTATGTGTTATAAATATACATTATAATAAGCATATTGTCCACACCTGTGGAATAACGGTCAGCGCGTCTGGCTGCGAAACCAGGTGGCTCGGGTTCGAATCCCGGTCGGGGCAGGTTTCCTGGTTGAGGTTTTCTCCGGGATTTTCCCTCAACCCAATACGAGCAAATGCTGGGTAACTTTCGGTGCTGGACTCCGGACTCATTTCATTGGCATTATCACCTTCATTTCGTTCAGACGCTAAATAACCTAGATGTTGATACAGCGTCGTAAAATAACCCAATAAAAATTAAGCATAGGCCTATTACAAATTTTTTGTTTGATGCTTTACAGATAACTTCTGTTGTTTGTTGTTTAGTCAACTGTCCGAAGACAAGTTTGAAACTCTTAATTAACACCAATAAGGCATCACTTATGAGGCGACTAGGCCAGGAGATAATGGGGTAGGGTGGCCAGTTCCTTTCCCCATCAAATGGATACATTCCCGATTAGCTACATATTCCACTAATCAGACTCCAGATACATAAAAAACAATAAAATTGTTTCGGAATATGTATGATAAGACTTTCTTGTGTTAAATTTTAACGTACCTTGTTTACATGTTTCGACCTATTTATGGGTCATCCTCAGAACTGGTCTTGTTGGTCTTGGCGCCTCTTGTTCAGTTTCCTGTGAGGGTGTGTTTGTGTGGTATAGTGTAAAGTCAAAGAGTGTGTGTGTTTTGAAATTGGAGTGTGTTTTCGTGTGTCTGTATATTTCCTATTTTTCTAGTGTGTTTAGTTTCTGCCTTTTTGGTTGGATGTGTAGTATTTCCATGTCTGTGTTGACGTCTCTGTGGGCGTGGTTAGCATTTGTGATGTTCTGCATATGTAGAGGTGTTTTGTAATTTTGTTATGGCTGTGATGTGTTCTTTATAACGTGTTTGAAATGACCTGCCTGTCTGTCCTATGTAGAAGTTGTTGCAGGTGTTACATTTGAGTTTGTTTACGCCTGTGTTTTTGTATTTGTTTTTTTGTGTTGTTTGTGTGTTGAGATGTTTTTGTAGAATGTTATTTGTTCTGTATGCGATGTTGTAATTTAATTTCTTGAATGAGGTTGCAATTTTGTGTGTGTTTTTGTTTTCAGTGTGATTATATTCTCAACACAAAACTCAATTTCAAAACACACACACTCTTTGACTACACTATACCACACGAACGCACCCTCACAGGAAACAGAACAAGAGGTGCCAAGACCAACAACGACCAGTTCTGAGGATGACCCATAAATAGGTCGAAACATGTAAACAAGGTACGTTAGAATTTAACACAAGAAAGTCTTATCATACATATTCCGAAGTGATATAGTGTTAAAAGTTGTGTAATCAAGATGTATAATAAAATTGTTCTCCCTCTGACATATATTGTCAAATGAGATGTACTGCCTGATAATAGATATACATAGACTATCAACCAGAAGCTCAATCAGAGGTAATAACTCTTGAGAGACAGATATGGCAGTGGAGGCATGGATATGATACAATTTTTTCGAGATTTTAGAAATAATTTACCATGTGTACTAAAATCTATGAGATGAGGATGTAATATTCGGGACGAAAATTTGAGGTAAGAGAAAATACAATATTATAAAAGTTATTGCAGTTTCGTGTGTGGTGTAATGTAGAACAGTCTTTACTTTTTATTCACGTGGGTTGGACCCTTAGGTCCTAGCGTCGACGAACAGCAGTAACGAAGAGTCAATAGTTAGTAGATACATGTTTTATTCTCGTATAAATGTTAGAGTTTAGTTGGACTTAGTTGAAGCAAGATCCAGAGAGAAATCACACACGGGATACAACGTCCCTCCTCTTTAATATTATTTGGTCAGGATGTGATATAAACTTTCGATCCTTTAATCACTTCATTTCATTTAGAATTCTGGCCAAGGGCAGGTCTTTCACTACAACTCCAGTTTTTCCTATTTTCTGCCTTCCTCTTTGTTTCCTCATATGATCCATATATCTTAATGTCATCTATCATCATATATCTTCTATCCAGAACTTCTCCCATTCACCATTCCTTCCAGCGCATCCTTCAGTAGGCAGTTTCTTCTCAGCCTTAATCACTTCCTTGAGTAATAAAATGTTTTCTCAAGGGGCGACAGTCTCCAGGGGAATTAGGAATGGTTAGGGTCGTGTGAAAGGCTATTCCATCCCCTCTCACCGCATATATACCGTGAAGCAAAACGGATATTTCCTGCGAGATTTCCAGCAAGAAACTGTATTTTAAGGTTTGCTATAGCTGCGTGCAAGAGGAGTCCATCTTACTTCCTAATTGTTACATGATACATTATAATAGGCATCCAACAAGGAAAACTCAGTACGCAGAAACCAGCGGGCGTGACTTTCTCGCGCAGATGACGTATGCTCCCGTTCCCAGCATGCTCTCAAGCCTACTTCAGGAGGGTAAGAGGGGTATAGCATGCGTGACGCGAGTTCGAGCTGAGTTTTGTTTGTAGGATACCTATAGCTTGCTACGTCAATTGACATGGTTAGACTTATACAAATATGTTCTTATGCTGCTTCCTTGCATTTATATACGGTACAGACACATTTCACCACACGTATTCTTTCAAGAAATCTCGGAACATACTGAAGGTTACCGGTGCAGTCTCGGACAAGCAAGACAAGTATGTGATCCAAAGACCTGGCTCTGGGTTCCAAGTCGACAGGTACTCTGGTCCGAATATTTTCGAGGTTGTATCCATCAAAGGTAAAGCGAATGTCACATAATTACATGGAGTTTTTGTGACTCAGCTTGCCAAAATATCATCTCGCTATCACTGAATCCCACTGACATGACGTTAGATAGTGATAGTTGATCCAACGTTCTTAAAAATATATGTATGTATTTATGTATCTTGTATATATGTAGGACGGACAGAGAGACAGACAGACAAACCCACAGACAATTCATTACCTAAGAACCAATATGAAACGCTCTTTGGTAATGTAAAGAGGTTCACCGACATGTTTCCCTGCAATTTCACTTCGTCAATTGGTCTTCAACTCTCAACTCTTCCATGCATTCCACATTTAACTCTTCAGCGACTATTCTGAACTATGCAATCGCATTATAGTTTGGAAAGGGATGGTCGCACACTTGCAGTAGTTTATCACGTCACGTGCGCCGCGCACGAAGATAGCGTTCGACAGCCAGGTCTCTCCTGGGAGACGTAAGTACCGGCCGCTCGCTCGGAGCAATTACACGCCAGTCGCGAAGCCCATTGAGTCGTCCTGGGCTCCATTCATCACGTCTTCTCTGCGATCTGTTTTCAGCGCCCTGGCTGCTGCTGATGTGCATTAATATATCTACCTTATTGGTCCCTAAAGCGCATAGGTACATTTGTTACTCAGTACTGCATAGGTCAGTGATGTCAAAGTAAGCGCATTTTTCTGACCTTGACACCGTGCGCGGGCATCAAGCGCTAAGTATGGAAAGAGGAAGGGTTGTGTATATGAATAAGCAGCCTGTTGGATTAAGAGAACAGTGGTGCACAAACTTCAAACGAAACGTGAAATTTGATGTCATTTTTATATGGTTTCTTTCTGTTTGATATTATCTATATTGTCTGTAAAACAAAAGTGATAATACCAATTTCTTAATATTGCACTTGTGTTTTAAATGTTAATAACATAATAAAGAGTTAAGAAGGAAAATTCACATAAATTGCATAGTAGTACAACTATACTGTACTAAATGAATGAAACACATCATTCACCAAGAAAGTGATATCTCAAGGAAAGAGATTGAGTATGACATGATAAGTTGGAATTGATATTGATGGTATCTTTAGCATTATAAAAGTAATTAATAAACTAAGCAAAACAATATTAGGCCTACAGTACAAAGCAAAGTTACTTAGGTGCTGTATATGTTTTAAGTGTAATCAATATTCCATAACAAAACTCTTATCGCATTATGCTTTTAAGGTGATATTGGTGACCAACTTACTATTATCAGAATATTAAATTACTGTCTCGAAATCTGCTGAAGCTATAGAGCTGACATTTTTATAACACATGGGCACGTATCTTTTGCTTATGATGTAACAGTAGTTGCTTTGTTAATTCATTTCCTTACAAACAATTTCCATGCGAATATTTTCAAAATTTTCAGTACACTATCTTCAGTAATATGTATTTACAGTATATTAGATTTACGAAAACATTCTTTAAGGCTACTAAATAAATAGGCCTATATCTGAAAATTTCACTTTTCTATAAAAAAAGTTGAGAAAATATATCTTTTGAATAAAAAAACTAAAACTTGTGAAAAATGTGCATTAAATTTAAAACTTACATTCTTATAATGCACTTATACTTCTCAGACAAATCTAAAAATTAACATGGATACAGTTTTAATAAGTTCTCTTCCCTTTATCTATAGAAACAGTGCTGGCCATCCCTAAATATAGCTCGACCAAGCGGCATATACTACCTTTTTCGTCTGTCTCTTTCCTTTCCGCTGTAAAGCGCTCAGGCAGCTCTAAAGCGAGCTTGCTCCTATGGGCATCAATTGACATGACTGGCATAGGTTGCCATAATTTATAACCTGCATTTATAAACTAAATTATTGATGGAACTATTTAATTATGATCTAGTAATCATCTAGATGTGTATTATGTTCATACTTCTTCAACCTGATATATGGTACGTAATGGTACGGTATTGATTGCAACACCGCGAGGACTTAGAATCAGACAACGTCAACTCTAAACATCAACTCTTGAGTTAAAGGTAGTTTTAAAAACACAAACGTCATATCTTTCGACCACCAAACTACTATTCTCTTATTTTCAGTATTTTAAATTTATTTGGAGTTAACGTTCTGGCATTTTAAAAATGAGGAAGAGTCAAATAGCGTTAACTAGATCATAGTGGGTTGCAAGAACGCATTTATTCCTTCTTTAGCTGGTAACGGACTAATAAGTTCGAAAGATGCGTTGCAAGAAACATCTTAGTGTTATTTGCCCGTTAAATGATTCACTAATTTAGAGATCTGATTTCCCTCTCATAATTATTTATTCGTTCTTTAGACAATCATCTTACGTACATTTTGTATATTGGCGAGTAGTTTATATATGTTGATTCATCATAATGTTACCTGCATGAGATTCAGGCATACGAAATTTTGTTTAGGCCTATATACACGATGTTAAAATAATACTGCGTATCAATGGCTAAAAAGTGATACCTCTTATCTGTACAGTTACAGGTAAATAAAAAAAAATTGTTATAGAAATTGGTTTCTCAAAATAGACAAATTACTCGTATTATATTTTTCTCCTTTACAAGATCTTCTATTCGAGAACAAAATGTTAGTACACTGTCCAATTTTGTGAACGTAATAATAATAATAATAATAATAATAATAATAATAATAATAATAATAATGTGTTTAATCTAAAAAACAGTAATAATGAATATATTATTATTATTATTATTATTATTATTATTATTATTATTATTATTATTATTATTATTATTATTATAATGTACCGAAGTACATATGATATTTCATGCAGATATTCTGCGTTATCATACGATGAAAGAGTAATGGAACGGAGAAAAATTCTCTCCGGCGCCGGGATTTGAACCCGGGTTTTCAGCTCTACGTGCTGACGCTTTATCTACTAAGCCACACCGGATTCCACCCCGGCGTCGGAAGAATCGTCTCGGTTTTAAGTTCCAACTCTTGGGTTCCCTCTAGTGGCCGCCCTCTGCACTATGTCATAGATATCTATGATTTCTTCGTGATTTAAGATGGCGCTTATTCCGTCGGATCCCGGCCAACTAGTCACTCATTACGAGTGCACCTCAGCACATGTGTGGACTTCGGTCCTAGGTTCATAGATATCTATGACGTAGTGCAGAGGGCGGCCACTAGAGGGAACCCAAGAGTTGGAACTTAAAACCGAGACGATTCTTCCGACGCCGGGGTGGAATCCGGTGTGGCTTAGTGGATAAAGCGCCAGCACGTAGAGCTGAAAACCCGGGTTCAAATCCCGGCCCCGTAGATAATTTTTCTCCGTTCCATTACTCTTTCATCGTAGTAATAATGTAGTTAAACTAAATTACCAATTTTGTATATACGAGGTAGGCTATTTCTTCTTAGCCATCGATATACGGTAATTTGATTACTTATTTATTTATTTACTTATTTATTCATTAACTAACCGTACCCGTGCGCTCCGCTGCACCCGTTAGAAATAAATATAAAGTAATTACATAATTAAAATAGGACATTTGATCCAGGGAACAAATGTGTTTGATAAAAGGATAAATCGTTTAATATGTTACTTAATTTAAATTGCATCCAAATAATTAAAATGCCATCATTTTGGTCCAGAGACCACTCATTGTTGCAATGAAAATTCCTTTAACATGTTTCTAATTTTTATTACATGCAACCATAGTTCAATGAACATTGACATCATTTAGATTTAATGTGTATACTTTATTTTACTTGTTATAGGTTTCCATTGAATTATGGTAATAACTTAATTTTAACCCTTGTTTTCTACGTATTCAGTAAATGGCGTTTGGCCCACTATGATTCTGAACCCTTCAAATAACTTAAATTATATTATATAATATTACATTACATAGGCTATATTATATTATATTGTATTATATTTATTATATTATATTATATTATATTACATTACATTAAATTATATCAGAAGTTACTGTTACAACATTATAGCATTATGTCCATCTAGAGAAACTACACTTTCCAATGGTGAAATAATAATTCATTATACAAATAGGTTAATTTAGCTTCCGATATTAATTCATACAAACACAGAAACATTCTCTGTAGGCTATCTTTCATAGCTTTCGATTATTGCTGTCCAAGGCCCCTTATAGACGAAGTCATTTGTTTTTTATTTCATTATACGGCCTTAGATGGCAGTTATTTTAATTTTAAAACTCATTTATCTCATTAAATATCAGTCCTATCAAAATTTTTCAAGGAATAAAAACTTATCGCAAATTATTTTTAAAGAAACTTTTGTTATGTAATATTTTTCACAAAAATCAATAATAAGTTAAGCGAGATATTTCGATTTATTTAATTCAGGCCCCCTTATATCCCCCCTTTTAAATAATGTATTTTGAATGCCATATAGCCTAAAATCTAAGTTACAACGAACATAATTTATATTCCAATTTTCATCGAAATCCGTTCATCCATTATCGCGTGAAAAGGTAACAAACATACAGACAGACAGACAGACATAGAAACAAAAATTTCAAAAAAGCTATTTTCGGTTTCAGGGTGGTTAATTATATATGTTAGGACCAATTAGTTTTGGAAAATCGAAAATTACCAGAAAAATTTCGGCTACAGATTTATTATTAGTATAGATTCTTCGAATAGCGAAGTTATTATTTATTTCTTTATTACAGACTCTAGTTCATCGTCTGAAGACGAGATTATTTTCCCTGTTGTCTTTCTTTTTATTTTCTATAAAATTAATTCATTCGTGTGCTATTTCTAACAAAAAATAAGCATATTTAAGTTCCTGACTAAAACTTCTGTTCCTGATTTCTTTCTGGTTCGTATTAGTCTAAATTTATTGCAAATTTTGACAATAGTAAAAGTAATTTCTCACATCAGCCAAGCAGCCTATATTTATTTTTTATTCATTCACGTACTATTGCGTCACTTGTGAAATCGAAAGATGCTTCGTTAACGATCCAATAACTACTGGCCCATAAAATGTCTGTTCTGCAACCCGACAATCCATTAACTTTAAAGGTCCACTAACTAATGGAGGAATACATTATTTATAGATCTGTCTTCTTGCAACCCAGCATGTCTACAACTTATCGGTGGTGTAGAAAACTATATCTGGTGATAGCGTTCTCTGTCTCTAATGTTTCTCTTAATATTGCGATCGCCCTGGGTGGCACAGTCGGTATAGCGCTGGCCTTCTGTGCCCGAGTTGCGGGTTCTATCCAGGCCCAGATCGATGGCATTTAAGTGTGCTTAAATGCGACATGCTAATGTCAGTAGATTTACTGGCATGTAAAAATTCCGGCACACCGCCGACGCTGATACAACCTCCTCAGTTGCGAGAGTCGTTAAATAAAACATAATGTTATAATCTTATCTTAATATTGCGGAGTTACAGTAGAGATTTATTTAGTTCCTTATTTAACGACGTTTGTATCAATTACTAGGTTATTTAGCGTAGATGGCATTAGTGATAGCAAAATGGTATTTGGCGAGATGAGATCGATGATTCGCCATAGATTACCTGACATTTGCCTTACGGTTGGGGAAAACCTCGGAAAAACCCAACCAGATAATCAACCAAAGCGAGAATCAAACCCGCGCCCGAGCGCAACTCCGGACAGGAAAGCAAGCGCCTTAGCCGACTGAGCTACGCCGGTGGCTTATAGATTATTGTTAATAATGTTGAAATAAAACATATATAATATAATTATGATTCACTGATGAACGTTATGAACAAGTAATGACTACGTCACTGTTTTAATATAAATTCTGGTGGTAAATAATGAATACCTGAGAATGATAAGTGGATAAAGATCAAGACAGTAGTTGTGGGATAACCGAGAAAAAGTATTTTCATCATTTTCTTTCATCATTCATTAAATGTCTTAATAGTCATTGAAAAAATATTCGATATTTTTTAACGTTTTATACCATTAAAGAAAATATCAATTGAATCTCTAATTAATTATCAATTTAAAACGACAACAGAGTTATTCAGTTGTCACTCTCAATCAGAATTCTTAATTTTTTTCCTGTGAAAAATGACAAAAATGTGAACTTAAAACACTATCTACCATGATAACTTTACTTAAAATATGTTTAAGCATAAAGAAAATAATAATTTCATATTACTGTAGTAAAAAAATAACTATATTCATTTATAATTTCAAGGAAAAATTGTTCCGCTGCCGGCTATCTATCCCGGGACCATTCGCTTAGCGCACGAACGCTCTGCCGACTGAGCTACCTCAGGAACCATACAATATACACTCAAAAAATTGTGACGGTGTCGTGTATAGTTCCTGGGGTAGATCAGTCGGCAGAGCATTCGTGCGCTAAGCGAAGGGTCCCGGGATCGATACCCGGCCCCGGAACAATGTTTCCTTGAAATTGTTCAAACCTGCTTTACAGGAGCTACTACTTGAAATCCAGATTTACATAATATATTCGTTACTGGAGGTACGTTAACAGAAAGCCACAATTTAAGTCACACAGAATTTGTGTGCACTCAAAGTTGGGTTCTAGCGCCTTGTCAGTCCATTTGTGTTGTGAGAATATAAAAGAAAAATTGTGAGGGTGTCGTCTATAGTTCCTGGGGTAGCTCAGTCGGCAGAGCAGTCGTGCGCTAAGCGAATGGTGTCGGGATCGATACTCGGCCCCGGAACAATTTTTCCTTTACTTTTTCGATGGCAGGTTTATAGACTGATACGGAATATTCTTGAGTTGGAGTTAGAGTTTTCATTTTAGAAGCAAGCGCGCGCTTTAGAGCCCAGGAGAGCCTGAGCGCTTTACAGCGGAAAGGAAAGAGACAGACGAAAGAAGTGGTATATGCAGCTTGGTCGAGCTATATTCAGGGATGGCCAGCACTGATTCAATAGATATAAAAGGAAGAGAACTTATTAAAACTGTATCCATGTTAATTTTTAGATTTGCCTGAGAAGTATAAGTGCATTATAAGAATGTAAGTTTTAATTTTAATGCTCATTTTTAACAAGTTTGATTTTTTTATTCGAAAGAAATATTTTCTCGACTTTTCGTATAGAAAAGTGAAATTTTCAGGTATAGCCTATTTATTTAGTAGCCTTACAGAATGTTTTCGCAATTCTAATATACCGTATATACGTATTACTGAAGATAGTGTATTGAAAATTTTGAAAATATTCGCATGGAAATTGTTTGTAAGGAAATGAATTAACAAAGCAACTACTGTTACATCATAAGCAAAAGATACGTGCCCACGTGTTGTAAAAATGTCAGCTCTATAGCTTCAGCAGATTTCGAGAAAATAATTTAATATTCTGATGATAGGAAGTTGCTCACAAATATCACCTTAAAAGCATAATGCGATAAGAGTTTTGTTATGTAATATTAGTTACATTTAAAACAGGTACAGTACCTAGATAACTTTGCTTTGTACTGTAATATTGTTTCGATTAGTTTATTGATTAGCCAACTTTTGTAAGGCTAAAGATACCATCAATATAAATTCCAACTTATCATGTCATACTCAATCAATATAAATTCCAACTTATCATGTCATACTCAATCTCTTTCTTTGGAATATCACTTTCTTTATGAATGATGTGTTTCATTCACTTAATACAGTATAATATTATACTACTGTGGAATTTAATTGAATATTCCTTCTTAACTCTCTATTATGTTCTTAAGATTTAAAACACAAGTGCAATATTAAGAAATCAGTGTTAGTACTTTTGTTTTAGAGAAAATATAGATAATATTAAACAGAAAGGAGCCATATAAAAATAACGACATAAAATTTCACGTTCCGTTTGAAGTTTGTGCACCACTGTTTTCTTAATACAAGAGGTTGCTTATTCATACACACAACCCTTCCTCTTTCCATACTTAGCGCTTACTGCCCGCGCACGACGTCAAGGTCAGAAAAATGCGCTTGCTTTGACATCACTGGAGTAGCTAGTTGAAAGGGGCTGTGCCATGGGAAATATAGATTGAAAGTTGGTAGAAGAGATGTCTATACTAAAACAGAAAAACTGAAATACCTGTGTCGCTGATTTACGAGCGTGAAAAATGGTGAAATGAAGAGAATTTTAAGCGACATTTTCTTTTTTCTACTGCCATTTTTACGTGGATAGATATTTGTGCGCTCCGGTGAGACCATAACAGTTTGTGATGTTCGAATTAGGAAAATATAAATCATATTTTTATACTGATGGCAGGGTTCTTAAGACTTCAATAATCTCATTAAAACGATTTGTGTACGAGAGCTGAAATTCAATTCTTGATATTGTACCTGTATCGATTTCAATTCCGGTTCATTTGAAACCATCATTACATCAAAGAAGATCCATAATTACTACTCATATTTTGTATACGAAACATAAATCAAAGCAATGTCATAATAAAACGAAATGAAGGTTAAACACTGCTAAAACAAACATAGTTTTCATTGCTCTGTTTAGAAAGAGACAGACAGACGGCCAATTTGAACACAAATACTTGGTTTGTCATGACAATGTTTAAATAACTAACGACAGAAGGTATGGATACAAGCGTCAATCAGTGGCCATGCAGGAACGCTTGGAATTATTCCGGACAGATATTGTTAGTTTAACTGCAGAATAAAATTTTCATGTATGCGTGTGTGGTTTCCATGTTCATAGTCCAGTTTAAAACGCATCGTTGACCACAGCGTTGTGCAGAATGGTGGTTACAGAGTAGAGCTTACGTATACCTATGTATGTCTGCCTGAAATTAATGAGAAAAACCGAAACAATTCAAATTTATCGTTTGTACTAGAGACAAAATAACTAAATGTTTAAAACGGTCATGTAATTCTATTGTCCGATTAACTTTTAATGGACCTGAAATTCAATCACACTTAATTACTCAGTTATGGGCGATAGCCTATGTTAAAAGTTAAAGCAATAAACATTTTAAGAATTTACACTCTTACACATCTTTCCGTTAGGATAAAATCTACAAACGATTAAGGAAAACACGGAAATTTTACTTTAAGCAAGTGAAGCCATAGATTTGGAAGTAAATTCCGAAACAACAAAGTGTATGATTATGTCTCGTGATCAGAGTATTGTATGAAATGGAAATATAAAAATTGGAAATTTATGCTTCGAAGAGCTGGAAAAATTAAAATATTTTGGAGCTACAATAATAAATATAAATTACACTCGGGAGGAAATAAAACGCAGAATAAATATGGAAAATGCCTGTTATTATTCGGTTGAGAAGCTTTGTCATCTAGTCTGCTGTCAAAAAATGTAAAAGTTAGAATTTATGTAAAACAACTATATTACCGGTTGTTCTATATGGTTGCGAAACTTGAACTCTCACTTTGAGAGAGGAACAGAGATTAAGGGTGTTTGAGAATAAGGTACTTAGGAAAATATATGGGGCTAAGAGGGATGAGGTTACAGGAGAATGGAGAAAGTTACACAACGCAGAACTGTACGCATTATATTCTTCACCTAACATAATTAGGAACATTAAATCCAGACGGTTTAGATGGACAGGGCATGAAGCACGTATGAGCGAATCCAGAAATGCATATAGAGTGTTAATTGGGAGGCCGGGAGGAAAAAGATCTTTGGGGAGGCCGAGACGTAGGTGGGAGGATAATATCCAAATGTTTTTCAGAGAGGTGGGATATGATGACAGAAACTGGATTAATCTTGGTCAGGATAGGGACTAATGGCAGGCTTATGTGAGGGCGGCAACGAACCTCCGGGTTCTTTAAAAGCCATAAGTAAGTGAATGAAGTGCATATATTGATACACAATATTATGTTAAATGTTATGTTTTATTTAACGACGCTCGCAACTGCAGAGGTTATATCAGCGTCGCCGGTTGTGCCGGAATTTTGTCCCGCAGGAGTTCTTTTACATGCCAGTAAATCTACTGACATGAGCCTGTCGCATTTAAGCACACTTAAATGACATCGACCTGGCCTGGGATCGAACCCGCAAACTTGTGCATAGAAGGGCAGCGCTATATTAACTCGCCAACCAGGTCGACACAATATTATACAAACTCATGTATAATATACAAAAGATCCTTCGCACGAGCCCGTACGGCCATTTGTGCTATAACTATACACAGTTTGAATCTTCAAAGAAAACAAATATAATACTACTAATAACAAAAGAGTGAAACAGCAATAATTGTTGTTATTTCTACCGTTATCATTAATTATCACAATTACAACTAATCTAACTTCATACCAAATTTTCCAAAAATAATAAAAATAAAATAAATGTAAGATATGAAAGAAAAAAACACAGTGAAACATGTATATAAACAATTCAATTCAATTTCTCATTGAAACTCTAATAAGTAATCCAAATAATAAATATAAAGGTAAGACATAAAAAATACATACACACGCAATAAAAACACGAATAGGAAAAAAACACAATAAATACAAAAAAGAACATTATCCCCTAATTACCTTATTCGCTCAGTGTTACTACTACTCATTACAACACTAATAAATAACTCTTCCCCTTACTTCCTCGGCCCCCTCCCACTCGGCCAGTTCCACCCTCAGCTGTCAAACTTTTGCCATTAATTTTCCCACACGCTCACAGAATTTAGCGTTATTTAACATATTGTATGTTGCCAAGTGCCCCCTGCTAGATGTAATGAAGGACTCTGGCAGGAATCGTTTCCTCAGAGCTTCTGTGGCTTCACACTCCGATAAAATATGGAGTCATGTCTCGCCTCTGCCGCAAAGAGGACATATTCTCACCTCTCTTCGATGACGATTTTAAGTGACCTCCAAGCTCCTAGACGAAACCAGGTTAAGCCCAGTCTGCCTTCTCTGCTTCCTTCATAGAGGTATAACTAGGTTCCACAATTTGTTTTGATCATCGATTGAATCTCCAGACCAATCTTATCCCTACATTCCCTTCTGTTATTTTCCTGTCTATATATAAGTACTCACTTTCCAATATAACCGAGAAAAATAACTGACGAAGTCTGTGAGAGAGTGTATTAATATACGTATTACAATAATCCAAGCGGTTTTATTACAGGGCTACTTAACTGAAAAACTCTGTGAGAGTCCATTAATAATGGGCGTTAACGAGAGGTGAAAGGGAACGGAGAAACCCTCGTCCACGTCTTTTCACTTATACCGCCTTATAAACAAACGCACAGTAAGACACACCCCGAGCAACGTGCCACAACACATTGGTCTAAAAAGACATGGACATGTGCATACTCTCAACCCTTATCTACGGCTCAAAATTTTGGAAACCAACAAGAAAACATAGAAAACAACATCAATTTGCGATAAGAAGTATGGAAATGAAATACTGGGTTAAGTGTAGAAGACAACAGAATATCAATAGAAGCAGAATGAAGATGCAGCTTGCAGAGGTCGCCATTAGGAGCCTCAAATGGAGATGGCGGGATATATGGTGCGTCGACACTGGTGGCCGTATCGACTCAATGCTTGGGATCCAATAATCTGCCAGAGAAGTGTAGGAAGACAGGCGACCAAACGGACAGATTACTTTATAAAGACATTCAGAAACAGATTAAAAACGAAGGTCGAAATAAGGACAATCTGGGAAAGGCAGATCAAGGCGGAAATAATTGAATGTTTCAGGGACAGCTACCCGGAATCAGATAACCAAGCTACCTTACTATCAAGGGAAAGGCCCTTGTCCTCATTTGATGCTCTGAGATTTTTTCATGATAAGTAGGTCTATAATTTTCATGGCAAGATCAATGATTAAGGATAAATGAATGCAGTTACTCGTATATTTCCTTGCAATCAAATTTACATAGGCGCTCCATTTTGTGTGGGTCGTCGGATACCGACAGCCTACTACCGGTGTAGCCTAGACGGTACCAGGTTCTCTGCTGATCTGGAGTTGCGGGCGTGGATTCGATTCCCCCTTAGACTGATTATCTGGTTGGGTTGTCTCCTGAGGAGTCCCGCAACAGTAAGGCAAATTTAAGCTATGGAATATAATGGAATGGAATTTAACTGAGGGGGGCACAGATGGTCCAGCACTGCGACCTATTGCGCTAGCCCTCGATATGGAATGAGTTGCATGCCACAGATCCCCTACGCGCACCGCCCTAACCACAAGACTCCCTTAACTACCGGTCCCTACAGCCGACAGAATCCATATACCATTCCTGCTTCAGCAACTTTCCCCAAGGCCCCCCTGTTGGTCTGAGGCGAAACTTCTCCCCCGAGTAGGTCCGCCTCGGGTGCCATTGCAGAAGCCATCCAACGTCGCTTAGCTACATTCCACGGAGGCCGGTCGAGAGAGTCAGCAGCTTCGGGAGGTCGCCTGTAGAGTGATCTGGAAAACCAGAAACGGGATGATGAGGAAAGGATGATGGGGGAGGAAAAGAAGTGGGGAAGATGATTGGGGTTCCAAGGGCCTGATAAAGTTACCTGATGTTCATCCATAGAGTGAGGCAAAACCCCCGAAAAAACCTCACCCTGGCAAATCGTCCTGACCGGAAATCGAATCCGGGACCGCTGGGTTCGGAGTTAGACTCGCTAACCCCTCAGCCACAACGGTGGACAGATTTAAGATAACTCATGGCGAATCCTCGGCCTCATGTAGACATATATTATCTTTCTCTCGCCGATTGCATCGAACTAAGTAATACGCCGTTAATTAACCGATTAAAGAAATACTCCCTAGTATTATGTTGAATCAACTTTACTGGGCAACTTTCTGCTCTGGACACTGGACACATTTCGCTCAGACGCTAGATAACCAACGCAGGTGATAAAGCGTCGTAAAAAACTGATAAAAAAGAAACAAATTAGTGTATTAGCTATACAATGAAGTTACAAATAAATATTTACTATAGGCCTATGTAAAAATTTCGAAATCTATTGGTAGCATTACACAACTTTTCCGACAATTTTGTGTACCTAATAAGAAAGAGAGAAGGATATTAAATCTTGATATTAGAAATTTCAAGTGCAACTGCAGTCACGACTGTTAAATGAGCAGATGAAAAATGTAACAGACCGTCATAATTATGTACCTTTAAGAGCTACGCGATGGAGTAACTAGTGTCGTAAATCTGTGAGCGAAAGCGTTATTGGAATCTCGATATTCCATTAACGGTTTAAACACTCTTTTTCTGTTTGGCTCAGATTTACTTTCTACATGAGATATGCCAAGGAGAGAAGATTACGAAGCCTTCTCGGGCTTCTAAATCCATCACTCGCTCAAATGGATGGGGATACTTTTTTACTTCAATGTTTCATCAGGGAAGTTCAGCTCGGCACATTACCACCTATTCCTTCTAACAGCAATTTCAGCATCAGAAATCTGTTCATTGGCATGTTTCTGATTTCACTGAATACTTACCTGAAAAGTAAGGGATATTATGTACATGGAATTCCTTGAAGTTGCAGATAATATGCATATACAGAAAATTACAGTGCTTTACGTAATACCATCTCTCGAACCCAATGTTTCTTCTCCGTTCTCTGGCTTCGTGTTGATTAAAAAGATTTAATTCTGTAACACTATTATTTCAATTCCATTGCAATGTGAAGTATCTTGTGTCATACAAAACTAGTTTTTGAATTTTTTTATGATTTCTGTATTCCGAGCTTCGATTTCCGGTCAGGACGAGTTGCCTGGGTGAGGTTCTTTCGGGAGTTGTCCCTCACTCCCATGGATGAATATCAGGTAACTTTATCAGGCGATTAAAACCCCGCTCATATTCGCTACTTCCTTTCCTCCCCCATTATCCTTTCCTCATCATCCCGTTTCTGGTTTTACAGATCACTCTACAGGCGGCCTCCCGGAACTACTGGCTCTCTCGACCGGCCTCCGTGGAATGTAGTTAAGCGACGTTGGATGGCTTCTGCAACGAGCACCCGAGGCGGACCTACTCCGGGGAGGAGTTTCGCCTCGGACCGACAGGGGGGCCTTGGAGGAATTTGCCGAAGCAGGAATGGTATATTGATTTCTGCCGGCTGTAGGGACCGGTCGTCAGGGAGTCATGTGGTTGGGTTGGTGCGCGTAGGGGATCTATGGTACGCAACTCATTCCATATCGAGGATTAGCGCAATAGATCTCAACAGGTCGCAATGTCGGGCCATCTGTGCCGCCCTCACTTAAATTCCATTCCATTCCATGATTTCTGTATGGCTCTAAGACTTGGGTTCCTACTCAGAACGATATTGGCAAAATTCAAGCTACTGAAATGAAATTTTTATGACAAATCAAAGGTTCCACAAGAATGAACAAACTATATAATGAAGATATCAGGAAAGAATTGGACATCTATTCTATGAATGATACAATTTTGGACAACAGACATAAATGGAGACAACAATTATTACGAATGGAGGAAAATAGGATCCCGAAAATGACAATGAACTATAAACCACGCGGAGGAAGAGACCAGGATCGACCTCGCAAGAGATGGAGTGATCTTTGAAGCCGGAACAGGCAATGGAAATGTCTATTCCGTGAAGATGATAATTATGATTTGTGACGTATAATAGTGTATACGCCTGTAGAGCGTTTGGCACGAAACAGTTTCGCTCAGGTAAGTGCTGTCGGCTTTTTATTGTTGTAGTTAGAACGCGACTGCCGAGAAAATAATGTGTACATTTTTCCTGGATCGAGAGTAGGAAGATTTTGTGTTGCATAGTATGGATATACAACATACGATAAAGGAATAACAAAATTAAAACATTACTATATAGCTGACTTCCATCCAGTGCAGTGCAATATTAGAACGGCGAATCTTCATTTATGATACGTAAATTACGAAGAAACCGTACAAATGTGTAGTGCTACTGTAGGTATAATTTCCAGCAGTTGGCTGTTCAGCACTTATTATAAAGTAAACCAATAAATTGTATGTGTAAGTTGCAAGATTTTATTGCTGAATGCTAACGCGCTCAATCACCGCTAAGAGAGCTGTTACTTGCCCATGTCACTTTTCGAACAGCACTGTACTGAAGCGAAACCTGTTTTCCGGCGTACACCAGTTATTTGTCGATGTTAAATATTGCATTTCTGTGGCTCACCTTTAGCTCAGCGGCTAATTTTTCAGTTTTCCACGCTGGTAACCGTGGTTCGAATCCCGGTGTGTCTAAGTGGAATGTGTGGTGAACAAAGAAGTGCTTGGTGGTAAGTTTTCCCCATGTATTACCGATTTTACCTACTGAGTCCCCATTAGTGCTCAACTAGAGTAAAAAATAAACCTGCGGAGCTATGGATATAGCCTCCCATGGTGTACATAGGTCAACACTATTACAGCAGAAGTTACAATCAGCTGATATGATTGTTCACTGACATTCTCTGTCGATAATGTTATGCTCTTCCCAAATATTTCCTCATTCTGAAGTCTACCGATCTTCAGTGACAGCTTTTACAAAGTGTTCTCTGCCTTATAAACTCACAGTTTTTGCTTCTCCATGACTTCTTATGAATTAAAATCCAGTATTGTAACTATTATAACACAACAAAATACAGACTATACAGGTTAAATATAAATTAAATAGAGAAATTTTGTTAACAGATAGAAGATATCAATTGAAGCATTTTGAGATAATAAACCACAGCTGGAAACTCTTTGTTTCTTAGCAAGAGAGAGCGACGTTTTTCAGGGAACAATCCGATGATAAAATTACTTCCTGTAGTACATACTATGTATTGGCATTGTAGCTAACTCAGTGCACTATCTAAACAGTGCAGCACATTATTTTCGGGCTAATGTACGTAGGTACTCTGGCGATGCTTTTCGTAATAGATGGGTTGGCTGTAGTTGTCCAGTATCCTGGCCTGCTAGGTCGCCTGATCTAAGCTCGTTACACTTTTTTGTGTGGGGTCATATGAAGACCGAAGTTTGTCGTACTACAGTTGCTTCAGCCGAAGACCTTTTGACACCCATCTTTGAGTTAAGAGAAATTCCTGATAAGTTTTGCGATGATCAGGAGATCAATGATTGTAAGGAGGTTTACATTTATAAAAAAATCTGGAGTTATTTGTTTTTCTTATATTATTGAGCAAGTATGTCTACATCAATATATATTTTTTTCCTTTCTATATGGACAATTCCATACAGTATTAAACATTTTTATTTTTTATTTTACGACGCTTTATCAATTGCTATGGTTATCTAGCGTCTCTGAATGATGTGAATATGATAATGCCTGTGAAATGAGTCCAGGATCCAGCGCCAAAAGTTGCTCTTAATGAGTTGAGGGAAAACCCCGGAAAATATCTCAACCAGATAACTTGTCCCAACCAGGATATGAACCCGGGTTCGCTCGTTACACGACCAGGCATGCTAACCGTTACTTCATAGCGGTGAATTATTTTCTGTTAATTAATTATAATGTGTTAATAATTATAATTGTTATTATTACAAATATATTTATAAGTAAGATGATAAAGCATAAATTATTTTTCAAACAAAAATAATTAACATCCTATATTTTGTGAACAATTAGTTTCTGACCATTTATTTCTTATCTTTATTATTGTTTAGTTGAGTGTCCTCTATAACTCCTGAAAGTTTGTCGATTGAATTTAGATTCATTCTGTATAACTCAAACTGAAGATTCTTTACACTGCTTGACAATGAACATAATAAGATAAGCGAAGGACTGAAAAAAAATATCGCAACATCCAACAACGTGGACAAGAGTCGCTCCGAAGTTTAGAATGTGGTAGGCGGGAGTTCAACGAAAATGATATCTCCATTATAGTAACTGCTGACAAGAATTTACACCTGTTCCATGATTGCTCGAAATTTACAATACTTTTTCTCGGTAACTATCAATGCTATAACAATTAAATAAATACCAATACAAGGTAATCTCTCCAAGATTTGTTTGATACCTTCTAAATGCCCAATATATGAACCTCTGGTCACACGGCATATAGATCTAGGCGATATTCCAATTCCTCCCACACTCTGAGCAACGTGCCACTATCAATCGCCCGCATCGCACCTGTGATGCAACGTCGTAGCTACTGCAGGTTATTATAGGCCAAAGAACGTAAAAAACATTGTCCTTTACATATCCCCGGAAGAAAAAATCACAGAGGGTTACGTAGGGTACGAAATCCATCTAATCAGGTTTCGGTATTGGGCAGTGCAACAGTAAATCCAAAGTTTTAAGGGCATGCTCGTTGAGGTACTCACATGATGGTGGCAGTGAGGTGGTGGATCATCTTGCTGGAAAATGAACTCATCTTCATCTTCCTCTTCCTGCACTCACAACAGAACGACGAGCACCGAAATTGAGGACGTAAGAAGCTCTCTGAGGTTCAGATAGCGTCATTTTCTATAATGGCATTTCTAACAATAACCAGCGTACATGCACATAACATATAATCTAGATTTGCAGAATGTGTGCAGCGAAATGGAGGTCACCTTCAGAGCACTGTTCAGAGTAAAGAGTGTCACGAAATGCATTTAAATGCTATTATATGTTCTTTAAATTTATATTAATGTATTTTCTACAATGGAACAGTGTCATAATAACTGTTAATGTTTGAAGATCGTCCGTTTCACTGACTCACTATTTATGTTAGTATACGAGAGTTCAGTTACGAGTTCACGTGAGTATGAATTTCTGTCATGCCTTCGTAAGAAAGACATCAAGATAAGGTGTACTTATTTCTGTGCTTCAGTGTGAAATCACACAATGCATCACAGCTTTCAAATAATGGCCCACATCTCGCAGGATCTGCATGCATTTCTTCGCCGTAACTTGCATTTGAGTCTAAATAACGAGCCACAGCCTGGTCGATCACATCACGGAAGACAGTTGGGAATAAGCGAAAAACTCATGAACTCGTAGAAATTGACAATGAGTAATGTTTAGCAGTAGACTACATATATTAACAACTTATAAATGAAATAACATTACAATAATATGGGCATGTTAAAATGATGGAAAATGGAAGAATACCAATGGAAATCAAGCGATGGGAACCAGAAGAAAGGAATGGGAAAGGAAGGAATAATGAAAATTGGATGGACGGAGTAAGAACAAATCTGTAAAAGGCACATAAGTAAAAAAAGTCGATTTTTCTGTTGTACCTAATCACAAAAGTCTAATATGTTTTCTAATTTTTAAATAATAAATTTTCTTGTATTTTAAATTGAAAAGGGTCTTATTTTAACATACATGAATTTCATTATCATACTTATATTCAGTTAAGAGTAAATTAAAAAGAAAATCTCTCTGAAAAATTATTATTTTTTTACTTATGTGGCTTTTCCCGCCAACCAAAGAAATATGCAACTGAAAGGACTGCAAAATTAAAACACGTGAGATAAAGAATAGAGGAAATAAATCAAAGGAACAGCATGACAATTTTTGTGTGTTATACATTGTTTGATTGAGGGAAACTACAGCAGTGTAAAAAGCCCTATAATAAAAATATATAAGTTATTATTGCAAACAGGTTTACAATGTAATATCACATATTCGTGTGACCACTGTCCTACGTTATTATTTTTTCTCTATTTCTCTCTATCTTCCCAATCCCGTTCTTGCAGTCCTTTCTCTGCCAACGCTTTATTTATGTCTTGCAACCAGGCGCTTTGCGGTCTATCTCTACCTCTTCTTCTCTCTGGAATCGAATCTAAGACTCTTCATGGCAGCCTTCCATCATCCATTCGCTTTGCATGTCCATACTATTCTAATTGTCTATATTTTACGAAATCTAAAATTGAATTTTCTTTATTCATCTGTTGTCTGGTCACTTCATTTCGTATTTTTTGAAGTTTAGAATGTCTGACGGAACGTCGTAAAAATCCATTTCTAATGCTAATGATTTTCACCGCAAATATTGATGTTGCTTCCATGTTTCCGCTCCATATGTTGTCAAACTTTAGACTATAGACAGATAAATATTTATTTCTGTTTCCTTAAAAATAGTCTTGTTCCATAATATTCAATTTAACATTGCTGTTGCTGATCTTACAATACTTTATTTATCCTATGTTCAATACCATCATCCTGTGTAGCATTTTTATTAATTTTGACTCCTAAATATTCAAATTCATTGCACCCTTTGATGATACCTATTCCATCTTGCAAAACCAAATAGCTTGTATTTTCACCGCATCCCATATAAAATTAAATATATATTTTTTTAAATTTAGAATAGCATTTCCTGCTTAGATATTCCAAAGATGCAAAATGTCAAATAAAAACAATAACACAAATCGCAATTTGATGCATACGTCTTATATTGTAATAACTGATAATAAATTATTCACCAGAAAATAAAGTCATCATTGAATTCTCGAAAACTTGTAATATTATACATAGACGACATCCATGTCAATATCCTAATTTATTATTATTATTATTATTATTATTATTATTATTATTATTATTATTACTATTATTACAGTTAGACAGATCAAGGTTATTACAAATTTTAGTAGACGACAATGTTCCACAACATTTTATCCACAATATTCATAACATATAAAACCAAAAAAAACTAGCAATTAAACAGGATGGTAAGCTATGATCTTGGTCACCCATCAATACTGGTGTAAGACAAGGATGTGGATTATCACCCATTCTCTTTGTTATTTATATGAACCGAATAATTAAAGAATGGAAGCAAACTCGCCATGGATATATATACAAATTAACAGACACCTTAAATTATTCTCTTTGCAGATGATTTGGTATTATTTGAACTTTCAGAAGATGACCTCCAAAAGTCAATTTATAATTTGCAGCAAGTAGCAGCCACATATAATATGGAAATTTCAACAAATAAAACAAAAATTATGTCATTCTGTGATAAATACCCAATACAAAATAAAATTTGTCTCAATAATAAAATATTAGAAAGATGTAATAGTTTCCCATATTTAGGTTACAATCTTTCCATTTTTGAAGATTTGGACATATCACAGAAAATTAATAAATACACGAGCACTATGGGCATTATAAATAGTGTGATGAACCATCCTTGGTTCAGAAACACACCCACATACGTCTCTACAACACATTGGCACGACCGATGCTCAGCTACGGCAGCGAAGCATGGTCACAGAGGAAAGCGGAAAAAAACAGAATAACAGCTTGTGAAATGCGATTCATGCGAAGAACAGCGGACTCTACTGAATGGGATCTGAAAAGAAATTGTGAAATTTTAAAGGAACTAAAAACTCAACCAGTTTTAGATTACATTGTTCAATATCAGTCTAACTGGAAACATCATTTGGAAAGAATGAGTAATAGCAGACTCCCAGAAGCAATTTATGATTATGTACCACATGGCCAAAGATCTGTGGGTCGTCCTGCTAAGAGATGGCGTGAAGATTTTATGTGAGACCGTAACAGGCCTTGTGGCCTAACACTCGTCAGGCAAACGAAGAAGAAGACTATTATTATAGTTATTATTATTATTATTATTATTATAGTTATTATTATTATTATTATTATTATTATTATTATTATTATTCCTCATTGAATTAGGCCTTTGACCTGTTTCCACATCAACAGATTGTATCTTTCCATCTTGTAATTGGACGTCCATCTTTCCTTTTACCTCTAGGTTGATATTGAAGTGTCAGCTGTGGAAATCTATTACGTGGCATCCTTTCAATGTGTTCTAACCAGTTAGTTCTTATTTGGTTTATTCTGTAATTTACGTTGTATATATTTCATTGTGTTCTTGTGTCTTCATTATGTTTTGAGTGACCCGCTACGGAACGCAAGAACTTCATTTCAGCTACTGTATCTCTATTTTTCTTCTATCTGATATTAATTATTATTATTAATTATTATTGTTATTATTATTATTATTATTATTATTATTATTACGTCTAATATGGACTAATCGGTAACAGGTGGATCTGGAAAAAGTAGGAAAAATCTGACGTAAATCTGATTATCATAATAAAGAAGCTATGATACGGCAAAAGTAGCAATGTCGTGCAATTTAATTTCGATATCGGCACTCAGAAAGAGGAACTAAAAACAAACGAAGAGTGACGGAAATTGTTGATCTCAGCAAGGTACGTATTAGTGACGCTCCCATTGTCTAGCTATTACGCCATTACTTTTAATAACGGTAAGCTCTACTTGGATTAAGAGCACAGCTTATGAGGATGGGAATTACCTCGCAGTTGGCTAGTGTTGCTAACGTCTCAACTTAATTCTCGTCGCATGTGAAGGAATGCTGTCATTATTCTCAGTGGCATTGTAATCCGGAGTGTTTTTCCTTCGCTAAATTTAAGGGGAGAGAAAAAAAAGCAATAAAAGGATATGAAACTTTACACAGAGTTGGCAAGCTTCTGAGTTCATAAATCAAGGGTGTAATTACTTCAAGAGGCTCGGATTAAAACTTTGTAAACTGCGACCCTCGAGCTGTCCACGATGCGAGACTCGTATCAATACACTGATTAGTGTAATCTCTAATCAATCTTAAGTGAACACGGTCTCTCCGTCACATTTTCCTCTGTACACAGGCATTTGTGACATCACTAAAAAAGAAAGAAAGGCTGCGAGAAGGAGAGAGATGAGGCAGCGATGAATTTCCTTACACAAAATCTAAAACAATGCCCGGTTCAGAAAACCTTACGAAGTAAAGCTGGGTTTGCGAATTCTAAATGAGACAGTAGAGCAAGTGGGCAGCTTCAAATACTTGGGGTGTACTATAAGCATCAATAGAAGCAATAAAAGAGGAAATCACAAACAAAAGAAAGGGATAGTATGTAAATAAATATATAAGAGAATAGTAAGGGAATAACAACTGATGTAAGTGTTGTAAAACAGAGAAAATGAAAATGTATAAATCTTTTTTAAGAAAAATGACTAAGAAAGAAGGAATAAGAATAGGAGTGGATTTGAGAATCGAAAGAAGAAAATAATAATGCACATAATTAATGAAAGGAATATGCAATAGGAAAGAGGGTAAAGCAAGGGGAACAGTCTAGTTAGGAGAAAGAGAATGGAAACGGATAGGTAGTGAAGGAAAGATATCAATGCACTTAGAACGGAAGGATATGAATCGAACGGGAAATACGTAATAAATAAATCTACGGTATTATTACAAAACAATGGTACAAAATAGAGAATAAGGTTTTGACAGAATGAAGGCGAAGTAAAGTTATAAAGTAATAATAATAATAATAATAATAATAATAATAATAATAATAATAATAATAATAATAATAATAATAAATGAACAGGGACGATATCAGGGTAGATATTAAAGTGATGGTAGATCGAAAAGCAGAAATGTTAAGGTCCAACATAACTATGACTGCAAAGTTGGTTGACGAATAAATACATCACGTCACGTCACGTCACGTCACATCACACATCACATCACATCACATCACATCACATCACATCACATCACATCACATCACATCACATCACATCACATCACATCACATCACATCACATCGCATCGCATCGCATCGCATCACATCACATCACATCACATCACATCACATCACATCACATCACATCACATCACATCACATCATATATATCATATCATATCATATCATATCATATCATATCATATCATATCATATCATATCATATCATATCATATCATATCATATCCTACCATATCATATCATAAGCAGTAACATGAGCTGCTGCCAGGAAATCAAAATAGCAATGATAAAGGAACCTTTTAAAAGGCAGAGGAGCATCTTCTGTGGAACTCTGAAAAAAGAAGGAAGAGACTAGTAAAGTGTTTTGTGTGGAATGTAGCATTGTATGGGGCAGAAACATGGTCATTCCGACGAAGTGAAGAGAAGCGACTAGAAGCATTTGAAAAGTACAGTAGATATGGAGAAGAATGGAGCGTGTGAAATGGACAGACAGAATTAGAAACGAAGCTGTGTTGTAAGGCCCGTTACACAGTCATCCGTATGCTACGCGCTACGGACTACGAATCCGTAGCAAAATACCTTACATATATGGGAGCTTACACAGTTCTGCGTGCTGTACGCATCCGTAGGATCCATATGGACGTCCCGCTACGCGCTACGGACTACGGAGAAGAAATGAATACCTTGGACAAGTGTGGGCTTACACAGTCATGCATACTACGCATACCGTAGCGGCATAATAAGCAGCAAAATTCATGTTTGAAAGCATTATGATTTTGAATGTGCAGCTGTTATCAGTCAATTAGATAGAAGGCAATGTTTCTGGGATCCTTTTTGTGAATAATACAAAAATAGAGGCATCAGGTAGAAGTTGTGGCGTGATATGTGTGACATTAAACTGAAAAATTTTGCAGAAATGGACAATAACACACAATGAAATGCAGGTGAATGATGAAGATGAGAGAAGACGTGGCAGAAGTTCCAGAAAAAAAAAATCTTCCGTTGAGGATAACTTAGTTAGCTGTTAGGACATTTTTCAGAAATAGAAACTACATTATTGTATGGAAACACAGTCTTGCGAATAAAAAATATGAACCATCCCCTTTTATTCCGTCCTTCCCATGCACATCACTTACTTAGTCTGTTCATTTGCCATTTTTCGGTGGGCTAATATTCAGAAAAATCGTACATCAGAATACACAAATATCAGTTCACATTGTCACACTGAAACATTTCCCAAACAGAACAATAGTCTTCCTTGATGTCAATTCTCCAGTCTCCATCCACCTCCAAGGATACTCTTTCACTCACAGGAATTTACCTATTATGGGCAACACACTACTGTATATAATATATATAAAACCTCTTATCTATAAAATAAGTTAAGGAATATTTAATTAAGAGTACCTAGTCAATATAAATATTTCCTCAGTGTATTTAAAACAGATTTAATCTAAATCAGCGATTCTCAACCGGGAAGGGGTGCTGCAGCCCTGAGGGTGACCGACCAACTGGTAGTGGGATGCATTGAAAAAAAATAATGTGGTAATAATAATAATAATAATAATAATAATAATAATAATAATTTTAAAAGTTGTTCTTTGGAAAATTTATTATCTGACAATTTTACATTAAATTAAAACAAGCTAATTAAGTTTTTTCTTTTTGCATTGATACCAAATTTCATATTACTACTTTGAATGTTCTACATTATACTCTACGCGTAGGCCAGAGAGCCGCACTAAAGTAAGTTAATGTGAGGAAAAAAGGAGCCTCAAAATCAAAAAGGTTGAGTAACACTACAGTAGTCCATCGCTGTGGAGTAATAGTCAGCACGTTTGGCTATGAAACGAGCGGGCCCGGGTTCAAATTCTAGTTGGGACAAGTTATCTGATTGGGGTTTTTCGGGGTTTTCCCCCAACTAATTGAAGAAGAATTGCTAGGTAACTTTCAGCGTTGACCTCGGACTCATTTCGCCATTATTAATTCACATATCATCACCATCATCATCATCATCATCATCATCATCCATACACGGTGCAGCGTGATGTACTTGTACAAGAACGCGGCAGTTCGGCTACCCAATCATTCACAAAAATAGGGCGGTAAGCACAATAAGCCTAAGGCTGCAGTGTAAGCCTTCGGGTCCCTCCCTCATACAAGAGAAAGGAAAAACATTACAGTACATTCTACACAGTCTACACCTTAGACTTAGAGGCCCGCACTAAAATAAAGTGAGGAAATGAGAAAGGATGAGAAACTCTGATCTATATAGATTATAACAATAATAATTTATGGTTTTGTAATTTGTTATAATGAACAAGAAATAATAAAATGTCGATTATAAATAATTGATTCATCTGAGTAATTTTTACCACCTTATGTTAACAGCAAACTGCTCGGTAGGACATAATTATGTAGATCCAGTTCAAGCTGAATTTATTGTAATTTTTCCAATTGTTCATCAAAAGATTGGATAAACATGCGAAATTAGTTAAAGGAACTTTCTTTCGGTCTCGTGCAAGTCACTATGTAGATTTATAAAAGCTTCCTTCAGGTTTTTTAGAATTAGTAGCGGGTGAACACAATATTGTCTATTACGCACTCTTCTTAATATAAATAATGTGCAGCCAAAAGCTTTCCTTGAAGCACGCTCATTTTGAAACAAACAAGCCGACTGATATAATTAATCTGCTACGGATTTGCTACGTGTGACTGTGAAAGCAAACTGCGTAGCATACGGATGACTGTGTAACGGGCCTAAAGAGTGGGTGAAAAAAAAATAATGCTGAAACTAATCAGGAAGAGAAAAATGAATTGGCTAGGTCTCTGGCTGAGAAGAAACTGCCTACTGAAGGATGTACTGGAAGGAATGGTGGACAGGAGAAGAGTTTGAGGCAGAAGAAGACATCAAATAATAGACGATATTGAGATATATGGATCATATGCAGAGACTAAGAGGAAGGTAGACAGCAGGAAAGACTGGAAAATGCTGGGTTGGCAGTCAAAAACCTGCCATTGGGCAGAACATTATGAATGAATGAATGACTCCACGATGTATTGAGAATTACTGTACGACGTCAGAGAGCAAGTACAAGACAAATGACAAACACTCAGTCCTGTGAAATGGACATAAATTTCCGCTCGTGCTGGGAAACGAACTATGGATAGTCGGTAGGAAAGCACATAAACTATCCACTGAGACACAGTGGCGAATTTAAATATTTATAGGCGTAAATAAAGTCAGGATTTACACAATTACAATTACCCATATTTATATAATAGATGATTATACATTTACGTTATATAAACTTATGTTTCATGTGCAACGTCGCTCATTTCTGTCTCTGTAGTCAGTTCTGACTAGAATGTATTAGTTTTTATGCATCTCTGCTACATAGATATCAAGTCACCTACAATATGTGCTCGTAGTTAATTAACTGCAACAGACTACTGAAAGAACAAAGTGTCATATACATCGGACTCATTATCCGTATTTATTTATTTTGATATTATTTTGTATGCAGACGCGAAGAGCACTAACTAGTAGAGTACTAAAACACATGTCGAACTGCACGAGACATCATTATGAACATCCTGATGTTTGTAAACTGATATTTTAATTAGTAACCTAAAGAAATCTAGCTATAGAATTAAAATAGAATATGTGTCAATACATATACATGCATATACACTAATATACTATACTCGAACATAAAAAACTAACATTCTGTTTGCAATATACAAGGGACAATCAGCAAGTTTCCGTACTGCCCTCAAGGTAAGCAATACACAGGATATAGGAAACGGAGAAGTTAACAAGAACAAGGAAAACGCCTGGAATCTGTACTAAATGCATCACTGGAATGACAGAGAAGAAGACTAGCCATAAGGCGTACATGGAGAGACTCCAGGAAAAATCGCAATAGATCCTTGACATGTTCACATAAAATCACGTGTAGCAGCTCAGTTTTTAAAGACAATCTGACGCTGTTTGATAGACTGATTTAACAGGCATGGAATCAATGATGTTCAGTAACATGCGCATGTATGTTTAACGGTACAATAAACAGAAGTGCAGTTCGGAAATATATTGATTGCATCTTATATAGACGCGCGCATATTTTTATAACGCATGTTTATGTAGACACGCATCAATAAATACGCACATTGCACAAGAACATTTTCCCCACTAACACACAGTATGGAAGAGTTTTGTCTTGCCTTTTCTTGCGCAATAAACCGGAAACGGAAACGACAACGAGAACGGAAATATTGTTCAAAAAATGTATATAAATGTAAGAGTAACGTGAAGGTTGACCAAGTTTTAACTTTGCCGTTCTCGTTTCCGATCACAGCTTACTAGATTCATTCTGTTGGCATAAAAAAGCTATTTGGTTGCATATTTTGTAGCAAGGAGGCCGTGATATAATTTCTTCTTCATTCATTGCTTGTAACTAACCCAGAAATTCAGTAGAATCACATTCAATATGAAGAGCCCGCTGCAAGAATGATGGGTGTCACTTTTTTGTCGAAAATGAACCAAGACTGTCAATGCATAGCTTAAGACATATAGAATGTACATAAAGAGTTACATGGTATTAACACTGATAGTCATTGTCCAGTAATGATCGGAAAATCACAGTTAAGCTTTAAGCTCTAAGCATTTCAAACTTTCAATTGCTTACTTACTTACTTATTGGCATTTAAGGAACCCGGAGGTTCATTGCCGCTCTCACATAAGCCCGCCATTGATCCCTATCCTGAGCAAGATTAATCCAGTCTCTATCATCATATCCCACCTCCCTCAAATCCACTTTAATATTATCTTCCCATCTACGTCTCGGCCTCCCCAAAGGTCTTTTTCCCACCGGCCTCCCAACTAACACTCTATATGCATTTCTGGATTCGCCCATACGTGCTACATGCCCTGCCCATCTCAAGCGTCTGGATTTAATGTTCCTAATTATGTCAGGTGAAGAATACAATGCGTGCAGCTCTGTGTTGTGTAACTTTCTCCATTCTCCTGTAACTTCATCCCACTTAGCCCCAAATATTTTCCTAAGAACCTTATTCTCAAACACCCTTAATCTCTGTTCCTCTCTCAAAGTGAGAGTCCAAGCTTCACAAGCATATAGAACAACCGGTAATATAACTGTTTTATAAATTCTAACTTTCAGATTTTTTGACAGCAGACTAGATGACAAAAGCTTCTCAACCAAATAATAACAGGCATTTCCCATATTTATTCTGCGTTTAATTTCCTCCTGAGTGTCATTTATATTTGTTACTGTTGCTCCAAGATATTTGAATTTTTCCACCTCTTCGAAGGTTAAATCTCCAATTTTTATATTTCCATTTCGTACAATATTCTCGTCACGAGACATAATCATATACTTTGTCTTTTCGGGATTTACATACTTCTAACCCTATCGCTTTACTTGCTTCAAGTAGAATTTCCGTGTTTTCCTCTTCGTTTGTGGATTTTCTCCTAACATATTCACGTCATCCGCATAGACAAGACTTCAATTGCTTCTCCTGCAAAATGTATTCCAAATGATATCCATCATTCTTACAGTGGACTCTTCATATGTGCTGCATGGAATCAAAATACAGTCAAGCACAACCGGTTAAGAAAAATAGAAATTATATTATATTATTATTTAATGCCTAGCGCTGTAGTTAGTGTGCAAAGTTCTTTCCCAGTATCCCAGTGTATCCCAGTGCTCGGCTTATCGAATATTCGAGTTATTTCTCATTCTTTGTGAGTGGACGGCAGAAGCAGACCACAATCAACCATGCACGAGTTCCAAAAGCCCTTGCAAGGATGCGATTATCATAGTTTATTTTATAATTCTTTCTCTCTCACTATATTCAATCAATCATCCACGGATCCATTCATTCATTCATTCATTCATCCATCCATCGATTCATTGATTCATTCATAACTCAGTTCATTAATTCATTCATCCATGGATTCATTGATTGGTTGATTGATTCATTGAGTGATTGATTGATTTATTAGTAGACTCATTCATTGACTGATTCATTCATTACTGTTGGGTATCGTCAAAAGCAACAACATGCATCGTGGAAGTATAAGCGTCAGAGTTTGAGAGTACTTTTCTTTTTGTTAATAACAATCTAGCTTCTTAAAAATGACTATGCCTAACGAAATAATAATGCAGCTGCTTAGGGTAATTAAAAGGCATTATATATTAACAACTACTGTTTTAGAGGTATACATTTCGAGTTTAAAATGTAAATGTTACACTAGAATGTATGTACTTATTTGCTCTTCTATTTAGTAAGTAATTGTAATTCATTCTATTATTGCATTTATTTACACTTTCATATTATGCATTACAGTTTTTTTGTTGTTACTGGTGTCCATTGGTTCATTTATGTATTAGTTATGAAGATAAGTGTATCAAAGTGTCCAACCAATTGTAGGCCTATATCAAGCAAACACATTTTTTAATATGACAAAGTAAATTTCTTTCAGTTATGCTCAGAAAATGTAGGTTTAATTTATGATAAAGTGCGCCTGGTGTTTTGTCTAGCCTGCAAAACATTAGGGGCAACCGGTTGGAATTCGAATATTCGGTCGGATGCTCGACTTTGACAGATGTTGTCTGACCGGTTGAATCTGCAGATTTTTAGACTAGACTACCACCTGAATTGAATTCTTAAATATTGCGTGGCATAGATTTTGAAGTCGGTTAACCTGTGTTCACGTTGGCTGGCTTGTACTCATGAGAGGACACCATTAGTCAATTATACACAAATGAAGGGTATACGGGAAAAATGAACAAGGTCATAATGCTGTTAAGGGTGATGTCATTATCTAATTCACTGTATTACTGCAAACTTTAATATTATTTTTACGAAACAAGGTAAAGGAGAATTGAAACCACGGATACACTCATCATTACCTTCATTTCAAGTAGAAACATCAATAAATTTAGCAGTAATATACTGAAATAGATCATTATCTCACCTTTAATGAAAATGTGACATTGTTCATTTTTCCCATGTACCCTTCAAATAACATCAGAATGCATATTACATATCGTTACTGACATGCATATCGATATGCATAGTCTTTCCGTTCTCGATTTATTGTGAATAAAAAATCTTCACGTTCACGTCCTCAGCATTCCATTCTCGTTCCTGGTTTATTGTGGACCAGTCTTTAGCGTCCACTGTATACCATTTTTCAGTGACATTATTATTTCAATTATTTACGTGTCCTTGTTAGTATTTTATGCGGCAATAATCTGGTAACAAATGGCCGGATCTTGAAGTGTTTAGCAATTTTCAATTTCAACAGTGTAATTCTTCACTAACTTTATGAGAAAATACATTTCGGCGATAAAAGGAACGTCATCTTTAAAATGTTACAAAGGCATGTACAGCTTTATTCTCCTACAGCGACGTTATTAAATTAAAAATAGAGTAATAAACTCGAAAGAATATTGTCGCAAATAAATTCTCAAGTATGCGGATAAAAGGATATGAAAATAATAATAAAAAGAATAATTCATGAACGAGTATGCCATAATATCTGTATTATAACTTACATCAGTCTTCCTTAGATTAATTTAATATTTATTTCTTTTTAACTGCAGCTAATTTTAGTACTAAAACAGAAAATTTAAAAACATAGTAGTGGATATTATCAAAATTCAAACTCTAATCACATTAAAATGATGGGAGTAAAGGTGTGAATTCGTAGCTTAGGGGAGAGTTGGGTAGTATCGGACATCGGGTAATATCGGACAGTGAGTTTCTTTCATCTACCACCAGATGATAGTACCTGTATAACATAATTAAATTTCTGTGATGTCGCATACAGAAACGTAACCATGTCATTCAGGTATTACGATCTGGTGGTAGATGAAAGAAACGCAACTGTCCGATATTACCCGTTGTCCGATACTACCCTATTCTCCCCTAATTTATCTTCCTACGTAGTCATTTTTTAAATTTCTTATTGAATATTCATGATGATTCAGACAATTAATTCTACAGTAGATAATAGGCATAAATACAAGTAGCACAGCTGAATTAAACTTTTACGTGAACGGTGTCCCTACGGTGGCTGAGTGACCCAGATCTTCGGCCTACCATATTATAATACTCCACACCTGTGGACTAATGGTTAGCGAGTCTAAACGGGATGGCCCGGGTTCGATTCCCGGTTGGAACAAATTACGTGGTTGAGATTTTTCCAGGGTTTTCCCTCAACCCAATATGAGCAAATGCTGGGTAACTATCGGTGCTGGACGCTGGAATCATTTCACCGACATTATCATCTTCATTTCATCCAGACGCTAAATAACCTGAGATGTTGATACGGCGTCGTAAAATAACACAATAAAAAATAACATTAATGTTGGAGTCAAATAATAAGAACATGAACATACATTATAATGTAAATGCATCTGAAACAGAACTACAAGAATTTTTTTCTGGAATAATGAGACAACTCATTTTATATTCCATTAGCAGGGAGAAAGAAAATATAAACACTGGTACTCTAAAATAAGCAGTTCATACATAATACAGTGTGTCCGCAGAAACATACCGGGGTTATAAACTGCTATAGCGTCGCTGTCAGTTGCCGGATTTATACGAAACTGGTATCATTAGAAAGAGAAAATCAAACATTATTGTACCTACCTCAAAGACACTCGATGTGTGCTCCTCGTGTCACGCTGTAGACATCAAGGCGATATTCCCACTCATGCCACACATGTTCCAACATATCTATAGGGATGGACTCGATGGCGGCAGTGATACGAAGTTGGAGCTCTTGCAGATTTTAAGGTAATAGAGGTATATCATAAGATTCTTTATGTGACCACATAAAAAGAAGTGACAGATGGTCAAGTCAGGGGACCTTGGAGGCCAACTGCAGAAGACATTATCTTGGTTCCTAGCGCGTTCAAACCATCTTCCTGCAAGTTGTTGATTTAGAAGATTCCGTACATCAAGATGCACTATCTTGTTGGAAAAGAAATTCGTTGCCTTCTTCTTCCAATTGTGGAAACAGCCACTTAGTAAGCATATCAAGATAACTCATGCCGGTGACAGTGTTCTCTTGAAAGAAAAATGGGTTATACACTTTTCGTTTCGAAACGGCACAAAACACATTTAGCTTAGGGGAGTCACGTTCAACCTCCAAAATGAAATGTGAATTCTCGCTCCCCCAAATCGTAAAATTGTGCTTGTTTACTTTTCCATTGACGTGGAACGTTGCCTTGTTACTAAAAATGAATTTGACTGAAAGGTTTTCATCATCCGTCATTAGTGTCAATAAATTTTCACAGAAAAAACACGTCGTTTGGCATGGTCATCAGGTTTCAACATTCAGATTATTTAACAAAATTTTCTTATATCCAACAATGCCTTAATGATAAGCGAAATAGCGGAAACGGTGTTTTTTCTATCTTCTTGTGCTGCCATATGTTTTTCGGCCAACAATAAATTATCAATTACGCATTTCTTGAAATTCTTTGAGTTATTTTTTTAATGACACCAGTATGAATTTCGTAAAACATATAGTGACATAATTATAGCAGTTTATGACCCCGGAATTTAAGTGTGCTTAAATGCGACAGGCTCATGTCAGTAGATTTACTGACATGTAAAAGAACTCCTGCGGGACAGAATTCCGGCACATCCGGCGACGCTGATATAACCTCTGCAGCTGCGAGCGTCGTTAAATAAAACATAACATTTAACAATTATCTCCGGACACACTGTATATTCTGTGGATTATTAATAATAATAAATAATAAAAGCCGTAAATCCCCAGTGGGGCAAGGCCTCCTGCTTGGGCAGGGGTGGCTCGAGTCTTGACCATCAGAAGAGCCAACCTGATGGTCTATTTACATTCCTAATTCTTTGTCCACAATTTCACTAGCACTGGTTGTTGCTGCCGCTCAAAGTTGGTTGACTGCGTCCTTCCACCGTGTTCTTTGGCGTCCTATTCTGGTCCACAGTCCTCCTAGCTGCCACTTGAACTCGCCCCCCCCCCCATCTGGTTCTCGGTCGTCCACGGTTTCTCCAGCCAATTCTTGGATCCCACAGTGTCGTCGTGTGTGCCCATCTGGTAGGATGCTTTCTTACCACGTATCCTCCCCAGCGCCATTTCATCTATTAGCGAGTGTGACCACGTCCTCTGCGCCGCTTCGTCGCCGTACTTCGTTTCTGATCCTGTCCTTCAGGCTTATTCCGAGTATTTTCCTTTGCATTCTTCTTTGGCATCTTCCTTATTTTAATGCCTATTGTGGACTATTACGTGCTTGTAAACCACGAGGGGTAACGAGTTAGTTTAAAGCTAAGGGATTAGGCAGTAAAATGTATAGGGTTATTGCACGTAAGTAATTATTGGGTATACGTATTACGTTTTTTTCCTCTGTTTTTTAAGAACATCTAAAATGATTGATTTCCAGTGTTAATTTTATTACTGATCTCAGGTTAAAAACCTATTAGCTGAGTTTAAACAGGTCTTCACTCCTGAGAAACTGAATGCTACCTAGACTTTACACGTAGATACGGTTCCCCACAGACAGGTTGTGCCTTGAATAGAAATTTGATGTCCTGTGGTGACAAATAGAGACTGCTTCATCAGGGCTGTCTATAGTCTATATAACATACCACAGAAAGCGCTACTGGGATATGTTTAAATAGCACGTAACAATGGACACACAGTTAATACCTCTGCCCATCCCGCTTACACAAACACATTGGATTGAAATCGCAACTTTTCACATACCGCGGCATGTAATGCGCATTGCATAATCATTCGGCTGGAAATATGTGATGCGGTGGATATTTTTATATCTCTTTGTTTTCTGTCGAGGGATGTTTCATCGATAATCCACTGCGTCCAGCGTATTAAAATACACGATATCCAATAAACTGGTATCATACAAAATAAACAGTATATTAATATTGGAATATTCTGTAGTTTTCAATTACATAATCATATTTAAAATACTAAATGCAACATGATTATGCACAAATATGGAATTCAACTGAAATTTCGAATACATTTAAGGAGGATGTTACTATAAAATAATACCCTCACTTTTAAACAGTTGGCATTAATTTTTTCCACTGATGCATCGCTATGTCATGTCCACCGCTGTGGAGTAATGATTAGTACGTCTCATCATGACACGAGAGGATCCGGGTTCAAATCCTGGTTGAAACAAGTTACTTGGTTGAGGTTTTTCCGAGATTCTCCCTGAACCGATTGAAGCAGAATTACTGGGTAACTGTCGGCGTTGGATCTCGGATTCATTTCGCTATCATAATTACATTTCCCCTCTTTCATCAACATCATCACCATCACCATCACCGTCACCATTACCATCACCATCACCATCACCATCACCATCACCATCACCATCACCATCACCATCACCATCATCATCATCATCATCATCATCATCATCATCATCATCATCATCATCATCTCCGTTTCTTTCGTAGGTTTCGGGCTTGCTCCAATGTAGAGTTTGCTAAGAGTCGCCGTCGAACTTGGACCCCGTGGATATGTGGTCATTCGTAGTTAGTGGTAGCACTATGCACCGTGGGCTCTCCACTTGGCTCATTATAAGGCCCATTACACACTTGAAGAGATCTCGCTAGCGAGAAATGTGTTGCCAGAAGTCATTGTTTGATGACCTCGAGCGAGTTTTTCGCTGGGATCAGTAGCCCAGCGAATTTTCTTGGTATATTTATCAAAGATGTTTGACATTTATACTCATTGACGATTGAATGTAGAAAAAGATGAAGATGGCGTTGAATGTATTGTATTGTTTTTTATTGACGTTGACAATGTGGAAAGATGGCTGATAATAATTGCAGTGAGAAACTTATTGAACTTGTACGATGTCACCCGTAGGCCTATTTAGTATATGTTATACGGGATGAAAACTATGAAAAAAAAAAGAAACATAAAGAAGAAATCTGGAGACAAATATCAGATGATGTGAGCTTTAATATAGTATTAATTATAACATTTGAATTTGTATCTATTATCTTAACGGTTTGCATAATTTTAATCATAACACAGCAAAGAATCATATCATGAATTGCAAACAAACTGAGATCTAATTAACTTGAAATAAAGTCTAAACGTATCATCACCCAAAGCCGAAAGACCCAAATCAGTGACTCAAACTCGCTTTAATTTTCGTGAGAGAGCCTACAATGTGATTTCTTATCCAGATTTTTCTAGCTTTAATTTTAGGCCTACATTTTCTTTCAATTTACAAAATATGTTCATATAACTTCATTTCGTCATAATCTGAAGATTCAGATTCAACATAGTGACGTTCGTACATCATCTGTGAAGTACTACAATACACTCGAATACATAACCTGTACTATTTCCGCCAACGAGCGATTACTACAATCAGAAAAATACTCTCTGCATGAAAGCAGTGCATAGATGATCACAGCGAGAAGTCACCAAGTGTGTGGAGGAGGGCTCTTCGCCTCTTTCTCGCTAGCAAGATCTCTTCAAGTGTGTGGCGGGCCTAACTCGTGGGACCGGGGATGAGAGACCGCGGTGAAACCTACACGGTAAAGGGATCTTGTAGGCTGTAGGATAGTTCGGAGGCGGTGCGTAGGGGCATCTGTCGCACAGGAGGCCTTAGTGCATGCACACCATTTCATCCCGGGTAGTACAATGGGCTCACCTGAGCGACCTGCGTGCGAGGACAGTCCCATTACGTTGCCTCCCCTGAAGGGGGCTAATTACTATTATATCGCGATGTTATTATCCTAGAAATTTTAGGAGATGTGGTTCTAAATCTTGCTATTTCTTACACAAATATCAGAAAAAAACTCTAATGAAAAACAGGAAATATAATATTTAATAGGCCTATTAATCTAACTAAATCACTGACTCATAATGTAGCACAGACTTTGTTAGAATAGTTGAAGGTACATAATTCTACCTCATTCGTTAGAATTGTGATGCTACTATATTATATCTACAGGACATACAGGGTGTTTAAAAAGTGTCGCATATTTTACAGGAGGTAGCATTGTTCGAAACTAGAAAAAAGTTCCTATAAACATGTGTTCGAAAGTAAACATCTGTTGAGATACGTGCCATGTGTTTTCTTTTGGTAAATAGCCCCAGGAAAACTTATTTTTTTACGGCTCCCACAATTACGCTCGAGTGGCCAAAATTTGTAAACTCATTTGTTTTGACTTATTAACATCGTGGAAGAAAAACAATTAACGTTTTTATCTGTCCGTATTAGAATGTTTGCTTGTTAATCGGAGAGAACAATCGGCAGGCAACTGATTCCCGGGTGAAATATTTATAAATTCTCCATGTCCCCCTCCGATAAGCGCTCCCTATATAGCAGCTGTTCTCAAACTTTGGGGAGCACGCTTCTAGTAACTTAATGGGGGAGGGGGACGTCAAACAAATGAACAAGACAAGAATTTCTTTTTTTTTTTATTTCAAATTTAAATTTTGAATTTAAAATATATTCCAAACGGAAGCATTGAAATAAAACATTTCTAAGGCATAGATCTAATGATTTTTATAATATTTTGTGTAACTGCCGTCTATATGCTTATCAAGTACAATATAGTTATTGAATACTATAGTACAATTAAAATATTAACGTTTAGGCAATATTTGCCATCTTCAGATCTACAAAAATAACACATAAATGTGAACAACGTAATTCATAGTTGGTTATGAATCAATAAACGATAGATAAAATGTAGAGTAAAGTTGCCCAAATCCGTGACATGTTTAATAAAGTCTATAGGCCTATTTATGCCAAAATTGTAATAAAAATTTTCAAATAACACCTAAATGACGTTATTTGGATCTTTAGCTACAGTTTTTACAATATTCAGTATCAACAGTTTCACAAGTTTGGTACATAATATATGATTCTTCTCCTAAATCCGTGACAGGGATCCAAATTCCGTGATAGTGGTTTCCTAATTCCGTAAGTGATATCCTAATTCCGTGATACTAAAATAATCCCCATTAACTGCTCAGAAAACAAACGTGTATTTGGAAAAACACTTTAAAGTTATGGTATATTGTTTTAATATGGATTAAGCAAGAAATTACAACATAGAAGAAGGTTTCGGTGACAAATTTCATAGAAAATACCTGTGTAACTACAGGAGTACATATTACATATTAATATATTATAAACTAAATAAACTGAAAGTTAAATTGAATACAAAATTAAATTTGAATAAATTGAATTATAACACAATTATAATGAATGTTTTCTATAACTTATTTCTATTATTATTTCCACGAACTATTTTCTTTCATAGACATTAATTTTCACAAATTAGCGTTGGCATCACTGGTCGAATGAGCCAGGAAGGACAAATATGGGAAAGCTCCTGTAGCATCGTTATTGTCTCACAATGTTTAAATAATCCTACACATTGATTCAGCTGACTTTAATTGACAGTAATAAATCATTTTTATAATGCTATATTAATTCTTACCTCAAATATAAAATGTTTCTTCAGAAGCGGTCACAAGAGAAAGATAAACTTACTGGTCAACCACCTTTCACTGAACAAAAGCTTCTGCAGTCGACTGCTTCTATTCAAAAGGCGGGTAGTCAATAGAATTGAAAAGAAGACATCTCCTGGCATCTGTCAAGTATTTCAAAAACTTAAAAGTCGGAGACCACAACTCCATGTCAGTCAATTGAAATTTTATCACGGGATTAGGAGTATCACGGAATTAGGCACCTTTACCCTACAAGAATAAAATATAGTCAACATTTAAATGCTCATTAGATTAAAATTAAAATGTGCTACTTATAATACTTAACTCATTAAAAATGTTTAGGTATGAAATTTGTTGTCGACACTTCAAGTGCAAAAGAAAAAAAAGAGAACAAACTTAACACTTACCCGTCAGTAATAATTTTCTGCAATCTGGTACCGTTGAGGATGGGTAGCCCACTGTCTTTTCCCTATGAACGAAGAGATAAACAGAAAATTAACACACTGATCTGAATTCGACGAAATTGACGTGTGCTAGTTAATCTCACTGATTAAATGCAATTCTATTACAATAATTTGATATCATAAAATTAATATACGAGCACAACTAAGAGCATCTGAGAGCTGAGCCGTGAATGCTGGCTCAGTCAGCGAGGTCGGCTCACATCTATTAACGCTGCCTTTATTAGCCGCATAATTTACGGCAGAGGGTTGGAGGAAATAGGCATGGGATTCATAATCGGGGAAGATTGCAGGAACAAGCGAAATGTCTGGCGGAAAGTCAAGAAACACCTGAAGGATATAGACAGGCAAATAACAGAAGGGGAATGTAGGGATAAGGTTGCTCTGGAGATCCAATCGATGATCAAAACAAATTGGGGGACCGAATTATATCTCTATGGAGGGACCAGAGAAGGTAGACTGGGTTTAATCTGGTTTCGTCTAGGAGCCTGGAGGGCACTTAAAATCGTCAACGAAGAGGGGGCGAGAATATGTCCTCTTTGCGGTAGAGGCGAGACATCACACCACATTTTGTCGGAGTGTGAAGCCACAGAAGCTCTGAGGAAACGATTCCTGCCAGAGTCCTTCATTACATCTAGCAGGGGGCACTTGGCGACATACGCTGTATTAAATAACGTTAAATCCTATGACAGTGTGGGAAAATTTATGGCTAAGGTTCGTCAGTTGAGGGGGCAATTGGCCGAGGGGGAGGGAGCCGATGGATAAGGGAAAGATTTATTAGTGTTGCAATGAGTAATATTAACATTGAGCGAATGATATAATTAGGAGATAATGTTCTTTTTTTTGTATTTACTGTGTCTTTTGTATTTTATTGCGTGTGTATATTTTTATTTATATACTGTATTACCTTTATATTTATTATTTTGATTATTTGGTGCAGCTTCAACAAGAAATTGAATTGTTTATACTGTATATATGTGTGTGTGTGTGTGTGTGTGTGTCACTGTGCGTGTGTGTTTTTCATATCTCCCTTTTATTTTATTTGTATTATTTTTGTGAAATTTGGTATAAAGTTAGATTAGTTATAATAGTGGTAATCAATGATAACGGTAGTAATAATAATAACTATTGTTTCACTATTTTATTATTAGTAGGTATTATTTTCGTTTTGAAGACTCGAACTGTGCATAGCTACAGCACGAATGGCCGTACGAGCTCGTGCGAAGGATCTTGTATACAATGAGTTTGTATAATTTATTATGCATCAATAAATAAAATAAATGCATAATTTACGGGAATTTTCTTTCATATCCCTTACGTCATAGCAGCACAGGTACATAGGTAAGCGGGGAGATACTACTCGGAAAGCAGACAGCCACTCGGAAAGGAGGTAGTATTCCAAAGGGAGCTGGTCAGTTTGAATGTTGCGGAGTTGAAACGTAAGTATGGGGTATTGTAGTTTGAGATTCGTCCAATGGTAAAATATGGATAGGCCTATTAGTATTGTAACATAGTAGAAAGCCTCCTTCCTTTATTTGCCAATTCGATAACAAAATTATTGCAATACTGTACAGGATTTTTCGATTTTTCTGTTGTACCTAATCACATAAGTCTAATTTTTTTTCTAATTTTTTAAATAATAAATTTTCTTGTATTTTAAATTGAAAAGGGTCTTACTTTAACATACATGAATTTTGTTATTATACTTATATTGAGTTGAGAGTAAATTAAAAAGAAAGTCTCTCCTGAAAAATTATTATTTTTTTACTTATATGCCTTTTTCCTCCGACCAAAGATATCTTTCTTGATTACGAGCCAATAGTAAGATTTTTTTATTGTATTTGGTACAGTTGATTGCATCTTCAGGTAAATTCTGTGTAGATGGGACGTTATTAGGTTCTTGTCACATATTCATTTTAATTAATTATTGATTATCTAATTATTACTATTATATCATTATATATTATATTTATACTTGTTTCTACTTTCTATTTAATTATACTTTACTATATACTAAATTACACCCAGCCTCGGTTTATTTCTGTTCGTTTCCACTGTGCCATATTGTTCAAAACGTTATTCACATTTAACAACTCACGTCGTACAAATGAGGGGTATTTTGATCGATGTTCATTTTAGATGCCTGTTGCTAGTAGCCAGAGTTGTAGTATAGTCAATATATACAGCAGAGCTGTGCTTTTTGCAACTGGTACTGATGATTTTAATTTACTTCTTTTGTGGTTTATGGATGGACAGTATAGAAGAATGTGTTCCAGATTTTCATTATGATTATTACATTACAGATAAGTACGACTATCAGAAAGGTGAAATCGGTGTAGGTACAATTGTGTGACAATGTGACTTGTTCTGGCTCTTGTTAAAAATGTTTAAAGAAGTCTGGGCAAGTTTTTGTACATTTCCAGGTCATTTGATTTCTTTTGAAAGGACTGTAAAATTTTGCCTTTGTCAGAAAAGAGTCAATTGTTGATCCATAGGTGGTAGAAAGACTACAGTGAACTACAGTGGACTTTATGTTGTCAGCAAACAGCTGGATACATTAAGAAGATTGATTGATTGATCTCACGTGGTAGACGTACCCAATATGCTGTGTGAGATGTTTCAGAGGATAGTAAGAATTTAACCAGGAATGTACTACAAGAAGCTGGTAGGCCGAAGCGATGCCACATTCGTACAAAGAAAAGCTCTAAAACGGATAGCTTTCAATATTACGGATGTATTACCAATGAAGAAAAGTTCAATCGAAACCTCTGTTGAATGATTGTGATGCCTTATTGCAAAAAAATCTATAACTTTTAAAGGTAGCTGACAGTAAATTTTGATGTATGTAATAGATATACATATGCGCGTCTGTGTTTATTGTTCGCCAGTAAACTTAGTTACGAAGGGCGTGGATGTGAGCACAAAGCGTAAAGAATATGGCTGCCGCCCCAGGCGAGAGACCTACAATTAGTTTACTTCAGTTTCACATGTACACAATAGCGATCCTCTGTTTGTGACTCTGCTTTCAGAGGGTTACTTGTCATGGCAATCAACGGACAGGGCATCGTGTAGGGAAATGCAGATGAAATTAACATTAATTCACACACTTTGATGACAGCGACAATTACGATAATGCTGAAAGTAACTACTTCATGCAAGGTAGACAAAATTTGATTTATTTTGCAAAGATATTAACACCAAAGTAGGAAGAAAATAATCGTAGTTCAAATTTTTAACGTTCTCATTTCTTTTGTCTTTGGATTACTTTGCACGTAGACAGAATACCTACATATCGATGGTTCAGAACCAGACTGTTCCAAGTCCATTTTACTATTCTTTTTCCAGCAGAGCTATTTTAAGCTTCTGACATTTAAAGCTTCATGAAACAATTTGCAGTAGCTTATAGGAATCTTATGGAGAGGAATATTTACAATTTTGTTTGATTCATAATGTCAAGATAAGAACTGGAACAAAATGAAACTAGATTTCTTTCTTATAAAGAGTTGGACTTAGAACAGTCTGGTTCTCAGCCATAGATATGTATTTTTAATCTCATTTTTGGTAAAAACTTTTCAATCTGTAATCTTTATCGCCTGCAATATCTATGTAAAAATCATTCTAAATTTAATTTCTTTAGTGAGAATGTCAAAAATTGAGAAAGACATATATAAAATCCTTTATTGTAAGAAGCCATGTAAAGGAAAAAAATATAAGGAGAAACAGATAGGAAAGCATAGACAAAGATTATAAGTACAATGGCATATACACGGCCTTACTAATAAACCGTATATAGTTTTTATATGTGACTTACGCAGAGTTTGGACAGAAAATGTTACTAATCAACCATGTATAAGCGATGGATGTATAAACAGTCTGTAACTATACATGAGAATTGCTTTGCAGTAGTTAGGCTATATACACAAAACCCCTTGTTTAAGCATTTTATATAGAGAAAAAAATGGGCGCCTCTCTAACAGCTGTTCGTATCGACTTTTTTTATTTTGATGCTTGCCTTGTAACCACAGAAGAAAAAACTAAAGAGCACAGACTAATTAGAATAATATTGCTGTAGCTTGTACTCTTTGACCAAAATGTAGAGTGGTAATCGATCAGAGCAAGTTGTACTATCGATACTTAGCGCGGCAAACTAGAGCGCTCTATCGGATGCAATAGAGAACCTCAGATATTCTATTAAATTTCGTCGTAATGAAGTAATGACGAAACTATGGCGTAACTGTGCAACAGTTAGCCATACTGTTACACACGACGTATGTAGTGATTATTAGTAAGGAATTTATATATGACTTATAAAGGAGCTATTCATTGTGTAAGTATAAGACAGTTAAATGTCTATATAAGAGTTTTTATTAGTAAGACGATAGGTTTAGTATATAAAAACAGAGTGGAACTGATATGAAGATTAAAGGGGGCAATACATTATATTGAAATAAATAAAATACCTATTACGGCTTTTGAAATCAAGCACATCGTTAATCAGAAAATTTTCCATCGCTGTGGAGTAACGGTTATCATGTTTTACCGTGAAACGAGCGGGCCCGGGTTGAAATCCTGGTTGAGACAAGTAAACTGGCTTGAGTTTTTTTCCGGTGTTTTCTCTCAATCCATTAAGAGCAAATGCTGGGTAACTTTCGACGCTGGATTTTGTACTCCATTTCGCCGGCATTATCACCTTCATATCATTTAGAGACGCCAGATAACTACAGAATTTGATAAAGCATCGTAAAATAACCCACTTAAAAATTTAGGAAATAATGGTGAAAGTCTGTATAGTTTGGCAACACTGCATCGCCGGCTCAACTACAAATACACACAAACTCTGAGTAGCAGCATTATGCTCCTTAATTACTGCAGCAGGGTTGCTAAACTTCCTAAAAGTAGGAATTAACAACACGTGTTAATGTTTTTATTAAACGTGCAAGAAAACAGTCTATTTTATTGAAAAAATAAGGCATAAATAATTTTCTATCAATTTCTCTATTGAAAAAAAAAAGCTTTAGACTAGTGCGGACAGTACTTATCGAGTAAAACAGTGCTGATATTTATGGAAAAATTTTTTAGGACAAAAGCATTCATTTGAGACTGATATAGATTTAGAATTTTTTGCTGTACTATATCCTAGGAATAAGCTGTTAAAATCTGTACAGTTACAGTTACATTATTATTTTCACTCTGTATAAATACATGATTAAGTAGGAAATAGATAGGTATGTACTGTAATAATTATTATTAAAAATATATTTAAAAACAAGTTATTGTTTTTTCGCAATACTCTTATTTAAAGAGTGAAACAGTGTGGTTCTATAAAGCTTCGCAATGATTCTACTCACGTGAACAGTAGTAACTTACTTACTGGCTTTAAGGGCCCCGGAGGTTCATTGCCGCCCTCACATAAGCCCGCTTTTGGTCCCTATCCTGAGCAAGATTAATCCATTCTCTATCATCATATCCCACCTCCCTCAAATCCATTTTAATATTATCTTCCCATCTACGTCTCGGCCTCCCTAAAGGTCTTTTTCCCTCTGGCCTCCCAACTAACACTCTATATGCATTTCTGGATTCGCCCATACGTGCTACATGCCCTGCCCTTCTCAAAAGTCTGAATTTAATGTTCCTAATTGAAATGTCCACTGCAAGAATGAAGGATGTCACTTTCTTGTCGAAAATGAACCAAGACAGTCAATGCATAGCTTAAGACATATAGAATGTACATAGAAAGTTATATGGCATTAACACTGATAGTCATTGTCCAGTAATGATCAGAAAATCATAGTTAAGCTTTGAGCGCTAAGATTTCAAACTTTCAACTGCTTCTCCTGCAAAATGTATTCCAAATGACATCCATCATTCTTGCAGTGGACTCTTGAATTATGTTAGATGAAGAATGCGATGTGTGCAGTTCTGCGATGTGTAACTTTCTCCATTCTCCTGTAACTTCATCCCTCTTAGCCTGAAATATTTTCCTAAGCACCTTATTCTCAAACATCCTTAACCTATGTTCCTCTCTCAAAGTGAGAGTCCAAGTTTCACAACTGTAAAGAACAACCGATAATATATCTAACTTACAGATATTTTGACAGCAGAATGGATGATAAAAGCTTCTCAACCGAATAATAACAGGCATTTCCCATATTTATTCTGTGTTTAATTTCCTCCCGAGTATCATTTATATTTGTTACTGTTGCTCCCAGGTATTTGAATTTTTGCACCTCTTCAAAGGATAAATTTGCAATTTTTTTTATTTCTATTTCGTACAATATTGTCGTCACGAGACATAATCACATACTTCAACAGTAGTAACAGGCATTTTTAATAATATTAAGAAGTACAGGATAAATTATATAGTGCCATTTCTACCCTATATCCCTGTACTAAAATACTCATAGTTACTGTTGTGTAACGTGTTTTGTAAGCCGGCAGTTGACCGACATACGTATAGGTCAATAGAATATAATTTTACAGTAGCTGTATTCAGGTAAACAAGCCCATGCGTAAAGGAGTTGCCGGAACTTAGCAACTCAGAGATATCGGAGTTTGTGCGTGAAAGCTTTTATTGTTATGAAGCCCTCGGCACTGCACCGCCTGTTACACACAGCCCGCAAAGCAGCCTTGACCTGAAACATGAAGGGGGAGAGCGGGTTAATGTGAACCTAGCTTTGCTACTATACATGACATGTATAAAGGAACGAATTCAAATGCCGGAGGCTTGTGTTTGAACTCTGGCGAGATCAAATGCAATCTGTGATGGATGAAGAATGTTTTGTGACAGGTTTCCTCACCCTTCCTCATTCAAGTATTAACTTCCACCGTTACATTTCCCTTTCAAATCTGACTGAAAACTACTACATCCGCTACCTCGATTTTACTACAACCACCAAACGAAGATTATTAGAAAATGATCATAAAACATTTTATAAGGAAAGTTTCTAAAATTGTCAGTAGTTGTTTAGTTAATGCAAGGATAAATATGAAAGACAAATTACCAATACGAAATGGCAGCTTCTAGACTTTCAATTGCTAGATATGGTTGGCATACCCATTGTTGTTGCTTCGAATAAATGAAAATTGAAAAGCGAATAGTACAAAATGGAAGCGACCAAAAGTAAACAGCGTGCTACAATTCGTTTTTTGGATGGAGAAGGGCTTACAACTACTGAAATTTACCGAAGAGTTGTTGCAACATATGGAGAGACAGGTCTAGGAAAATCAGCTGTAAAGGATTGGTGTGCGCGGTTTCATTCAGGCCCAGCATCTTTACAGGACAATCCACAAACAAGACAAGCATTCAAAGCTATCACAATAAATTCAAGTCAACATATTGATGCACTTGTCCGAGAAAATAGGAGAATAACAATAAGCGAACTCAGTTTATTACCGAATATCAGACTTGGAAGTATCCATAAAGTTTTCCATAAATACTTTAAGTATTGCTAAGTTTGCGTGCAGTTGGTGTCACACTTATATGGGTCGAAACGATGCAAATTCATTCAAAGTGTCCTGCCCAAGGGCAGAACTTTTACTGCAAACCCAGCATTCTCCAGTCTTTCCTATTTCTGCCTTCCTCTTTGTCTTCTCACATGATCCATATATCTTAATGTCGTATATCTGACACCTTCTGCCACGAACTCTTCTCCCGTTCACCATTCCTTCCAGTGCATCCTTCATAACGGTGCAAAATGCTTTTAAATATTGGTTCTGCTCTAGGCCAGCACCGACGGTTATCCAGCATTTGCTCATATTGTGTTGAAGGTAAATCGTGGAAAAAACCTCAACCAGGTAACTTGCTCCGACCGGAATTCGAAGCCGGACCACTTGGTTTCGCGATCAGACTCTCTAACCGTTACTCCACAGATGTGAACTCTTTTTTTTCTCTTTTTCTTTCTTCCTTTTTATTACTATTATTATTATTATTTTAACTGGCGGAGTTTAGACCATAGGGTCTTCTCTTACACTCCTGTGTGGCAGAACTGAATCCAACGCTGAAGGCATAGGCCGCGCCACCTTTTTTGGCATGTGAAATAAGTAATGGGAACCTTAAGTGTGTCTTGTAGCAGTCTTTGGACGATAAAGTTGACAATTGTGATTGGCAGATTGTTGATGTGACGTGTATTTAGGAGGTGGCACCGTTCTCAGCTGCACTGGCAACAGAAACTCACTGATTGGACACTATACTCAAGGACACACCGCAGGAACGCTAGCACAGGGGAAGTTAAGTGCGAGTACCTTACTTTTGCCGCAGTCTGGGTAGCAGGACTGGCAGATTGCTGACGTGACGTGTATAGGAGTTGGTACCATTCTCAGCTACACTATCAACAAATGCTCGCAAGACTGTGCATTGTATTCAATGACACGCGCCAGAAACGCTAGCGTCAGCAATAGATTACGCTTATTCACACCTGACACAGCCAACTTCCATTCCTGACGAGTACTTGACAATACTCAGAGACCGAAGCCCCAAACCCTTAAACATATATCAGCATTAGAGTCCTGCACTTTCCAAAGATTTCAACCTACCCGTTTTTAACTATTTCAGATGATAAATGAAATGAGGGGGAGGTGTAGAGTGTTGGTTAGAGTTAGACGAAGGAGTGACAGAAACAGAAGTATCCCGAGAAAACCCTTCTGTAACGTCTGCTATATCGTCATCATAATTTAATCTTCACCATTAACAGCATTAGGCTCTTCTGCCTGTTTAAGCGAAGTCATAAATTTAGTGAGGTCTATCTTCTTCTGCCTTTAAAGACAAGAGCTTAATTCAGCATTCTTTCATGGTTCATGCCCATTAGACGCTATGTGTATTTACTATTATTGTGTCTTGCATAATATACACCTTCAATTCTTGTCTATTTGTCCCTTCCTAATCTTAACTGCTTTTTAACATTCTTTCACATTCCTTCTGAGGATCATTTCTGTTGTCTGTATTTTGATACTCAAACCGAGTGCTAACTTATTATTGGAAGTTGCTTTATAGCGTAATGGTAGCAATTTTGTATTTAAATTTTAATTTACAATACTTTCTCGTATGTGAAATCTCAAAGGGATCTTCGACCTGATAGGCTAATTGGACCAGCTACAATACAAGTTAAATATGTTACTTAGGTCTGGAGGAGTATATTAAATCATTTTTATGTAGGTTATTTTACGACGCTTTATCAACATCTTAGGTTATTTAGCGTCTGAATGTGATGAAGGTGATAATGCTGGTGAAATGAGTCCGGAGTCCAGCACCAAAAGTTACCTAGCATTGCTCATATTGGGTTGAGGGAAAACCCCGGAAAAACCTGAACAGGTAACTTTCCCCGACTGGAAATCGAACCACGGCCACCTGGTGTCGCGGCCAGATACATTAACCGTTACTCCACAGGTGTGGACTGTTAAATCAATCCTGTACAACATTAAATAAAAGAAGTACAAATTGTTTTCTGGCAAGCAGGCTGACAGGTAACTGTAGAGTCAAAAGAAACCTACAATTCATGAATATCAATGATGATCACTTTTGTAAGTAATGTAGATAGGAAGAATCTTTCTTTACATATACTTCTTCGAAGTGCTTGTTGGCGCTTAAGGGTTTTGAAGATATTAAACCAGTTGATGTATAATATTTATACTTATCCCTATGTTATATGATCAATCCCGTTTATGGAGCTCACATAAATAGTTCGTCCTGAAGTAGAAGAAGAAAAGTTAAGCTGAAATTCAATGATAAATAAATGTAAAAGGGAACATACAATAAAGACGTCAGCTGGCATACAATTTCCTTTCTATTTCCAATCATGAAATCGACAGCAGCCTGTCCACTGCGATTGATTTGGAAGTACGCTATTCTAAATGTAGTTACGGTAGCGTTTTAATACTTTTAGCTTGTAAACATTTTTAATCCCAAGTGACGGACTTGAGTACCGAACATAAACTACGATTCCCGTGAAGGACGGGAGCCGCTTAGGTTGCACTACAATTCAACAAGCTTATTGGCTAAACTGTAATCGGCTTCATGGCGCACATTCGAAAATTACGATGCTTAGTTATAATTTTAGTTATCAGCAATTCTGCTGTCAAAATCGCTTGAGCTCTTGTTTATCTTTCTGTCTTTCTGTATGATTTCGCTTAATGTTGATAAATTACCGTCAGTTGTTTTGGTTCAGAAATAAATACCGTAACATGAAAGGAAAGTATATATACAGTGTGGTTAAAAATATGTTTAATAATTTTATGAGTGATGTGTTGTTAAATATTATGTTTTATTTAACGACGGTCGCAACTGCAGAAGTTATATCAGCGTTGCCGGTGTGCCGGGATTTGTCCCGCAGGAGTTCTTTTACATGCTTGTAAATCTACTGACTTGAGGCTGTCGCATTTAAGCACACTTAAATGCCATCGACCTGGCCCGGGATCGAACCCGCAACCTCGGGCATAGAAGGTCAGCGCTATAACAACTCCGCCAACCAGGCCGACATGAGTGATGTGCGTTCGCTAAATTTTGTCTTAGTGGAAAGTATTGGCGCAAACGTACGCACTAGCGCGTTCATCAGAATTTGTGAATTAAGAAGAGTTCTATGTTTTCCGAATGGTTTAGACCGATGTCGCTAAACGGATTTGAAATTCCTCAATTTTCCTCCAAAAATAAGCTACAATTCCTTCTGTGATCGACGACTAAAAATTAATAATTGGTAAGTGCTATATTTTCAAATAGCTTACTTATTATTAGAATTAAATTCGTTGTAATGTAGAACATTTGATTTGGTTTTCGTTCAACCTAACAGCGGAACAGCGATTATTGTGATGTGGTAACATCGAGAATTCACTAAGTTTCCTCAAGAAGCATGCACCGATCAGGCGACGCTTAAAGAGTAAAGTGGCGTTTATACATCAAATTTGCACAAATTATTGCAAGAGTGCAAATCTAGCTTTCAGGTATAGCTTCCTGTGAAGCTGATTAGAATAATTTCAAGGAAAAATTCTTCCGGGGCCGGGTATTGAACACGGGATTTTTGGCTAAGCGCACCAACGCTCTACCGACTAAGCTACTCAGGAACTCTGCCTGACACCGATTAAATTTTTTCCTTTGTATCCACATACCTCAAAGTGAGCTGACAAACCGTCAAACATCCAATATTGAGTGAACACAGGCTGTGACTTAAAATTGTGGTTTTCTGTTAACAAACAGTGACGTGTATTATGCAAATCTACCGTTCAGGTATAGTTCCCTGTGAACCTGATTTGAATAATTTCTAGAGAAAACTTGTTCCGGGGCCGGGTATCGAACCTGGAACCTTTGGCTAAGCATACCAACGTTCTACCGACTGAGCTACCCAGAAACTCTACTAGACACCGACTCAATTTTTCCCTTCATATCCACATACCTCAAAGTGAGTTGACAAACCGTGAAACATCCAATACTGAGTGCACACAAATTCTGTGTGACTTAAATTGTGGTTTCAGCTATATCTGAAAGCTATATTTGCATTATACACGTCACTGTTCGTTAACAGAAAACCACAAAGTGGCAAAGTATTCAGTATGATAAAAATATACAATCTTCAATTAGAAAATAATAATAGAAGTACATGTTAGATTCTTATTAATAACCATATCATTTGCAGAAATAAATTCCACAGTTTAAAAAAAATATAGATCGTAATCTTTATCTCAGAGCCGTAATTTGTTTCCCAAAGACCTGCAATAAACTGTATCCACACAATAAATTCTTAATCATTGCATTGGTTAGTTACAAATAGTATTTTTGCTGCAGTTGCTACTACAACTACAAATATTATTGTCACAAATGTAACCTTTTCATATCATGATTAAATATTCAGAATATAATCTAAATTAATGTTAAGAGGTAGTGTTTCTGAAAATGCGTTGCATTACATCAGTACCAAGTAAATGTCGTGGGTCAGTTGTAAGAACATCGGAATTTAAATGTCAACGTCTCGGGTTCAAATCCTCAAATATAAATTATAACTTGAATATTATTTATATCGCTAAAGAACGATAACAGAATATAAATTATAACTTTAATATTATTTATAACGTTAAAGAACGATACCAGAATATAAATTATAATATGAATATTATTTATATCGCTAACGAACGATAACAAAATAAAATGATAACTTCAATAAGGCTCAAACTTACAAGCTTCGAATCATTAAGCGCGCACCCTACCGCTGCTCTACGAGACGCAGATTTAGAATGACTCCTGCTTAAACACCATTGTTCCGAAACTGTTTCAAGTGTGCATCTACACGCGCATGCATCGTGTAACATCACTGTGGTCCGAAGTGGACATAGAATATATTCGCTATTCACGAGTGTGGTCACTTTTTTTTTGACAGCTGCACAAAGTACTACTACTTTATATAATTTAAATGTTAGAGTTCCTGTGCAACTGCTTTTGTATGTTCTCTGAATGACGCTATGTTCAATAACACTGTATTTGTACCACTAAAGTGCTTACATTAATCACCATAATACGCACGGAGAAGTCATGTCAGACTGACCGAGTTGCCTGGAGCTTGAGGTCCTACTGTGCATGAGTTTTTGTGAGTTGACTGTATGTACCTAATGCATGACGTAGCAGTAAACAATCATGATGCTACACTTTGCGGGCTAGAATAGGGAATAATTTTTTTTTAATTTTAGTAGGTTATTTTACGACGCTTTATCAACAGCTTAGGTTATTTAGCGTCTGAATGAGATGAAGGTGATAATGCCGGTGAAAATGAGTCCGGGGTCCAGCACCGAAAGTTACCCAGCATTTGCTCATATTGGGTTGAGGGAAAACCCCGGAAAAAACCTCAACCAAGTAACTTGCCCCGACCGGGAATCGAACCCGGGCCACCTGGTTTCGCGGCCAGACGCGCTGACCGTTACTCCACAGGTGTGGACAATAGGGAATAAAACTTTCGGACTTTGCTCATAAGTAAAAACCAGCGTTTGGTCACAGAGTAAAGAAAACAGGTTAGCTGTGCTATGAGATATACAGGTGTAGATGTAGATACATACAGGGACATCATTTTATTTTTACTAACATTTTTAATGTTAACCTGGCTATACCTTTCTATTAACGATTGAAACAGGAAACACCGTTTGCTACACTTTCCACGACGGAGTTCGATGATACTGGCGTAAAATACAAATCACTTTACTAGGTATAGGAGGGAAGAAAAGTGGTTCATCCATTTATGTAAACTAGGAAATATCGCAATTTTGAGTTTGATAATTTTCATTAGGTTTTTGTTTAATCAAAATACAGTACTGTATTAACACTTAGTGTTTTACACACGAATTGAGCTATCCATTCATAAGTATTAATTATGCAGTGTATATTGTACTGTTACAGCACATTAGCGTACTATATAGGGAATGAAGTTAAATTGAAAAATAATTATAATATGGATATTTAAACACATTTTAGAAAATGGTGGCCGTTCATTTCGATACAGGCTTCAGTTCTTTTGTGCATATTATCGCACTATAGACTACTGTACCTAATTCCAATTACCAGTTTCGTCCTTCGTACGAGTAACTCATGTTGAAATAATTCTGTACCTACTCTATAAAAGAGTACCTTACGTGCTGTGAATTCAATCTTCACTTCTGCCCGATCCGAAAAGATAAAATCACTCAGAAATGCTATCTACTGTCCGTTCAAGTGGTTTTGTCGCAGGGTTGTAGAAAGGGGGGGAGGAAATCACGTGACAGTTAATTACTTAAGGAGGCCCTTTTATTTAAGTTATTTTAAACACTTGAATAATATTACGTAGACGTCCAAATCCTAACAGAAATTAATGTTTTCAGAAAAGAGCTAAGATAGCCCAGCTACTAGACTTTACAAAGGGGCGAACAGAAGCAGGTGGGGGAAACCGGGATGCGACATAGGGAAACGGACGACAGTACCCGTACGAAAATATGATTCAGTATTGAAAGCTCTTTCGTCACTGGAAAACGCGAATATATTTCTGAAACGTACTATACTCAGTAACTCAGTACTGCTTACGCGCCCTCGGCTCTGTGTCGTGAACGGTTGGAAGTTTACTAGTAGAAGGGGTGGGAGTGAAGTACATTCCAAAACTCAGGTACAATAAAAATTGAAGTAAAAATAAAATGATGTCCCTGTATAATAGCACATGTTCACGGCACGTTCGGTACAGTCAGCGCAGAAGAGTATCCATGTTTACATACATGTAATAGAGTCAAGTGGCGTGGGGTGGATATTGTATTTATGATGTGGTTGTATGTTTCAATTTCCTATAGAGATCGGCAAAAAACAGTTCCAGAAATATGGTCGCGTCGTTTTCCAGTGAAAAAAGAGCATTCATTATTTAATCATATTTTCGTACAGGTACTGTGCGTCCTTTTGGTTACGTCGCATCACGATTTCCCTCACCCACGTCTGCTGGGCTGTCCTAGTCCTGTTTGGAAATATTTCCTGTTAGGAATTGGACGTCTAAGTAATATTATACAACTGTTTAAAATAACTTAAATAAAAGGGTCTCGTTAAGTAATTCAACTGTCACGTAATTTCTCACTTTCTACGACCCTGCGACATAACCACTTGGACGGACTAGATAGCATGTCTGATTAATTTTATCTGTGCGAATCGGGCAGAAGTGAAGACTGAATTTACAATACGTAAGGTACTCTTTTATAGAGTACGTACAGAAATATTACAACATGCGTTACTGGTACGAAGGACGAAACCGGAAATTGGAATTAGTTACAATAGTATATAGTGCGATAATATGCACAAAAGAACTGAAGCCTCTATCGAAATGAACAGCCACCATTTTCAACATTTTGTTGAAATATCCAGATTTTGATTATTTTAAAATTTTAATGCACTCTCTATAATGTATGCTAATGTGCTAATGAACACTTCCGCATGGATAGCTTAGTTCGCGAGTGAAAACACGTGTTGTTAATACTGTATTGTATTTTTATTAAATAAAAATCTAACGAAAATTATCAAACTCAAAAACGTAATATTTCCAAGTTTAGGTACGTAAATGCATGCTCTAATTTTCTTCCCTCCTATACCTAGTAAAGTGATTTGTTTGTGTTTTACACCAGTATCATTAAACTCCGGTCATGGATGGTTGATTAGTAGGTTATTTTACGACGCTTTATCAACATCTCAGGTTATTTAGCGTCTGAATGAGATGAAGGTGATAATGCCGGTGAAATGATCCGGGGCCAACACCGATAGTTACCCAGCATTTGGTCATATTGGGCTAAGGGAAAACCCAGGAAAAAGCCTCAACCAGGTAACTTGCCCAAAACGGGAATCGAACCCGGGCGACCTGGTTTCGCGGCCAGACGTGCTAACCGTTACTCCACAGGTTTTATTTTTTTATTTTTATTTTAGTAGGTTATTTTACGACGCTTTATTACATCTTTGGTTATTTAGCGTCTGAATGAGATGAAGGTGATAATGCCGGTGAAATGAGTCCGGGGTCCAGCACCGAAAGTTACCCAGCATTCGCTCGTACTGGGTTTAGGGAAAACCCCGGAAAAAACATCAACCATATAACTTGCCCCGACCGGGAATCGAACCCGGTCTACATGGTTTCGCGGCCAGACGCGCTAACCGTTACTCCACAGGTGTGGACACTCCACAGGTCTGGACCCGATCATGGAAGGGGGTAATAAACGGTGTTTCCGGTTCTCAGCCGTTAATCTAAAGGTATAGTCAGATTAATATTAGAAATGTTACTAAAAACAAAATGATATCCCTGTATAATATGGAAAGTGTGGAGGAAAGGAACAACATCTCGTTTGAAAAAAATGTGACAGGGGATTTAGACAAATTTTCACAGAAATTACACAAGATAACAATACCTACCTTCCAATAAATAGAATGACATCTTCCAAAGAGTTAATGAGCGTATCAACGTTGGGTAAGGATGAGTAGAGTAACAGTTCACTTAAGTTATAACGACAAAGGAGAAGAATAAAGTCAATAATAGAAGTTCGGATTTAAGCCTATATTCCGCTCTGCTTTGGTCATTCTATAAATGTGCACGGAATAACTAGGACGGCACTTCCCGGCCGCGCAGTTTCAGAAATGCGTCGTTTGTTGCAGGTGGCTGAACATTACTGCTAATGTGGAAAGTCCGTTTGAAAATTGTCTCACTTGTTTAGCATTCAAGAAGACGTTCATGTAGGGTCGTAACTTGAATTGTTCTCTGTGCCACTTTGTAGACTGTACTACTTCCGAGTTAACATTAGACTACATGTGCGCCATGATGGTGCTGTAACGACGCGCGCAAGTTGAAATGATGGCTTCATGTCCCACCTTCAATATCTACAAAGGGTCGTATAAAATCATGCACGCATACTGTCTGTGCACTTGGGCAGTAGTTGCTAGATAGTGGAGAAGCAAACACTGCGAATTAGGGTAGGAAAGAGTTGTGCAGATCGTGACGTAACTGTACCTTAATTATATACATTAAAGTACTGCTGTTCATTATGTTATTCCAACTATCGATTATCAACTAAACATACGCTATATTGATTAATATCCTACACGCAACAACTGGCAAGCACTGAAAGGAGTAATCCAAAATGGTAGGCACAAACTGAACAATGAATAATATGTATTTAAAATAAAATAAATTCTGTTCATGTTAATTTTAATATTCTAATAAATTGAGTTCCTTTCCTGTATTTTAATGTGTTGTTTTGAGGTTAAAATCGTCAAACAAAACCCCTGCAAAAAATCAATAAATATGGAAAAACTGCTCCGTGCCTGCCATCTGTTGCAATAGTCTAGAACACGATGAAAATACACTCATAGTCGTCACCATTTCATTATCAGCAAAGTAACAAGGTAAAATATTTGTAAAAACTCAAAACTTAGACATTATTATAGTCGAACAAAAACAGTCGTATGCATCTTGCCTATAATGATAATTAAGACGCGCAATTCGTTTCATAAACATTCTCGCGACTTAATTACTACCTTTATAGGCTCGCTGCATAATATATTATTCTTCTATTAGTGACTCAAGGGAAGGCAAACTAAATGTCAAGTGCAAAGTTGATGACAAACTGTACACAGAGTTTCTTTACCGTAAATATGTAGAGTGACATCCTCTTGTGTGCAGAAGGTGAAAGGAGATTTATTATGATACCCGTTGCATTGCGTGAAACATCTTTACTTCTGGTATCTAATTAAGTACATGGTTTCAGGTCTTATTGGTACTACAGCCTGCCACATACATTACGGTATGTAATGAAACTCATTTTTAATATTAAATGTTTATTAAATAGGGTACTAATCGCCCTACCGGTAATTAAAAGGCTTTTTAAAATATTGATCACATTCATAGTGTGTGCATTTACAGTAATTTACGTATATGCATTATTATTTCATTGATTCATTTATAGTTTTCTGTTCAAGGATAGGTCTTTCACTGCAAACTCAGCATTCTCCAATTTTCTATTTTTTGCCTTCATCTTAGTCTCCGTATACGAAACTTTAATCTTAATATTGTCTATCATCTGATATCTGCTTCTGCCCCGAACTTTTCTTCCGTTCACAATTCCTTCCAGTGCATTTTTTATTTGACTGTTTTTAGCCAGTAGTCCAGTCAATTTCTTTTCTTTTTCCTGATTATTAGGCTAATCTTTCTTCATTATTCTTTATAGCACAGCTTTATTTCTCATTTTGTTCTTTTCACATGCTCCATTCTTTTCGATATCCACATTTCAAATGCTTCCAGTCGTTTTTATTCATTTCTCCGCAATGTCCATGTTTCTGCTTCACACAGAGCACTTCACTAGTCTATTCCTTAATTATTTTCTCAATTTTTTATATCTTTGGTTGTGACTTATCCCGTGGTTGGAAAGTTTGCTTACTCGATCATAAAATCGTAGGTCAGATACCTTTGAACGTCAGTGTACCTATACACTACTCTCCATTCTGAGAGTTGAAAATGTATTTTACAAACCTAAATAAATAAACATTATTGTTCTAACAGATCCAAGTCATCAATTTTTCAGTATATTATAATCAAGTCCTGAAAAGTTATATGACATTTAGATAGTTCTGAGATGTTGACTTGTAACTCACCAAGCACAGATGGAGCAGTGAACGATTCTGCTGTCCTTGCTTACTAGGTTGTATGAAGGGGACATAGTTTACATAGAACTGTGTACTCTGTAAACACAACAGATAGTTGTCCGTCCAATATGCACCAGAGCAAAACGGATGGCAGCGCTGTCGTCCTCTGTTACACCACCAAGATAACTGAAATATAATATTTTAATGCACCTTTAAAAAGACAGTATCACCATGATAATAAGCATAAGAGTTTCATCTTTTATACGAATATGAGGAAGCAGTAGTATGAATAGCTTTCTGTTCTTCATCCTCACAAACATCCGGCCTGATTGCCCATTGCCAAAATTTTGAAAATCTTTGCAGAAATATTTAATTTTACGCCATTTTTTATTCAGTTACGAAAGGTTGGAGGGAATTTTTTCTAGGTTATGACCACTGTCTGATCTGGCATATAGCACTGTTCTTACAGCCCTATTAAAAGTTTATTTTAATTATATATTGTTTACTTCTATTTCTCATTTGAATGAAACTGAAATAATAAGTGCATACTTTCAAAATATAATTCCACGGCGTATACCCATATATATCCCATAGTTGGATTCGATTATAAGAAGACATTTTTGGTGACAGAATAATTTGACACTTGGTTCTATTTTTTTTTCTTATGTCTCATTCGCTTTTGTCTGACACCTATTTATATAATTTTTCATTTTAAATTTTATTGTGAGCTATTCTGTGTCGCAGGGCAAACCCAAAATATTGGGCCAGACTACTAAATTAAAATTAAATTAAAATTAAAATCAAAATACTTTCAATCGATATGATTATATTTTAGCAGAAAATAGACATCAGCATTGAAAAGCGCACATTACAGAGGTTATTTTCAAGTTCATAACCATTTTAGTAAAATTACATTTCTTACATATATCCTATAGTTATGTCATAAATTGTACCGAATACGTGAAAATAAAGAACATCTGTTGAGTACAGAATATAGATTATAGGTTATTTAGTATTAATGTAGAATGGATTCACACTCACTTCTAAGTTTATCTTCAGAGTGCAGTTCACACTTTAGTGCATATCCTGGGTGGACTCACACTCACTTTGAAGTCACCTTCACTGATATTTGCTGAGTTCTACAACTACGCAAGGGTGCATGAGTTCATACAATTAGCTACCATGTCCTCTGTTTACAAGATATTGAATATAAAATACCTAAGCAAATAGATTTTAAAACGGAGAATCGAATTTAACATTGTCCCGAAAAAGGGCTCTTTGAAGTTCATTATTTGTTAAATTTATATAGTAGTTTTAATTATTTTAATATGTAGTTTTGTATATCTTGATTATACAGGGACATCATTTTATTTTTACTAACATTTCTAATATTAACCTGGCTATGCCTTTGGATTAATGGTTCAGAGCCGGAAACACCATTTGCCACCCCCTTCCACGATTGAAGTCCGATGATATTGGCGTAAAATACAAACAAATCACTTTACTAGGTATAGGAGGGAAGAAAAGTAGTTCATTCATTTACGTAAACTAGCAAATATCACGATTTTGAGTTCGACCATTTTCATTAAGTTTTTGTTAAATCAAAATACAGTACAGTATTAACAATAAGTGTTTTTACTCACGGACTGAGTTATTCATGCGAACGTATTCATTATGCAGTGTATATTATACTCTCTACAGCACATTAGCGTACAATATAGAGAATGAAGTTAAATTGAAAAATAATCATAATATGGATATTTAAACATTTTTGAAAATGGTGGCCTTTCATTTAGATACAGGCTTCAGTTATTTTGTGCATATTATCGCACTGTAGACTATTGCATCTAATTCCAATTACCAGCCTCGTCCTTCGTACTAGTAACTCATGTTGAAATAATTCTATACCTATTATATAAAAGAGTACCTTACTACTGTAAATTCAATCTTCACTTCTGCCCGATCCGCACAGATAAAATTACTCAGAGATGCTATCTACTGTCCGTCCAAGTGGTTATGTCGCAGGATCGTAGAAAGGGGGGAAATCACTTGATAGTTAATTACTTTTATTTAAGTTACTTTAAACAGTTGAGGGTGAGGGAAATCGGGATGCGACGTAGGCAAACGGACGACAGTACCTGTGCGAAAATATGATTCAATATTGAAAGCTCTTTCGTCACTGGAAAACGCGAACATACTGTATTTCTGGAACGTACTATACTCACTAGCTCAATACTGTTTGTGTTTACTACGCCCTTAAGGCGACTTTGACTGTATACGCTTGGTTCTGTGAGGAAAACAGTTGGAGGTTCACTGTAGAGGGGGTGGGAGTGAAGTAGACCTACATTAAAAAAACTCTGGTACAATAAAAATTTAAGTAAAAATAAAATGATGTCCCTGTACAACTTTTAACACTATATCACTTCGGAAAACCTATTATTTGTCTTTCTTGTGTTAAATTTTATATTACCTCGTTAACATGTTTCAGCCTGCTATCGGCCATCTTCAGAACTGGCGCCAAGACCAGCAACAACCAGTTCTGAAGATAGCCGATAGCAGGCTGAAACATGTTAGCGAGGTAATATAAAATCTAACACAAGAAAGACAATACGTTTTCCGATGTATTTTGACGCCTTCTGAATGCCACGGCAACAATAAGGAACGGAAGTGTGAAGCTGCGTAATGCTACACGCGCGAGTCATACACGTGCGACCAGTTGCCTTGAGATGTAGGGAGACGATTTAAAAATTGTGAGTTAAGTCCATTTTAAATAAAACAGATCGATAGAATTAGTGCTTAGAAACTTTTTATGTGTTAAAACGAAAAGTACAAAATCAGGGAACTGAAAGAAATGTTGACTTTATAACGAAGAAGTGTATATATTATTTAGCACTTTTTTTTACTGATATTCTAAAAATAAGGCTTTTCTTTCGTTTTTAAATTACTCTTACTCATTAATAATTGAGGGGCTCGGGCCTAAAACATGGTAACTGACATTTTGGTCAAAATGAGATGTGTAGCGTATCTTACATTCTTCGTCTAATGCAGTAGTTTATTTTCCAAAATCTGAACAGATGGCAGGAGTATACAGATTTTACTTTCCTTGTAACTATACAAACTGTTGCATGAACAAATAAAGCGTGCGGCCTAACAACGAGATCAGCGCCAACATGAGAAAAGCTAGAATTTTCATTGAAACCTCTAGATTGAGGCACAGACACATGGTCTGTTCATCGAAAATCCTTGGGAGGCTCGTGTTCTTTTGTGCAGAGAGTGCAGCATGAGCTGAAGTGTCTTAAAATTTGCATCTCATGCACAATTTGGTCAGTGGCGGCGCTTGTCCCCGTTGTTCGGCAGCACGCTTCAAATGTTTAAATATCTAATAAATTGAAAACACTAAAACGTCACTTACTATGTTTTATTCTTGAATCTGCCTATCGGTTTGTCATTATTTCATCAAAATACTTTAACCTGCCAATACATTTGACACAAGTTCTTTTGTCAGTTTAGCACTCTATTTGACAAGCTTAATTTCTAAGTTATAATGTTATTATTTCTCTTTCTTTTTCATACTTTCTCTCTGTCCCAGGATAAAAGCGACTTCTTTCGTTGAAAATATCATCTCGGTTATTTTGAGACGCCATTTATCTTAAGCTTTTCGAGCTTAGCTGTCATTACTTGAGAGACTGGGTGGAAGATTCATTGTTCTATAAAACGTAACTCGTGTTCAATTTTACGCTTCGATTTTAGGGCTTATAGAAAGTGCATGATAAAGGCGAATAAAACTTGTAACTTTATCCCATTCATTTGTAATTTATTTTAAACTCTTCACTCAAGAACTCTTTAGATGTCACGCTCATTTTCTTTCATTAGCTTTGTAAACTGAGAGTGCTTTCAGAATACGCCATTCGTCCATTCTGTTGGATATTGTAACAAATTTCTTCGATACGACCATTTTCCTATTAGACATCTCTAGACGTATCTCGTCGCTTCTTTTTTACTCTACAGATTTTTTGTACTCTATCAAGCATCTAAAATTTGTTGCCCCGTAAATGATACATATTTTCTCATACGCAGTATTATTCATACATTAAGGCGTAAAGACGATATTTTACTTAACATTGTGTTAAATTGTGGTTAATCATAGTTAAATTTTTTCCTTTGTAATTTGAATATTACAAGCCACAATATTCATTTCTAGGCGTATACTGTCGCTTCTTTTCCAGTACAGAATACTCTCGATTATTCGTTTGCGGTTTATCCAGTTTCCGGATTACCAGTGCACGGCTTACGATCGAAAAAAAATATTACTTGGTAACATAAAGGGACAAGAAATCACGGAAAAATTATACTGGACTTCAAATTAATACGGTAAGTTATGAACAAACCTTTCCTGCTTTGAAGTTAACGGTTTCCTGTTGACGGGGGTTGGAAAACAAATTGACTTTTGTATTCTGCAAACTTAAATTGTAAGAGAATTTTAATCTTATATGTAAAATGATATAAACCTGTGTGTGTTGTAGTAAATATGAAGTGAAATATAGATTTAAAAGTATTTTTTCACCAAATAGGCCAATATACTTATTGAATGGTACATGCAAAATAATAAACTTTCGTATTATTCGTATTTTCGCATTATTCGGTACCTCTTCCCGGTCATTAGCCTGGATAATCGAGAGTATACTGTATATATTAGTTACTATAGACTTAGTCAATGTAATATTTTCTGTATTCTATCTCACAATATAAAAAAAAATAAATATAGGGGTCTCGGTTACAAAGTTACTGCTCAATACTCGACACGTGTGATTCGCGCCGACATTATACAGTATTATCTTTATATGACGTTACAGTAGACTACGTAGCAGTCTTTTTTAACATCACAGAGCCTTATTGACGAAACTGTACTAAAATACTTAAACCATCAGGCTAGATAAAATTTGAATACAGATTTGAATATCTCATATATATTTATGTAGTTTACTCGAAATATATAATGATTTGAGACCGAAATCTTAGCCACTACTTTTTGAAATGAATTGAGTACGGAGTTTGTGCAATGAGCCAAATGACTGTAGCGACGCGTGGTGCTGTGCGATGAAAACAGACGATTCCAGCATCAAGGACAACAAACACACAGTTAAAAGAATGATTTCAAGAGTAGGGCTGTATTGTGCATTACAAAAGTACAAATAGTCTTTGCTGTAAACTTTTAACTTAAAATTTTACTGTTACTAATCTTAATGAAATATTTAAGCATATATTACAACAATCTTAGATGTAAAAGTTTAACTTAAAATGTTACTGTTTCATAGGTACCGCTCTTAATGTAATGTTTAAGTCCATAATACGATAATCTTTGATGTAAAATTTTAACTGAAAACACCGTTATAACTGTAACACAGGTACTGCCCTGAATGAAAATGTTAAGTCTATATTATAATAATCTTTGTTGTAACTTAAAATGCCGGTACTATTACAAACACAGGTACTACCATTCTGTACAAATGTATTCTCTAACAAAATTTTTAAAGTGCTTGTCCTTAACTTTGTTGAAAGGAATCTTGGCATGCACCAACTTTTCTTACATATTTCTGCTAAATTCGTCCGCTGGCACTGAATTACTACAACCCGTTTCAGCTCACGTTACCCGCGGCGTCTTCGTGAATCATCCGTGTTTCCTACCCCCGCAACTCCGCTTGCTGCCCAAGTCACCGTAGTTCTGATGTAAACAGAGACGGTAGCGACATCACTCCGAGAGGTAAAGTGAAGTGGAACAGATAGTAGTTGAAGGTAGATCGTCAGACACACTTCTTTCCATCAAATTGTTTATATGTTTTTTGATTACAGTGCTGCTGTAAGTTTCATATTCTGAACAGATTATATCAGTCCTACATAGATTACACAAAATTATGTCGCCACCTATACAGATATATTGTCTTCCGAATTCCTTTACCCAATTCTGTACTTTCGTGCACTTGTTTTAGTCACCTTTATTTCGATTAGTAGTGTATAATATCATAAACATTGCTAAACTGAAGAATACTGTACTTGTTTAGGAGTAAGGAACTTGTTGTAGAGTGACCCTGTAATGCGTGTTATTTGTTGTGACTGTAAGCAGAGTCTCTCTGAAGGGCACGTGTCATATTATATACCCTGTGCACACTTATACTAATTCCAATGTTGTGGGACTAAGAAAACGGGAAAGCGGTATTTAGTAATGATCCAACTCTTGTACGTGTATGTATCGAACAACTGAAGACGGAGAGTGAGCGAAATTGTTGCAAGTTTTCAGTAATTACATTATGTATATAGTTACAAGAAAAAAAATGAATTTGGGGGAGGGAAGCTAAAATCTCTTTCAGAAACGCATTCGCCACTATCCTGTTACAGCATTAGAAACATTTAACAGGACGTTTTAAGACGGACAGTAGGTGCCGGTTTAGGCGATATTTAACCGGAAGTTCGCCAAATACGAAACATAGTAAATTAAAATTTCACATTCCTCATTTGGTAAAGCACTAAAAGCTATTGGATTCAATTACAGCAGAAACGAGGACAATGAGAAATGTTTACTGGAACGTGGCGATATTATTGTGCATCGTAACGAATTTTTAAGGACAATGAGGAAAATTAGTCGTCTATAATAAATTTTTAGTATCTTAACCCTCAACTGGTATCTATGGGTCAATATAGACTCATTTGGATATATACCGTTAACGTACATTTAAAAAGCAATACCAGTTGAGGGTTAACATACGACGTCGAATAGAAACAATGATAGGCTAGTAGTTTTTTATTACTTATAACACAAACTAACTTCAATATTTGTAAAATGGATACAAAACACGATTCTGAACTGTGTCCCTTTCGGTGCAGATGTACATAAATTCTACTTTATCTGAATGGAGGCTGGAAATTAGAGTTGGACAACGATGGAGAAAGCAAGAATAACAGCGCTCGTAAAGCCGAAAACCCCCACGACAATATTGCCTACGTCGTTGACTGCTTATCAGGATATCGAGAGTGGTCAACTCTCGAACGTCAAGCACCCTTGAATCGTCACAGTTGTTTCTACCAGACTGAACTTTTATCTGTTTTGGAAACTGTTACATACATATAAACACTTAAGTATCATATTTGAAACATCATCTCTTTCCGTGTATAATAATCCGTTCCCCAGTCTTTATTTAATCACTAGGCCCTTATTAAAAGGCTAGGAATTGTTTTCTGTATGTTTGAGATCAAGTGTGCAATCTCAAGTTAAAAAAAAAACTATTAGCAGTTTGTTTAACGTTATATTTTATGTTTCTTAGAAATTAAAATTTACTTGAGAATTTTTTTTTTCTATTTATGTAAGCATAGATAATGTTTTATAATAGAACCAGAACATTTTGATAACTATGGTACTGTTTTGTTTTGTCTTTTGTATCAATTAAATATCTCTAATGTTATTTCAATAATGTATGTTATTCAAAGTTACGAAATTTTTCAGCGCCGACATATGCTATTTCGAGAATGATGAGCAAGACTCGAACCGCATGAGAGTTAAAAGACAAGTTCAACGAACACCGTGAGCGAGAGCGGCAGTTAGTTTTGTTCATCTCTACTAGAAATGTTTGTCCTTCAAGAAAGCTCTCACTTAGACTAGTTTTATCCCTACATTAACTTGTATATAACGGTTGGAGTGTGAATGACCTTAGTGTGCTCCTCCCTTCTTGTAGGAATTGTTTCTGTAAGGCTTCATTTGATCCTGGGATCATGGGTTTGTGATCAAACATGTATTTCACAGCGCTCGAAGCAAAGCTTACAACGGTTAGCAAACAAGTCTCATTGATCAAGGATTAGAGAAAACCTCTCTGGAACCACACTATATAATACACACTGGGATATCGTCTATTTGCCTTATGAAATGATGCTCAAGTAATTATGTACTTACATATTTGCTTCGTACGCTGTGTTTAATTTCAGGAGTGCACACCCCATAAAAGATTACAGAGTTAAGGCATAAAATGTCATATGTTTCTTACATCACATGTTTCCAAATAGTGGGTCTCGTCCATCAGACGGGAGAGAGCTTAAAATATTTTGACGTCGAAATACGCCTTTCTATTCATTGGTTATGGGGGATAACTTGGAAACTGACCAACGCATAAAAATGCAACCTCTTCTCCTTGTATTACTCTTGTTCTCCTCGTATTCCTCTTATTTTTATTCCCCTTGTTCTCCTTGTTTCATTTCTCGGTACTACCTACATGTAGTTCTAAGTAAAGATATGCAGTACAGTAAAGCAACTGTTCTCCTTGTTTCATATCTCGTACTACAAACATGTAGTTCTACGTAGAGATGTGGAGTGCAGTAAAGCTATGCAATTATCGACAGGTGCTCATACCACAAAATAATTCTAATTAATAAGTTATGGACCTGTCGGCAGTTTTCGCATCCACAAGTAGTCCTATGTAAAAATTTTCAGCAAAGTAAAGCTATGCATATGTCGACTGTTTTTAGGAGGATCGAAATGTAGGAAAGAAAAAAATAATGTATATATGTATTTATTAACACTACAATTGGGTATACACCCGGTGGCAGTGATATATAATATACAATAATACCATTACAATTATACAATAATTACAGCAATAAAAGAAAAATATATACTAATAATAAATCTGTAGCCGAAATTTTTCTGGTAATTTTCGATTTTCCAAAAATAATTGGTCCTAACGTATATAATTAACCACCCTGAAACCGAAAATCGCTTTTTTGAACTTTTTGTTTGTATGTCTGTCTGGATGTTTGTTACCTTTTCACGCGATAATGGCTGAACCGATTTATATGAAAATTGGAATATAAATTAAGTTCGCTGTAACTTAGATTTTAGGCTATATGACATTCAAAATACATTATTTAAAAGGGAGGTTATAAGGGGGCCTGAATTAAATAAATCGAAATATCTCGCTTATTATTGATTTTTGTGAAATATATTACATAACAAAACTTTATTTAAAAATTATTTCCGATAAGTGTTATTCTTTGAAATATTTTGATAGGACTGATATTTAATGAGATAAATGAGTTTGAAATTAAAATACAATGCCACCTATGGCGGTGTAATGAAATGAAAATAAATGACTACGTCTATAAGGGGCCTTGGACAACAATAATCGAAAGCTATGAAACATAGCCTACAGAGAATGTTTCTGTGTTTGTATGAAGTAATATCGAAAGCTAAATTAACCGATTTGTATAATTAATTATTATATCACCATTGGAAAGTGTAGTTTCTCTAAAAGGTAAAAAAAGGTAAAGGTATCCCCATAATATGCCATGAAGACGCTTGGGGGGCATGGAGGTAGAGTTCCATGCTTTCCATGACCTCGGCATTAGAATGAGGTGGTGTGGTCGGCACCACGCTCTGACCGCCTTTACCCCCGGGAAAGACCCGGTACTCAATTTTATAGGAGGCTGAGTGAACCTCGGGGCCGTTCTGAAAGTTTGGTAACGAGAAAAAATCCTGTCACCACCTGGGATCGAACCCCGGAGTGTAGTTTCTCTAGATGGACATAATGTTATAATGTTATTACAGTAACTTCTGAGTGCTCTCTGGACCAAAATGATCGCATTTTAATTATTTAAATACAATTTAAATTAAGTAACATATTAAACGATTTATCCTTCTATCAAACACGAATGTTTTCTGGATCAAACGTCCTATTTTAATTATGTCATTACTTTATATTTATTTCTAACAGGTGCAGCGGAGCGCACGGGTACGGCTAGTAAAAGAATAAAATAAAATAAACCTAAATTTATTTCTAACTATAAATAAATAGATGCAATAAACCTAGGACTATAAACAAAAACTATTCTATAATAACGTCTACAATAAGCAAAAGTAACCCTAACTATTCTATAATAATAATAATAATAATAATAATAATAATAATAATAATAATAATAATAATAATAATAACAATAATATAATATTATTATTAAAATTATTTCAAGCAATCTATCTTTCCTCTGACAATACATCTGCTTTCAACAGGCCTATAATTTATTTTCCTTCCGGTTGGGGTTATTAAAATGGCTGAATTCACGTGAATAACGAACTACTGACAACTGTCTGCATCCTCCATATAGAGTTTTCTGACAGGAACAGAAAATTCAAAGAATATGCAGACATGACTTGCTCAAATGACCTAGCGTAATTTACAAATTTACTCAATTCAGGAATATGAAATATGAAAAGCCTGAAATCCCATAAGGGTAACGGCCTCCTTCAGTAGTGTAGGGTGAGCTGAAGGCCTACTACACTTGGGGAGCCAATCCAAGAGAGCTTACACTACACTTACAATCTAAACACACAAACTACACAAACTAGACACACACAAAACCAATACAAACTAAACATATAAATTACACAAGTACACAATTATACACAGTTTACATAGTGTTCTTATAGGTTTCTTACAGGAATAACTTATGACTACATAAACAACCCAGTCTTCTGTTTGTTAATTATTTCTCGATTCGTTAAATGTATCGCATTATTTATTGCTTATTTTGCCGTCTTTCGCTTTCTGTGTGTTATTGTATTCTGTTTATCTCCTTAAATTATTTGTCTTTACGAAATTACATTCCTTACTCCTCTTTATGCTTGTTTTGTGATTATAATTAACATATACAACACGTTTTTTTTTAATAAATGTTATTTTCGGACCCTCTATATCTTGTTCATTCAGTGATTTTACCTCACCTTCAATTCTCAGTAGGCAGTCAGTCAGTCACATGGAAGTTAACCAATTGTAACGATCTGAATAAGTACTACACCTATACCACTAGTGCCTTAAAGGGATATACTCGGATTTTACGAAATCACCTCTATAGCAACAACGTTTAAATTTATTTATATATCCTTATTCTGTACTTATTTATGACATACGTTTCTTTATTTCTTTCAAATTAAATATTTCTTTTTTACATCTACACACGTTTATAAATATATGGTACACTTTGTCAATCTTGGCAACTTATAAAATTAAAAAACATCTTCTATCGTTCCACTTCTATGAAGTCAAAAGTGGATCTATTCTTCAAAATGTTGTGAAGTTATCTGTATTGTTAGTCTTTCTAGCGATATTAAATCCAAGCATCTAAGTTATTATCTTTAAATAGGTCTTCTTTTCGTCCATGATCAATATTCTTGATAACAGAGACAGAATATAAATATAAAAATTGGAAATTTATCCTTTGTAAAGGTGGAAAAATTCAAATAACTTGAAGCAACAGTAACAAATATAAATTACACTCGAAAGAAAATAGAACGCATAATAAATATGAGAAATTCCCGTTTATAATCGGTTGAGAAGCTTTTGACATCCAGTCTGCTCTCGAAAAATCTGAAAGTAAGAATTTATATAACAGTTATATTACCGGGTGTTCTGTACGGCTGTGAAACTTGGACTCTAACTTTGAGAGAGGAACAGAGGTTAAGGGTGTTTGAGAACAAGTTTTGTTAGGAAAATATTTTGGACTAAGAGGGATGAATTTATAAGAGAATGGAGAAAGTTACACAACACAGAACTGTATGCATTGTATTCTTTCCTAACATAATGAGAAACATTAAATCCAGACGTTTGAGATGGGCAAGGCATGTAGCACATATGGGTGAATCTAGGAATGCATATACAGTAGATTGTTAGTTGGAAACCTGAGGGGAAAAGATCTTTGGAAAGTCCAATGCGTGGATGGGAGGATAATAATAAAACAGATTTGAGGGAGATGGAATATGATGGTAGGGACTGGATTAATCTTGCTCATGATATGTATGAATGGCGGGCTTATGTGAGGGCGGCAATGAACCTTCGGGTTCCTTAAAAGCCATTTGTAAGTCCAATTTATATTTGTTCATTCATAGTGATTCGCCCAAGGGCAAAGGCAGGTCTTTCACTGCATACTCGCTCTTCAATCTTTCCTATTTTCCTGACCAGTTTCTTCTCTGTTCGTGATCAATTTCAGCATTATTCTTTCTTTACCCACTCTTTCTACTACAATTTCATTTTTTATTCTGTCTGTTCATTTCACACACTCCATTCTTCTCCATATCCACATTCCAAATTTTTCTACTCGTTTCTCTTCACGTCGTAGTAATGTCCATGTTTCTGTTCCATGCAATACCACACTCCATACGAAGCACTTCACTAGTCTCTTTCTTAGTTATTTTTCTAGAGGTCCACAGAAGATGCTCCTTTTCTATTAAAAGCTTATTTTATCATTTCTGTCCTTCTTTTGACTTCCTGGCAGCAGCTCATATTACTACTTATAGTACTAGAGTTGAACAAAACTAACTGCCGCTCCCCCTCGCTGTGTTCGTTGCATTTGTCTTTCGAGTCTCGTCTCGTCATTCTGGTGCGCTTCGAGTCTCGCTCATCATTCTCGAAATAGCATTTGGTCGGCGTGGAAAGATTTCGTAACTTTGAATAATATAGGCCTACATCATTGAAATAAATAACATTATAAAAGTTCAAATAAGACAAAGAGACAAAACAGAACAGTATCTTAGTTATCAAAATGTTCTGGTTCTATTATAATATGATATTATCTATGGTTATATAAATAGAAAAAAAAAACAATTCTGAAATAAATTTGCATTTCTAGGAAACATAAAACATAACGTTAATATCATTTACTTTAGATTGCACACTTGATCTCAAACATATGAAAAGAAAATTTCTAGACTTTTATTAATGGCCTAGTAATTAAATAAAGACTGGGGAACGGATTATTAGGGTAGAGATGTTGTTTCAAATAGGCTACTTGATGGGTTATACATATATAACAGTTGCCAAAGTAGATAAAAGTTCAGTCAGATATAAACAACTGTGGCGATTCAAGGCTGCTTGACGTTCGGGACTTCGGGAGTGATAAATCTCGACGTCTCGAAACACTCACAAGCAGTCTTTACGTCAACGACGCGACGTATAGAACATTGTCGTGCGGGTTTTCTGCTTTGCGGGCGCTGTTAGTCTTGCTTTCTCGATCGTTGTTCATCTCTATATATAGTACACTACAAATATTCTGAGCTGTTACGTTGTTCCATTGCCTCATTTCGAATTCGAAAGTTTATCTTCTTCTATTCTCTACCAGTAACCATGGTCTTCGTCTTGTCTGCATTTATCTTCATCCCATATTGCATTTACATGTCGTCCTTAATTCAATCTGTAATGGCGATTATCCCTTTGTTGGGAACGATGAACTTATAGATAGAAGACTTGACTTAATCCTCAAAAGACAGGCCCAACACTATAGAATCATTGCCGTTGCTTTGACGCCCTCTTATATTTTGCTTAGATATATTGTGTTGTGATACGGAAGCAATGCAGACACGTCGTTTAACTCACCGAGGCACAAAGTGAGTTTCAGGATATCGTTACTCCAACTCTTAAATCTGAGGGTCCGCTCACCCCAACTCCTGGGCCACCCTCCAGAGATGCAATTCCGAGTATGCTAACGTTTCAACCCCAACGCATTACTCACCTCTAGTATCGGAAATAGTTTGAGCACTGAATTTAACCTCTGAGTCTTTTGTACAGTTCAAGTTTGGGAAGTAGCGGGTGGAAGTTGGTCCCAACTCTTTTATTATGTAAAGGATAACGATATACATTTATACAGTTGCATTCCTTCCACCCGCCGCAACTCCATCAAACTTGTAACTAGACATCGCTGAACTAACGTAAAGATACTGGAAAAAATCTCACTCCTTTTCTATTTAAACTAAATAGATGTAACATTCAAACCTCTAACTTCCGCCGTGATCTTTTCCAGAGTTTATTACCGAATTCTTCCTTTCTTGTATGTGACGAAGTAATTCAATTACAAATGAAATGTATACTTAAAATACTTCTCTGGAAACATCTACACATTTTAAAGCAATTCTATAAATGTTCATTTTTATTCAGTGTGTTCCAGTAGACACTCTGCAGGAGTATGAATTATTCTTTAGAGGAAAGTAAAGAAATGTGTTCATAAAATATTTTGTCGAAAACTTTTAGATTTATAACAGTTTTATTCACAGCAAAATGTCTTTACGCTACGCTACCACGAGACCACAGCGGTGGACTTATCCGAACCTTAGTAATGTCTAAGAGAATGATATCACAACGTAATTACATACACCATATCAGCATTTAGTTTCATGATTTTTTAAGCAGAATCATGTGTATTGGTATCCTCTTCCACTCTCGTATTTCACCTGCGCATGATTAGCACTCGCTGAATATGGGTTTCCGACTTATGATTATTTGACAAAAAAAAAAATTGTTTTGTCTCCTCCATCAACCCTAGAAATGTGGGCATCGAATTCTTGAACCTCTGCACATAAATGCATACATACATACATACATTACATACATACATACATACGATATAGGTGAAATACAACAACCACCTATGCAGTCAAATAGGTATAGAAAACAATACAGTATTTGCGTAAAGTGTCCGCTATCGTAACTTACAACACCACATTACTTTCTCCTTCACTCATGTAATGGGAAGAGAAGTGGATATACAGATGAATAAGATAGCTGAATTATATTCCTAGAATGTTGAACGAATGTCAGAAAGAACGTTAGACTGCAGTACTGTTTACAAATTTCAAGCGGATGAGACAGATAGAAAGAGGTAAAAAGTTAAAATCAAATCATGACAGGCCAAATCGGCCAAGAAGGTGGCAGGATTGAGTTCCCGCCTTTACAGACAATTGGCATTAATGGCAGTAGGGATGTCAGTCCTGCGTGGCCGTCGCCTTTACCCCGAAGGAAATGTCCTTGGTGCTCATCTCTGCTAGAGGGTGAGTGCCATAGTGAGATCGCAAGAATTAGATCAATAGAATAAACCCATGACTCCATCAAGAACGAGCAGAGGCTTTCCGCCTTTACAGCGTAACCGCGATGCTACCGCACGCTCCTTAGAACTAGGTAGCACGATTCAATGCAGTCATAGTTTTAAAAGGTTTCTTAAGAAATAATAGATCCACTCTGAAATAGTCACAGTATTATTGGCTGACATCTTCTGCGCAGAATTTGGAACGAAGCGATCGAAATGGACCAATCTTTAATGCAAGTTAATGAGCTTCGAGGCAGTTTATGTAACTACACGGGCGTTAACCGTTATTTACGAGCCTATCTGTTCTACGGGTGTGGATTGGTAGCGTCCAGACCTCGATATTCCGCGTCGTAAACCCCGCTCTCCGAGGAAGTGTCCTAGTTAAAGGTTACTGCGTCCTGCGTAGATTTGTATCATCACTGTAATACTAATAAACTTTGAAGAGTAAGTGCGGAACGGAAAATGGACGCGAGATTGTAGCACTTAACATTACCTGACTCCAACCTGAAGTACAGTGGAGGTCATATATGCTGTAAAAATAACACAAAATTATTGCCAAAGGAATATTAGCTATTATTCCAGAACTTCGAACAGATGATGACTTAAGCTGTGGATAAAATAGTCGAGTTTACGTTCACAAATTTTTACGGAATGCAGCTTTTATTTCCGGTTCATGATGATGATGATGATGATGATGATGATGGTAGGGATATAAAAGGAAAGACAATGAAAGGCATAAAAAGGCGTTTTTAAAACATTTTTTCGACTATGGGCCGGTTTCACCAAGCTTCACTAAGGTTTTAATGATTCATTAATTTATTTGCTGGTTCATTAAATCATTTTTATATCTCACCAATCATCTTTAGCCTAACGAACCAGTAAAACTATCATTAAATTTAGTGATAGAAATTTCCGTCTTTAAATTTTTAATGGTTCATTAGTTGCAATATAAAATGGCGGAACGTTTCGACGCAAAATTGTTGTATCTGGAACTGCTCGAAAATTAAGAGTCAGATGGAAATAATGTTAACCATTGAAGACCTCCCTCAAAGAACGTTGTATATCAACGGCTTTTGCATATGATATACAACGTTCTTTGAGGGAGGTCTTCCATTTAAGAAACGATAATTTTGAAAATCTGAATGACACAAAAATTCATGAAAGATACTGCATCACGAAGATCGTGGTATTCAAAATTTTAGAAGAAACTGATCATAGGTTAGAATTTCATAAAAACAGCTGAGACAAAGCTGAAACTAGTCAACTAGGTAACATACAACTGAGTTTTTATTTTAAGACATACCTAAGAAATATTAGTAAATTAATACATAATATGCATTCAAACATAACAAAACTTAATTAGTATATTAACTTTCATATATTAGAATTATACTATAGTTAGCGATAAGAGAGGCTATGTTTGCACTGGCTTTAAAACACAAGCGAAAGAACTGGATTCATGGAATTTATAATCGTTTTCTTTTAGTAGGAAATTTAATGTTCCAGCAGGATAACCACCCCGCGCACACAGCCTTAAAAGTTGAAAGACGGTTCACGGAAAGGCATGAAAAAGAGGACGATTGACAAATATCGAGACATCCCACCTCAAAATCCAGATCAGTTGTGGGATCAAGTTCTGGCTACCTGGGAAGATCTCGCTGAGGACAATAACTATTTCCGCGATCTGGTGGACTCAATGCCCCGAAGATCCTTGGCAGTGATAGACGTCGGTGGCATGTGGTCGAAGTATGAGATCCATAAGTGTATTTTTTTTTATTTTTCTTTAATTTGTTTGTTTATCTTTGTTTTATTTCGGGAAGAAGATTTATCTCCCAAGAGTTTTTTTAAATTCTCCTAGTGGAGCCAGAGCTGCGGAATAATTCGTTCCACTACAAAAAAATGAAGAAAGGTAACATGTATAAAAATTAGTTACGTTAATAAAAAAAAAGTTCTCACCGAGAATCGAATTCGGGTCCCAGGGTTAACAAGCCATCTCACTACTCACTGCTCCACTGGAGAGCCATGTCGTTATCAGCGCTACGAGTCACATATAGCTGCTCAGCTTGAAGTCTACAGAGACAGCGGACATAAATCGCGGTCAATATTTCAACATTTACACTAGCAAGAGACACAACAAAACTGTTTTCTAATACTGTACACGATTTGCAATACAGTAGACTGTGGTTTCATAGAAAGATGTTCTGATATAGTTATTAAAAATTCATAGATCGCTCTTATTTATGTGTAAAGAGCCATTAATTACTTTTCATCAAATGTTAAGAAAATTTGGTTGGTGAGCAGCTCGCATTTTAGTGAATCGTTAAGTATTTTAATGTTCTGTAGTTAATGTTTCATTTGGACTGATTTACTGAAGGTTGGTGAAACCGGCCCTAAGAAGATTAATTTCTGCAAGTTCCTACCTTGTTGACCACTTGTCTCACTTCGATAACGCCGACGATTTAGCGGGGCTTGGAAGTTAAAAAAGCATTTTAAATTATTCTTTTTATTGCCATTAAATTGATTTTTGAAGCGATGGATTCTGAATTATAATATTCTACCGCTTTTAAAAATGGATGCTTGCGTAAAATATGGTCAGATCTGTTGTTTACTGGAATAATTTATCCCCTTTATAAAAGTTACAATATCACTTATTCTCTTGGGGAGAGGAAGAACCCATTGCACTGCGACCATTCCACATCGAAACTATATATTGGCCGACATTTCGGGTGGAGGAGAACCCTGCCTAACGGGATATAGGCCTACAGTACGAAGCGATGAATACATCCTAAATGCACGCGTTTGATCGTAATTTTATACAGTCTGCTACGAAAGAAAAAGTGTTAACATTAGACTTACCAGAAGACAACCTTTATAAGTAACTAAAACTGTTATGAAAGGAAAGTTTTAATGCTAAATAACAGGTCTAATTATTCTATTTCTGAAAAGGTGTTCATTTAGGTTTCATATGTTCACACTGAATCCGCTGGCGTTGTAAGGAGATTTTGCTTAAGAGATATTTCCTGGTTCGTAAAATAAAAAAAATTGTAAAATTAACTTCAGAAGAATAACGACAGAAAATTGTTTGAAACTAATCAATCTAGATGCACTTTGTTGGTAAGATTGAAGAAAAAGAATATACAAGATTAATAATAATGTTGCTAAAATGATGATAGTTAAGGTAATAATGTACAATTTAAATGAAAAATTAAAAATGGTAATTTTCCATCTTTCTTATATTCGATTTAATATCATAAATGTATATTCTTGTTTAAATTAATTAAAATAAATCGCTTAACAAGTTTTCATTATAAATAGGCATTTTAAATTATACATTATTTTTTAACCATCATCATTTTAGCAACATTATTATTCATCTTGTAAGTTATAATGGGTCTCGCGGTCAAGGTTCAAGGACAAATTTCTTTGTATCTGAATCCCAGACAGGCAGGCTATTCAATTCTTTCTCCACGACATTCTGTCATTATGCGGGATAGCAGCAGTTAGAATTCAATTAGAGAAACAGACACAGAGAAAGTGCGAGACACTGAATTATAAGAGGCTTTCATCATTATTTAGGGCCTATAGACTTTTGTTGCAACTACGTATTAATGGAGGCGGATGGATGTTCTTCTGCCCTACCACTAGAGTCACTGTCTTTTGCTTAAGCACCATTCCACGAGAGGAAAGAGTGAGGTATTCAGTAATCTCGTGGGGGTGGGCTTTCAGTAAAAAGGTACCAGAGATATCACAGAGATGTCTCAAGCAGTTATGTTAACGGTCACCAGATATGCATTTTCCCAATCTGAGCACCAGCTAGTCTTGTCAAGTGAAGGTACCTGCTAGTCATTTTCGTAAACCAGCGGAACCTATCAACTGAGTTTACCGACTAGATTTTTTCGTAAATCAGCAGGTCTCTTCAATTGGGCGTAACAATAATAATAATAATAATAATAATAATAATAATAATTTATTTTAGCTGGCATAGTTAAGGCCGTAAGGCCTTCTATTCCACTCAATCAGCAAAAAGTATACATCTACATATATATCAACTTACAAAGAATTCAACAATTTGATTTAGATAAGAGGTACATGTATACAAGAGTTATTTACGAATTAGACAACAAAATAATATGAACTATTAATTAAACACTGAAATACAAACTATGTAGCAGAATTAAGCTAAAATACATAGAATGTTAATGTATTTAAAATAATGTTAGATAATAGAAAGAGATTATTATGAGACAATTTTGAAAATACAGCACTATCAGGATGCATGTCTAAAGGAAGGATTAGGTTAGTGGGGTTTAAAAAGGGCGCGTCAGCAACTATGGCTATTTGCGCCCTTATCTAAAATTCTTTACAGAACAGAGACATAATACAATAATCAGAATGCTTAAAAAAACTAAAAAACGTTGTCACCTAAAGGAAGGAGTAACAATGTAGACAGTGATAGTTTAAGTCATTATGATTGGAGTGAAATGTTAAGAAGGCTATCTTTTAAGCTGTTTTTAAAAGTGTTTATTGTCTTGCAGTCCCTAATACTTTGTGACAGGGAATTCCATTGTCGCGAGGTGGATACTGTAAAAGATGATTAATAACGAGATGTTCTATGAAGAGGTATACTTAACGCGCCACAGATAAGCGTTTCACAGAACACTAATAAGGGAAATGCTGATAAATAGACCTGAGAAATAATTATATGAAGTTATACTACCAGCGCGCTTCGTGCGCCTCTAACTTTGAGTACGTCTCAGAGTTGGGGTGAGTTAACGCAGTGTCTTTCGTTCGTTTGAACTCATGCTTATCATCACGGTAAGGTAGTCCACAGCATTTTGGTGGTTGAAAGCCACTTGTTTGACTTTTAAACACAACTATCTGCTGAAGAAAAATTTAAAGACATCATTTTTCTTTGTTAAAGAAAAATTGCACTATTTTAAAAACATGTTATTTTCTGTCTGTAGAAAATATACCTAATATAACATTGACAGGTATCAGCCTTTTTATTTCACTATGTTAATATGATGGCGTATTACGTTTTTGTTTTACATAATTTTTCATTTAATATATTGTTGCAGTGAATAACATATTTTAAAATTTTCAAAGCAGAATGAGTACATGTTGCTAGAAAACACAGCCTTACATCTAGATAAACGTAGTTCCACTTCTGCAGAAACAATGAGGACATTTTTGAAATATTTTACAGAAGCATTATCTATCCCAAAATCTGTGTCATTATTAATAAATTTCCTCATTTGAAATTATCACAAATTTTACATAGAGCTAAATATCCATAATGTTATCCAGTATTTTTTTCATTTTGTTTGCTACATTTTTTCCTATTTGGTGTTCCAACTATTCGGTTCGTCACAATATCATTTACTACATGCTATTTTATGTTTGTAGAAAATACACCTAATATGACATTGACAAGTCGACCCTCCCAAATACTAATATTGTGACTCAATTTTTTTATGGTTTTGAGTTATGCTAATTAATATGGTCTTAAATTGTTTACTTTTCTTCCAGTACTATCATTGTAGCTCTAAACCTTCCCAATCGTATGTAAAATCTTATTGTTACTCTCTGTATACACTGATTTACATGATCATTATAAAACTTCATTTGCTTTTCCTGAAAAATGGAAGAAAGTGAGTTACAATGTTAATACTTGTGAGGGTCGAAGTATCAGTCTTATTATTTCAGTATGTTTATATGATAATGTATTACGTTTTAGATCTAGATAATTTTTCATTTCTTATATTGATGCAGTGAATAACAAACCACATTTTCAAATTTTCAAAGGCGAATGATTGCCTGTTGCTAGAAAATACAGCCTCACATCTAGAGAAACTTCGTTCCACTTCTGCAGAAACAATGATGACATATTTGAAATATTTTACACAAGCATTATTTATCTAAAAATCTGTATCATTATTACAAATTTCCTCATTTGAAATTAAGTCACAAATTTAGTCCTCGGCATCTTGCTATTATTCTTCTTTACAGGACGTTGAATGTTGCCTGTTAAGAATAGCAGTGTTCGGTCGTAATGTAACCGATCAATTAAAGTTCACTGCTGAACGAAACACACTGAAATCCCCCACCCCAACGCAATTACGTACTGGTACCTAAAGTCAGAGGCGCAAGAAACGCAATGTAACGGCATACAATTCTTAACCCTACTGATAAAATAATAATGGAATAGAGAAATGTTACGAATTGATGTCGATGCTTAGACCTACATCGGGAGGCAGGAGAACCCCTAACTACTATCTTGTCCGTGACAAGTGTCACTGGATTTTTCGATAAAAATCACAGTCCTGACCATTATCCTAGGTCATACATACTCAGATTGCTCGGCCTTATAGGCTTTGACGGTAATAGCTTTTGTCAGGTTTAGGCTTTAGAGCAGTCATGTCAATTGATGCCCATAGGAGTAAGCGCGCGCTTTAGAGCTCAGAAGATCCTGAGCTCTTTACAGCGGAAAGGAAAGATACAGACGAAAGAGGTATTATATGCCGCTTGGTCGAGCTATATACAGGGATGACCAGCACTGATTCAATAGATAAAGGGAAGAGAATTTATTAAAACTGTATCCAAGTTAATTTTTAGATTTCTCTGAGAAGTATAAGTGCATTATAAGAATGTAAGTTTTAATTTTAATGCTCATTTTTCACAAATTTGATTTTTTTTTGTTCAAAAGAAATATTTTGTCAACTTTTTTTATAGAAAAGTGAAATTTTCAGATACAAGCCTATTTATTTAGTAGCCTTACAGAATGTTTTCGTAAATCTAATATACCGTATATACGTATTACTGAAGATAGTGTATTGAGCATTTTGAAAATATTCGCATTAAAATTGTTTGTAAGGAAATTAATTAACAAAGTAACTACTGTTACATAATAAGCAAAAGATACTTGCCCATGTGTTGTAAAATGTCAGCTCTATAGCTTCAGCATATTTCGAGAAAATAATTTAATATTCTGATGATAGGAATTTGCTCACCAATATCACCTTAAAAGCATAAAGTGATAAGAATTTTGTTATGGATAAATTATTTACACTTAAAACATATACAGCACCTAGGTAACTTTGCTTTGTACTGTAATATTGTTTTGATTAGTTTATTGATTCCTTTTATAAGGCTAAATGTACCATCAATATCAATTCCAACTTATCATGTCATATTCAGTCTATTTTGGGGGGGGGGATATCACTTGTTTATGAATGATGTGTTTCATCCATTTAGTACAGTATAGTTGTACTAGTATGGAATTTAAGTGAATATTCCTTCTTAACTCTTTATTATGTTATTAACATTTAAAACACAACTGCAATATTAAGAAATTGGTATTAGTACTTTTGTTTTACAGACAATATAGATAATATCAAACAGAAAGAAGCCATATAAAAATAACGACATAAAATTTCACGTTGCGTTTGAAGTTTGTGCACCACCCTTTTCTTAATCCAACAGGCTGCTTATTCTTATACACCAACCCTTCCTCTTTCCATACTTAGCGCTTGATGCCCATACATGACGTCAAGGTCAGAAAAATGCGCTTGCTTTGACATCACTGCTTTAGAGCATGAGATGTTTCAAACCCCATTAAGTAGCTGACTTCCTTACATTTATTTATCTCATCTTTCTCTTCCTGGCTATGATTTAAGACGTGTCAATTCCTGGCGTTTAAAAATTCGTTGGCACATAATATTGAATCAGTTTTCTACAATATTATTATTAAATGAATAACTAATAAATAGTTACCCTTATCTAAAGATTAAGGAGATTAAAATTGAGATAAAACCTAATAATTTTATCCTTCTAGGAAGAAGATCTAAAAATATCAATATTCATGCACGTACAGAAGAATTATAAAACACATACTTAGTGTCAGTAATAATAATAATAATAATAATAATAATAATAATAATAATAATAATACATTATTCAGCGAGGAAATTAATGTTTCTATATAGGCCCTACTCCTAATTGAACAGTTGAGCAAAGTAGACATATTATTTTTTGTCCGACAGAACAACAAAAATAGTTGTTCTCATTCTTTACGAAACCACCTCAAACCCCACGATTACACGATGTAATCACGACACCCGCTTTGGTCACCGCTGAACTAGTGTCTCCTCCAAAATATTTGGGAACCAACATCAATAGAGGAAGGGAATTGTAGCCTATACAGTTCGTGTAAGAGTTCTAAGAAATTAACCTATGTTTTACAAATGTATACAATAAATAAAATAAGGCAAAGAGTAGGCCTACAAATAATTCAAATATTATTGTTACAGAAATATATCTTCACGCACTTACTAAGAAAAAAGAAAAAAAAAAAAAACACGATTAAACCTTCATAACAAATATATATATATATATATATATATATATATATATATATATATATATATATATATATATATATATATATATATATATATATCTTAAATACATGCTCGTAATAGATATGGATGACACACAGCTCTCGTAACAAATATCGAGCATTTGTAGTGCCGCAGACCGCTATGAGTGCGATCGAGAGATAGACGCTGTTTCCTTGAGACGTATATTTCAAACTAACAGCCGACACAGAATATACAGAACACGGTGCTGATACGAATCGGGTAACGAATTCTATTCCTCACGGTCATAGGAAGGTTAATTAGCATGAAATAAACGGTGGTTATCAAGATGAAACTAACAAACACGTATGTACACTTGCGTGTGTGGAGAAGGAAGCATGCACATATTAGCATACGATGTTAGCTGGAGAACTATTCTTCTTCTTTGAGGCTTTTTACTCACATTGAGCGATTTTAACCTTGGACGGTTGGCTTGGTTTTCGAGGTCCCGACCTGGAATGGATCCATGTACAGTTCCAGAAAATAAATGACCCGCATAAATTTATTAGTTCTAGATACAACGCATTGCGCATGTGCAGTAAACAAGAGCACCTGTATATGCCAATTGTGAACAGCCTTCCGAAACTTGTTTCCTCCATATAGATGGACATTCGTCAAGACTCGGGCCATTTTTTTATGTCACTGTACTTATTGTTTGTTGCTCACGAGTTGAATATCGCTGGATGAAACAGGAGCGGCAAGTAGGCTTTGTATTTCAGCTACCAAGAAACTGGAATGAAGTTGCTGCTTCGAAGTATATGTGACGTCACAGTGCTGGTACAGGTACGTTCGTATACAAAATACATAGTTACGCATCCTCTGCCATCTTCCTCTAGAAAGACAAAACCAGGACGCAATTATAGTGAGTAGTCTTATCGACCACTGCTCTTACTAGTCGTATTATTTAAATAAGTACACCTTTGTGGCAGATTGAAGGTTCATTGCAGAGGTAAAATGCCTTCGGTACTCAAGCGTGTAATATTGCAAGACATAGTTGAAGATATTTTAACTAATATTTTCATGTCAATATAGACAACATTATATAAACATTGTGTAAAATAGACGTAAAAGTGACAAAACCAATGAAGTGAAAGGCATTGCAATACCAAATTCACAGAAAATGTGTTGAACGTAATCAAGAAGAACCAGTACCATCAAAATCTGAAAATTATGAAGATATTAACTCGACGTTTAGCATGGATTTGTGTAGCCCACCATGATGTTCAGTGCCAACATCCCAATTAATAAATTAAATAATCTACATTTTAGAGAAGTTCTAGAAAAGTACTGTATAGAAAATTAGTGGGGTCTCAGCGATGAGCGACATGCAGTATCTCCTAATGAAACACGAAAAAATATCAGACAATAGAAATATCTTGTACTAATCATGCACCAATAACGTCATGTACTACTGAAAGAATTTCCTGCAATTTAAAATAATTTCAAGTGACATCCGCATATGTCCAAGTTCCATAACTTACGAATGCATGTTACCATTCACTGCAAAGAAAATGAACATCACGGTTCAAGCATGTATTTACTAGTATAGCTTCAGAATGTCCAGAGTTGACTGTACTCCACTAACACGCAGCGACGACCTGTTTCTTTATATCCTTATCCGTTGCATCATCTGTGTTCGGCGTACTATATACCCAATGTGTCTTTAACTTCAGTCTTTAGGTAGCTGGAATACGAAGCCTAGTGATAAGGATGCTTACACTACGTGTCACAATAGAGACACTGTTCATTATAGAAATAATATGTAACTTCATAATTTGGCTGTTGTTGCACTTCTGCTTAGAAAAGGAAAAGTTAAGCTATTAATTTTATTTTAATTCATACTAGATTTAACAATAAAATTATTTAGAAATATATATATATATACGTATTATAATTTATATTACGTTATAATAAGATTATATATTAGTGTTGTGGGATTTAATCGATTAATCTGAAATCTTTGCACAAACACTTCAGAAAGAGATGGAGTTATGAGGACAGTGAACTGGTCTACCTCTATTGAAAGTTGAAACACAATGCGAAACTCTTATTAGGTTTTTTGGTTCAAGAAACCTTTCACCTTGTTGTCAGTTGATCTTCCTAGCATGTGAAATATATTATTTTCTTGGATTCGCTCTCATCCCTAAACTCTGTGCAAGTGAGAGAGTAACAATCTTCTTCTCTTTCTTAAATTTTGTAATCCGATTGCAATAGGGGCCAGTCTGCAGTTTTGTTGCAATTTCTTTACTGAATTTGTAGATGAAGAGTGTGTGTTTAGTTTGATAAAGAAAAAGAAATCAGATTTCTGTGGTCTCTGAAAACTCCATTATGTCATATGATAATTTGAGAGGTAAACTCAGTGAAACGTTTGGATTTAAATTGAACGATCGTGGAGAAGTGCTTGACATAAGAAAAGGTTTTCGTGTTATCATGAACTGTGGTCATAATGAGCACATGTTATAATGCTGTCTTCCTCAGTAGACCTACATACCGAACGTTATGTTACCCAAGATCACCTTTACTGACGAGACATAATGAAGCCCTCAATAGATATATAAAACGGCTGGTTTCCGGATCTAAGTTTATTAGGGAGTTTTGCCATATTTCAGTGTCATCTACTCATCCCTGCAATTTGTACCTATAATAATTATATTAATTATTAAGAAGTATCCTGTATATACAGGGTGAAAGGTGTATAACTGCATTAATTTTAAGAACATAATCTTTAGATTTTAAGTAATCACAAAGTCAAATGTTATTTTAGTATTTGTTTAACGATTTAGCCGAAAAAAATAATAATAATTTGTATCTGAAGTTTGAATTCCATTTATGATAAAACTATTGGGTACTGAGACATATGAGTGGCAAGACATCAACGCGAATAACAAGCCGAAAAAATATTCCTTTGTCAATTCTTCGAAAAACGCTTCATTTATGTAATAATGTATAAAATTAACTGAATAAAAACGCACTTACAAATCTTCAGAGTAACCTGGGATCGCTGCATTTAAAGATTGCTCGGCAAGTGTACAGTAGTGGCAAAAAAAAAAAAAAAAAAAAAAAAAAAAAAAAAAAAAAAAAAAAAAAAACTGGCCGACCCTTGTAGCTGATTTCAGAGCCTTGTTCACTCCAGAGCACGATAGACTGGTAACTAAGACTTTCGTGGTTCGAATCCTGCCTGGGAAGGATACTTTTTTTTGTTCCTTATTCAAATTTATTCCCACTACTTTTCGATTGCTGGTAAAATTCATGTTCTGAAAATAATAAGTTAATTAAGTAGTAAAATATCGCTGCAATCGGAAAGTATTGGGAATAAATTTGAATAAAGAAAAAAAAATTCTTTCCCTGGCAGGATTCGAACCATGAAAGTCTTAGTTACCAGTCTATCGTGCTCTGGAGTGAACAAGGCTCTGAAATCAACTACAAGGGTCGGTCTGGTTTTCTTGCCACTACTGTACACTGTTTACCTGCGTTCTTACGTTGTACCTCAGAAGTATCAATCAAGTCTTATGCCAGTCTATTCGTAGAATTCTAAGAGTGAAGTTAATTTAAGGGCAATGCCAAAATTTATTAATGTTGTGTAGGCCTATCTAGATATGCTTTTAATTTATGGGGATTCAAGCATTGCACTGTTGCAACATATCCACTTCCAATCTCTCAATAGAAACTCGATTTTTTTCCATAACTATTATAGTTATAGAAACAGTTATTCGAACTTATCTACTTGTTTTAGTGATATCTATTACTAGTTCAAATTATTGAATTTATATCTCTTTTGCTCTGCATATTCATGTTTTCTTGGCTAAATTGAGGAATATATTATATCCAATGAACATGGAATAACAGTGATACCAATAATGCCACAGTTTCAGAAGATTTCTACTCATACACACCGTAGGTATAGCTACTACGTACGGCTTTACTTCCGCTCTGAAGAAGGGTTTATTAATGCTTTTAAAAAGAGTAATCCTTGACTGTGTTTGAAACCGCAAATGAGAGATTTCATGCCAATATTTTAACCTCTCGACCACATGATATTACGAATTTAGAAAGTCATGTCATAACAAGAAAAAAGTAAAGTATATTTATTGTAAGTAGAGATTCCTTTGCTTTCACAGGCACTCCTGGAATTTTCAACGGATTATATCACGCTCTGTAGATGGAGTACCGTACTCCAGAGGCATACGAAACTTAGAATTTTGTGCGTTGTTGCGAATGTGTTGAGGTATAACGATCCTTTCAGCCGTAAGGAGAGATTGACAGTGAAATCTACCGTGAAGGCATTCCTTTGATGAAGAGAACCAGGAAACCTACAACTGACATAAATTTCTCTGTTATTCAGCTTCGATTGCTGATACCATCCAATTCCACGTGCCCCCTACATGATCTTGTATCGATTAAATGCTCATACATCACAAACATCATACTTGTCATTGTATTCTATTTTTTTCTCTGCTTATTTATTCTCTTCTCGCATTTTCTCCTGCTTTCCAATCCTGGACGACCGTTGATTTGACAAGTAAAGCTGCGAAAGAGAAACATAGTTTCAATGCGACCCACATCGAAATGGTATACAGCTTGAACAATGTATTTCAAAACACCTTGTTAATGGACGCAGATGGTTATAAGTTTAAAAATACATACTTGACACATGGTTTCTGCTTATACATTTCGATCAGATTCGTAACATAATTTCGTCGGTTTACAAGCAAAAAACGTTAAGTAAAAAATATTTCTTTTGACAAAATACGTATATAACGTACATAATGTATGCGCAAAAACTTAGAATTGGAAAATTAAATGCAGATAAAGGGAACCAACTAACTAAAAATAATATTTTGAGGATTCAGTTTTGTCAAGAGCTTTCAAAGCTCCTTTTTCTCAAAAGTAATATTTTTTATTATTTATTTTATTTGAGTCCTCGGCATCAACTCCTCTGATTTGATTACCCCCCTTTGATTTGATTACCTGGTTGGGGTTTTCCGAGGTTTTCCCCAACCAAAAGGCAAATGCTGGGAAATATTTTGACGAATTCTCGGACCTCACCTCATCTCACTACATCTCGCCAAAATATTGTAAAAAATTGCACAAAATTGTAAAAATTGTAGAAAATTACTAAATTGTAAAACTGTAAAAATTTGTAAAAATTGTAATTGTAATATTGTAAAATTTTGACTTGTTCCACATCTTAAAGCTTCATTGCTCATGTAAGATCTATGGAATAAAATGAATGAATGAATGAATTTAATTAATGTGTTTTGCTTGTAAGCCGACGATTTATTACTGTCTACGAAGTCAGATACAAGTATGCAAGGACAACTGAATACAGAACAAGTCACAATAAGAAATAACAAACTACATCTATGTAGCCTATGTAGGAAATACGTATGTAATGTATATGTACTTAATGCCTACAAATTACATAAATGAAACATAGTTTCAAGGAATAAAACTACTGCCAAATAAAGAAAACCCATTATATAGAGCATAGATGTCCAAGTAACTCGTAAGAGGTAACCGCTGGCGTAAGCAACCCGCAGCGCATATTCTTTAAGGTAATTTTTCCTATTTTATATTGAAAGTTATTGAACTTAGCAGAGCATGCTTGACGTGCAGTATCTTCTGGTTTTATAGGCGTTTGGACAGCCATGATATAGAGGAAAAAAGATACGAAAATGGGTACTTTTAAAGCAGATTTAAATTTTTTTTGTATAGTAACAATTTTATTCCTAACTGTAGAGAATTAAGAACCTTATGCATTCATTATAGCTCTACACCCTAATGGAAACATGTTAGCGAATCTGATGCCCCATGAAGAAAAACTGTATGCCTAATATTGATGTTGTTGTTGTTTAGTCAACTGTCCGAAGACAGGTCAGAACCTCACAAGTGATACCAAGAAGGCACAATTTATGAGACAACTAGACTAGGAGATAATGGGTTAGGGTGGTCAGTTTCTTTCCCTCTCCATTGTATACACCGCCGAATAGCTACTGTACATATTACACTAGTCAGACTTCAGATGCATAAGAACAATTGTTCTTCCTCTAACACATATCTTCAAGTGAGATGTACTGCCTTTTAATAGATGTACACATATTAGTCAGAACGTCAATGAGGGGATATATTAATATTATGAATTTCTATAGGTCTTGAGAATTTACCTCCAATATCTATGAAGGCTTACAACATGATTACAGAACGTGAAGGTAGTGTTATGGTGCTTTTAAAATAAAGTTTACAAACATCTTTTTTTATGCACCGGCTAGTACCTTACCTGTCGACAGGTGATCGAACCCACCGTAGTTTTACGTAAAGATATGCAATATAATAAAGCGTGCAAGGTCGGTAAATTTTTCCTGCGGCCCTCTCATTTAGGTACAGGGTTCTTTTACGTGTAGTAAATCTAGTCTCTCAGTTTTACTTCCCTTCCAAAGCAAGACATGATAAGATTTTGTCGCCCTTAAACTCTATAGCCCTCGGTCATATTTTAACCCACGTACCTTGAATTCAATGTCTGGCGTGATAGCTAATACATAACCAAGGACGATAGGATGAAGAATATATGTACAGCTGTCAAAATAAAAAGTGGCCGCTCTCCTGAAACATAGTTCCCTTCGGATATCTTCGCTACAATTCGGAGACAGGCGATGTTACATGTTGTTGGACCACGTTGCCTGATATCTACAGTTATAATTGAACTATTCTGTGTGTTATCGATAGCATAATGGTAGCGTTCAGGCCTCTTATTCATGAGGTCCTGCGTTCGACTACAACCACGTGCTTTACATGTTCTTTTTTGTTCTGTTTTTGAGAGAGACAAACTATACATAATGGCTCCTTTCTCTTTTACGATTATTTTAGTAATTAACATCAGGTTCATTAATATATTATGCCATGACTTTATCATTATGATATTGTGGCTGCAAATGGAAAGAAAAAATATTTTATTCTCAATAAAAATATCTTTCGTGGCATAAACAAAAGAAATTTACTGGCGTCGGCCTTAAAACATTCAAACAATTAAGCGTTCAAAAAACAAAACAAAAAGCCACAATTAAATATTTAGTCTATCTTCCTCTTATCTCGATCATCTTGCAGTCGAGTGGGCATGGAATTGACTAGTCTTTGCAAATAGCGACTCTTTTTAGACACGATATTCCAGGCATTCTGAACATACATACATAAGTGTTCTGTCCATGGGCAGGTCTTTCATTGCAAACCCAGCAATCTCCAATCTTTCCTATTTTCTGCCTTCCTCTTAGTCTCCGCATATGATCCACATATCCTAATGTCGTCTATTATTCTTTTCAACCAGAGACCCAACCAATTACTTTTTATCTTTCTAATCAGTTTCAGCATCATTCTTTCTTCACTCACTTTTTCAAACACAATTTTATTTCTTATTCTATCTGTCCACTTCACACGCACCGTTCTTCTCCACAGCCACATTTCAAATGCTTCAATTCGTTTCTCTTCATTTCGTCGTAATGTCCATGTTCCTTCCCCATACAATGCCACACTCCACACAAAGCACTTCACTAGTCTCCCTTAGTTCTTTTTCCAGAGGTCCGCAGAAGATCCTTCTTCTTCTATTAAAAGCTTCCTTTGTTCATGTTTGCAGTTTTTCTTAGGAAGGATAGGCCTAAATGCGGTAACATCCCGTTGCTTTCCGCACACCACTATCTCTTTCGCATCTTATTAAATTCCAGGGGGCCCAAGCGTGGAGATGAGGAGAGTGGATTTGACTAATTGGGCCCTCCGGACTTCACCGAAAGTCACGGCAAGGGTTAAATATTAATTCTATCAGGATGTTTGACCCTATCAGAGATCTGAGAATCTCAATTAGCCTTTGCTCTCCGCATCCTGGACTAGCTTCTACGAATCTTCAGAAATTCTTAGAGTGTGATTGGGTCAATTTTTCCGAAAATGTTTCTACACTTTTACCCTCGTAGCTCAGCGGACGAACGTCGGAATTTAGATGTCAACGTCTCAGGTTCAATTCCTCGTTACTCCTTTTCATTTTATTGTGGTTCAAGATAGTATAATGTAATAATACAAAAAGAAAAACTAATAGCAGTATTATACAACTGGATTTTTCCAAACCTAATATTAAATTTATGTTATTTATATCGCTAAAGAACGATTACAATATAAATAACCTGAATATTATTTATACAGTATCACTAAAGAACGATAACAGAATATAAATGATAAATATCGGTTTGTTTAATTAATATAAGATATTATATAATACGTATTTAATTATCTAAATAAAATAACCTATTTTACAAAGAAAGATGTTTATTTGTGTTATAATAATTACTTACATAAAATACAGATTATTTATATTGCGAAAGAACAATAACAATATAAATAACTTGAATATTATTTTATAATGCTAATGAAGGAAAACAGAATATAAATGATGACTTGAATATTATTTATATCGCTAAAGAACGATAACAATATAAAAAACGTGAATATTATTCATATCGGAATTTCACAGATTTATTACAGATGTATTTAAGAAATTGTAGAAGAATAGTAATTAGTAACAGTGTCCTATTTATTCTTCTTGGAGCCAAATTTGTAACTTTTAAAAGTGTGGTTACTATGTTGAAGTATATGTGTAGCAACGGATGCTTGATTTGTTATGTATGTGAGTCAGTTATGGGATGCTTGATGTCGTCGCAATGTCGTAATTATAGTTTGATTGTGTCTGTGTGACTATTGTGTATTAATTTATGATGTATGTTACGGAAAGCTGCATATTTGTGTTATAGAAGTGTTACGTATGTGTGTTGTTAATGTTTTTGTATGTTTCAAATTGATAACTGATATTTGTTTGCAATCGCAATGCCTAATTTACGGATTGTTTATGTTTTGTTTACATCGCGTAAGCTAATTCAATTTTCTTTTCCATTTCTCTTTATGCTTATCTTTTTTGTGTATAAAACTATAGCCCTAACATACATATGTAAAATAGAGCTAATTCCCATTGGAGATACTGTAGCTACAATAGTAATAATTATTATTCATATCGTTATAAAACGATAACAGAATACAAATGATGACTTGAATTTTATTCATATCTCCAAAGAACGATAACAAAATATAAATAACGTGATATCCATAAAGAACGATAACTGGATATAAATGATAATTTGAATATCATTTACATCGCTAAAGAACGATTAAAAAATAAAATGAATACTTGAAGAAGGCCCGAACCCAGAACCTTTGAATCATTAAACAAGCACTCTACCGCTGGTCTGCGAGGAGCAGATATGGAACACTTTCATAGTTCCGGAACTGCTTGTACAAGCACATGCATCGTGTAACATCGCCGCGACCCGAAGTGGACTTTGAAAATATTCGCTGTTCACGAGTGCGGCCACTTTTTTTTTTGACAGCTGTACATGCTTCGCATGTTTGTCATAAGAGCTATATTAGATGGAATAGTTTCTCCTGGTAACATTAATGACGTCAGTCAAAGGCACAAGCAAGTTACAAGACCACTATGAGTTCTGACTTGTGTTATATAGAAGCGCACGTTGTTACGTATATTTGTATGTCGAGGAGTTCATTGTGATTCCGTTCAGTCATAGAGGTGGTGCACCAGGAGACAAATGCAGCCACAATATTTTATATTGTAATTTTGCACCAATAACGTCATGTGACGTTGTGAGATCATTTTCTCAATTTAAAAACTGATTAATCTCGAGGGAAAAATCGTTCCGGGGCCGGGTATCGATCCCGGGAACTTGTTTAAACGTACCAACGCTCTACCGGCCCCGGAACAATTTTTTCCTCGAAATTACTGAAATCAACTTTACCTGAAAGCTTGATTTGCATAATACACGTCACTGTTCGTTAACAGAAAACCACAATTTAAGTCACACAGAGTTAGTGTGCACTCAATGTTGGTTGTTTGACTGTTGTCAGCTCACTTTGAGGTTTGTGGATATACAGGATCGGTGTCTGGTAGAGTTCCAGGGTAGAGCGTTGGTACGTTTAACCAAAAGGTCCCCGGTTCGATACCCGGTCCCGGAACAATTTTTCTCTCGAAATTATTCAAATCAACTTTACAGGGAGTTATACCTGAAAGCTTGATTTGCAATTTAAAAATTGTCTAACTGGTAATCGGAAAAGGTATCTGTTACATAATCACAGAATGTATATTTTTTGTCATTGTAATAGTACTTATTTTAATAAATAGGTGTAAATTATTGTTTGTATGTATGTGTAAAACTTCTGTTGTATAAGTTATTTATTATCAGAGTGTTAATTTTGAAATGCAATTGTAATCAATGGCGTGGCAAACATATTTGTTCAAAACGTTTCGATTGTGCGAACCATTACAATTATTATTAAATTGCATTTTGTCACGATATGCTCCATTATGTACAGTAGTGGCAAAAAAAACCGTCCGACCCTTGTAGCTGATTTCAGAGCCTTGTTCACTCGAGAGCACGATAGACTGATAACTAAGATTTTCGTGGTTCGAATCCTGACTGGGAAAGAAACCTTTTTTGTTCCTTATTCAAATTTATTTCCAATACTTTTCGATTGCTGGTAAAATTCATGCTCTGGGAATAATAAGTTAATTAAGTAGTAAAATATCGCTGCAATCGAAAAGTATTGGAAATATATTTGAATAAGGAACAAAAAATAAGTTTCCTTCCCAGGCAGGATTCGAACCACGAAAGTCTTAGTTACCAGTCTATCGTGCTCTGGAGTGAACAAGGCTCTGAAATCAGCTGCAAGGGTCGGTCTGGTTTTTTTCCCACTACTGTACATTCAGCGTAGGCCTACTGTGCCGCCACTTATGAAGTGAGCATCAGACATTTGAGCTCCCTGCATACAAGACTATATTTCTCGATAAATTCAGTGTGACAAAAATGAGAAGCCTGATAATGTGTATACCTTATGGGATTGTTTACTTTTTGTGTCGTATTTTTCGGTAACGCCGTTAACCAGGCACTTATCGCTTGGAAGTTAGCCCGGGTCAAGTAATATCAAGTCTGCCAGACAAGCAGCGAAGCTGTCAACAAACTTTTGCTGATACCACTATAAAGATATTGAAACTTTTATTTGAAAGAATCACCTCGTCAGCTGCTAATGCGAAACCAGTGTCTGTGCCTCTCACGGCGGATACACATGAATACAAATGCTGCGTTGTTTAGAGCCGCCAGAAAGTTCAGGCGCAGTTATGTGGAAAAGATGATAACACCGCTGCAGCTGTTATTACGCTCACTCTATTGCTGGACATAAGCCTTGCTATATCCGACTACACCCCTCTGTGACTGCATTAACTCAAATATACTCCTTTTTTTTTCCTTTATGGCGCTGTTTTCCAGATTTCGTGCAAAATGGCACAGTATTTCTTCAACGGCTTGCCGAGCTATAACATTTTTATACTAGACATATATTTGCTTTTTTTTCTGCTAACTCCCGCCGTGATAGAGCGGTTTGCAGAACAAGTTTAAATTCGATACGGCCTGGCGGTGTGTAGTGAGGTGAAAACTTAAAATCCATACAGAACTTTTACACTCTTTCCAAAAGTGTGTAAATATACCAATTTTCTGAGTGAGGCTCGTTATATCATTCGGGGTTATTTGTATACATTTTTCAAGCATTAAATTCATCTAACTTATCCTTTTGTTATTATAACTTGTTAGTTATTTTTATAACTGAGAAACAAATATATCGTCGTTGTTCCTGCATTAACTGCTATGTGACATATTTATCGATTTTCAGATTTTTTCTCTATTAAATACCTTAACCCCTTCAGGCCTGATGTACATTATAGTTTACATTGTTTCCTTTTTTCTTTCTTGGATGTCTTCGATACTTTTAAATATTTTGAAAAATTCAATGTGATAAAAATGGAGAATTTTGAAACATTTCTATAACTGAATTAAAAATAAAATTTTGAGGCCCCAGAGGTCAAAATTGTCCCCAAATTTTTATTTTTTGTGACGACTTGATTTGGGAATTTTGGATCCCCAGAATGATTATGTGACCAGTTTTTTTTTCAATTTTGTTTAATATAAATTCAGGCCTGAAGGGGTTAAATAGTGATACAGCAAATAATAAAATCTCATATATGTAATTATATTTCTTTGTTTCGAAATGTAAGAATTCACAGTCCCCTATGTACAGCTGCCATAGGATAATAAATATGTTTTTTCCTCCTACTGAAAAATTGTATATTTTGCACATAGGAGTTATTGCAGGAACAACGACGATATGATGAAGGCTTTTCTTCAATAGTTCGAAATTATATTACAAGATTTCACAACTAAATTCTATTGCAAATTATACGCAAATTTTATGTGATTAATATTTGTCAACTTAATTCTTGCATGTACTAAATATATGTATATATATATATATATATATATTTTTTTTTAATTATGGTTTATTTAACGACGCTCGCAACTGCAGAATTTATATCAGAGTCGCCTGTGTGCCGGAATTTTGTCCCGCAGGAGTTCTTTTACATGCCAGTAAATCTACTGACATGAGCCTGTCGCATTTAAACGCACTTAAACGTCATCAACCTGAGCCGGGATCGAACCCGCAACTTGCAGCACAGAAGGCCAGCGCTATACCGACTACGCTATCGAGGCCGACAAATATATGTATATTATATGGCATAATTATCATACCAAACCATAAAGGTTTTCTCACAATTGGTTTACATTTGTTGCAGAAATCAATAAATGGTATATACTATGTCACTTACCTCTGATTGAGGTACTGGCGGATATGTAGGTCTATTATCAGGCAGTACATCTCACTTGACGAGATTGTAAGAGGAGGAACAAATGTTTGTGTGCATCTGAAGTCTGATTAGTAGAATATGTAGCTAATCGGTGGTGTATGCATTGGAGGGGAAAGGAACTGGCCACACTACCACATTATCTCCTGGTATAGTTGCCTCATGAGTGTTGCCTTATTGATGTTACTTGTGAGATTCAAACCTGTCTTCGGACAGTTGACTATACATCAACAACTATATCACTAAGAAATACATTTCGAAATACTGGGATTTTTAAGTTCCAGGACAGATTGATAGACCTATACTACATACTTCAGATTTAAATAATTATGTTTAGGGAAAGTTAAAGCATTCGTATATTTAGGCCATTATTAAATAAAGTAGACTAAAGTGTGTTAGTGAGAAAGGAGGGAATGACAGAGGATGAGAGGAAGGATGAAGAGGAACGGGTTAATAAATGAAACACTAAAAGATAGATAAACGCTAAAGTGTAACGTTTATAAAAAGTGGTTACTAGGAGAAGTATCTGCGATAAAATTATAGTACATAGGTACTGAATAGCAATGATAGAAGGTGGTAGGTGTAATTTTATTAGAGTGGACAGTATAGACTGGAATTAGGTCAAGAACAGGGAGTGTAGGTAAGGTTTAAATTTTGAGTATATCTAACTAAATAGAAAGAAAATAATAAGGGAAATTAACAAATGATAGATGACGGAGAATTCTAATTTTGAATAGGGGTAAAGGCGGAGAACTGTAAGGAAAAACGGTATAAATGTAATAATAGGATTGTACAGGGTGTTTAAAAAGTGTCGCGTATTTTTACAGGAGATAGCATTGGCCGAAACTAGAAAATAAGCTTCTATAAACATGTGTCCGGAAACAAAATATCTCTTGAGATATGGACCATGCTGCATTATGGGCAACGATACCCACTTATCTGTTACGTAGATACTACTGAAGGTGCTCTATGTGATTACCACGCATTGTTACACATGATTGAGCTCTCCTTCTCAGTGAATCATAAACTCTTGCGACCACATCTGGCTGTTGTCAGATTTCCTCACATGCATTGGATACATACTCCTGTAATGTTCGTACGTTATCGATGGGTGTGGCATACACCAATGCCTTTAAATGTCCCCATGGCCACAAATCCAAAGGATTTAGATCAGGTGATCGGGGAGGCTATGGTACTGGAACTCCTCGACCAATCCATCGCCCATTAAACCTCAGAGATAGGTATTGTCGCACGAGGCGTAGAAAATGGGATGGACCCCATCGTGTATAAACAGAAAGACAGCCTACACCACTGAATACTATATGTACTTACCAACACAAGTAAAATGAAAGACTCCGTAGTATCCTAGACTTTTGTTTACTACTATATTATTTCTTTACTTTTGGTGAGGGATGCTCTCCACTCTCAAATCATGCACCACTGTTTTGTACTTTTAAACGAATGACGATCATAAGTCACAATACAGCATAGCCCATATCTCAACAGATATTTGTTTTGTTTTTTAGTAGGTTATTTTACGACGCTGTATCAACATCTCAGATTATTTAGCGTCTGAATGAGATAAAGGTGATAATGCCGGTGAAATGAGTCCGGGGTCCAGCATTGAAAGTTACCCAGCATTTGCTCAAATTGGGTTGAGGGAAACCCCCGGAAAAACTTCAATCAGATAACTTGCCCAGACCGGGATTCGAACTCGGGAACCAGGTTTCGCGGCCAAACGCGCTAATCGTTACTCCAAAGGTGTGGACAACAGATATTTGTTTCCGGACAGATGTTCATAGGAACTTTTTTTTTCTAGTTTCGACCTATGCTACCTCCTGTAAAATATATGCGACTTTTTTAAACACTGTCTACAAGGAAGTATTGAAATGAAACTATTGTAAATTTAATTAATGTTGTAATGGCACCGTATGCAGAAACTACTACATAAAGCAGGTATGTGTAATAAATAAATATATAAATAAATAATAATAATAATAATATCAATAATAATAAATATTCTTACTGATATCTATATTCTTAGGCTACTACATAGATATATTATGAAAATAGCTCTAATATGTTTCAGGAATGAATAATACAAGATTAATTCTTCTCTTAAGAATGTACGAGCAATAAGGATGCCGAACACTTGGCAGACCGCTAAAAGTCTCGTAAATGGGTCGAAACTGATCTATTTAGACCTAATTCATGGTGGATGATGAACACCTTAATAAACAGCACTTTTACATGTTTCGATATGATGATGTTGCCTATATAAACACTAGAGTCTCATATCATGCGCTTGAATTCGACGTAATGTCGTTACTTTATATGTTTCTACTGAAATATAACTGATGTTCAGTTCACTGCAGTCCATAAATTGAAGATACAGCAAAAATAAACAGTTGATGATACGAGGGAAAATGTTGCTCGCGACGGCATTTTAAATGCTTAACTGGCATAAAAATATTGCATGTTTATAATCGGCTTATGTGTAGAAATGTCAACAGAGCTCAATTTCCCTGCTATTAATAAAATTTCATTCATATCTCTCACAGAACGAGCGTGTCCGTAATCATCTGCATCCGAACAGGAATAAAGAAAAAGCCAATAACTTTTATGCGTATGGACGGAATGTACCGTGGCTTTTTATTTTATCACGTGAAATATAGAGCAAACATTGCGACGTTGCGAGAAATACATTTCAGAATTAAACATTTTCAACATTACTCTTACCCCACTCTAATATAGTTGAAAATTGTATTCCAGGGTACACCATTAGATACAATTTAACGTAAGTGGCACATATGAAGCGAACAAAAAATATGCGTATTAGTAAATTATACCTTCAGCTGAAAGTGATTCCGCTTTTAATTATTTAAATGCACTTTTCACTCTAAATAAATGCGTAAATTATAATTTAAATTGAATGTATTTTCTGCTCCAAAGTAATTATGCTTTTAAATGTGATATTAAATTTTATTTTTACACCAATGTGGTACATATTTAGACGAATAATTAAGAGATATTTTTCAAAACCAAATATAATGACTTATTGCGAGCGATCCCGTAAAGCAGTGGTCGGCATTTCTTGACTCGCGAGTCAACCCTCTTAGCACATAAACAGGGTGGAGGGATAAGGCATGATTTCTCTCCCCTTAGCCATCACTTGTTCATTCATATATTCTACATGTGAATAATTCTTTTTATAAATAATGAAAGTTGTACAAGCATTTCGCACATGATAGACGGACATCTCGTTGTTCAGTTAAAATTTGTCTACATTCAGCTGGAATCCTAATTTTAATGAATTAGTTACACATCCATGACAATGTTTAAATTGTATATAAAATAACAGAAAAAATCAAATTAAACAAAAATGAAAAAGAAATGAACAAATATATATAGATATAAACTAAATTGAATTTTTCCTTAGTTTGGGTGTGTTCTTTGTATCTTCGCATGAAAAACTTCCAATAATGAAGGTGTTCCGCGACTTTTCTTCTTGAACTACTCTCCTTCCACCTCTCCTTTGCTTGTTTTACGGGCTGTATTTCATACGACGTCATCTTTACCGATCACTGCCGTAAGGGGATATTCACAGCGGAATTTTGGTAGTCTGCTCCAGTCCAATGTAGAATAACGTCTGACCGTGAAATGATCGGGCCCGGTTCGAATCCTGGTTGAGGTTTTTGGCTGAAAATCCAGTTATTGAGTTCTCCTATCTGAATTGTTCCTCCCACGGGTGTGTATTATCATAGACAAAAAAAAAAAAATGATAGGCTGCCATACGCCAAGTCCCATTCGGAGAACTTCGGTTGATTTCGTGACAGCTTAGGTTAATATGTGAACGAATTTCTTATGCAAGACTCCGCTCTGTTTTTCCTTTGTTTAGTTTGTTCGTTGCCTTTCTGTTTATTTGTAGATGAAGTCTAATTAATAACCTATAAAAAAAGATATATTGAAGGGTAAATTAGGTGCAAAATATACACTTTTTCCCTAGTCGTGTAAACTATACTCTGCCTGAAGGAGGACTTATATACATTCACCCTAAAGGAGATCGGTCAGTTTTTGTGTCTGAGACTGCACATAAAATAGACTAATCTGTACTCGGACTGTACAAGAATTTTCAGTCGCTCTTTTGCGCCATAGCACCACAAGATTTCTATCAGATCTTCCTAGGGGTATGGTAAATAACGTGGCTGTGAGGTAAATGTTTTATTAATACATTACATATTTCTCTCATTTATATTTCTGTATTTTTTCATAATGGTAATAACGTCGGAACATTGTCTCAGAATAGTTTTCACTTAAAATAAGCGTTTAGAAATGGATTACAATTACCATTTCAATAATAATAATAATAATAATAATAATAATAATAATAATAATAATAATAATAATAATAATAATAATAATAATAATGTCTTTATTTATACTGGCAGAGTTAAGGCCATAGGGCCTTCTCTTACACTCTACCAGCTCACAAAGTATACAAGCAGTTAAAATTTAACTAAAAGTTAAAGAACAGAATACTAACATATTACAAAAAAATAATTATAATAATAGCATAATAAAATCGACACTAAACAACATGAAAATAATACAATAATAGAAAACAAGAAAGTAAAATACATTGGAATATAGTAAAAGCAACTCATTTAGTACAAATGGTTAATATGGAAAACGTAAGATAGAATATAACAAAATGGAATGTAATAAAATAATAACAAAAAAGAAAAGAGATACGAATATTAAATAAAATTCACAATAAAAAGGCCATGATAATAGATTCATCGGCTGATAAAGAGAACAAAAAGGGGAAAGGACGGAAAGAAATATATAGCCTATATTTTTACAAAACTATCGCAGAGAAAAGGGCTTACAACTGAAAGGAATCTGAATTGAAAAAGTGCAATTTTAATTTATTTTTGAAACTAGACAATGTCCTACAGTCTCTGACATATTATGGTAGAGAGTTCCAGAGATGAGCTGCAGAGACCGTGAAAGATGAAGAGTAGAAGGAAGTTCTGTATTTAGGAATGGAGAGTGTGATATGGTGGTGTGAGCGAGTATCTATTTCGTGATATGAGGACAAATGTTGAAAACGAGAAGCTAAGTAGCTAGGGTTAGAGGTTAGAAGAATATTGAAGAGTAAAGTGAGAGAGTGAATAGTTTTTCGCTCTTTGAGGCGGGCCCAGGACAGCATATTTAGTGAAGGTGTGATACGGTCAGATCTACGGACGTTGCAAATAAATCGAACACATGCATTATGAACACGCTGTAGTCTGTCTGTCAGTCTCATGTTAAGATCAGTGTAGAGAGTGTCACAGTAATCAAAATGAGGCATCAAGAGCGACTGCACTAAATTCTACTTGAGAAGCAACGGAAGGAAATTTCGAATTCTTTTTAGTGCGTGAATTTTCATAAAAATTATTTTACATGTGTGTGTGTGTGTGTGTGTGTGTGTGTGTGTGTGTGTGTGTGTGTGTGTGTGATTTGAGTATTCCAACTTAAGTTTTTGTCCATAGAAATTCCTATATTTTTTACTCTATCACTGTAAGGGATAATAGTTACATTCATTTAACAGGAGATAAGTCACATGTCTTTAATTTAATTCGTCCTTTTAAAATTGTGTGAACATGTGAGACTATGAAAGACTGTATGCAGACAGATTTACGTTTTTGGGCTTTGGCGAGCTACTTCTTAGAAAACAACGCAGGATCGGAACTGAGATTGCGGTATCCGATAGTCAAAGAGGAGCAGTTCAGTTCTTGATGCAATCAACCATAGCATTACCGAAGCACGGTCCAGATCAAACGATAATCGAAAGCCAGTTACAATTTCCTTGGAAGACGACGCACAGAAATGTATGAGATTACTCTGGCTCCCTCTCAACTCTACCCTTTCAGACTAGGAGTAGCCTATATATCGGACATTGTGCAGATGGAGGATGGACAAAGTGTAAACGTGTGGAATATTCTGATCACGTTCAAGCACACATAACCTGGAAATATCTCAAGTTAGAAGAAATTGCTCCGTGTAGTATCGAGCAAACCTTTACTCCAGATCTAATCTAGATTGTAATTTATCTGTAACATAACCAGAAATGGACTTGGCGAGAAGGCTATATCAAATTTGATTTTAGCGCATCGTTAAGCGAACGACTGGACTATCAGATTTCACGATCCAGTATCTGTTTCAACTATGTATGAAAGTAAACAGTGTCATATAAACTGTACACATTGTTCAGAATGCTTTTTATATCGCTTAAACGTTGTTGAAAAACAGTTTAAATAAAGCTGGAAACACCATATTATTTAATAAATGATGGAGTTAGTTTCATAGAAATAGATACGTATAAAATTGAAATATACCACGGTTTTGTTCTGTGATCATAGACCTCGCTTTATGATTTGGGAAAGAACCATGCGAAATGTTATACTTTTTTTTTTAATTTTAAATATGATTCATAGTAATGCACAATAAGAATAATTTGCTATAAATAAGCAATTAGGAGAAATTTCACAAAACGCGCAATAATTCATAAAAAATGAAATAAAAAAGTATGAATGCAGAGGGTTGTTTCCGATCTCTGATAACGAGTTTGAATGACGTCATGTGAGTCAGGAATCACACCGACAGCTGAATTGCGGCGAGAGGTGACAGACCAGTAGTGAGTGATTTCATAATCAGAGTGCACGGTGTATCACAGTAGCAATGCCCAAGAAAATCGAGCCTTTTTGGGAGAGGTACATAATAACTCTTTCCGATGCCAAGTACAATTACGTGAAAATCATAGGAGCTTGCAGAAAACGTGGTTTCGTTATTTCCAAGAAAGGCATCTTGTGTGTACCTAAGACTGCCAAAGCTCGGATGGGATTAATTCCAGAGTGGAAGAAGCAAGCAAATCCACCCCCCGTCACAAGTCGCCGCACCCCACGAGATGATACAAATTAATTCCATTCGAGCTTTACCAATCTTAATAAGTACACAGAAGATGCCTTTCTTGGAAATAACGAAATCTCGTTTATTTCAGGCTTATTTTATTTTCACTTAACTGTAGGCTACTTGGCATCGGAAAGGGTAGTAATATACCCCTCCCAAAAACGCTCGATTTTCTTGAGAGTTTCTGCTGTGAGTCGCCGTGCACTCTGACTATGAGATCACTCACTACTGGTCTGTCACCTCGCGCCACAGTTCGGCTGTCGTGTGACCCCTGACGCATATGATGTCATTCAAATTCGTTATCAGAGATCGGAAACAACCCTGTATGAATGAAGTCTTGTTTTTTTTAGTAGGTTATTTTACGACGTTTTATCAACACCTTAGGTTATTTAGCGTCTGAATGAGATAAAGGTGATAATGCCGGTGAAATGAGTCCGGGGTCCGACACCGAAAGTTACCCAGCATTTGCTCATATTGGGTTGAGGGAAAACCCCGGAAAGAAAACCTCAACCAGGTAACTTGCCCCGACCGGGAATCGAACCCCGGCCACCTGGTTTTGCGGCTAGACTCGCTAACCGTTACTCCACAGGTGTGGACAGTCTTATGTTAAATGGGGCTATTGTTTCATATGTATTGCATTTCTAAGAATCTCCGAAATATGTTTCCACTTTTAAATAATACAATATATTTAAGTGACATTTACCTAATTCAGTTTTTGAAATATTACTTCAAATTAATTGTTAATACATTAGCATTCTAGTAACTTGTAACACCTGTATATTTGTACATCTGAAAAACTGATGTTCCTGTATTCAGTTTCTATCTGAAGTTATACTGAAAAAGTAAAAATCACATTTGATTGGAAATGTGCTAACCTAATATTTACAATAGACTTACAGTCAATTACAGTACGAGTGCTGCGAATGTGAAAGCAAGGAACTTTACCTCTATGCCTCTATGAGCCTTGATGGCGTCTAAAGATAATTTTGTTTATATTTCAATAGCAAATAAACACATATATTCATATCTTCCAAGTAAAAATTATTTGATTTACGGAAATAAACACGTTGATGCACTGAATATTTTTTTTATATTAGGTTAAAGTATTCTATATAATTCAGAAAGGGACATGCACTACTTATACTCGTATGTGAAAATACATAACTTTTTATGTTTAATGAACTGTAACATTGTAAAAATGCTTTCAAAACTTTCCAGAATTGAAATGCAGCATATTATACAGTAAATCCATATTTTAGTGTACTTCCCTCCAGCAACGAGATCAAACAGATTCAAGCGAAATATGCAGCACAAATAGAGGATGTAGCTAATAAACTGGGTTATAATAAAACTTATTCAACTGTGAAACTCAAAGAAAAGCTGACAAATTCTCGACAGTTTTAATTTGTGGCACTGAGCCTGAAGCTTTTCAGTCGTCATTGCATCACACATAAATAGTCGTTCCTCTGTAAACAGCATTGTTTTGTTTTCTGATGAATTTTTCATTGTCTAGTTCCCTTTTTTATTTCTTTGTATATTCTTTGCCTTTTCCTTCTTATCTTCCTATATTATAGGCATTCATTCATCACAGATTGAGAGACTGAATGATTGATTGATTCATCGTTACTCTTTCCTTTACCTATTTTGTTCCCTTCTCCATCTTTTCGCTCCCTGAATTCTTATCCTTCCTCTATTTACTTCCTCATATTCTCTACTTCTATAAATTAATAAATATATCCCATACAGTAAAAATAAACTATAATTGAAAAAATAGTTCTTGCTCTTCATCTCTCTTTAAAGATAGGCCATGAAGGCCCAGAGAGTAGCGGAAGGTAGTCTCCCACTTTAGACAATCAGCACTAATAGCAGTAGATGTCTATCCTATGTGATGGCAATCTTTAAATTCAAAATAAGAAATTGTTAACTGGGGCTATTACGAAGGCTTTTACTTATATTTTTGTTGTTGTAAGACTATATTAGTTCTGACAAGGAAAGCACCTTAGTTCGAACGGGTAAAACTGGAAACAATTTTAAGGGGTTAGGTACAGCCTACATCAGTAAAAGTTTTGGAAATACTCAACATTTTTTCCTCCATTACTGCATCTTGTACAATAATAAAAATTTGTATGTGTAAAATAATGTCCTTCTGCTATATGAAAAAAAAAATATTATTACGATTTAAAAAAAAAAATATTCTTATTTATTTTTTTTTTTTTTCCACAATTTAAAATGTTGGCAGTTCACTGTGCAGTGATGAAGCATTTCCCTCATAACTCATAAACTTGTTAACATTCTCATGTTCTCTCTTTTTTATTTTATTGCTGAAACCCATGTTTAAAATATCATGCTCTTCCAACTACATTTCGTAATAAATAATATTTTTTTTCATATTGTGTTAGAAGGAAATACTGATATTTGACCATTTTTAAAATTAACTTATTTTTTATCAGACAATCTATCAAAGGTAGAGAAGTGATCTTGCATTATATTGTAGATATGACTTGCATAAATACATACAACAAATTTCATCACAGAATGTTCGATAGTTTTTCAGTTATGTGGGAAACGCTTCATCATTGCACAGTGAACTGAATTTTGAAAAAATAAATGTAATTTTTTTTAATAACTGTAAAAATATTTTTTCCACATAGCAGAAGGACAGTATTTTACATATACTAATTTTCATTATTGTACAAGATACAGTAATGGAGGAAAAAATGTTGCGTATTTCCAAAATTTTAGTGCTGTAAGCTGTACCTAACCCATTAAGAGAAAGGACGTACAGGAAATCTCTTTTCTTATATTATTTTAAGGAGAACCTCTATTTCCCTAACACAGTTTCATATCAAAATTTTTAAATACAACATTCACTGCAAGGTAATTTTAGATTATGTGACGCGCAAAAGGCAAGACCCAGGCTACTTCAAGGGAAACAAAACATCAAAATTGAAGGCTGTAAAAGAGTCTGTAAGATCATAGTTTGACAGAGCCAGAGACTATGGATCAGTAGTCCACTACTGGCACATTCAAGAGTGGGCTCTGAAAGCAGCCAGACCAGTTCTGGACAATTTTAAAGCTTCCTTGAATTTTATCAGCGACTTCAAAGAAGAATAGCTATAACATTTGCCCAGGCATATCATTACGTTCGTGGCTCGCAAAAGATTTGTTTTATCGTCCACTAATCTAATTTGTTTTTTTCTCTTTAGTTTTTCTCGGTTTTTATTCTGTTGTTTCCTTTTTTTGCTTTTCCTTAGACGTATTGCATTTGTGTTTCTCTTTATTTCCTTTCACCTTTCTCAACCTTTTTCTTTCCGTTGTTTTCTTTTTCTTTTGTTTCCTTCTTATACATATTTCACTTCTTTTTCATTTTCTTTTTCTATCCTTCTCAGTTTTTCCTTTGATAGTTTTCTTTGTCATTTTCCTTCGATTTATTCCAGTATTTTTTTCTCTGTCACTTTCTTCAGTTTTTTGTTTATCTTCTTCTTTTGTTTTTCCTTAGATTTATTCTATTTCTTTTTCTATTATTTCATCTTTTCAGTATTTTTTTGTTTATTTTTTTGTTTTTCCTTAGATTTATTTAATTTCATTAAATTTTTTCCCTTTCCTCTCTATTCTCAATTTTTTCTTTCATTGTCTTCTTTTCGGTTTTTCCTTCTATTTATTCAGTTTCCGCTCTTTTTTCTCATTTTTTCTTCGACTTAATTTTTTTCTCTTTCATCTCTTTCAGTCTTTCCCTTCCATTGTTTTCTGTTTGTCTTCGGTTGTGTTTTCTTTTCTTTTTTTCTTTTTTCGCTTAGGCATAACTTATTTTTTTCTTTCTTTCTTTATATCTGCAATCAATCTCACTACCTATATTTTTCCTTCCGACATTTCTTTGTTTCTTTCTCTTTCAAATTATTCCATTAATATTTCATTTACTCTCGCTTTCCCTCTCTCTCTCTCTCTTGAATATATGAAGATATGACGAATGTGAAATGTAAGGAATAAGAAATTCTAAGCAAATACGACCTACAACACTCTTTCTTCTCTACAAACCAAGTATAATTTCATGAGAATAAAATTACAGTGTGTTTAGCGATGTGATATGCAGCATAAAAAGGAAACCGACGTCGTATATAAATTGCAACAGTCTGTATATTTCATAAACCACAAAATAAATTAAAATATACATCATCATTTTTCACTCAAACTTTTCATAAATCTCGCGTAAAGCTGCGAGTTATATAAAAATACGAATCATTGCTGTTCAGCAAAATCTCATCCTGATAAAATTCTTGTTTGGAACGAAGAGTGGAAAAGAAACGTGCCAAACTTTTTTTTATTAGAGAACGCAGAAGAGGGACAAAGTGACGTTTATCGTGTAAATGAAAACAAATATTTCCCATCTTCTCTGTCTTCCGCTCGTTTAAAATTCATGGCTCTTAGAGGAACTTGCTTGCCAATTCTAATTTATGCACAGAGAGAAGATCATCTCTATTCATGATTCTGACACAGTGCATTACATCGGCTTATCGGATCTGGCACCTCCAAAGTTAGACTTACCAACTTCAGGCCTCTAGTCGCAAGTATTTCTACAAGAAACAGAGAATTTAAATATTCTGAAATTTACTCTTTTATATGTACACGCAATCGTTTGTATGAAACTTAAGTTCCTTGAATATAAGTTCTGTAGCGTATTATATGGACTACAGAAAATGTTATGTTCATGAAGATGACAATATTATTCATGTCATTTTATCTACAATAATGTCACTAGAGCTTTTGATTTATCTAGAAAAGATCAAAGCTCGAGTGGGATTTAATTGACTATTACCCTATTAGAGAAAGTATATAAATATTAGAAGAAATAAAGTAGTCTAATACAATAAAATATTCATTGACTTGCTAAAATTATACTAAACTGTTTTGAATATGTATTGTAATGAGTCGGATGTAAGATGCAGTGGACTTTGATTACATAATAGAAAATATATAATTTTGGAGAATAAGAAATGAACTTGTTCTGAAGAAGCCAGGTGTACTGTAAGGTGCAGTGGGCATTCATTACATGAGAAAGAAATTGTAATTTTCGGGTATAAGAGATGAAGGTGCAGAGGATTTTAATACATAATCGAAACATCTTTTTGGCGAAAAAGAATTGACGATGTTGTGCTGAAGAAAAAAGATGTAAGTGAAATGCATCTGAGATAGAGTGGATCTTCAATTTACACCAGAAGTATACTTTTTGAGAATATAGAAAAATTGTTTTCTTCTGAAGAAACCAGATATAATATGAAGTAGACCATAAATACGCTACCGAAAAATTATACGTTTGAAGGCAAAAAAGTGAGAAAGCTTTTGAGAAAGCGGAATGTAAGTGAAGTACCGTACATCTGAGTTAGAGTGGACTTTCAATATACAACAGAAGTGTACTTCTGGATAATACAGAAAAGATTGTCCCCTTCTGAAGAAGCCAGATATAATCTGTAGTAGACCATAAATAAGCAACCGAAAAATTATACGTTTGAAGAGCAAAGCTGGACGCCGAGTATAAGCTGAAGTGGATCTTCAATACGTAACACAAAAATTATTCTATTGGAGACTATGAAGAATTGATGATGAATAGTCAATTAGCTATATAAATAGATACTCCTGTTATTGTATAAAATGATTACAATCACAAACATACAATAGAGAAGATTGTCCATATTAATTTAATTAAATGTACAGAGTGATCTATTTATATTTTTATCAATGGGCACTGTAATCGCTTTCAATAAATGTACATGAATAGTCCTTTGTGTTGTATGATATCATTCAGATTTCCCGTTAAACTTATAAATAAAGAATTGTAGTTTATAAGGACATCTGCTAGAGATAATGAATAAAGACGTCTTCAAAATAATATGTTAAATAAAAGATGAAACGTGAATTGATATAACAAAAATTACGTTACTGATATCACTGTAACATTGTCTGAAAAATCCCTTAACAATATATTACGATCACAGTAGGGAATATCTATAGGTGTCCAATGAAATTACACTGATGTTACATTAAGAAACAATTATTATAATTACATAAAACATGTACTGTACTCGGCGGTCTAATTAAAAAAAAAATCAAGGATAGAAATGTATTTATTCGAGATTTATATCGTAGATATGCGGTGTAAAGTAGAAAATATTGTTCATTAAAAATGAACTTTGGAAATAATACAAAATACGAATGAATGTTTTAATGAGTCGCATAGGTTCATCAGCCAATTCATCCAAAAATGTAATAGATATTCTGGAGAAATGTTTAATAATTTACGAACGTCTCTAGATTCATGTGTATAAATTTACGACTGTACATAAATAAACATAAAATTGTCACAAGAAAGCATGTGTTCCAACAAAAAACTTCTATCTCAATTAGATTATAGAAAAATATTTATTTTGTTATTTTAATTTTTACTCAATTTAAATGTAACACGATTTTTGTGCACTCGTGTATGTTTATCAAAACCGTACACTATATGTGACCTTTTGAGGTAGAAAAAGTAATAATATCAACTCACTACGTATGAAAAAAGATATGTATAACGTGAGAAACACACACACACACACACACACTGATAAAGCTCCATACAGTAGATGGGTATTTCTGTATTAATTTGTTATAAATCCTAGGGCCGATATTAGTGCTATGGTTGAAAGCAGTACTCGTTAAACACTTGTATCTATACCTTTGGTTTTCTGTTTGTAAGTATATCATCTGAAATATGTATGATTTTTATGTATAAACATTAATAGTGCATTGATATAAATTTGATACATTTTAAAGACTTTAAATTCTAAAAACAATTTTTCGGTAGGATAATCAATGTTTACAAATTTTGGAATAAGGCTCGACCCGACAATCAAAGCCATATCTTATTGTGAAAGTGTGAGATGAAGTGGGAGTTGAAATGGATGCTAATAAAGGTAAAGCTAGCCCCTTCACATGTCATAAAGGTATTTGGGGGGCATGGAGGTAGAGCCCCATACTTTCTTGATCTCGGCACTAGAATGAGGTGGTGTGAAATGGATACCAAAATATAATTTTAAACTCATCTTCTAAGATTTTATTTTATAATTGATAATCAGTGGTGCTTAATTATAACATTTTATTTTTATAACAATACTCATATTTAATTAATTACATTTTTATTTGCTATTAATTTCCGGACCCTCGTGGTCATCCTTAATTAAGACCGGATGATTTATTTCTCTCTCTCTTTATCAATTTTCTATTTGTATCAGAATGAACTACAGGCCTATGGGATTTAATGGAAGGGTTTTATTATGACAGGAGACGCTTTCCAGAAAATTGGAATTACTTACGTGGTTATTTCCGTACTGAAAATGCCCAAATATCTAAGGTACATTTAAGAGATCCTGAAGACCATTACAATTCATCCTGACACTTTTGCAAATTGTTATTGGTTTTTTTATATATAATTTTGAAAAAGGAGAGTAGCCTAAGTTCAGCTACACTGACTGGCAGGCGCAAACAAGTTTCGGTCTGATCACCCCGAGTTTCTGCCCAGTGACCAGCTAGCTTACGACACAGTTGCCAACATATCGCCCTACAATTTCGCTAACTTTTCAACAAAAAGTAGCTAAATCTCTCCAAAGTTTGTTAAAATATCCCCAGAAATGTCGCTAAACATGAATAATAAATATCACTAAATAAAAATAAGAAAAACAAACATATGCGGAGAAAAATATCATTTCCTCGTCGTCACATTCTTCTGCGGAGTCTGGTTATGTTGTTGACGGCTGTGATTTGAGGTGGAAGGTGTGGAAACAGCTGGTTGTGAATACACTGCACTTGATTCAATCGCTGATACTACACTTTCTGGCAAATTGTAAGCCATTGTACCAAATCGATAACTAAATATGGAATTGCTGATAGTAAATTTGTAATTACTGTCGCTCCTCAATTTGTTTTTTGATAATATTGTTGCTATTATTATTTTTTAATGAGTTTTATTCTTATTTATTTGCTTTTAAATTATTTGGAAATTTTCACCTAAGCGTTTCACCACCATTTTTTTTTGTGAAATCTAACACTTTTTAAATATACATTAAAATATATTAAAACCAGCAAAAACTACAGACTCATTTGCTTCACATAAACTGTCGGCACGAAATTCCAAAAATAATTTCCCTCGGGTCTGTTCGCAGTGGAAAATCTCCGCGTTGCGGGGAAGAACCAAGATTACATTAGCTGCAGCTCGCGACTCGTCACGTGTCAATCAAAGTTGCCCCGTAATGGGTGTTGGAGCAGTGGCATTGAGAAAAAGATCTAACCCGTGAGAATCACTGAATGAGCATCTTTCACCCCTGATCACTGATCACAAATATATGAGATCAGGTTTTCACGTATTAATCATTATACTACTCAGTCATGCACCCATAGCTCTTCTAAAACTAAGAAGTGCATGACTTCAGTTGAATGTTTTAACTTAAAAGAAAGAAACAAGTGGAAGAATATAAAAATCAGCAGAAAAGTCGCTAATCGTATTTTACAAAATTTGTCACTGAGACTGATTAAAAATTCCGTAGATTTAGCGACTTATCGCTAAATATGGCAACTCTAGCTTACGAGCCACTAACTCGGTAACCATCCAGGCTCCGTCTTGTACACCCCGACTTCCTGCCCAGCGACCAACTAGGTTACGAGCGACCAGCTCGGTAACCAACCAGGCTTCGTCTTGTACGTACCCTTAGGTTACTCATATAAGCCTCAGTTTAGCTTGAAACATTACTACACGATTCTGTATAATTGGGCTAATCTGTCTCAGTAGCCTCAATGTTCAAAATAGGCGTTAAATTAAAAATGAAATGCAAATATTAATAATTAAAAATCACAATTACTGACAGAAAAAACGTTACACTGATTTATTAATGTAAAAGTAGAGATAAATTATTTATAGCTCAGTTTTAATGATCCAATTCAGGTGGTCTGGAACTATCTAGGCACGGTAATATTAGTTATTTATTAGAAATACGAGAACCTTCACTGTTGGTGTAGATTCTGAGGAGACTAGACGCATTCAATACGCAATTGTTTCGCGGCTGAATTCTACTTTAAAGTGTCTGGTTGTAACATACGTAGTTTAACAGTCATTTGTTATAAAGAAACAAACAATGGACTTCGCGGTTTATTGTCTTTCGTTCAGACACAGTAAACCAGATAGGAATGTGGCAAACAAAATCCTTGCCAGCATGAAAAACATGTTATTACTTGGGTCTGCTTCCAGAAACACCATCTGAATTTATGTACATTTCTCTATTGTTTATAGAGGTCATGTACTTCTTACACATACTGCTTAAGAATGACTATTGTGTGCAGTCTATTTTGTCCCTATATTAATAGTAGCAATTGCAATAACAGTATTAATATCAGGAGAAACAAAGCAGTAGCAGCGGGTAGATTTATACCACATGTAAATTATTATTATTACTAGGGCTAAGAATTGTATGCCGTTACATTGCGCTTCATGCGCCTCTGACTTTAGGTACCAGTACGTAATCGCGTTGGAGTGGGGGATTTCAGTGTGTTTCGTTCAGCTGTGAACTTTAGTTGATCGGTTACATTAGGACCGAATACTGCTATTCGTAACAGGCAACATTCAACGTCCTGTAAAGAAGAATAATATCAAGATGCCGAGGACGAAATTTGTGACTTAATTTCAAATGGGGAAATTTGTAATAATGATACAGGTTTTGAGATAAATAATGCTTGTGTAAAATATTTCAAATATGCCATCATCGTTTCTGCAGAAGTGGAACGAAGCTTTTCTAGATATAAGGCTGTTTTTTCTAGCAACAGGCAATCATTCTCCTTTGAAAATGTAATTTGTAATTATATATGAAATTAAAAAATTATGTAAAACAAAAAGGTAATACACTATCTTATTAACATAGTGAAATAATAATGCTGATAGTTGTCATTATCATATTAGGTGTATTTTCTACAGACATAAAATAGCATGTAGCCAATGATATTGAGACGAACCGAATAGTTGGAACACCAAATAGGAAAAACAAGACAAAAAATACTGGATAAAGAGTATGAATATTTAGCTAGATGTAAAATTTGTGACAATTTCAAATGAGGAAATTTATAATAATGATACAGATTTTGAGATAGATAAAGCTTGTGTAAAATATTTCAAATATGTTCTCATTGTTTCTGCAGAAGTGGAACGAAGTTTTTATAGATGTAAGGCTGTGCTTTTTAGCAACAGGCAATCATTCTCCTTTGAAAAATCCGTATAATTGAGTGAATACATGTTTGTTTTACTGTTTTGTATTTTATTGTTGTATTTTATCATTAGGGTATGTTTTTTTCAGTGTTTAATATTTTTATCTTACTTTATTTTTTCAATTAGATAATGCAGAATTCAAGAGACGATAGCACGCGTATGCTTTTACATGTGCCTTATCTTCGTTTTACAGACAAACATGGCATTCTTCCCGTTTGAACCTCAAATAAAAGGTACAGTAGTCACAAAAAAGGGCATAGAACCTGTTTAGGTCACATGCAAGGCTCATCCAGGAACTTCTGGAGCAAGATATTGCATTAGAATAAAAAGTGAAACTAAAATCAATTACCATCTCTGTAATTATCATCATAATCATCATCATTACAGTGAAGAGGAAGCGCGATCCCTAGCGCTATGTCCATCCTCAACTAGGCGTATTTCACCCACACTAGCTGACTTGGCTAAACGTCGCTATATACCCAGACTTCAAGCAGACAACCTCACATGTCATCCCCCTCAGCACTTGACCGATTGGTGATAGGAGAAATGCTATGATTATGGTAATGAAATTGAATGTAGCCGTAAAGAAGTTGATGTCTAGGATGGGCAAACAGGATTACCCCGAGAAAAACCCCCCAAGTGCGACCTCGTCCATCATAAGGATCACTGGATTCTTCAATGAAAAAGCCTGCCGTGACCGGGACTCCAACCCAAAATCTGTGTGGCAAAAAATGATGGTCTAAGTCCACGAAGATGCCCAAAAAAACAGTATGTTTTTGATCACAATTAACAAACGTAATTTTCAATGCTTAAAAAATGTGACCTTACTCCACTTCCTATTTTTTTGTAAGTAGAAAACTTTTCCTTATTATTTTCTATTAAGAGAATAATTACATAAAGAATTATAGAGAAGTTTATAATTAGGAGCTTTTTTTCCTTAAGTTTATTTATACAGGCTTTAACATCTGTGGTTTAGGATCTATGGATATACCACGTTTTCGCTATTGTTAAGTTCCTATTTCTATTATATGTTGTAGATGGCTTGTGTTCATGTAACTTATTACAGATTTTGATTAATACTGTATTTATGATATAGGTGATTGTGGCGGAGATGAATCATGGCATGTAAATTTACAATCCGTCATTTGCCTTTGTGACTGAGGAAAACCATGAACAAACCCAGTCAGATTGGTTAGCGACGGGGTTTGAACCCGGAACCTACCGGATACGAATCCAAACGTAACCGTCTGAGCCAAATTAGTAGTAATGTTCTTATTCTATTCCATAAACTAGCGAGTTTGTGCTAGCCAAGAAACCGGAAACGCTTTCGAATTCTAATAAAAGAAACGAATTTAGATTAAATTAGAAATTTCTCTTTTGATCTCACACTCTGTGATGAGTTCAGTGTTCGTTGACAATGTGATGAATCATGTAAAACACTAAATTACTCAATATTTTATAAACTCATTTCGTAGCTGTCATTCACATACAAATAATGATAATAATAATAATAATAATAATAATAATAATAATAATAATAATAGTAATAATAATAATATTTGGGGCTAAGAGGGATGAAGTTACAAGAGAATGGAGAAAGTTATACAGTACAGAACTGCACGCATTGTATTCTTCACCGGACATAATTAGGAACATTAAATCAAGACGTTTGAGAAGGGCAGGGCATGTAGCATGTGTGGGCGAATCCAGAAATGCATATAGAGTATTAGTTGGGAGGCCAGAGGGAAAAAGACCTTTGGGGAGGCCGAGACATTGGTGGGAAGATAATACTAAAATGGATTTGAGGGAGGTTGGATATGATGATAGAGACTGGATTAATCTTGCTCAGGATAGGGACCAATGGCGGACTTATGTGAGGGCGGCAATGAACCTCCGGGTTCCTTAAGAGCCAATAAGTAAGTAGTAAGTAAGTAGGTGATAATAATAATAATAATAATAATAATAATAATAATAAATAAATCTTTAAATAATAATTTATTATTATTATTATTATTATTATTATTATTATTATTATTATTATTATTTAGTATGGTCGTGTGATATAAAATGGAAAAGAAAAGTATTTAAATGAGATCTTTAGAATATATTAACACATTATTCCAAATCTCTGCAATAGTTGAGTGAAATAGGAAACACTGGAGCGCCATGCGACGGACAATCCACTCACAAACTATATTGAATAGAACTCGGCCTCCAGTGGGTGTGAAACCTGATAAATTACAGATTAATTCTGCATTTAGTTCGTACGGAACTAGTATTGCATAACGCACAAAAATTACCCATTCAAACGCAGTTTCAGATTTTGTTCCTGAGAGATTTCTACCGCTATTGCCTATGAGAAATGTGTTAACGTGAACATGGATTGATACTGTAAAATATAGGTAATGAACATAATGATTCTGATCGTGGCAGTACCAGCGGTAAAGATATCTAATTTTAACGCTGCAGGAAAGCTGCAATAATGCCTTAAAATCTCCTTAAGAGCATTGACGTTTTGTGTTTTTAATATGTTATTTGTTGTCTTAGGCGGGCACCCGGCCGTGGTGACCTCAAGTCTCGAAAGTCCTGAAGTCTGGGTGTATGTATAATGTTAGGCTATGAGAAATATTTCTGAAGTAGGCCAAAGCTTAATGGGCTGTACAATCTTTAAAGAAAACTGACATATTATTCCTCATTGGTCACACTGCCAGAGCCAGATTTTGACGTGACTATGTATTTAATTAAGATGCAAACGGAAAAAGTCACATTTCCTGTGTATCAGAAGCAATGACGCTAACAATTAGGCCACAGACACGGAAGTCAAAAGTGTACCTTCTGAGCTACGCCGGTGGCTACATTGTGAGTAAAGTATTACCCTAGATCACATATACCCAGATTGCTCGGCGTTATAGGCTTTGACGGTAACAACTTTTGTCAGGTTTACTATGCTGCCATCTAGTTGTTACATAAGGAGTCACGTCATAACTCCCATTTGAATTGCATTAGTGACTTTACTGCCATCTCGTGTTCGTATGCGGCGGACGGATGGCGATCCTGGCGGTTGTTCTCTTCAAAGTGCAACCGATTTTAACATAGGAATGAGCAATCTACATGTGATCTGGGGTACTATTAGAGACTTATCGCACCTACTAGTCGGCTAAACGGTTAACGCTATGTTGATGTCATGTGTGGTGATCACGTTATTTCAAGCTATCTCTAGAACTCTAGGTGGGTAACGTTGAATGAACGAAATTATCGTAGGCCTAATTCGGTGTTAAAAATGGCATCTTGTTTTGTATTTACCATTGTGGATGATATTCATCTACTTAGTAGAGCTCAAGATGCATAAATTATTCAAGCCGAAGTACAAGAAGGCTCAGAAAAGAATTTTTCATCGAGATTCTTTGCTCTCTGGTTGAGGTTGTTGAAGGAATACGTGCACCGATCCCTTACGATTCTTGCCGAAGTATTACGAACGTATATGTTACACAGCGGTAGCCGTTTATCAGAGGACGAGGGTGCGAAAACTCTCTAACATCTTTAATGATTCGTCTACCTCATAAAACACCATATCAAGCGGGTTTAGCTTTTTTTATTTATTTTATCCTTTATTTCATAATCTTATACCATTATTTATCATTTTTCTCCCGTATAGGACATTTTTAATATGTCTATACTGTATTTAATTAATCATGTCCACTGGTTTTAGCAGTAACAAAAATCTTTGGAAAATTCTAGTGTGGTCATGCATTTTAGTTCTGTGTTTAATTTACTGTTAGGCTATACAGAGCGATCCAAAAATAGCGCACACTAAAATTATAGTGTCTATGTTGAGTAGAGCTGTTGGAAACTGCTATCGGCTATCGCTAGGTAGCATCATGGGTATTAATAGCAACAAAACTAGACGTCATCATGATATGTATGTACACATTGACGCTTGCAGTAGTCCTTTGTTTATTGCTCGGCAAACATGTCGTTCTCCCAAGAGCAACGAGTTTTCATTCTTGAACATTATTTTTTCAGTCGTTGTTATGCACGTGTTGTAGACGAATTTTGTAGGAATTATCCGGATGTGGCAGTGTCTAACAATTCGGCCAGTGTTGTGTACATAGACATCATTACATAGTTTATTGCGCTTCTTAACAATGATGCACATCTAATGAAACAATGCAGTTTTTGTGCGAGTTTTTTGGTGAGCGTATCATTTCTCAAGGATTATGGCCCCCACGTTCCCACGACTTTAAGTCTCCAGATTTCTTCCTGTGGGGTTAACTTAAAGGAAGGGTATACAGAAACAGGCCCCACACTCTGGAGGAACTAAAGAGGAACATAACAACTGAAATTAACAACATCAGTGTACGCGTGCTCAAAAAATTGAGCCACAAACTTGGTAAAAAGAGTTCATACATGCATTACTGAACGGGGCTGCCATTTTCAGCATATGTTGTGAAAAATTATGTAACTCATGTGAAAACTGAATTAAGTAAACTTAATGAATTCATCTTTATAAATATTTGTGAACGTATTATTAAGATGTGCGCGACTTTTGGATCGCTCTGTATTTAGTACACTAAAAAAAAAAAAACAAAGAAATTTAAAACAACTGAATTTTTCCGTAAAGGTGTATATTTTACTACTTTTAATTGTTATTCTTTACATTTACTTACTTACTTACTTAATTACTGATTTTAAAGGAACCCGGAGGTTCATTGCCGCCCTAACATAAGCCCGCCATTGGTCCCTATCCTGAGCAAGATTAATCCAGTCTCTATCATCATATCTCACCTCCCTCAAATCCATTTTAATATTATCTTCCCATCTACGTCTCGGTCTCCCCAAAGGTCTTTTTCTCTACGGCCTCCCAACTAACACTCTATATGCATTTCTGGATTCGCCCATACTTGCTACATGCCCCGCACCCATATCATAATATAGAAATCACGACTACAGATTGAATTGTCGTTTGAAGTCCTCTTCTAAAGCTTTAACATCATAGCGTAAATTTGTTGAAACACAAGATCCTAATAGTTCGAGATATTTGGTTGTGCTTATGCAAATAACTTAACTCGATTGTGAAGTATTATTCTTTTGTTTCACCCTGCCAACGTATACATATTCATCTCTTTATTTCTGCATATTCATGTACGCACCAGGTCGCATTTCCCTCGAGCTCTTCGTCGAACAAAATTGCCTCCTGCAATTTGATTAACGTCGCGGAAGTCGAATATTTCTGTTTTTCAAATAACCGTGATCGACTATGAGCTCATCTCGTTCATGTCATATCCACGTAAACATCCACACTAAAAATGTCATCAACTAGACATCATAAAGTAAGATGTCCTCTACAGTATATGGTGTGATTATATGCATGTAGCACCATATGTGGATCAGACGATATCTTTTGAATATTAATGTTCTTACGAATGGCACTAAACTTGTGGATATCTTCCAACTAATAAAAAGTGAAAAATGCAATATGAAATATGAATAAACGTAAAATATAGTCATGAGCTGAGGAAATCTTATACATTTTAAAATACATTCTGTATAATTCAATTTTTAATTATAAATTTTAAAATAAAATTTATATGGACAGCCCGAATTCTATGATAGTATTATTATTATTATTATTATTATTATTATTATTATTATTATTATTATTATTATTATTATTATTATTATTATGTTATAGTTTCCTTCGCTTTATAATTCATATTTGTTTATTTTAATTTTCTTCTACAAAATTTATGTAAACATTTAATATTGTAAAATTCATGTAGGAGAGTATACTGAGTCCTTCTGGGCTACCTCCAATGGGAGGCAGTTATTATCTTATCTTATCTATTAAACTTTTCGGACTACGCTCTACTAAGAAAAACATGTTTTCAGAACTACATCAATAATAAAGAACGTTTTGTAATATCTAGATCTCGGAAGTTCAGGCATTTATTTTGGCTAAAATAGGCAGATAAATATTATATTCAGGAAATAGGCAGTAAAATAATAAAAATAGACGTTTAAAATTACTAAAATATTCAATAAAATCGCCAAAATAGTAATTTAATATAGGCTATTTAAATAAACCTGTGTATCACATTTCAGTAGACCCTACTTATTTATTACTTTTCTTGGATTTATACCACAACAAAATGTTTTTCAAGTTCTCAACTCTCATAGCCTCCTATTAGAGACAATGTTTTCCATTATTGTAAAAGATCGTTCTACTCAAATCGAAGTGACTTGAGCATTATTTAAAAAATGCTATTGTGGATGGACTCCCAACGGTAACAACACCACAAACTAATGTGCCAATCCTGCTAATCGCTTTCAATACGATTCCACTTACTAGAGAGTTTATTTTTTTTCCCACTCCGCAGTGTTTTCTTGGGATCTTTAGAAACTGAACCTTTTAGACGAGAGAAACCAAATGCCTCGGGCTGTAAGGTGTAATACCAGTAACTGGTCCCACCAATCCACTTGGCCGACTTGCCGCCACAAATAAATTCAATGCATTTATGTTGAATGAGATTCTTAATAGAGTTTCCGATTATGCAAAAATATCGTTTATTTTTTTAACACGTGCATCACTATACAGAGTGTTTCCGGGCTGGTGTCACTAACTTTCAGGGATGATGGGGAAGGGCACATGTATCAATTTGAGATAAGGAACCATGATCCGAAAATGACTGTGTCGAAAGTTATGAGCAAAAATAGTTGTGTGGAAATGAAATTGGAATTTAGCACTACGTGCCCTCCTTCCCTTAATCTTAGGAAGAGTCGTGGAAAGATGGTATGGGCCGGATGTCTCCTACGTGGGTACTTGCCCCGATACAATCCGTGAACTTGTCTACTGTTCCCATTGGTTCATCCGTATTCGAAAATCATGTCTACATAATTAGCTATCGTGTACTCCATTTCACTAGGACTAATCGACTGAACACTGCAATTTGTACACATGCACTGCTGTCTACAGACGTACATATCAGGACCGACCATGTCCGTTTATGTCATCTGCATTGCTTTAGTGTAGTTTCCTATCCCCATCCCTCAGACAGCAATGAACGGAATACTGTAAACAACGTCAGATGAGTACAGTATGTGTAAGGTATAACCTACAGATAAATACACAGAAATAAGTACAGAAGAATAAAATTATTTCATTTTGCACACAACTATTTTTGCTTATAACTTTCGACTCAGTCATTTCCGTACCAGGGTTCCTTATCTAAAATTGGTAGATGTGCCCTTCTCCATCATCCCTGAAAGTTAGTGACACCAGCCCGGAAACACCCTGTATAATAAGGATTGTTTTCGCTTTTATTTTTAATATATTCGTAATTCGTACAATTCTTCCTTGTACTTGTTATTTAATGTACTGGGTGAGTAAAAAAAATAATGGAACAAACTTTAGAGGCGGGTTCCTCACACCAAAACAAGACAGAAATATACAACACATGTCCGGAGATGTCTAGTTTATGAGTTATTAAAAGTACAATGTTTCGGATGGACTACATTTACATACAATGAAACATTGTCAACTCACAGGAAATGTTCAAAATGTGTTGCTCCGCCTGATACCTTGTTCTTCAGAATCATCCTGTATATGTTTTGCTCACATATTTTTGTTAATAATTATTAATTACTTAACGGCTTCTCTTCCCGTACATAAACTAACAAAGTTTTCCTTATGAAAGGTTTATCCTTATAATACTCTACCTCCCTAATTGTTTCATTATACCAACACATGTTAAGACGGTAATTAGTTTTCAGTTGCGGTTATAAGAGGGTTGTTCACGTTGATTAAGTTCCGCCCACCAATATACCCTCTCTCCAAAATTAAAAATTCTGCCTCGGCACTACATTTCGTATTTAATCAAGAGGTTTCCTGTATAAAGAATGCCAGCGATAATGTACGTATCTGTAATATGAGTCACGAAACAACGTATATGAACATTTCAGATTTTAAATAATGCGATCATTAATTTAGAATATCACAAAATAATTTAGTTTCATTGAAAAGAAGCTCCTAGTAAAATTATGAACATGAAACGTACGAGATTATTACTTAGGTTTTAAATAAATATAGAAAATTGTTAAAGATTCAGAAGTTAGGGGTAACTGTATGATCAGGGGCTGGTATTTATGGAAATTAATTTTATTATTTGTATTTTTTAATATTGGTGTCGGCGGAGATTGTTGAAGATTGATTTGTACTCTTAGCGGAGACCAATGAAAATTTTGGAATTGGAGTAAGTTATTAATTCGGTATGAATATTACTTTCCAAATAAGTAACATTAAAGATTCGTTGGATTCTGGTAAAGGTGCGGTATAGCCCATAGACAATATTTGTTGGATTGAGACTGTATTTAACACACATTCATTAAAAACGAAAAAAAACTTGCAACCCTCAAATTAACACTTTCAAATTATTAGTGAAATGTTGAATTCTCCGTCTTTTGAGTTTACTAAAGTAATCAGAACACTTGGAATACCATGTAATTTAACCTACTTGGATATATAACAAATGAAGGGTTCAGAATCATAGTGGGCCAAGCGCCATTTACTAAAATCGTAGAAAACAAGGGTTAAAATGAAGTTATCACCATAATTCAGTGGAAACATATAGCAAGTAATATAAAGTATACATATTAAAACTAAATCATATGTCAATCTTCATTAAACTATAGTATTCACTTAACTTTAACCCTTGCTTTCTCCGTTTTTAATAAATGGCGCGTGGCCCACTATGGTTCTGAAACTCTCAAATTCAAGTGAAAAAATCTCATAATATGAAATTCGCTATAAAACGACGCAACAGTAATAATTCGCGAATGTGTTCACATTTCGCTATTATAACTCAATTTCGCGATTTGTCGCGGTTGTTTTTATCCAATTATTAATAAAAGTCACTTAATTCGTAAAGATTAACAAAAATCAATTATATATCCATTATGTCGTGATTTTCGCTATCTCCATAAATACACGGCCCTGTGTATGACTAATAACCCTGTTCAAAAATACCACCTGTTTAAACTCAATGGGGACACTTGCATTCTCTTTACTGTCAAATGTAATACCATCTGGCATTTTTATCAAGCTGTAATGCATACTTTTTCACCTCTCTTAATTGAAACAATATTACTGATGTGTTATTCACATGGAAATTTCTTTTTACATCCATAAGTTGCGTATAAAACAAGTTTTTTAAATTAATTATCGTACATGCATTTCAGTGCTACACTTTAAGTACAATAGTTTTTGTAGCACTGCAAACAATATTATATAATACAAATTACACATGTACCGAGTCACATCCAACTATCTGTTATAAGCAAGGACATGAAGCAACACTACTTGCACAATCGGTCCCAACGTTTAGCAACGAGAATGAATTATATTATATAATTGAGGACGTCACCCTAATAAGGGCGTATGACTGAAAACAATGTTCCGAGATAACTGAGTTTAAACGTTAAATGACTTTCTGTATGTAAATACAATTTCTGTGTATGAAGTAATATATTATATTCCTTACATAACTTATTATGCCTGAAACTATATCAAGAACAGGGTTATAAATAAACAAGTACGAAAGGGGGATATAAGACATGTTTCTTTTCAGTTCTACATACGCTCTTTTTACGGTGAAAGTTTTAATTTCATTTAAGTCATATGAATTTTAATAAATTTGAATAAAATATTATAAGTAAGCCTAAACTGAGCTAAACTGTGAGAAATGATAACTTATTTGACTTTTACTCCTTCCTTACTGTACTTACTTACAAATGGCTTTTAAGGAACCCGCAGGTTCATTGCCGCCCTCACATAAGCCCTCCATCGGTCCCTATCCTGTGCAAGATTAATCCAGTCTCTATCATCATATTCCACCTCCCTCAAATCCATTTTAATATTATCCTTCTATCTACGTCCTTCTTATGGGGGAATGTTGTACTTTTGACAATTTCATTTTTTTTATGTAGCAAAGTTGACTAACCTAACTCCATTGTCATTACTAGTTACGTGTAGGCTCCTCTTTTCCAATAGTTGGTTTAAAAATATCCCACAGTTCTACTTTAGCGTTGAGATCCCCCAATAACATTTTCGTGTGATATCTAGATAACTGATCAAAAGTATGTTCCATTTCCTCATAGAAGCTATCCTTTATATCGTCGTCTTTCTCTTCTGTAGGGGCGTGAGCATATATAACTATGATATCGCACCATCTACCCTTCAGTACTAAGTATGATAACCTGTCTCTGATAAATTCGATTTTATTCTTTAATGAACAAAGAATCCTGTTCCTAATTGGTGATGATCGTTTCCTTCCCCATAATACAACAAGTAAACTCCTATGTTATCCCTCCTGTTCTATAAAGACTAGTTACGTTCCACGTACCAAATCTCATAACCTTATTCTTTTGCTGTGGTCGTGCCAGAGAATCAGTCCCATACAGAGGCTTATTGTGTGGATTCGTAACAAACTGTTTTTACGGGTCGTTAGCCCTTCTCCCAACTCCACGACTGCTTATTCAATATATTCGCAGCTACCCTCCACATCTGGAGGCCGTGTCCTCTATCCGCAACCTGGCCTTTTACTCCTTAATACACAAAAAATTAAACATGCTTGTTCATATTCGAGTTCAATAGAAATAAATAAGCTTAACATACATCTTCACTTGTAAACTTCCAAATGAGATAATAGTCACTGTTAATCTTACTAATGATATGAAATTATTACAAAAAAAAATGGAATTACTCAGCAAACTCACTTTTGGTCTCTAGCATGAATCAAATGTTTCATCTTCGGATACAACAGCAAGGCTTGCTTCTTATGCTTCTTCCAGTACGTCTTCATAACAATTTCATGCTTTTTCATTCAAGAAGGAAAATAAATCTCTAATATTCCTTTCTTTGGCTGGATTAAGGGGGGCACGTTTCATTAAAGAAGGGGTTAGATTTCTCACTTTATTGGCTTCATAGTCTTTCTTCCAAAATGTAAACTCACTGAACACACTAGAGTAGTTCTTAGAAGTTGATACTTTTTCTGAAGGCTCTCAAAAGATTTGACGGTATTTCTGGATTTGAAACACAGATTGATTACTATTTTGTTTTCAGAAAATTAATACTCAGCACTTCAGACCAGTCTTTCAAAACGGAGCTGTCCCATAACTTCGTGAATGATTGTGGCATCTCGCGACAGAACGAAATAACTTCAAGATACTCTTTAGCAATCTGAAATTTTGGCATGTTCACGGCACAAATTGGATTTGGAACTTGATATATTACTATCATTTAAAAATGGATGAAACGTTGACGTACGCCCTTTGACATGGAAAATGATCGCTCTCCTGTAGCGTGAATTTGTCTAAGTATCGATCGGGTTCACCCAAGATTCACGTGGGGAAATAATAAGCATCGAGGTCCGAGGATGAAATCAAAGCCTTAGCAGCGACGTATCTGTATACCACGAAACGACATATTCCCTACGAGGCCTTTATGGCTTAGCAATAGAGTTCTGTCTTCTCGTTACAAAAATCGGTGTTCGAATGGCCTATGCAAAACACACTCGTGTAAACACAGCGCACACGATGATTACCGAACTATTCTGAGGTGGAACGACTTAAGGCTGGTTCACAATGAACTGGGAACGGAAACGATAACGAAAACGAGAACGGAAATATTGTTAAAATAAATATATTTAAATTGGAGAATTCTCAGTTAACTATTGTGAATGCTCACATTTAAATACATTTATTTTAAAATTATTTCCGTTCTCGTTCTCTTTGTCGTTTCCGTTCCCGGTTTATTGTGAACCAGCCTTTAGTCTCTGAACAGCGACCGATTTCCGTGTAAAAAGATTGTAATTGTGTAGAATACAATTGAAGACATTATTACAAAAATACCATAGTCATTTTAATGGAATTAAGTTAAGGACACATTTGCTGCTATTTCAAATGTTTATACACTCCAAAAATGACCCATGTCAGGTGCAATAGCCACAAGGATAAACACCAGTTGTACGGAAACAGCTGACATGTGTTGTTCTCCTGAAAAATAGCAAATTTTGACAAGGGTTGTTTTTGTAATAATGTCTTCAATTTTATCTACATAAAATAAATAAATAAATAAATAAATAAATAAATAAATAAATAAATAAATAAATAAATAAATAAATAATGTTTTATTTTCGCTGGCAGAGTTAAGGCCATAAGGCCTTCTCTTCCACTCAACCAGCCTTAATCAATACAATACATATTTAAATTACGAATATTTACACTACACTTAAAAGGTTCTCCAGCAATATTCTTCAGTTAAGTTTTAATGACTAGTAGACTACATATTTATTTAAATTTAGATAAACCTATAAGGTAAAGTAGTAACTTAATTTATGAGCTAATTTAATTCAATCAATTATAATTAATTTGAGATTTGAGATAGCTAGTAAAATGATGGAAATTAATTTAATATAAGCTTACTAGAACTATGTTACAGGGAGAAAAAGAAATATATATATCTAAAATATATTATTTCTATAATAAGAATATTAATGTAATTGCCATTAGAGGTTTTGTAAATCTATTTTGAGAAATTAATGATAATAACAAGAATGGACAGATGTTAGTGTCATTATATGTAATAAATATTAATCAGAAATTAATTTGTTAAGTAAGAATTTATGTAATTTTGAGCTAAATGAAGTTATTGTCCAACAACCCCTTACATCACTCGGTAGCGAGTTCCAATTTCTAGCAACTGAAACTATAATATAAGATGAAGAATATAAAGATGTCTTGTGGTAGGGTATAATGAGTAAATTGTTATGATGAGATTCGCACTTGTTACTAAAAACTGCAATTTTTATGTGCAGTAATTCTACCAGATCTGCTTGACTTTGTCATTAGCTGGAAGCCACAGATGCCAATGGTTCTTTTTTCGCAGAAATATTCATTGCTCTTGGTTAGGTTACAATCTGCTTAACTTACGCTCAAAGTAATGCACTGTAAGTACATGACCACCGGATGATGATCACAAACGTTAGAAATATAATAATAATAATAATAATAATAATAATAATAATAATAATAATAATAATAATAATAATAATAATAATAATAATAATAATGATTTATTTTAGCTGGCAGAGTTAAGACCGTAAGGCCTTCTCTTCCACTCAACCAGCAAAAAGTTTATATACATATGTATCAACTTACAAAGAATTCAACAATTTGATTTAGATAAGAGCTACATGTATGCAAGAGTTATTTACGAATTAAACAACAAAATACACTGAAATACAATGTAGCAGATTTAAGCTAAATACATAGAATGTTAATATATTTCAAAAAAAGATAGATAATAGAAAGAGATTATTATTACACAATTTTGAAAATACAGCACTATCGGATGCATGTCTAAAGGAAGAAGTAACAATGTAGACAGTGATAGTTTAAGTCAGTATGATTGGAGCGAAATGCTAAGAAGGTTGTCTTTTAAGCTGTTTTTAAAAGTGTTTATTGTCTTGCAGCCCCTAATACTTTGTGACAGGGAATTCCATTGTCGCGAGGTGGATACTGTAAAAGATGATGAATAATGAGATGTTCTATGAAGAGGTATACTTAACGCGCCGCAGATAAGTGATCTGGTATTTACGTCGTGGTTAAATTATAGATAAGAGAAACGAGACGAAAGGCAATTTGGTGTTGAAGTGTGCAGAATTCGAAAGAGCAATGACAAGGAGTGTAAAGTTCTACGTTCTTTAAGTCGGAGCCACGAAAGATTTGCGAAGGACGGTGATATGTGATCATATCGTCGGATGTTGCATACGTATCTGACGCACATATTCTGAACTCGCTGTAACTTAACTGACAGTTCAGAACTTAGGTCACAATAATCGAAATGCGGCATTACTGGGGCTTGTACTAGGGTAAGTTTTAGTTGCTGGGGCAAGAAGTTTCTTGAACTACTCAAACAGTGAATGGAGGAACAGATTTTTTTTATCGCTTCTTTAACTTGAAAATTCCAATTTAGATTTTTATCGAAAAAGAAGCCAAGATTTTTTACGACAAATGAATAAGGGATTAGCGTGTTGTAAAGGGTAACAACTGAAAGATTACTGTTATTAAGAGAGTCAACTAAACGCTTGTGGCCAATGATTATAGCTTGAGTCTTACTTGGATTAAGTGCGAGTCCGAAATTGGCCGCCCAAGTGGAGACAGTGGCTAGGTCACAAATATGTAATGTGTCTCTTGATATTTCCACTGGTTTAGTATTTACACTCGTAAAAATAGTATAATTAATTTTCATTTACGACTTACTGCATGATCCTTTTGTACACTTAAAACGCATATTCATTCAGATCTTTCTTGCAGTTAATTGCTTTCGATATTTGAGTGCAATCAAAACTCGCATTACAATGAGTTTGAAGCACATTAACCCAGTCAACTATTTTTAATGAGATTCTATCTGAACAGAAGCAATTAGCTATGTCGATGTCAACACAAAGAATTACAATGCAGAATTAGTAGCGCTTTGATTAAAGAACAAACCGTGCTGTGGAGTAATTAATATTATCAAAAATTCATTAGAGTTCAATCGACTCAGGTGATCATGCTAAAACTCGATCAAGTTGATTTTAAAATCCGGCGACCCATTCTATTTTCATTATTCCGTTTAGCGAGTTACAAGGATTTGTCAATGAGGATGACACGATTTTAGATTAATGAAAATGTAGTGAAGTTGTTACTCTGAGTAAAACATAATAATATTATATGATGTAGGCTACCATGTATTGCAATGCAACACAACACAACACAACACAACACAACACAACATAACATAACATAACATAACATAACATAACATAACATAACATAACATAACATAACATAACATAACATAACATAACATAACATAACATAACATAACATAACATAACATAACATAACATAACATAACATAACATGTGTAATATAATGTGATGTGATGTAATAGGCCGATATTATAACAACATACATGGTGGCGCACGGGTACGGGAGAGTTTTAATCGATTAGCGTAAAGTACAATAACACTTGAAATACAGAGTTTTTTCCGATCTCTGATAACGAATTTGAATGATGTCATGTGCGTCAGGAATCACACCGACAGCTGAATTGTGGCGATAGGTGATGGACCAGTAGTGAGTGATTTCATAATCAGAGTGCACGGTGTATCACAGTAGCAATGCCCAAGAAAAGCGAGCCATTTTCGGAGGGGTATATAATAACAACTCTTTCCGATGCCAAGTACAGTTACGTGAAAATCATAGGAGCCTGAAAAAAACGTAGTTTCGTTATTTCCAAGAAATGCATCTTATGTGTACCTAATAAGACTGACAAAGCTCGGATTGGATTAATTCCATAGTGGAAAAAGCAAGCAAATCCACCCCCATCACAAGTCGCCGCACCCCACGAGATGATACAAATTAATTCCATTCGAGCTTTACCAATCTTATTAAGCACACAGAAGATGCCTTTCTTGGAAATAACGAAACCTAGTTTATTCCAGGTTTCTTTTATTTTCACTTAACTGTACTCGGCATTGGGAAGTGTCGTAATGTACTCCTCCCAAAAAAGGCTCCATTTTCTTGGGAATTTCTGCTGTGAGTCGCCGTGCACTCTGACTATGAGATCACTCACCACTGGTTTATCACCTCGTGCCACATTTCAGCTGTCGTGTGATTCCTGACGCACATGATGTCATTCAAATTCGTTGTCGGAGATCGGAAACAAACCTGTATCTCGGACTGTACACAACTAAGAAAACATATCGTTACTTAAAAATTATATTTTTAGACCTATATCCTCCTGAGAGTATGGTATACTATACCATACTTCTTACATGATTATGATATAAATGTACGGTATGTGCAAAGACTCGAAGTATAGTCTAATATAACCATAACTGTAGCCTGCAGAAGTTTTTCAGCATTTTCCCCTCTTTAAGTGTAGCGTTATATTGAACTTTAGAAATAAAACAACAAATCGATGGCTCAGAACTAGACTGTTTCAAGTTCATTTTACTATTTTTTATTTTCAGGAGAGCTATTTTAAGCTCCTGACATTCAAAGCGTCATGAAAAAATTTGGAATAGCTTCATAGCAACCTTATGGAGAGGAATATTTACAGTTTTCTTCGATTCATATATGCAGACAAGAACTAGAGCACAATGAAACAAATTTCTTTTATACAAAAAGTTGGACTTAGAACAGTCTGGTTCTCAGCCATCGAAATGCCTCTGGATCAGAATGGTATAGACCTACCTGAATATTATTTTAATACTGACATAATATTGTTTGATATATTTGCTAGAACTGCTGTGCATAAATTTTGTGATACAACTCAAATTTCTGAGTCATGAGTAATAACCAATAAACTTCTTATACTGTGTGTAAGCGTCTGGAACAGAAAGGGCTAGTGAAGAGAAGTATAAAATGCTCATAGAAATGATAAAGAAGAGTCAAATAAGACAAATATAATAAATAGGCTATGTATACTGAAGTACGAGGGGTCATGCCGACAGAAATTATAAATTGAGAAGGAAACTAAGTAGTAAAGGAAAACAGAAATTGTTTGCAAATATACTACAAAAATATGAACAGAATCGTGTTCTTTCAGTGTTTCGTTAAAATAACGTCTTAGGAATTGAATCAATAACGAATCACATTCTAAAGAGAGTTTCCAATATTTTACTATGTTCGAATTTGCAGATTTGTTTTCAGATACGCAATTTATTTTGCAAATATCATTTCAAGTCTAAGTGAACTTAGCTTTGTTTTTCTTACAAGGAAGCGATTCTGTAAAGCTGTAGGCCTACATGCATATAGATTAATTAATGCTTTCAAAAATGCTTACCACAAGAAGTCACACTCTTCGTTGATGCTGTATGGAGATCTGCAACAGGAAACAAGGGAATGTTCATTTTAAGTAATGTAAAAGGATTAATTTTCAATAAAATTGCTTTACATTAAACGATACAAAAGGTACACTGTCTGTGTGATATTATTTATTAATAAGGTTCGGATAAAGTAGCTGTATCTTCGGTCCTTACGTTTTGTTTACAGACATTAACTAGATATCGCGTGTCCCCCAGCCTACAGTAGTGACGACGTATACTTAGTTCCTATTGGCTGTACTGTCCATTCATTGATGTTTCATATAAGGGGTGGGAAGCGCTCTTCCCAGAAGGTAGAGTTTTAGTTACTGGAAGGCGATAGTGTTTACTTAGTCTGAAACAAGTCAAGGCCCTATCGTATACAACTATACAGCTTGTCCTGATGTAGCTACTTTAACCTAACCTTACTCATTAGTAACAATTCAATTAATTTTTTATTGGCCATGTACTTATTAGAGTGGATCGGAGGAAGATGCCTGACTTTTCCTTTGATTGAAAATTTAAGATACTGTTAATTTAATTTTGAATTTCATATTGGCATATCAAAGTCTGGAAAGTATTTTGAAACTATATTTTTGATACAAAACAGAAAAAATTAATTACCTTGGTTAAAGATACAGGTTTTATTCTTGCCTGCATTTTAGGCATCTTTCCCCGATAGTTGGGTAAGATGGCAAATGCAATTAACACATTTACTGATATATGTATTTTACCTGAACTTGGTTTGATACAAGTATATAAGAAAATTGACTTAATCTAAAGCTCATGGATACTTTTTTCACACGTTTATCACTACTTAGCAATACAGTCTTTGCACATATTTTACTGCCGTGTGCAAGACTCGTGAAATCACTTCTTGCTCACATTGAATTCATTCCAGTATATTTTTTGTCATCATTCTTTTTAGAAGGAGTTTAAGGGTACAATAAGGAATCCCGTATGCTTGCGATGCTCTAAAACAGTTCATACCCCCTGTTCTAACATGTTTCATCGCAAGTTCAAGACTGTCCTCAATCCACTGACCTCTATAAGAGGACCTTACGTAATGTTCACACATTCCCTACAATAATATAAAAAATTCTTGCAACAAGTTGTTATCTTACCCGAAAACAAGTGATCATCTTCCCCAAGTATCGAGGTAAGATGCCTAGTGCTGTGACGCAACCTAAAATGGCGGAACAAGGTCGTTGGTTGTTAACAATACAAACTTTAGAACCTTTACTACAATATGCATTACAAAGGTTTGATAGTTATTGCGAATTCAAGGATGTATTAAAATTTTAACATACCTTTGCAAAAAATTTGTTGCAGAAAAATGAGCTGTTTTCTTGCTTTTCTTCTTCTCACAACAAGAACTCGTGGCAAGATGAGTTAGCTTCTACAGACATTCAACTGTCTCAGTGATCATGATGACATGCCCGTGGCGTTCTCTCTTGGAAGAATATGAAATTATAAAGAAATAAGCACCTTCTCCCGATAGTCATCTTCCCCCGATTCACTCTAAATGAATTCCTTTGTTACTTAAGTATCTTACAAGTGGATTTTCTTACCGTTTTATAATTATTGCATATATGACATTGGTTAAATGTTATGTTTTATTTAACGACGCTCGCAACTGCAGAGGTTAATCAGCGTCGCCGGATGTGCCGGAATTTTGTCCCGCAGGAGTTCTTTTACATGCCAGTAAATCTACTGACATGAGCCTGTCGCATTTAAGCACACTTAAATACCATCGACCTGGCCCGGGATCGAACCCGCAATCTTGGGCATAGAAGGCCAGCGCTATACCAACTCGCCAACCAGGTCGACTATAATATTGGATGAAAACAACAACAACAACAACAACAACAATAATAATAATAATAATAATAATAATAATAATAATAATAATAATATTGTCAATACAGTAAAGTAGTGTTCTTAAAAATTCTTGACCCCTATATAGCCTAATTTTCGTCAATTTTCGTCTTTTATTATTTACTTTTCGGTTATTTTATCCAATTAGAATGTTCTCCAACTGCTTTGCAGATAAGCCATTTCCACTATAAAATATTTTAAAATTGTATTCATCCCTCTCTTTACTATCCACACTATTACAATACACGAGGATCATTGACTGTCATATACGCCCTTTAGTTTATATTATTTTTTATTATTATGCCATCACCTTAAAATTTCGCATCTACGTCTTTTCCATTTTCCATATTAAAAGTTCACGCCTTGATCTTTGCTCATATCGTGACCGACCAAATAATTACGATATAGATATTGTGCTATTTAATTCCAGAATTTGAAATTTCTCCAATTTTTTTATCCTTTACCTAATTTAATCCCCCCTTTGAAGATTCTTTTGCAGGAATCGTTTAGAATTAAAGTCAGAAACTTGCCATCGGTCTCTGCTGTTGAAAAAGAAGAGAGAAAAGTATTTTTTATACTTCTAAGAGTAGATGCATTTAATTCAGTCTTTCAATTTCAATAAGCTTTAAAAAACGCTCAGTCGCTTTCATTACCGTGTTTATCATCATACCTCCTTTTGTATGGGTGATGGACCCACGTTCCGCTGGCCCCATTGTGTTCGTGTATTCTGGTGAACTTCGGCACGACATCAAAGCCCGTGTTTAATTTCCGGCACTGTATAATATGAAATGTACTGGGTGAGTCTGTCACACAGAAGTCCGGCGTTTTTTCATCCCCTGGAGCCTTCTGACTCTAACAAACTTCCAACTTATAAGGTTTCATCACCCACGCTTTCTGCAAAAAGTTCAATGAACAATTTATTCGACTTTGCAATTAACTCTCGAGTGATTCTTGCAGGCATTTCTGCTTCAAGTTATGAAACTTCTTTTTATTTACTGACGTCACTATTAAATCCATCTTTGACTTTCATGGTTTATTTGTTGAGACTTGCCTGAAGATTCATCACATGCATCTTCATAAATAATTATCTCAAGGGGTCCATTTTAAGACATTATAATGCCTCTGGATATTACAACTAAAATCTTCCTGACTTCCGATGGTTTAAGTGTGAGTAGAACCCCTTTTCTGAGATGTAGGCGTCTGGTGATATTTATTTTCATGTATAGCAATAGAGATTAAGGAATAGGGAAGCTTAACTTTTCTTACGACTGATGAGAATTTAAAAACTTTTATGGAATGAATGTTGAAAAACGGGAACATTAAAGAATATACATCTCCCTATTCGAGATTCTTGATCATATGGAGAATGTGGTGCCAGACAAAAAGCAAGAAAAAAAATCCATCTAAAACAGATATCTCCACAGTCGAACTGCCGGAAATAGATCCTGAATTATTTGGTTCACTATTCATTAGGATAAAGTTGAATGGGCCGTCAATACTTATCTGTTATTTGTAATGACGTTACAATTTATTAATGTGATTGATAAATTGTAACACCATTACAAATAACAGATAAGCATTGACGGCCCATTCAACTTTATCCTATTGTATCTTGCTTATCGGACAAACTCTTAACAAAATAAAATCACTATTCATACTTACTTATTTACTGGCTTTTAAGGAACCCGGAGGTTTTTTTCCGCCCTCACATAACCCGCCATTGGTCCCTATCCTGAGCAAGATTAATCCAGTGTCTATAATCATATCCCACCTCCCTCAAATCCATTTTAATATTTTTTTAGTAGGTTATTTTACGACCCTTTATCAACATCTTCGGTTACTTAGCGTCTGAATGAGATGAAGGTGATAATGCCGGTGAACCATTTTAATATTATCTTCCCATCTACGTCTCGGCCTCCCCAAAGGTCTTTTTCCCTCCGGCCTCCCAACCAATACTCTATATGTATTTCTGGATTCGCCCATACGTGCTACATGCCCTGCCCATCTCAAACGTCTGGACTTAATGTTCCTAATTATGTCAGGTGAAGAATACAATGCATGCAGTTCTGTGTTGTGTAACTTTCTCCATTCTCCTGTAACTTCATCGCTCTTAGCCACAGATATTTTCCTAAGCACCTTATTCTCCAACACCCTTAACCTATGTTCCTCTCTCGAAGTGAGAGTCGAAGTTGTCGAAGTTTCACAACCATAAAGAACAACCGGTAATATAACTGTTTTATAAATTCTAACCTTCAGATTTTTTGACAGCAGACTGGATGATAAAAGCTTCTCAACCGAATAATAAGATTCCCATATTTATTCTGTGTTTAATTTCCTCCCGAGTATCATTTATATTTGTTACTATTGCTCCCCGGTATTTGAATTTTTCCACCTCTTCAAAGGATAAATTTCCAATTTTTATATTTCCATTTCTCACTATTCATATATTTTATATAAATGTTAAAATCCGTGTTCGAGTATGAAACAGCCTGGAATCAGAAGATCAAATTGTTGAATAAGTAGATCCTTATGTACACTTGGAAAACAGTGTTACAACTAGAAGAACCAGGAATGTAAACAGTGCAAATTGAGAGAATAAATAAAGCCAATGTAACTTTTATGCTCTTGAGAACTAATTGGAAAGACAAAAAACATTTTAAAAGTTATCAAATTAAGACTATTTAGAACCAATGTTGAAGCAGTTCTATCGGGAGAGGTGGCTAAGTGATAACGCAATACACTTGCAATCGAGAGGTCCCTGATTCAAACCCAGGGGTCAGCAAATCTGACTGAGTTTTTTCGTGGAATTCTTAGTCGTTAATGCAAAATGCCGGATTGGTAATTTCCTTATCACGATTTACAACCGTTCAATTACACAACAATAAAACTGAAATAGATAATGTTCAGGAAAGTGAGTACGGATTCCATCTGTAGATACGTTAACAGAAAGCCACAAATTAAATCACACAGAATTGTGTGCACTCAAAGTGGGTTTCTGGCGTCTTGTCAGGCCATTTGAGTTGTGTGGATATAATAGGAAGAATTCTTTGTTCGACGGGAAAAGGCACATAAATAAAAAAAGTCGATTTTTCTGTTATACCTAATCACATAAGTCTAATATTTCTTTCTGATTTTTTAAATAATAAATTTTCTTGTATTTTAAATTGAAAAGGGTCTTACTTTAATATACATGAATTTCATTATTATACTTATATTCAGTTAAGAGTAAATTAAAAAGAAAGTCTCTCCTGAAAAATTATTATTTTTTTATTTATCTGCCTTTTTCTGCCGACCGTGTACAGTTCCTGGGGTAGCTCAGTCGGTAGAGCATGCGTGCGCTAAGCGAAGGGTCCCGGGATCGATACCCGGCCCCGTAACAATTTTTCCCTTGAAATTATCCAAACCTGCTTCACAGGGAGCTTCTATCTGAAAGCTAGATTTGTGGAATAGTGCATTGTTTAGGTGGGTCATCCTGTCACTAATTATCTCTATATGCAACTAAAATATCATGGTCCTGTAGAACAGACTGTACGCGAAAAGGGCTGGACGTGAGTGACTGTATATCGGAGTTTTCAGTTGTAGTGAAAGTGTTGATGACGTCACAGCGCGCCATTAGACAAGGTGTTGGGCTTAATGAGTACGACGGCCCTCGTCCAAGTAATTACGTGGGAGCGCCCGAGGCCTGAGGGACGCGATACAGCACTCAACGCTGCCAGTAACTCACGGACAGCCAGACATCGGTGATATTCTTCACGAGGCAAAGAAATTCAATTCTCTTACACACATTTGTTTCAATAGATTAGCTAAAAAATTGAAGCAAAAATTAAATCATGTTGTAAGAGAGCAAACCATCGTTCTCAATATCTCACCGGCGTAGCTCAGTCGGCTAAGACGCTTGCCTTCCAATCAGGAATTGCACTCGGGCGCGGGTTTGATCCCCACTTGAGCTGATTACCTGATTGTTTTTCCATGGTTTTCCCCAACCTTAAAGCAAATCCCAGGTAATCTATGGCGAATCCTCGGCCTCATTTCGCCAAATATCATCCCCATCGACGCTAAATAACCTCGTAATTCATATAGCGTCGTTAAATAACCAAGCATAAAACACCAATCATCTCCAAATGCTGCTTGATCACATTATTGAACCTGCTGTGACATCAGCACCTTCTTCTTTTGCATCTAACAATGAAACATTCTTACAGGGACAGATAAAAAAAGTTATTTTTATTTCTTCCACCATGTTAATAATTCTGAAACAAGTGCTTATACAAATTTTGGCCACTCGAGCGCAATTACGACAGCCGTAAAAATAAGTTTCCCTTGGATCAGTTTTTGTATCACTGTGTCGTAGATGTCTGCCACCTGGGATCGGAACCAGTGTGTAACAGCCGTCTGCACCTCTCCGTCGATTCCATGATATAACAAATGTCTCAATTCAGATAGGGAATATATTGAATGACAGTTTTTATATCACATTAAGTTAATAAACCATTCTTTGCACTTGAAATTATCACTTATTTCTCGATCCTCGTAAGCGGGACACGGTATATTTACATGTTAATTAAATTGGAAAACCTTGGAGAAATTTGTAGTGTAAAATGACAGTGTCAAGACATGCATTCTCGCAATATTCCCGTTTTGCTGTCAGCATTCCATTAATTGTCTTTCGCCATTAATTAGCTCCATTCTATGAAAAAATACACAGCCCTGTCTGCCAGAACTAAATCCATTCCCCGGAATATAAAAGGGACTACATATCTTTTCAGCTATTTGAAATAAGAATACACATGAATAACATGTTAAGTTCCGTAGTGTAACGGTATATAAATAACTATTATAATTTTAATATGCAGACCGAATAAGGAATGTGTATTTTCTGAACTCCATCAAGAGAGTTTGCAGACTTATTAAAGGAGTTGGAACTGTGAGGCAGCCAGTGAGACAAATCGATAAGCAAACGAATCACATCTAGCGGAAAATGAATGTTGACCTCTGACACTCGCCGACTCCCACCTCATAAAAGTTTCACCAATAGAAAACTTCTACACAGACTGGATTGACAATAAGGCTATTTCGCAAGGGGTGTACAATATTATTTCTGTGTGAGAGTAGGGGAGAGTCGGGTAATATCGGACATCGGGTAATATCGGACAGTGCGTTTCTTTCATCTACCACCATATGGTAGTACCTGAATGACATGGTTACGTTTCTCTATGCGACATCACAGAAACGTAACCATGTCAATCAGGTACTATCATCGTGTGGTAGATGAAAGAAACTCACTGTCCGATATTACCCGATGTCCGATACTACCCGACTCTCCCCTAATTTTTCTTTGGCTACTCAAGCTTGTGCTTGAAGCATTATTTTTATTATTATTACTAACAATTACTTAGGTCTACAGAGAAGTAAGAAAATTCCTTAATATCATAAGAAGAGTTTTCTGTTAGTCAACATTGGAAGATGGTTTTAATTGTGCCTGTATTGGCAATTTATTGAACAAAATATACTCAATATAGTATATGAGTCAGGAAGGTAATAATTACAGTAGGCCTATATCTCGCGCTGTAACTGTGAAGTTCAATTCTTTATTCGAATATAAGGAACAGGAAACACGTAAAAGACTCGTGAATATTTCGGAGGCGGTAAAGTGCACACACGTTTCAGGTATATGACCTAAAAGAAGGTCATTTACACACACCGATTTTGGATATGTAATCTGCACACTCAAACAACCCGGTAATAAAAACAGGATGTAAATTGCACACGGAGCTATAATGGCATGCATTTCCTTTGAACATACTCCTATTACAATATTAACGTATTAACCAATAATTTATATTGGTAGGTGGTATTTTGTTCGCTTAATGAATTCCAATCGGGATATATGCTTCTCAGTAAAATCTTTTATATTTCTCTCCATACATTCTTTCTTCTTTAAGGAGCCTTATTTTTAATTTTTGCTGCAGTAGATATCCCCTGAATTTTCACGTATATCTATAATATTTGAAATTCAATTAACCTGTTTGTAAAAGTATAAATATCAGGATGAGCACAGTAAAATGTCTTGTTGAATCTAATATGAAAATACTCACAGACATTAATTAGTTGTACGCTGCAAGCTTTCTGTTTTAGCTGCCCAGATTGAAGGAGGAAAGGTAGCGTCGTCGTCTACATAGGTGTCTACTAAAATAAATAGCCACAAAAGTTATCTAGCTTTTCATCTTGTGGCTTAATGGCCACTAAATCAGATACAAAACAGTTGTTATCCTCATGTAGGTCTAAAAATGGTGGAGCGAATATAAATTTTAACCATCTGCCGATTTCAGAATCACTTTTATATTTGTTTATTAAACCATATTTTTTTAATCTGACGAAGCCAAGATTGACTTAGGTGGAATGTACATCCAATGACATTGGCGTCACTCCATACAACACTTATTGCAGCATAGATAGAACTTATAAACAACTGTTTTCAAGGACCAATACTTTATGTTGAACTGCTCTGTAACTATCCATCTGAGTCAGTATAATTCATACAGTACCTCTCTCCTTTCATTAAAATTGTCAATTGTGTTTATCGCTTGTAACATTGGTTGACATTGCGTTCGATTTATATGTCATTTATTAAAAAAATAATCCGAGTTATGCTGCGTGTGCAGTTTACATATGACCCTTACTACCTAGGTTTTGTTGTGTGTGCAGATTACATGCCACAAATGTACAGCAAAGGTATGGGAAAGAATATACCTGAAAAGTGTGTGTAGTTAACTCCGCCCGAATATTTACGGTAGCCCAAGGAAACTATCTGCGTGTCACAATGCTTGAATCTTAATTCATTGCAAAGAAAACCGCGACTGCAGAAGCGTACAGTGACATGCCCGAAATGTACCTTGTATCCGAAATCGAGAAGTTATACCACCGATCACTTTCCAACTAGAAGAAAACGACTTATAGAATGTCTTAGAGAACTATTACTCGAAAGAATTCGCCATATTTTGTCTTATGGCTGAGTAAAACCTCAGAAAAAACTTAACCACGTAATCAGCCCAAGCGGAAATCGAACCCATTCCCGAGCACAACTCCCGATTAGCAGACAAGCACGCCAATCGCTTGAGGTACGCTGGTAGCTTATAGTATGCTGACCAAACGACACTCTACTTGTGAACAGTTCCAGCATACAGTAGATGTCCAATTAACTCGTACGAGGTAACCCCTGTTGTAAGCAACCCGCAGCGCGTATCCTTTAAGGTCGTTTTTCCTACTTTATATGGAAAGTTATTGACCTTAGCAGAGAATGCGTGACGTGCAATAACTCCTGGTTCTTAGGCGTTTGAACACCCGTGAGTTACAGTTTCAAAAGTGAGTATGATACGTGAAAACAACATATCTCGGAACTAAAACCTGTTTTAACATTCTTCAGCAATGCAAGTTGAAATATATTAAGAGAGAGAAGTGCACCACTGTGCCTTGTGGCCAATTGGACTCTGTTCATTCTAGTTCAATTGGCAGGGAGATAAGGGGTGTAATTAGCACTAGAGAGATAAGCGATTCGATTCCCGGACATGGCATCGATTATTCTAACTAGGACTTCAGAAACTTCTTCTATCCGTACAAAAAGTTCTAATGAGCTGTATACAGAGTGAACCGTAAGTAACGCTATCAATTTCAGGGGATTATTCTTTGAGATATTTCAAATAAAAAAGTTTAATACAATTTCGCTCGTTTTTGCTTGGGGTATATATTATAGTACACGCACACAGCACGTTCAGTAGAGTCAGCGCAGAAGATAATAGAAAAAGAGTGCCTATGGTAACATGGTTAGGTGTCGATCATTAATCTGATTGAGACTATTATTTGTCAACCTGTATTTAAAGAAAACTGAAACATATAACTACATCATAAACATGCAACCCACCTCACTTTATCTCAGTAGATTACTTAATAGTAAAATTTTGCATGTTCTGGTGGACGAAAGTCATTAGATACACACATCGTTGTATCACATTTTATGTATACACCAGTAACTTCTTGTGAAATTTAAAGAAGTTTTCCAAAGTACAAACATTGCTGATACGAAAGGATAATTTTAAATTGTAACCTACATAGGCCTACTCATTCATTATACTGGCTTAATGAATGCAAAGAGGGCTGCTGAATATTATAGTCGTAAAATTTGTTTTTTTTTTACCTTCAAACAGAGGTAATAAATTATTGCTTTGAAAGTCTTGCAATGTTTCGTTTATAACAATTGATATTGTTGTCATTGATAAAAAAAGAACACATGAACAATATTAGGCCCGACTATCAAGTTTGAAAGAGATGCACAACAGCCAAAACTTACTGATGATGAAAAGGGAATCATCTATGAACCTTGCATTCCTTATTTTAGCAAACAGTGTAACATCATGGCTAATCGTTGGTCAATGCACAGACTTCTTTTTGGAGTTCGTGGTATCATCTCAAAATACACCTATAACCTTTTAAAATCAAAGGGATTCACATTTTACAATGTTGAGAAAATCCTTAGAGATATTCTAAAGGACTCAATTCAAATTTTGCAGTTTCGTTTCTATTTCAATATGATTCACATTAATTTTCTTTTGAAATGTATTGCATATATTTGCATTGTATCATTGTAAAATTATATACAGAGTGTACCATTTATCTTGTGCACCTATTACAACTTTTTTGTTTGGATAGGTATTGGAATTTTTTATTTTGAGAGTTATGTTAGAACGAGGGGCTAACATGAGTATAGAGATTATGTGCATGTAACTACATTGTGGTACAAGATACACGTGACATCATCAATTTTTCAAATAGCACTACATACTTTAATCATGTTACATTGATTATACACATTAAAAAGATATATATATGTTTCCTGGATCCTTGTGGTCACCCTTGAAGGGCAGATGGTTTTATTTTATAAATCCGATATATAATTTACTATACAGTATATACCTATTTCTTTTTAAAAATAATAAACAACCTTATACTAATATAAACAATCGTTATTTCCTACAACAGTGTTTCGCAGATGATTACACTAATTTCTTTCGTGAGCAGACTGTACAAGTTTATACATGCACAGTATTATAGTAGTGTCGCTGTTATTTCCGGCGTGACTCCTCCTCTTGCTTACTCCTTAGGAACTGAAGGTTCTATAAAATCTAAGGACGTTGTATCGTTCGCCATTTTTGTTCATTCGTTGCCGAGCTACCAGACGAGGAATCTATTTGCCGCACCATTAAACATTATTATATCGTAGCTTCTATGATAATAAATCCAACGCACTGTAATTGACCAAATAATTGAGCGGCAAATAATGTCCTCGTGTGCTTTCTGTGAACGCCAACAAAAGAACAAAACTAGTGGGCGATTATATTATGTATTTATCGAGCCTTAGGGAGTGCATAACGTCATCAGCAGCGAATGGGAAGACGCACACGTTTAAATGTAGCAGACCTGCAACGTGATTGGCTGTCGGATATAAGAGCGATAAGAGCAACGGAACTTTTTTTTATAGTAGATGAATCCTTGCCGCATCGATCGTTGCACAAAACAGTGGAAAGTGTAGGTATGTGTTCACTAAACTTATAGTTCAATGAGACCAAACAAAAGACATTACTCGTGAGTCATGACAAATGAATTGAAGCCACTTTTGTAGTTCAGTCGCCAGGCGTGTTTGCTTGCTGACAAGGAGCTGCGCTAGACATGGACTTGATTCCCGCGTTGTCTTATTAATTGGTTGGTGTTTCTCCGGAGTTTTCCCCAATTCTAAGGCAATGCCAGGTAATCTATGGCGAATCCTCTATTTCATTTTGACAGAATGCCATCCCGCTACCACCAATTCCATCGACAATATAATAATAATAATCTAGTAATTAATACAGTTTCGTTAAATAACCAACCAAGAAAAAACCAAGAACTTGGCATGGATTTTGAGAATCTTCTTTGATTAGTCATACTTTCAGGGATTCATTATACGCATGCCGTAGAGATTATTTTTTTGGGAAGAAAAGTGTATTACAATGATATAGTTTTCCAGTACATTATACACCTGTAGTGAAGAAGGCAGAGTCGCCTTCGGTTAACATGATACACGAGTCTGAATTTATCAGTTCATTTTGGTCACTCTAGAAAAGCGATGAGAAATACGGCGCGACTCAGGATTAAGTATATTATATAAATCTGATTTTGTTACATGAACCGTACATTTCCATTGACAGTCAATGAATTCAAATATAAATCAGTGGAAATGAAATTGATAACTTTTCCTGGGCGCTAAAAAATGCTACCTTATTAAACTCTTACGGTCGAAATATTTCGTCCGGCAAAGTTGATTAACTTTTCATATGGAAAGTTAATAACTGAAGCTAGAACAACTTACATCATGCTTTAGAAACTTCAGTCAATATGAGAGCTTCTTGCTTTTAAAGTTATTTTAGGGGGAGAAGTTTTAGGACACTCATCCTACCACTACCGTCATAATTGCATTCAAGCTAAATTTTTCATCAGTCACCAGTTGTCCTTAAGCGGTTCTCTATAGCTAAGTACAATATTTTGTAACTTCTGGATTATTTATCCCTTGTACAAAGTGTATTTCCGGTGGTTGCACCATTAAAATATAGTCTATACGTTAATTCAGAATTATTTAAGGATTATTACTGTATAAATGGTAAAATGCCAATATAAAATATGAAACAGTGCCACGAATAGCTATCGCTATTCTTTATCGGAAACTTTATCTCTAATCGGCAGGATATGAAACGAGTCTTTGGTGTTGAAATCAGAATAGTGTTGGTTAAAACATTCACAGCAGTGAGAACAGATCATGAAACATGGCTCGGTACTTGAAGAGTAGTGATAGAAGTGATGGTGGTAATGGTGGTGGTGGTATAGTTGTTGACAATAACGACAACAAAAATTTATACAAAATTCCAGAAGAAAATTTCGAATATTTACGTAGAGACAATCAATAAAGTACAGAAATACAAAAAAATATGTCACAATAGACTGGATATTTCACTTATTAACAAGCAAAATGAAACTACATATCTATTTTATATTATTGTACTGAATATATGCAACGTCGAGTAAAACACAAAACGAAAAAAAAAAAACACACACACAAAAAAAACACACACACACACACACACACACAAAGATTTTGATTGAAAGTCACCAAAATTTCTCCCGCCTTCCCCTCTTAAATAGATAACTAAATGTAAAACACCTACAATTATTTTTCTTGTTAGGGGGGAGGGAGGGAACATCCCACGCACTACGAACTTGAGGTCTATTGTAAATCCCCTATATGGGATGAGTTGCGTGCCCACCGATCCTCTACGCGCACCGACCTAACCACTTGATCCCCTTAACGACCGGTCTCTACAGCCAACAGAGTCCATATAAGAGTACCACTCCTGTTTTGGCAACCCCCCCTCCTCCAAGGCCCTCTTAACGGTCCGAGACAGAATTGCTCCCCCTAGGTCTGTTCCGAGCTCCGTTGCAGAAACTATCCATCATCACTTGAATACAATCCACTGAGGCCGGTCGAGAGAGCCAGCAGCTTCGGAGGGCCACCTGTAGAGCGATTTGAAAACCAGAAAAAGTAACGGGATAATGAATGAAAGGATGATAGGGGAGGAAAGGAAGTGGCGAAGATGAGTGGGGTTCCAATCCCCTGATAAAGTTACCTGATATTTACCTATCCATAAGAGTGAGGGAAAAACACCGAAAAAACCTCACCAAGGCAACTAGTCCCGGACCGGGAATCGAACCCGGGTTCAGAGTTAGACTTGCTAACCCCTCAGCCACAACGGTGGACACACCTACAATTGCTATGGTTTGATATTTTCCTGTAGAGGCTAGTACTTTCAGAAAAAATCTGAGATGCTTAATCTTGGAAACTGCAGTAATAAACTCACAAGCGAAAGATAAAAGATTTCAAACTGTGCTTGGACAGTGCATCCCATCTGCTAGTTATTTGTATACATCTTACAGATGTTTCTCTCTGTCTGTCTCTCCCTCTGCATCGGGCTTCATAATCTACACGCCATTCATACGATAATGCATTGAACTCTCTGATAATGCCTTTGGTTTGAGTAATGGTGTTCCGAACAGCGACGTAGCTGTGAGAATAACTTCAGTTCAAATTGGAAGGAAGCTATGATTAAGTGACCTCTAAATGTATCAATGATGCACAAAACAAAAGCTTCTGTCGTCTGATAACCGAATGCAATATTGACATTTGAATTATTAGCTTACGGCACTCACGATAATGAAGTGGCGTGTCATACTCGACGGATGTAACATCATTACGCTGTAATGAAGTCAGTGAACCCATAAAAATTACTGTATATGTGCGAAATAAACAATGGAATTTAAAATACTATTAAGCCTATTAAATGAATACATGAGTTGTAATGTAGCTAAGAGTATGAAATATCGGACAGAAAGAAAGGTAAAGATATCTCTTTGGATACCAATGAGGCACAGAAAAATTAGCAATATAGCTCCTACGCTTGTTTGACGTCGACATTAGTGTAGGTGATGCACATTGAGACGGTTCCTCGTATAGGATGAGGAGATTTTCATTAGATTAGTATTTCGTGTTAATATTCTTATATGGATAGGATGCGCGGACGTGTAAGTTAGTTTCAAAATCTGAGACGGAAGTAACAGGTGGACAGGAAGGCCGAAGGGAAGCTAGGGGGACAGGAAACATGTGTCCAGGCGTGGAGTTGACTGATGAGGGAATGTATGGACTTTGCCTGCGGGTGGTCAGTAAGATGACGCCAAGCCAGGTTCCAAAAGAGATGATCTGGTATATGTCAGAGAATTGTCAGGACGCCGGAAGTAGGAGATGTTCTAGTTAACGAACAATTTTTGAAGAACGCGTCTTAAGTGACGTAAGTGTAATCATGGCCAATCAGGATTCTTAATAGAGACACGTGATATATAGATAGGAGGGCGAAATTCTATGTTTGGTGGTTGAAAGTAGAGGATAGATTTGGCAGATAGACAGAAGGCTTATAGAACGCGTACGGAGAAGTTGCACTCCACATATTCTCGGCAAACCTAACTCGGAAGTATACCAATTTACGGACTTAGAATTTTTTAGTGGGTGTAGTAAGAAGTCGTGTGTTGCATTATTATTATAAGTCTGAATTCTTTCATCTCATCACGTTATCAACTGTCCGTTATATTACTGGTGTTTTATAGTACAAAAGATATAATTACGTGAACTCAGAAATTAGTATACCAACTTGCGGGAAGTGAGAGCGAGATATTATACACTTGGACGCGCATTTCTGCTAATCTGAAACGAACACTTAATAATAATAATAATAATAATAATAATAATAATAATAATAATAATAATAATAATAATAATAATAATAATAAACGTTTTCATAGTTCTTACCAACAACTTCTGGTGTGCGCCTACATCATTTCAACCTACGAGCACGTCTCCCAAACCCCATGTCCCGACCGTTTTTGCAGCTGACCTGGGAACCTCATACCTCTACCGGAGTAATCTCGAGGAGGCTGGCGCCCAAATTAATCAGTGTACGTAGTTAATTATTGACATCGACGTGCCATCCTCGAGATACTTTCCATATACGACTGAGCTGGCAGCCGAGGGCAAGGAAAGGCGTCGTGGGCAACGACGACAGACGACCGTCGCAGACATGGCGACCCCAACGACAGACGACCGTCGCAACATTCTAGCCGCCTTTCGACAAAGACCCGGTACTGAATTTCGTAGGAGAATGAATGCAGTACTGTACACGTTCTGATGTTATGACTATAGTAGTAGTATTTATTAGTATTTATTTATTTAACCTGGTAGAGATAAGGCCGTCAGGCCTTCTCTGTCCCTCTACCAGGGGAATACAACTATAATACTGTGGCGCCATGTTGGAAGATTCTGGCTGCGTCGGGGGGGGGGGGAACTGAGAACTGACAGTTCTGTTCTACACTTGGTGCTCTGTGAACATTAATTGAAATTAGGAGTGCATTGTTGTTCTTCTCAATAATCCACTTTCACTCACCCATTTTTTTTTAAGTTTATATTGATGAGTTCATTATAAAATTCCGTTGACAGTAAATGGCATTTTAACTATGAAAAACATAAATGTTAATACTCGGTTAGTATATCCTGGAGTTCAGGGTTCAAATTGTAACCTTAAATGTTTACGTCAGGACTCTACGAAAGGTAAAATTTAATTCGGTACATAATAATAATAATAATAATAATAATAATAATAATAATAATAATAATAATAATAATAATAACAATAATAATAATAATAATAATAGAGCATGCCAACTTAAGTGGGATTGCTATTAAGTTGAAATGATCTCTCCAGCTATTTTTTAACCACATAAACGCAGTAACATTGCGAAACTAGCGCTCTACAAAATATTAGTGCTACATATGACAGGAAATATAATTAGACCTAGTTTTGAGAGAAAAAAAATATTCTGTACACTATGTTCCTATCTCTGAGCCTGACGCTTCGGTTTCTATCTTTCCAAGCATTGGACTGAATACCTTTCTGCACAGGCCGATGTAGCCACTCATAAAGATATAAAGATATGATTTCCATCGATATCTCATTTTTTTTTTCAAAATTTATGACTGAAGCCCTTTCTGCATGGGACGATTAAATTATATAGTAGAACATAATATTAAACATGATAAACATTAGCTGTATATATTCTATAAATACAATATATGCAATTAATTCATTTAACAAAATCAGCTCCGTTACAGTAAACAAAAATAATATTCTGAGATTATGAAATTCATATCTTTTACCATAACTCTCAGTAAATATTTGTTTAAGCTAAGAAAATGTTCTCCCTACGTCACAAGAAGTCCACACCTGTGGAGTAACGGTCAGCGCGTCTGGCCGTGAAACCAGGTGGCCCGGTTTCGAATCCTGGTCGGGGCAAGTTACTTGGTTTAGGTTTTTTCCGGGGTTTTCCCTCAACCCAATATGAGCAAATGCTGGGTAACTTTCGGTGCTGGACCCCGGACTCATTTCACCGTCATTATCACCTTCATCTCATTCAGACGCTAAATAATCTTAGATGTTGATACAGCGTCGTAAAATAACCTAATAAAATAAAATAAAATAAAAACGTCACAAGATGTTATAGTGACACAATCATAACAAAAATCAATACACAAATTTACAATATTTACATTTTAAACAATATACAAAATACAGATCAAAATGAGATACAGTATGACGTAGATTGTTAAATTAAAACAATATTAGTACTTAAGTCTGAATGAAAGTGCATCTTACTCAGTATTAGAATCAGTTCACAATATAGTCGTAATTTGGTGTTTTACATAAGCAACACTGACGATGGAGCGCATTTATTGTAGTATGATTCAAAGTTTATGCGTACCTGCTTACAATTTTACCCTCCTTATGCATCCATGGCTAATGAGCCACATTATACATCGACGTGACGTAATAGATGTACAGAAGAAACTACTCGATTCGCTGTATTTGGGAACAAAAATGTGCTGCCTGATGATAAGTACTCCAAAATAACCTTTTAATTGCAACTCTACCTTGTTCAAATTTTCAGACAGTTTTTCTTAGTTACCTGTCTAGATTGACCGAGTAAATTGACAACTATTTCACAGAAGGCATTAGATACTGGAATTGGCATTATAAATGTCAGATTTCAGTAGGATATACTATGAATTACTGACCGTTCGTCAGAAGTATTAAATTCACATACACTTTTTAAGATACAGAAGCCATCATATCTCTCATATCAACGTCCATACCTGTGGAGTAACGGTCAGCGCGTCTGGCCACAAAACCAGGTGGCCCGGGTTCGAATCCCGGTCGGGGCAAGTTACCTGGTTGAGGTTTTTTCCGGGGTTTACCTCAACCCAATACGATCAAATGCTGGGTAAATTTCGGTGCTGGCATTATCACCTTCATTTCGTTCAGACGCTAAATAACCTAGATGTTGATACAGCGTCGTAAAATAACCCAATATATATCATCCAACTGAATATACAGCTCGTCCAGACAGCAGGAAATCTCAATTCCTGGACATTTCGACGTCCAGGGCAGAATCAAAATGTTGTCTGGACCAAAAGTTATTTTTCTCGGTTGGCAAACCTATTTTAAATAGTGTACGTTTGAGTATGTGAATGTGCTTCAATGCTGCCACAAATTACTAGTAGCGAGGGTAAGTAATTTTAATGAGCAAACGAGTGGGCATCAAAATATTTATCAAATAAATTCACGAGCGAATAAGTGTATACAACCGATTCAGTGCCTCACAATGTACGAGTATATAAATAAATACGAGTGTATTTGTGTGATTGACTCAACGGGTGTGTGAATCAGACAACATTTTGCGACAAACGACAATATAATACATAATCATGCCATTTGGTCAGCTTTTCACAAAAACCGTTTATATATGTCGACCAAATGACTCTGAAATATCCTCGCTGGGAGCAAAACTCTCCCCTGCAGCTGGACGCTGTGGCGTCATTTGCAGCTCATTATTACGTACAACACCAACAGATGTCGGAGCGCTGTTCTGTCTCACGGATCCAATTCAGATGGAAATATAACAATTAGAGGCTAATGACGCATTTGATTTAAATTGTTAACTTTTGAACAGACTGGTGAGAATTTAACTTACTATTCAAATATTCCTAGTACCGACATTCCGAAAACGGCAGTATAACGACGCTGATCCAGGTGATCTTAGTGCATTTTACATGCTTCTCATGCAGGCCGTACATTTAATTAGAAATATACTTCTTCTGCTTCTACAATTCAAATATGATATTAAAGATCGTTCCATTAATTATTGGATCCACTTTGTTTTCACATAATAATGGTATTAGGTCGTCTCATAAGTAGTCTTCGCATTATTTACAGTTCAGTATTTTACGGGATCGTTCCTTTTTATGTGGTTGTGTGCCGGCGTCACCATAAACTTTTTCGGGAATCAGAATTATCTCGCATTTGGTGGATTTGTGTTAAATATGTTTCTTCTCAAACTTAAAACATGTAATTTCCAAGAAATCAACAGCTCCCGTTCATAAAAATGTCTTACCAAATGGCAATACTGTCATGTTGCGGACGTAATAATAACTATGTTAGTTACAGCGGGAAAAGCATGGAGAGCGTTACACTTTGTGATGAGGGTACTAAGAAAAGGTTCTGATAAATCCAAAGAGATTGCATATAAATCACTAGTACGTCCAATAATGGAATATGGTGCTGCATGTTGGGATCCTTACAGATTAGAACATATTAAGACACTGGAAAAGATTAAAAAACGGGCTCTTAAGTGTTGTCGGAAAAATTCACCATTAAAATGGGACACACTCACGGACAGGAGAACGCGAATTCGATTATGCGCACTGTTCAAAACATACAGAGGTGAGCCTGCCTGGAGAGAAATAAAAAATAGGTTGCAGCCGCCAAATTACTCTTCAAGGAACGACCACTCATATAAATTGAGCGAAAGAAGGCAGAGAACGGACACTGGAAAATTTTCTTTTCTCAATCGTACTATCAGGGAATGGAATGCTTTACCTGCAGACTTACTAAAGGCTTTACCAACAACCAAAAATGTATTTAAAAATAGGCTTAAGGACCTTACTAATAGACGGTAATTATACACAGTATTTAAAGGGTGTAAATGATATGTTGTTAATGAAGTGTTGTATCAGTGAAGAAGTATGTCGTGTCAGTGAAGTGTGCTGTGTAAGTGAAACGTGTTCCTGTCAGTGAAGCTTTATAGTTTATAGTGGCAGTGCATAGTATTTGAACAGTGAAAGGTTTTTGAAGTGTTAGTGAAATCAGGATAGAATCAGTGAAATGTGTCGTAGTTCCAGTGCAGTGAGTGAGTTGACAGTGAAATGAGTGTAATTTGAAAGACACTTGTGCAGATATGAACATATCATACTCGTGGGTTTTAGTACGATCTTAGTTTTAGGATACAAATTAGATTTATTTCAAATGTTATTTTAAGTGATCGTTCCATTTAATTTAGTATGTTCCTTGTTGTTGTTGTTATAATTATTATTATTAATTATTGTTAGTATTAATTATTAGTATTATTCGGTTGAGAAGCTCTTATCATCCAGTCTGCTGTCCAAAAATCTGAAAGTTAGAATTTATAAAACAGTTATATTACCGGTTGTTCTGTATGGTTGTGAAGCTTGGACTCTCACTCTGAGAGAGGAACATAGGTTCAGGGTGTTTGAGAATAAGGTGCTAAGGAAAATATTTGGGGCTAAGCGGGATGAAGTTACAGGAGAATGGAGAAAGTTACACAACACAAAACTGCACGCATTGTATTCTTCACCTGACATAATTAGGAACATTAAATCCAGACGTTTGAGATGGGCAGGGCATGTAGCACGTATGGGCGAATCCAGAAATGCATATAGAGTGTTAGTTGGGAGACCGGAGGGAAAAAGACCTTTAGGGAGGCCGAGACGTAGATGGGAGGATAATATTAAAATGGATTTGAGGGAGGTGGGGTATGATGATAGAGACTGGATTAATCTTGCACAGGATAGGGACCGCTGGCGGGCTTATGTGAGGGCGGCAATGAACCTTCGGGTTCCTTAAAAGCCATTTGTAAGTAAGTAAGTAAGGAAGTAAGTAAGTAAGTATTATTATTAATTGTATTTTTAATTAATAAGTTTATTATTGTCATTATTGAGTGTAATTAGTTACCACTGCCACCGGGTATATACCCACTGCAGTGTGAATAAATACATACATATTACATATTGAAAGACTGTTTTCTCGGATGAACGTCTTATGGACAAACGAAATCTATGCTCATTGTTTAAAGTGTTTTAATAAAGACTGTACAGAATTTCACAAATTGGTACAACAAAATTATTCTTTATTTGAAAATATACATTCATCTGAGAAGTATATTACAGGGAAGATCAATGACTTAGTACTGTTTAACTTCAAATATGTGTACCTGGTTTTAACAATGACAACGGTTTTTGGTTCTTTAAGGATTCTGATTATTGAATTGTGTTTCTCTTTTGTGAAGGATTTTAGATAAGGGCGCAAATAGCTATAATAACTCACGCGCCCTTTTTAAACCCAACTAACTATACTGTTTTCGCTGTAAGAAAAATCCTAATGTAAACATAAGCACGTTGCTATCATATCATATGATTGGCTCCCAGTCGAAACACTCACACGACGCAGGAAAATATAGTTCGTATTTGGAAACCACGACCTTGTATTATTTGAAAATAAAAAATTGAATTCTAATTGTTAAACACGATGAAACATTTAACTTCACTCATGTGTAAAACGCTATGTAAAAGAAAATCTACTTTTATATTTTGTTATGTACTATGAACGCGGATGAATACCAACAGTAATACCGAGGTAGTCTGTTCTTGTAACAAGCTGGCGTCACTTGAGCTCGTAGTTGTTCACGTAAGCACGTTCACGTGGCCAATGAAGCCTCACTTCAGTCACGTGCTATTGTTTACATTAGGATTTTTCTTACAGCGAAAAGATTATAACTAACTAACTAACTAACTAACTAACTAACTAACTTCAAATATAAGATGGTTATACCGATACTCTATCATTAATGTATGTCATTTTCTCCTTGCTAATGTTTCTAATTAATGAAATAAATAATAGGCCTATTTTTAACGTATGAATCCTACTCACAACTAATGTCGTTTTTCAAGTTTGGTGTTATATAAAATTTTAATATTTTTCTTTAGTTGGGCAATGCAATTTACTGGACGCTAGGTAAACTTGCGAATACTAAATGAGGCATTATAGTAAGTGGACATCTTCAAATATTTGAGGTGTACTGCAGTAACACGAGCTGCTGCCAGGAAGTCAGAAGGAGGATAAGAATGGCAATGAAAAAATCCAGGAATTGCGAAAAAAAGAACTTTTATCACACTCGGCCTATATCCCTGATCTGGTGCCCTCATATTACCATTTGTTTCGATCCATTGTCTACTTCCTGAGTGGAAAAAAATTCCAAAACTTGGAAATCTTGAAATATGTATCACCAAATTCTTCGTATTAAAATCTAGAAACTGGTACCATAGCGGGATAAAAAATACATCACAGACAGTTGGCTCATAATCATAGATTCTAATGGCATTTCTTTCGAAGATTATATTAATTTCTCGTGACAACACGATCCAACTAAAATTTTGCTCCAAACCGACATTACTTACGAGAGAGTATGTGTAATATTAATCCTAACAAATATAGAGAAATAAGTCACATTAATGTAACATTGTATCTTAAAAAATATATGCAGAAACTATCATAAGATGATTAAACACAATTAATTAATCGGCACTATTATAACAACAATGTGAGGTTATAAAAGGAGATCATATTCCTATTGTATATTATTACCGCAACAATTAATACAAAGAAAGAAGAGATACATTATGACAAATTTCATTCTGTTCTTAGATTTTGAAAAAGCTTTCAATTAAGTTGTACGAAACTTGTTATGGGAAATAATGCAAAATAAATTGACTACTCATACATATTATCAAAGTGAATCAGAATTAGTACCAAAATACAAAAATTTAACTGACAATGGCATGACGTTAAGAAAGAAGTCAGAGGACACAAATCAAGATGTTAAACAGGATCCCTTATCGCTAGCTCTATTTAACATATAGATTGACGAAACTACTCAACAGATGTAAAATATTTTCAAAGGTGGAATTTTATTAAATAAACATCGAAAGGAAACTATCTCATTTGCAGATGACGAAGCAATTTTTGAAGTAAAAGAAGACGGAACTCAAAGAGAAGCCAGCAACATCAAAGAAGTAACGGAATTTAATTCAAAAGTTTCAACTACTAGAATAAAAACGATGGCATATAGGGGGGAAAATCACAAAAGATGCAAAATATTTATAATAAATAAAAAAAATGGACATGTCTCTAGTCCTAATTAATATATATACATATATTAATTTTTTTATGTATTTAAATATTTAAATATTAATATGGTCCACTACTGTGGAGTAACGATTAGCGAGTCTGACCCTGGAACGGGTTCAAATCCTGGTTGGTACAAGTTATCTGGTTGAGGTTTTTCCGGTGTTTTCCCTCAACCAATTGAGGCAGAATTGCTGGATAACTTCCGGCGTTGGAGTTCGGACTCATTTCGCCATCATTAATTAACATATCATCATCATTATCATCATCATCATCCATACCATAGCCTACGAACAGTTCACGATGCAACGTGCTGTCCTTGTACAAGAGTGTGGCCATTCGGCTACTCAATCATTCACAGAACAGGAGTGGTAAGTACAATAAGCCTCAGGTTCCAGTGTAAGCCTTCAGGTCCCTTCTCCGTAAAAGAGAAAAATATTAAAGTGAATAAATCTATAGCCTATACAAATAAAGAGGGAACAATAACAAAATAAATAAATAAATAACAATACACTAAAATAGCGCAAAATTCAATTTTATAAGGCGATGGCACTACCAATGGCAACTTATGGATGCGAAAATTCGGTTTTGAATAAAACTGATAAATAGTAATAGAATCCGCTGAGATGAGGTTCTGAATATCGGTTATAGCATAATTTATCCGCTTGGTTTAGAAGAGAAGCACTGACACCCGCTAGGAACTCAATATAATAAACAGTTTAAATATGGAAATTTCGGAAAAAGTACTGTTACAAAATTAGATTGAGAATGCATTATTATTATTATTATTATTATTATTATTATTATTATTATTATTATTATTATTATTATTATTATTATTATTATTATTATTATTTCTCTCATTTCTTATTAGAAACAGAAGATCACTATAGTCTCCAGGCATCTCTCTCAAGTCTTTCAAGCCTTCTAAATTTCTTTCACAGATGACAATGAATTTTGGCACAGGAAGCGGTTCAACGTCTTCAATATAATTTTTATATTATTACCATGAACACTCAATGATGATTAAGAAAACACAAACTAATGCAAAACCAGAACTTATATCCAATCCACATGAATTGTAGATAAATCATTATTTCTCTGTCGTGAAGAGAATCATATTTTCAAGCCAAATACTTCACTAGAATCACAGAAGGATGTAGTATAATAAAATTATACAGTAGGCCCGGTATTATTCGTGGTAATTAAGGGGCTGAAATGAACGATTAATCGAAAAAATCGGATAAACCGTATCATAAAATATTTTCGTAAATTACGTGAATAATACTTGTACTTTCGTAATTTTCTCCGTGGTCTTGTGTGTTTAACTTGCAAGGTAGTGGATCAGAAGTTCACTCATCCAAGTTTGGTTGTCAACGACTGGATTTTAAGGGGCAAGAACTCCTTGTAATGGCTGTCAGCGGAAAGATAGGAATAGTAGAGGTCTCATGTTGTAGATTTACAGACTTTGCACACTTTATCCTTGATTTTTTATTAAATCACAAATAATTGTAACACCAATCTCGTATTCTGATACGAGATGAGTCACAGGTTCTCTTTCCCAAAACCAATCAATTATTTGCACTTTTTTTCGACAATTAGCACAACACGTTTTCTCTTGACAATCGAGTAAATTTTGTACAGAAGTTGAGTAGACCCTACTGTGTAAGTGAAAAGGCATATAGTAGTACTTCGTATGTATCAGTAGCAAAAAAAAAAAAAAAAAAAAAAAAAAACGAGAGACAGTCGGATAATCCTCAATCGCTTAATAGAGTGATGGATAATCGGAGTTCTACTGTACATTTATGTTGCACGAAATGAACATCGACAAGTGAAAATTATAGGTATATTGAATAAATAAGTAAGCTTGGGTTACACTAACCGTAATAACTCAAGGAAAGTAGTATTTACATTTCAAAATATGACTCAAGTGTCTGTGTGCAATAAAACATTAATATTAAACCAATTACATTCAACAGCCATGCTTTCATGTCAGAAAGAAAATTATGATCCAAACAATATGCTTGTAGTTCGGAATATATGACCTCATTTGAATTCACTGCGGAACACTGCATGGTTACTAACTGCAGTGAAAGGAGTTTATACACCCAATAACCGCTGCAAACCTCCCACGCAATGCGACTTATGAACTATTATAGTTATCCTCTATAATCTACTGGTCACTAGCATTGGGCAACACGATTCCTTTTCAGAAGTCGATTCCAACGGTTCAATAATATATTACGAATCGATTCTAACGATTCGTTCACGATTCTTCCCAGTCTGCGATTCCAACTATTCTTTTGAATTGTTAACGAGTTCACGATTCTTCCCAGTCTGCGATTCCAACTATTCTTTTAAGTCGTTAATGAGTTCACGATTTTTCTCAGTCTGCGATTCCAACTATTCTTTGAATCGTTAACGAGTTCACGATTCTTCCCAGTCTGCGATTCCAACTATTCTTTTGAATCGTTAACGAGTTCACGATTGTTCCCAATCTGCGATTCCAACTATTCTTTTACGTCGTTAATGAGTTCACGATTTTTCTCAGTCTGCGATTCCAACTATTCCTTTGAATCGTTAACGAGTTCACGATTCTTCCCAGTCTGCGATTCCAACTATTCTTTTCAGTCGTTAACGAGTTCACGATTCTTCCCAGTCTGCGATTCCAACTATTCTTTTGAATCGTTAACAAGTTCACGATTCTTTCCAGTCTGCGATTCAAACTATTCTTTTAAGTCGTTAATGAGCTCACGATTCTTCCCACTCTGCGATTCCAACTATTCTTTTAAGTCGTTAATGAGTTCACGATTTTTCTCAGTCTGCGATTCCAACTATTCTTTTGAATCGTTAACGAGTTCACAATTCTTCCCAGTCTGCGACTCCAACTATTCTTTTCAGTCGTTAACGAGTTCACGATTCTTCCCAGTCTGCGATTCCAACTATTCTTTTGAATCGTTAACAAGTTCACGATTCTTTCCAGTCTGCGATTCAAACTATTCTTTTAAGTCGTTAATGAGCTCACGATTCTTCCCACTCTGCGATTCCAACTATTCTTTTAAGTCGTTAATGAGTTCACGATTTTTCTCAGTCTGCGATTCCAACTATTCTTTTGAATCGTTAACGAGTTCACAATTCTTCCCAGTCTGCGACTCCAACTATTCTTTTCAGTCGTTAACGAGTTCACGATTCTTCCCAGTCTGCGATTCCAACTATTCTTTTAAGTCGTTAATGAGTTCACGATTCTTCCCAGTCTGCGATTCCAAATATTCTTTTGAATCGTTAACGAGTTCACGATTCTTCCCAGTCTGCGATTCCAACTATTCTTTTAAGTCGTTAATGAGTTCACGATTTTTCTCAATCTGCGATTCTAACTATTCTTTTGAATCGTTAACGAGTTCACGATTCTTCCCAGTCTGCGATTCCAACTATTCTTTTCAGTCGTTATCGAATTCACGATTCTTCCCAGTCTGCGATTCCAACTATTCTTTTAAGTCGTTAATGAGTTCACGATTCTTCCCAGTCTGCGATTCCAACTATTCTTTTGAATCGTTAACGAGTTCACGATTCTTCCCAGTCTGCGATTCCAACTATTCTTTTCAGTCGTTAACGAGTTCACGATTCTTTCCAGTCTGCGATTCCAACTATTCTTTTGAATCGCTAACGAGTTCACGATTCTTTCCAGTCTGCGATTCCAACTATCCTTTTAAGTCGTTAATGAGTTTATGATTTTTCTCAGTCTGCGATTCCAACTATTCTTTTGAATCGTTAACGAGTTCACGATTCTTCCCAGTCTGCGATTCCAACTATTCTTTTGAATCGTTAACGAGTTCACGATTCTTCCCAGTCTGCGATTCCAACTATTCTTTTGAATCGTTAACGAGTTCACGATTCTTCCCAGTCTGTGATTAAAACTATTCTTTTAAGTCGTTAATGAGTTCACGATTCTTCCCAGTCTGCGATTCCAACTATTCTTTTGAATCGTTAACGAGTTCACGATTGTTCCCAGTCGGCGATTCCAACTATTCTTTTGAATCGTTAATGAGTTCACGATTCTTCCCAATCTGCGATTCCAACTATTCTTTTAAGTCGTTAATGAGTTCACGATTCTTCCCAGTCTGCGATTCCAACTATTCTTTTGAATCGTTAACGAGTTCACGATTCTTCCCAGTCTGCGATTCAAACTATTCTTTTCAGTCGTTAACGAGTTTACGATTCTTCCCAGTCTGCGATTCCAACTATTCTTTTGAATCGTTAACGAGTTCACGATTCTTCCCAGTCTGCGATTCCAACTATTCTTTTAAGTCGTTAATGAGCTCACGATTCTTCCCAGTCTGCGATTCCAACTATTCTTTTAAGTCGTTAATGAGCTCACGATTCTTCCCAGTCTGCGATTCCAACTATTCTTTTAAGTCGTTAACGAGTTCACGATTCTTCCCAGTCTGCGATTCCAACTATTCTTTTCAATCGTTAACGAGTTCACGATTCTTCCCAGTCTGTGATTCCAACTATTCTTTTCAATCATTAACGAGTTCACGATTCTTCCCAGTCTGCGATTCCAACTATTCTTTTGAATCGTTAACGAGTTCACGATTCTTCCCAATCTGCGATTCCAACTATTCTTTTGAATCGTTAACGAGTTCACGATTCTTCCCAGTCTGGGATCCCAACTATTGTTTTGAATCGTCAACGAACGACTCACAGGACTATTCTCTTTGGAAACCACGGGTAGAACAAAAACGTTCTACATCTCTGGCATAAGTGGCATGAGATGTGAGACATTGGATGGTCTCTTTCTCACTGGCTGAACCATTCATCATTACCTGCAATAGTTTACAAAATTATCCAATATAGTTTTCCCTAATTTATCAAGTCAAACTTATTGTCAAGTACATTTTTTGTATTACATCTCTATTTATCTTTCAAGTTTCAGGTACTTGTTCTTTATTTTTCACACTTAACAAATGCAGTATTTTGATACCATTCTTAACACTTTCTTTAAATATTTACACAGTATTTGTTTCATAAGGATTATAAATCTCTACTTATTATCCGCTGCGTATTAGCGTGTCATCTATATCATCAGCTATTTAACTCAACCCTGTTAAAATGATTTAAACCCTTTCTCTCTGGTTGCTCGGGACCATTCGGCACGGTTCAAAAATGACCGCTGACAAGTATACAATCGAATCGTATTGGGTTACGGAACGATTCTTTCGAACGACCACAATTATACTCAGCGTCCCCGGTATTAATAGCGCAATAATTCTTGGCAACTGAAATTTCTACAAAATTTTAAATTTAAACTTAAGAGCGAGTTACATTCACCTTTTAGGTGTAAGACCTGACTCTGACCTGACTGCTTGGTCTAACAGATTCAATTCTACAGGGTGATCCGTTCGAATATGGATATAATAAAAACAGCGTAAAACATTTACTACTGAACTTTATTTGTTGAAACTTTGTGCACACAACACTGAAAGATGGGAGATTCCTCAGAGCTCAACATGATCCCCATTGGGCACCCTGCACAACTCATAACGGTGATGTAATTCAGCCCATGTCGCTTGAAATATGAGAGGGGTGATTTGTTGAAATGCTTGAGTAATTTTTACTCTCAGATCATCAATGTTCCTGGATTTCTGTGAATAGACAATGTATTTAACAAAATGTCACACGAAGAAGTCTGAGGACCAAACCTAGAATTAGCTGCTTCTCATACTGGGTTTCCCCTGCGATCTCCTGCATATTCTTTAACACAGAACCTGTTTCTACAAATGATCGATACCACAACATTATGGAATCATATTTAGGTACATTACGCACACCATACTCACGTCGAAATTCCCTTTGAACTCTTTTAACACTCTCAAATTTAGCATAACAAAGAACACATTGTGCCCACTGTTGATTTGTAGTAGCAATTTTAATCATCTACGATTTTTATTTGTCCTTTCAGATTATGCATTGTTGATTGTCATATATGGAAACTCCCATCTTTTAATCATAATATAACCAGCAAGAAATTTTTCCTACTATCATAATAGTTTTATAATAATAAATTAATATTATCCATACCCAAACGGATCAGACTTTATTTTCGGCACTTTTAGCAAATCAAGTATGATGCCCCCTTGTACACCAATGGGTATAATCACTGCGAGCTGCTTAGGCTGTCATACACCACTAAACTGTGATATATGAATGATGCTGAAGTTATGGTGAAATTAACTGGAAGGAGAAACAGAAATGTTAAGGGAAAATTTGTCTACTACAAATTTCAATGGCACACCCGAGTGCTCTCTTTCTATCAGCGATGGCCGAATTTTATATGAACGGCCTAATATGTTATATAAGAATACTATATAGAGTGGATTCACCTTATTCTAGCACATTCACTCTCGGAATTTTAACGTCATTGGACTTAACTATTCAAGTGTACTTATATCATTTGTCACAAGAAGCTGACAGTCCGACCTACCGAAGAACCACTAATCCTGACTTTCAGTGTTTCAACTGCGACAGATATAAATTTAACTCACCCCAAGGATCACAACTGACAGAAGCTCGTCAATCAGTCTCAAGACTACATTCCAAACATTCCAATTGCCAAGACATTTTGCGCTAAGTAAACGTCAGTACTAGAGAGGGGGTTCACCACTCAGATATTTCGTCTTGTATAAGCACTCTTCCTCTTCAGTTTCTTAAAGTCAGAAATACCCAAGATATTTTGAGCTACCGGTACCTAAATGTCAGTGTTAAAGTGACGACAATTTTGGTATCTAAAATATACACGTAAGAGGACTCTTCAATATTGAATAATCATGATTTTTGTGTTATCATATCTCTATTTATCTCCCTAATTTCAATGGTCTTTGTCAAAAGTAATCCCCAATGGCTGCAGTGCACTTGTCTCAGCTTTTCTGTCAGACTTCAAAAACATGCTGGGAACTATTTTTATAGGGGGTAAGTCGTCCATAGCAGTTTTCTTGTTCTGAAGACTAACATTGCTTCTCACAAAGATGTTTCTTCAACTTCGGAAATAGAAAAAGAATCTCATGGTGCCAAGTTCAAACTCTAGTGTGGGTGTTGGACACAGTGCACGTTTATTTTGAGGAGATACCTACTCCATTATGATTTTATTTTGTAACGTGGGGCCGTGCATTCTCGCGGTGCTGTATCCAACATGTTGCATTGAGACGTCGCCGCTTTTTTCCTCAGATAATGGTTCATGGTTTTGAGTACACTTTTGTATTTACTAAAGACGTTCTTAATTAGTCCAACAGAATAATATCTGTTATAGTGATAATTAATATTTGAGGAGAAAAATTCGCCCCGACGCCAGGGATCGAACCCGGGTCCTTGGTTCTACATACCAAGCGCTCTGACCACTGAGCTACGCCGAATTCAACCCACAGCACCGGATCGAACTCTCCTCCTACAGTGTTTTCCTTTTGTGGCCTGACTCCAAGTTGGGCATATACGGGGCCGGGGCAAATTTTTCACCTCAAATATTGTCACTATAACAGATATTATTCTGTTGGACCAATTAATAACATCTTTAGTAAATTCGTCTAGCTAGCTGTGCATGATTCTGTACAGATTGCTGTGTACTTTACTGCGGAATCCCGGTCATTAGTCACTCAGCTGAGTGCGCTCTTTGTATAATGGCAGTGGACTTGAAAATATAATTGTCAACGTATATGCCCAACTTGGAGTTAGGCCACAAAAGGGAAACACTGTAGGAAGAGACTTCGTTCCGGTGCTGTGGATTGAATTCGGCGTGGCTCAGTGGTCAGAGCGCTTGGTACGTAGAATCAAGTACCCGGGTTCGATCCCCGGCTCCGGGGCGAATTTTTCTCCTCAAATATTAATTACACTTTTGTAGTTTTGTTCTGTCACAGGTGCATGTTCTGGTACAATATTCTGATAAACTATTACTTGAATACAACAAAAATGTAAATTATTGGCCATGACCTTTACTTTTCTCTTTCCATAGTGTTGGTGATGTCGGAAATTTTCACACAGAGCTTTGTTGCTTGCTCTTAGGGTTAAAATAATGAGCCAAGACCCATCTCCAATTATGATATTCGAACGTAATCCCTTATGACGGACTACAGATACTAATCGAAATTATCGATCTAATCGCGATCGTGTTTGTGGTGTGTCACCGTTCCGATCGCAGTCAGGAGTTTAATCCTGTTTCCAGAACTACATAGTCGCACTGAGGCAAGACCTAGTGGACGAAAGTAACATTTTAGTAATCTCTAGTTTCGAATCACCTTTGTATTTTGAAGTTTTCTGTTATTTAGGAAGCTGCTGCTGTGGAATTTTCTCATCCCTTCCATTGTACTGTATTATATAAACGAAAAAAGAAAACGAAGTGAATGACTAGAAAATGACATTTAGCTACCATTTGACATATTGGAGAAATTTTGTGCAGATGTGAGAAAATTTAAGAGAAATAAATTAACAAATGGTAGACGAATTATTCATATATGGAGGGCAGCAGAAGGCTGTTGAAAGATGTTTCTTTTCAATAAATCTTGGATCACAAACTGTAATTGATTTCTGAAGCAGATTTTTAATTTCAGTCTCCAATATGAAGATTTCGTTGAGGTTAAGGTTCATTTTTAAAATATGTTTTATTACAAAATAATATAAATCCTAGGTCTAATGAGATATATTAGGGGCCTATATAGGTTATAATGTCTTTCCAAAATAATATAGATAGTAATGACATAAATTGTGTCAGTTTAATTTATAAAACATGTAACAATTTTAACAAATAAATTCCCTGCAAGAAACAACATAAAAAAGAACAACAATGAACAAACATCGAAAGAAAGTATGAACTTCAGATATTATCCAGGAGAGAAACAAACATAAAAGTATGTACTTACATAGAGAAAATAGTTACCTCTATGGTAATTCAGCTGTTGACCAGACGGGACCGAGCGTGACTTAGTGCGTCCAGACATTTTCGATAATGGCGATCGGAGATAATCGCGATAATGGTAATCGCGATTAGCGAATGTAGTCTGTCACTAGTATTAGCTTCCTGCTCTAACATCCTTCCAAGCTCCACACATACCTGTAGGCAAAGTCCAGTTGTTCGGGAGTAGGCACGCTCGGAACCTGCCACGCACTAACACATGTTCTGTGCAATTTTCTGTTATAAGTGCACGAGCGACTTTTTTCAGGATCCCTGACAGCTTTGTTAGTGTTATTCGTCTATCTTCGCTCACAATAATTGTAACAGCAGTCAATGTTTTCGTCCGTAAGAGCTGTGGTTGAAGTCTCAAGACTTGTGACTTCTGATTATGATTTCCTTCCATTTTTTAACATATTGTACGAGCAGTATTACAGGGTAGAACGGATTCCTCAAAGCTTTCTACAATATTTTCGTACGCATCAGCGTAAGATTTTTAAGACGCAAACAAGATTTCACAGAAGCTTATTATTATTCACGTGTCAACTCCATCATGTCATAGAACAAATTATACATAAATTGACAACTTAATCAACTTAATCGTCTGTCACAGATTGAAGCCAGAAATAAACTTAAGGATGCCATTATTGCGTAACAGATGAGGCGTTACATTAATGGTATAACACAAAATATGAATTTAAATTCAAAACTGCGCGAGTAAAAGAACCCTGGTTATTTATTAATGAACAGTCAATGAATTTTAGTTAGTTAATTTTAAGAATAAATTATCCATAGACACAATGCCTTACAATTTAAATGTACGTAGAAAACCTGATAGTTCATACTAGAGATGAACAACAATCGAGAAAGCGAGACTAACAGCGCACGCAAAGCCAAAAACCCGCACGACAATGTTGTATTACGTCGCGTCCTTGACGTAAAGACTGGTTGTGAGTGTTCCGAGACTCGAGATTGATCACTCTCGAAGTCCCGAAGTTAAGGAGTCTTGAATCGCCACAGTTGTTTATACCTGACTGAAGTTTTATCTACTTTAGCAGCTTTAGGCCTATGTATAAACAATAAAGTAGCTTATGTGAAATATCTCTACCTTTCAGTGTATAATAATCCGTTCCCAAGTCTTTATTTAATTAGTAGGACCTTATTACAAGGCTAGGAATTTTCTTTTTATATGTTTAAGATCAAGTATGCAATCTCAAGTAAAAAAATATTAACGTTATATTTTATGTTTCTTAGAAATGCAAATTTATTTGAGAATTTTTTTTTTATATTTATATAACCATAGGTAATATCATATAATAGAAGCATAACATTTTGAAAACTAAGATAGCCTACTGTTCTGTTTTGTCTTTTTTTGTCTAATTTAAATATTTATAATGTTATTTATATCAATGAAGTATGTTATTCAAAGTTAGGAAATCTTTCCACGTCGACAAAATGCTATTTCGAGAATGATGAGCGAGACTCGGAGCGCACGAGAATGACGAGACGAGACGAGACTCGAAAGACAAATGCAACGAACACAGCGAGCGAGAGCGGTAGTTAGTTTTGTTCATCTCTACTTCATACTATTTTGTTTTCTTGAGAGCATGACACAAAAATAACCTCGCAGTTAACTTGTGTATAAAGTGATAAGCACACTGCAGTGGTAGGATGTGTGTTACTTTCCTCGACATGTGAGGGATATTTTCTATAGCAATTTTAACAGCGAACACCGCTTCTATCACGTCCACAGTTAAAATGTCTATTTTCTGTCCATTTTTCTGTCAAACTTCCAGTTCCCGCTCGCCGCATATCGGAAAAAAGTAGATCAATAGATATGAAACGCTCTGTGGCGAAAGTTGCAGTATTGGGACATGATGGCTGCTGCTTCAGTGAAAAGTTATTCTTCTACCTTTGAAATACTGCTCTTTATTAACATGAGATAATTTCGTGTTATGTTCAAATGAGAGTATTTATAAATGGCCGTGGAAAAAGAATGTACGTAATTTCAAACCTCGGCTATTTACTACACAGCCGTTGATATAACGCCACAAGAAAGACGTGGTCTAGGGGTAGATGACGAAACTTATGCTATGATGCTACTCTCGAACGTGTACTTGAATCTCGCTTATTAATTCACTGAGATTCTTCATCAGGTATTAAAAAAAAAAAAATAGACCTAAGAGAATGTCATGGTGAATCCTGGACTCATATCACTACAACAAAATCACGCTATATCAATTACACAGAAACTAGATAAGAACACAATCGATACAATGTCGCTAAATACCCATTGAAATATTGCTTGGAGACTATAGATGTACGTCAGAGCCACTCTGAAAATATACATGGTGTAAGGGGTATAAATGCCATTATTTTAACTGATGATTGTTCATGTCATAAGGAAGAAAAAATGTCCTCAATTTTTTTCTAATTGCAATATTTAACTAGGCCTAATTATTAAAGTTTACAATATTAAGATTTTGGCAACGTTGCTAGATGGGGAGGAGGGAGTTTACAAGTAGTCGTACACAGTTCAGCTCAAGCGGATACAGACATACCGGTACAAAACAGATGCTCTCTTCTAATACAAGGACGGACCGTTGTTTACATAAAGCGAGCAGCAAACCCAAACTTTCAATGTGATTAACAGAACTTGATGCAAAAATTTCCATTTCAATTAACAATATTGGTCCATTTTTATTGTAGGTCTAAGAACAAATAATAATGGTTTACTGCACAAAATCACACGAACTTTTTTTAAATGCAACATAATCTCTGACGCTTCCATAAAGTAGCACCATTTTTAAAGAAATTTCTGTTTGCGTGATTTTCGAAACGAGGTAAGAGACTCCTAATTTCTAATAATAGTTGAGAAACTGTTACAGAAGTTCGCCGATTAGGTAACCTTCATTGCGAAAAACAATGACGGTACATCTTCTTGCCTCACTTGAATTACGACGACTTTCTCCAAAAATGAATAACATATGCTATTCCTAAACTGTGAATAACATTGTAAGTTGTTTATCGAATACCTGGTACCGAACTGTCATCCGCTCGGCAGTAGAGCTATGGACAGGGAGATTGAACTCAACTGACATGTACGTACGTCTGTGCAGAGTACTGCCTGCTGAAGACGTTGCCACATCTCTCATGCCAGAATAGTAACAAATTTAAGCATTCAATTTTATTTAATTTCACGAAAACGTAATAGAACTCATAAATATGTATTTAAACTAATATTAACTCTTTGCCAGGTATATCTACTGATGTAATTGTTTTCGTAATTTTACTAACGATATAAGCAGTATAACGCGAATAAAATAAGAGAAGAAATTTTTTTTTCTGGGAAAACTATCAACTTTTGACCCTATGTTGTATGGACATTTTTTGATCACGTAGACCGTCCCAAACGATGTGAAAAGGACGGCACTTATACTCCTTACACCCTATATATGTTTAGGGCTATATTTATTTCGTTGTGAGTTTCAAGTTACATTTTTCTTATTTCAGACCAAGTACGTGTTACTGCGTTATGCTGACCTCACATCATACAATAAGAATTAAAAGTCCTGCGCAACCAGTTGGAAAAAAATGGAAATGATACATTGTAACTGAATGTCTGGCGCTGCATGCAGTATGCAAAGCTCTTCCGTCTTGAAGAATGCTTTATTTTTGGGTTTAAAGAATATTCTAGGATTTGTTTCGCTCTTCTTGTATTTGGGCGGCTCTGTGGTATAAAGAGTAGCTGTGGCGTAACGGTGAAAGGTTGGGTTCCCCTGCAAAGCTCAATTTGGGCCCTGTAACAAAACGATTTATGTTCAAACATATGGGTTCAGTAACATGTCTTCGACCTCGGGAAATATTAAATTTCATAGGCTGACATGACCACGGAGGCATTAAAATTTGCCTGTAATATTCGTATTACCGGTATTATTATTATTATTATTATTATTATTATTATTATTATTATTATTATTATCATCATATTAATTTTTTTGACTTTATACTATTATTACTAACACATTTTTTCATTCTTATCTTCAACGTTGTTTATGTTTATAAATACAAAATAAATACATGTTAATAAGGGAATTTTTGTCTTAACAACGACGAATAGTCAGAGATTCAAATATTGCAGCCACAGAAGACATTGCACTTTTTTGGATGCCCATTTTGTACATTTAATTGTAACAATGAACATTATTGCATTTGTTCGATTGTTACTGTATTTTTGTTTTCTTCAGTGCCTGAAACTTATGGACGAAAAACTTTGAGAGTGCTCCAGACATTTCCCTGCTTATTGCAAACACAGAAAAAAAAATACATGTAAGAAAATTATTAAAGCTAACTCATAATTAATTACAACATTTAGTTTATAGATAATGAAAATATATTGTAAAACAAGTCTCTAATTTGGAAAAACAAATGGAAATGAAGTAGCTAATTAAATATTGTCAAAGTAATAAAAATGCATAAAGCGAAATATTTTATTGTGTTGATGATATAAATATATTATAAATACAACTCTCTAATTTGAAAATAGGCCTACATATTGAGATAAAGTGATAAAATATTATTTTCAATCTCACTAGACTAGACGGCATTTCGGAAGGCGATCAGTTGCTATATACGCCATAGCATTTCTGGTATGTGACGTCACAAGCTTGTACAGTAGAATCAATCGGAATCAGTCTATAACAAGTACTTATTGAGTTCGTTTGTTCACGTGTGAGTGTTTCAATACGTTGAATAAGTAAAACTAACATTTACTGCGTGTGTGTAAGATAAATCAATGGAAGAAGAGAGTGTAAAAAGACAAGTATTGCAAGGCAGGCGCGGACAATAGTGTTTAAGGTGTGTAATTATTTTAAAAACGTAGACGAGCAGAACGCTGCCGGCCATCTTGATGCTAGCTGCAACATTGCCAACGCGCGAAACACTGCAGAAGCATGTGGTGGGATTGAGAACCGTGCAAAGAATATTGTTAGTGAAGGAAAGAGGGTTTGTTTGGTGCCATGCTTACAGTAATCAACGGCTAAGATAATTATTGCCTTTTTATAATTTAAATTCTCTCCTGCGCTATTTGTATTGCACCTGCGCGTGAAGTACGATGTGGCAATGTTGTAGCTGCCTTGTTCTCTCTATCTGTCTCTCACGAAGCAAAGGCTAGCAGACTACCGCCTTCCGAATTGCCGTCGACTCTAGGACAGAGGTTAACATTTTTTTTTTTATTTAGTTAAAGGCTCCTATTAAAATATGGTCAAAGCTATGGATCCCCTTCCTACAAAAAACGTAAAAGAAAGTGAAAAAACACTTTTATATACGTTTCTCCTTTTACGTTAAAATGATATAGTGAATATAAATATTAATTTCTTTGAGACTTCCACAGAGTCCCTGAAGTTCATCCCTGAATCCCCAAGTAGTCCATAAAACCCAGGTTAATAACCACTGTACTAGGAGTTTAGTGATTGAGTGGCCGCCAGTGAACTCCTCTTGCCTCATAATAAGACCAACAACTGCTCAGTACTTCACCACCTAGCCCAGGGCATTCCCGATTCCTGCCCGCCTATGATGTAGAACAGGTCTGGGAGTAAATAACTCAATTTAGTCACTTCAGATTATCCCTTAACTAGCCACTCCAACTTCCCCGGCTGAGACAGTAAAAGTTTGGTGCGGTTCAAGCAGGCAGGAAGGTTAGCGACGGGTTGCATCGCCGGGCATCATAGCTTTTCAGCGTATTCCGAATCTCCCTGGACCGGTGGACAACAATGACATCACGCTGTAGCGAAATAGGAACAAAACTGCTAGAAGATTCGATGGCTATTATGGCGGCTGTACAAGTTGTTGTCTGTACTACGCTAGCAAATTTTGCGAAATTTTCGTACTGTCATCTCGTTCAAAGAAAAGAGAGCATAAATAATTTATTTCTTGAAACGGTAGTAATAAGTGATCCGTTGACATGTTCGCTCATAAGCCATTAACATATTGTTTTTACGTTGTGCTTATTACAAACAATACAGCAGAACCAAAGCAGAATACACCTTCATGACACAACAGTGCACAATGTCATTCTTCTGCTAATTCCCGCCCTATACAAGAACCAATCAGATTCACTGATGGCGGCTGATGGAGACTGCCACCACCTCTGCAAGCTGATGGAACCGGTGCGACACCGGTGGAGTATCAGTGACGTCATTGTTAAAATTCGGAACACCCTAATGCCATGAGATTGCTCAGCTCTGAGATTCGGAATACGGTCTTTACGAACTTTCGATTCTTGGTCGCCTAAAATCAACCACTGATGTAGGCTACAGAGCCTTACTGAGCGTTTCTTTATAAGGCGGTGTAAGCAAAAGGGACATGAGCGACGGTTTCTCCGTATCTTTCACTTCCCCTCTTTGCCCAGGGCTGATGTAGAATCTCCTGTGAAGCAACTTTTATCTGCCGAGAAGCAATAGCAGCAGTGGTAGTAATAATAGCAGCAGCAGTAATGTGGCAGTAGTAGTAGTAGTAATAGTAGTAGTGACAGTAGTAGAAGTAGCAATAGTGGTAGTAGTGGTAGTAGTAGTAGTAGTAGTAGTAGTAGTAGTAGTAGCAGTAGCAGCGTTTTGTTGAATGGCATTCATTTGCGGGCGTTCAGCGTCAAAATTCAACGGGGTCGAAAAATGGCCTGCAAGTTTTGTCAGAACAGAATTGTTTCACGTACAGTAAATCTGAGACACGAGGTCCACAGCCTTACTTCAGTCAAAGAGAAAGCCATGTTAAGGATTTTATCATTTATTAAAATACATAACCCACTACCAAATTTGAAACAGCTACTTTTGAATCTAGCGGAGGCATGTCAAAAACCTGCACATTGTGCACTTGTCTCTGTGCGTTGTGCAGTTAATATTCCCCTACCTGGAGGGAGTGAATTGGCTTGGAGGGGAACGCAACAGGGCTGTAAATTACCTGCAGTAGCAGAACAGCTTTGGTTTCAGTAACACAGATCAGTACGGGTGCTCATTGAGCTGTGATTGTGAATGCGTTATGAAAAATAATGTGAGGAGTCCACAGATATAACGAAGAAGAGAAATCACAAATCATATAACATAGCTGTTATGATGTTTTCCTCAGCCAACAGTAATTATTTTAAAATGAAAGGCTTTCATCATATCATGTGGACCTAACAGTGATGTGAGAATTTAAATCAGATTAGTAAAGTTCTCAAAATATGATATTCGCCAGCTCTTATTTCTTAATTAGTACTCTCACGGCAAGACATACATGACAATGATGTTGTTTTGGAGTATTACTAACACAGCCATCAATGGTTAGACGACTTACAACTTTTATTTGATAAGCTGATACGTGATGAGAATATTGAGTGAGGAATACATGTGAGGGTCTTGAGGTTGTAAGGGAACGAAGAAACCAACTATTTGTAAGGCGGAAAAAGTTTCTGGAAAAATAATACATAATGGCGAATTTTCCGTCTCACGTTACTATATTATCTTAATATATTTACGTTAATAAATCTATAAACCTGACATAAAGAAAATGTCCTCGCTTCACAGCGTGTGAACTACTCTTTTAACTCAATTCCGTAACGCTCCCAACTTGCTAATACTTGCTCTCAACGTTTTCCAAATAAACTATATATAAATTTAAATTCAAGCTTAATTTATCCAATTTATTAATAATAATGTGAATTTATATTAATATATAGCAAGGAAATGATTCCAGTGTAAAAGCCTCACAATGTCCTATTGCATGTAATTAGGTGTAAAATATTTTCTTTAACATTTGTTAATGCTTGAGGAACAATGAAAGAGTATTACTTTGAAATAATCAGTACCTACTACGTAAAATGAAATACTATGTTCGTTGTTTGTTGTTTCGAAATTACTGCAATATTTATATTTTCTTCAAATACTGTATACAAATCATGTAAATAAATGATTCTTTACAAATGACTGCTTTGTGAATTGTAACTGTGTAAGTCTATTGTTTCTTGTGTTACAATTATTGTCAAATATAGACACTGACAATAATTGTGTTTTTTCCTTCTGCTAAGTATGTTTATAATGTCCAAATGTCAATGTAATTGAACACTAGAAGTGCAGAATAGATTCTTGTACATCCCTTCGGCTAAGAACTGGTAAGAGCAACACGTGGATGACGCAATCTGCACAGACCGGCGTTCCGCGCACATACACTGCACTTTCAGTGTCTGATTTCTGACATGCCTGATCTAGCGCTTAATAAGTTACCAGAGTTAACTCAGATCCACTCCTTCTGTCGCAAGTAGGTAGAGAAATGTTAGTAGTAGTGTTTTGTTGAATGACACTTTAATTTGCTGAGATTCAGCGCCAAAATTCAACGTGGTCGAAAAATGGCCTACAAATTCTGTCTGTAGTTTTCTATTTAGAACAGAATTATTTCACGTGCCGTAAATTTAAGTCACGAGATCCACAACTTTATGTCAGTCAAAAAGGAAGCCATGTCAAGGATTTTATCGCCCATTAAAATCCATAACCCTCTATCAAATTTGAACCCGCTAGGTAGTCTATTAGAAAAATGTAGCTGTTTAACATACCGAGGGGGAAACCACTGGAAAAATTCCAACCAATGGGGAGAATCATGAACATTGTGAGCATGATACGGATACAACTGTTCATGCAAAATTCCGGCTGATGTTCATGGCATGAGCTCTGTCTCGGGTATTTGCACACAGAAGCCCACAGATGTATCCATTCTCCAACACCACAGTCTCCACATCCTTCAGCATCCTGAGGGATGAGCGTTTCTGCGGAAAGTTTCCGACTGCCATAGTCATTGATGTGTGGCAAAAAAAGGTGCTGTGATGTGTGCACGTCTTCCTTGGTCAAGATTAGAATGCGTATCACATTCCTTTCTCCTACAACATCTGACATGATGCATTCTTTACTAGTCAGAGTGTACTAAAAAATAACACGCCTACAGTGCATTACACCAAACCTCTACTCTCTTAAAAAGACAGAGAAGGGACGTACTACATAAACTATCCTCTCAAGATACAGAAGCCTTACCTTTCCTGCGTACTTTGACTTAATGCGATGGTCGCTCATGAATTATTTTATCACTCTACAGCATCAAAGCAAGTCCATCAGCGGGTGAGTTCCCTATTCTAAGAAGTTATTTATGAAAAATTGCATGCTTTTTTTTATCACTATAGCCTATATGAGTCATTCCACGACAAATCGCACAAAATTATACAAATTTTGACCTTCATATTTCTGATTGCGTTTATATTTTTTTAGCAACTCTATGGGTCTCATAAACCAACAAGTGTATTTTTATTTCCTCCTAAGTCCACATGTTTTTAAAATATTACATGTTAAAATTCGTTAAAAATGTCGCACAATGCAACATTTAAAGCGTCATATTTCTGATGATATTGATGTTGAAATTTTTTTGAAAATAAAAATGCATTTAAAAGCTTAAAGTACTGTCTTTTATTAAATATTTACTAACTAATTTTAATATAATTATTTCAAATATTTTTTTATACTTCAATTTTTAAAACATATACATCAATGTGAAATAGCCCTATTAAAAATCTAAAAAAAAAAGTCTACTAGGTGCACTGAAGTATTCTTAATAATTCCAGAAAAAATCAGAATGGGATCTCCAATAGTTTAATGGAAATTTAATTACTTATGACAGAATGTGTAGCGGTCGGCGCAGCAGCAGTGGACGGGAAGCGTTAAAGCGCGCTAAGAGGTTTATCGGCGCTGGATAATTGACTGAACGTTGCAACTTTACACCCAGTACGGATCAAGTTACTCGAGGAAACACTGCTAATTTACTTATTATGATATCTTCAAATAATTGTACATTATGCTTTTCAAATGTTTCTTTTCATTCACATTTTAAATTTTCATTCGCCTACCTTCTTTCTTGAAAGAAAATTGTTTTACTAAATCTTCAGTTTTTGACAACGGAATGAAAGAATATAATTTTAATGTACCAGTTATTGGTTTTAGATTATGGTATCTGGCCTGCAAATTTTCAGTGTGGTTTTTGTGCTTATTGGATGGACAAAATATAAATGACACGTTAGAAATGTTTTTTGTGACTAATCAAACAGTTTTTTTTGTGTTGTTATAGGATCTTGTATAGGCTAACTCTCGTGGCAAGTCTTTTAACAGTATCTCCAATGCCAACACATGGACCTTTACCATGCGACATTGCAAAGAAGTGTCATTCAGCACTAATTCCATAATCGTCTTCATGTAAGCAATTATTTTTAAAATTCTTTTTTTTTGTATTGTGAACTTGATCCATTGGAAAAGTAGATGATTTTTTTCATATCGTTGAATTCTTGCTTTAAGAAATTGATTGCTTCGGATTGAAAAAAAGTGAAAGGAATCGGTGTCATGTTTCATGGTTTCTGAGATGACATTATTTTTGTAACGAATTTCTGTATCTCCTTTGAAATATACTACGGAAGGATTTATTTATTTATTTATTTATTTAAATATACAGAATAAAGAATATAATTACAAACAAGAGAAATAGAAATAAAATAATACAATCAATATAAAAAAAGGAGATGCAGTAGTATTAACAAAATTTGAGACCGAATGAGCAGCGCTCGTGTTCGGTCACAGTTCAGATGTAATATGAATAGGCCTATAAGAGAATATAAAATAAAATAAAGTAGGAAGTAAAATTAAAATTGTACTGTATTGTGGCTTGGCATATGTTCCAATGCACACCTTGTATTGAATCTTGTATTACAAATGAATAATTTTCAGAAAAGTCTGCAAGAACTATGTAATTTTCAGGTTGTACTTTTTTTTTGCATTCCGTCAAAAATAAAATATGGCTGACTTTTGAATGGATGATGATGCATCTTCTACATGAAAAACTTTACATGCTAGGGAGCCTTTTACTTTTGAAACTTTTCACGGGGGTATCGTTTTGTTGTATCTTTCTTTTCTTGATAGGGGATTCTATTGACATCAAACTCTTGTTTAATTCCTCAATATTACTGATTTCTAGCACTGTATCCATAGAACTGCTAGAAGAAATACTGGGATAATCACTTTCTCTGTCCGCACTTTCATTTGATTCATGTTTATTAATATCACAAGAACTACCGGCTTCACATATAATTTCACCTGACCTATGCGGAAATTGATTAATTTTTACGGAACAAATCACATATTTGCACACTCAAAGACTCCTTTAAATTGAGCTTTATCAATAAGTCGCGACTTACGCGTCTTAGTGTACTTTTCTTTTTAAAAGTGTGATTAGGAAGGTAAATGGATTTAAACGCTTGTTATATATTACGTGATCTTTACCATCACTCATGTTGTATAGAAGTCACGTCACTGCGCGAAATTCAAACCCAAATTGATTATTTTTCTCTCATGCCATCTGTTTACTGCCATAAAGTTTACTGCCTTACCCAGTCTTGCTATCATCCTACATCATATATGTAACAGATATGTCGGGGTTATAGGCTTTGAGGTTAACAACTTTTGTCAGGTTTACTACGCTGCCATCTAGTTGTTACATAAGGAGTCACGTTATAATATCCATTTCAATTGCATTAGCGACTGTGCTGCCATCTCGTGTTCGTTTACGGCGGACGGGTGGCGATCCTGGCGGTTGTTCTCTTCAAAGTGCTGCCGATTTTAACGTAGCGAGGAGTTATCTGTTACATATATGATCTAGGCTATCATCAAACACTTGGCTATATTACAGTATAAACTGTGAAGGGCTTCCCCCTGAGCTGACAATAATAAAATAATTTTAGATAAGATATTTACTGTTCCTTAAGGTATTAACCATTTGATGATTAGTATGGTGACATCAGATGCAACGGGAAATTTCCACGGGCAGCCTTATACCCTATGGCTGCAAGCAGTTCATTAGCTGGGCATCGCGAGCGCGTGCATGCCTCCGGAAAATAAATTGTTACAAATGTATGTGTGCCGATCCCATATTTATAAATGCAGTAGTTTACAGATAATACATCAGCGAACAAGTCTATTTTTTTTTTTTTTCAGATTTTTAACTTTGCTATTTAATATAGTAATTTTGCTTTGAAAAAGAAATGATTAAAAAAATAGGCCAAATTTTAAATTTATTTGTGATAGGCCTAAGGTAATAAAAAGTGTTGTATTTCGTCTTTCAAATGCGCCAAACCGCAAATCTCAATTATATGTAGACACAAAGTTCCAAGCGAATTTATGTAACAGTGCGCGCATAGTTTGCGTAACTTCAAATATACATAACTACACAAATAATTAATAATTGTGAAAATAAAAAAATACGGGTCTCCTTATTTGATCTGAAATTCATGAAAAAAAATTCTAGCATTTCCGAGAAGGTCGTGTTTTATTGCTGTGCGATTTGACGTGGAATGACTCATATGTAGGGCCTATCCGCGAGGAATACGTTCCCAAACCCACTTCAGACGCGCGAAACAGCGGATAATAGCAAATCCTATCAATAAGTATTTTTAATTCGATAACATATAATTATATATACATACATATACAGTATATAGCTACAGTAGATGGATTTATTGAGTAATATTATACATACAGATGTTATATTATCATAATTTTCTCTAAAATCCAGTGCACGGGTCTTCTGACCGTACGTGCTTTGTACCCAAAACAAGTCCTACTTTGTAGGTTTCACCCCCCTCACCCTATGATTATATCCAAATACTCTCTAAAAGAACACACATATTAAAATGAAAATGGCACAACAAGACACATTATATAATATATCCTAACCTAAAACAGACATAAAAGTGTATAATTGGGTAGATACCATTATTCCTTCCTCAGTTCGTATCACAAACGTAACAGCTGAAGTTCTAATCTGACTCGCCTTCAAGAGGAACAAACCAATCTTTTGTTCGTATTCTCTACTCCCCATGAGGTCAACACATGCAAGCGAACTACTATTCTGACTTAGCATGGAGGGTGGTAGATATTTTCTCCGTACATGTTCCAATTCGACACACTGTAATAAAATATGTTTATAGGAGTCCTTTTCTCTGCACAGTGGACAAAGGCGCTCTCCTTCTTCATTGACAATTTTATTACCCTTCCATGCCCCCAAGCTTAGCCACATTAGGAGAAGCAAATAATAATAATAATAATAATAAAAATTAATAATAATAATAATAATAATAATGATAATAATGTTTTATTTTCGCTGGCAGAGTTAAGGCCATAAGGCCTTCTCTTCCACTCAACCAGCCTTAATCAATACAATACATAAATTTAAATTACAAATATTTACACTACGCTTAAAAGGTTCTCCAGCAATATTCTTCACTACACATTTATTTAAATTTAGATAAATCTATAAGGTAAAGTAGTAACTTAATTTATGAGCTAATTTAATTCAATGAATTATAATTAATTTAATATTTGAGATAGCTAGTAGAATGAAGAAAATTAATTTAATATAACCTTACTAGGACTATATTACAGGGAGAATATATATATATATTTCTATTTCTATAATCAGAATATTAATGTAATTGCCATTAGAGGTTTTGTAGATCTATTTAGAAAAATTAATGATAATAATAAGAATGGACAGATGTTAGTTTCATTATAAGTAAAAAATATTAATCAGCAATTCATCTGTTAAGTAAGAATTTATGTAATTTTGACCTAAATGAAGTTATTGTCCAACAACCCCTTATATCACTCGGAAGCGAGTTCCAATTTCTAGCAACTGAAACTGTATAGGATGAAGAATATAAAGATGTCTTGTGGTAGGGTATAATGAGTAAATTGTTATGATGAGATCTTGTACTTAGCTGATGATATGCGGATAAATTTTGGAAACGAGAAGCCAAATAGATTGGGGTAGCGGTGCGCAGAATTTGAAATAAGAGAACAAGAGAATGCATAATAATAATAATAATAATAATAATAATAATAATAATAATAATAATAATAATAATAATAATAATAATAATAATAATAATAATATGTGGTACGTTAATACACTTGTGAACACTCGCTCTCGTCGTGTAGATTTTATGAAAATTTTTTTTCAGATTAAGGCGCTAGACTTAAAATTACGTTAAAAAATGCGGCCGAAGTTAACCACAGATGACTGAAACCGCGGACAGAGACTCCGTGAATAAGGAGGGATTACTGTACTGTAGTATTACAGAATATTTGAGTGAATATCTCCATATCGATCTGCTTAATCATACACGAGTCATGTTTATCCGACAGTGTTTTGTCGTCGGCAAAGCGCTGTTTTAATAACGTACTTTCCTGACGTACTTTAATTAGACTACTTATTAAAATAATCAAATGGTGCTCAACATTATATCACACGATGAAAGTGTCCAACCTTTGCTCTTAATCATGTTTCAATCATGCTCAAAGAATGGAGGGAAACTGCGCAACGTTTGCAGGATATTTTCCTTTAAATCCTCCATATTACACAGTCAATCATTGTGGGCCATTCACGTTTGTTAAGCATTATTACCATACCAAATTTGTCCCCCATTAAAATATACGGCACCGAAATTCCGTTCAGTGAATCAGTAAAGAATCTAGGTATTTATATTGACTATTACACTCTTACGTCATACTACTTTTGACCATTAAAACGGTACGAAAGGACGTATTTCAACCAATCATGGCTGCTTATCGCACAATTTTATCGCGTCCCTAGCATTTGTTTCTTTGCTTGCCAACATTTGAAACTGCGCTGGTCTGGACGTCAAAATATATATATATATATATATATATATATATATATATATATATATATATATATATATATATATAATTACAAACCACTCCAGTCGATGCACAGCAGTTTCAAATATGACTCGCATTGGCATTCAAGAACAAGAATTAATAAAAATCACTGATCATACCTATGCATCTTCTGAAATCCGATTTACAAATAAATGAAGAGCACCATTCGGAAATCCTGAATAAGTTGAATACACCATGTAGGCCTAAATCAACGAGTTCCACTTCTATTACGCACACGTCAAATATAACATCAATTGAACCACCAACCACATTCAAATTTTAAAATTGTACATTCAATAATTATTCCTTTTAAAATTATTCATTCGGAAATCCTGAATAAGTTTAATACACCATGTAGGCCTAAATCAACGAATTCCACTTCTATTACGCACACGTCCAATATAACATCAATTGAACCACCAACCACATTCAAATTTGAAAATTGTACATTCAATAATTATTCCTTTTAAAATTATTCATGTTTATTTTTTATGTCATCGTCGTTAATTAAAACTTTTCTAACACTTGTGTATATTAGTTAGGTTATGTTATAGCTTCTGCTATATGATATTATGGATAGTCACGTATCAGAGATTGTTTAATATTAAGATTTATTGAAAATCATCTGTCAAGTGACGTTGATTACTGGGATTCGGATAATTGAAGTGGAATGCAACTGTAGTGGTTTTAATAAAAATGAAATTGAATCAACAAAGCCTTCTTGACTAGTAATATTGCCATCGTGTATAGATCGAGAACTTCTCGACGAGAAGGCATTGCTTGTAATCATTACAGTGTCTGTATAAAGACACTACTGCCATCTAGCATGCATCTAGCGTAATATTTGTAATGTTGAGATGGTACAATACATTTGAAGACCGTTGTATTTTCGTAAGTCAATTAATATTTTATTGTATTGGAGTACTTCGTTACTTCTAATCTTTATATACTTTCTTCTAATCGTGTAATAGTCAATTAAATCCCACTAGAGTTTTGATTTTCTCTAGATAAATCAAAACGTCTAGTGAGATTACTGTTGATAAAAGCTTAAATTGGATATTCAAGTTGCAGAAACCTGCAAAAAAAAGTATTCTCATTAATCCACTCGTTTAGGCGATTGAAGAATTTTCTACCATTTTCCATGAAAAAAATGTTAGTGCAAACACTGGTGATGCCCCACTTCGATTACTGTGATATTCTTCTTACTGACCTAAGCGTTACTTCGGCGCAGAGACTACAACGTGTCCATAATATGTGCGTCCGTTTCGTCTGCAATATTGGCCGGGCTGATCACGTAACACCATCCCTCGAAATGTTGTCCTGGCTCCGTCTAGAAGATCGTAGGAAAATCCACTGTGTGTCCTTTTTCTTTCACATATTGCATTTCTCCACTCCTGTCTACCTTGCGTCTCGTTTTCAAAATTTATCCACCCATCATAACCTAGACACACGATCACAACACTCCTCAATATTATCCATTCCCTCCCACCGAACATCCTCATATTCATCTTCTTTCACTGCGGCTGTTCCTCGGCTTTGGAATTCCCTACCGAGTAATGTCAGGGACTGTCAGACATCAAACCAATTTAAGAATAAGCTAACGAAATATTTTTCTAATAATTCTTGTTAACAATAATAGCTGTTTCAGGTTTCTCAATGTTTAATGGTTATATATATCACAGATAAATATCTAAATTATCTCATTATTATTATTATTATTATTATTATTATTATTATTATTATTACTATTATTATTATTATTATTATTATTATTATAACTATCTCTTACCAATGTTTATTATTGTCACACTAACATTACTTATCGAACTTTCATTATTTACTTTCATGTTATTTTATGGTCTAGATATTAATTTAATAACTATGTAAGCAATTTTATTCAATTAGAATTAGAAACTGGCTGGACGGAAGAGAAGACCTACTGGCCTTAGCTCTGCCAGATCAAATAAATAAATTAAATTATTATATTACTTGAATTGTTCGCGTACATATTTTGTTTAATAGTAGCCCGCAACCAAAAGTCACAGGGATATAGATCCGGGGATCTTGGTGGCCACAGAACCTTGTTAATTATTAAGTTGTCCAAGGTCTTGTATGTGGAAAGCATAGAATGTTCGGATATTATGCAGAGTCTCATTATTCTGCAGAGAAAACAATTAATTTCTTTATCTTAAGCCAAATTAACAACAAATGGATGTTATATTTTTTATATAACATTTTGAATTAATGATATCGGTAGCTTAAAGAATAGATAGAGTACTATGATACTGTCTGTACTTAATGCACACCATACATGAAGCGAACTTAAAAATGAGTATATAAAATGTGTATTTCTCCAGTACCGTACTTATTGTTCTATGAATTAAAGCAGACAGATAAAACCAAGCTCTATCACCGAAAAATGTCAACACTGGATCAAGAATTCCGTCATGAACCTGCTTCGGAAACCAATTACAAAACCGTTCTATACAACGTAATTTATAAAAAAAATACCGTGTTATAAACAACAAAATGGACTTAAAAATGTGCGGTAAAATTAGAAGATATTTTAGTTAGGAAATGACACAAAATGGGAAATAAAATTTATAAGGAGACGATTGTACTCCCTGCACATACTGATGCTTACCTTAAATAAAAAAGAGGAATGTTATCATTTGAAGTAGTGGTAAGTTTAATCGGAGTATGAAATGATCAAGTTGAAATCCTAGTTAAGGCAAGTTGTAAAAGTGCAATCAATATATTTCCGAACTGCACTCGTATACGTTCTACCATTAAATATAACTTACACGCGCATGCTTGTTGAGTCAGTCTATCAAACAGCGTCAGATTATCTTTAAGAACTGAGCTTCTACATGTGATCTTATGCAAACATATTGTCACGGAACTTCTGCGATTTTTCCTTTGATCTCTCCATATATCCAATCTTCTTCTGTGCCTTTCAAGTGATGCATCTAGCATAGATTCAAGGCGTTTTCCTGGTTCTGAGATAACTTCTTCGTTTTCTATGTCCTATGTGTTGTCTACATTCAGGCCAGTCCGGCAACTTACTGATTGCCCTTGTAGGCCTATACATAGCTCAAAAATTTCCCAGTATTATTACTGGCTATTTCGTTTATATGACATCATTCCATTTTCGGCCAATGAAGTGTAATGAAATTTTGAATTCCAACCAATCACAGTTATTACACTGCGATGATTTTTGCAGCTCGATTTAACACTATCAATTTATCGCATGGTCGTTATTTTGTTTAGTCAGTGTCGCCAACTGTTTTCACGTAAATCGATGAGCATGAATCCATTGTATTAAATAAAGTCCGAAATCCTACTTACACATCTACATCTTCTAATTATATGTCCACTATATCTAAAGAAAATGACACTCTTTCATAACAATTATTCATTCAATTAATGTATTAATCAGGTTATTTGTAATTATACTTTAAAATGTTTAAATTAAATTATGATTTCAAGAGATAATGAAAACATATTTCTGTTATAACAGAAAAGCGTAGTACATGTAATTAACATTTTTAAACCTATATTTCGCTTTTCTCAATTGGCATTACTGAATAACATTCAATTTCTTTATTGTAGTAATCGTTATTCATCTATTTCGACTTCACAATGTCTGAACAGATTAAGTATTCATAAATATATACTTATTAACATTTTGTGAGCAAATTTTAGAGATATATTATTTACATTTTTATTTTAATCACGAAATAGTCCTAATACATATCACTCGAGGTCTGAGATTACTATAGATAAATTGAAGATAAAACACACGTAGGCTTTAGGATACTGATGTTTATATTCATTTCATTATCATTATTCTCTTCAATTTCTTTCTGTTATGAATGGAACATGACAGATCCAGTTCGAATGATTCAACCTGAAATAGTGTTAATTCATTAAAGTGAAACAAATCTTACTGGAAGAGGAACATCAAAAATAAAAATTTGAGGAAGTAAAGTATTTTAATCAGAGATACAGTATGACATTAACACAAAAGAAATGGACACGATAACAAGTTTATATTATAGCAACAGCAAAATATGAAACTTCTCTTTATCACAACTTAACTCAAGAAAGATAGAAAACAATGACACAGTAAGAAAGAGAAACAAAATTTTAGTGGAAATTGAGATTTCTATTCTCCTGTCCACTGCGTCGAAGGTATGTAACGTTACATCTTATATATTGTTCCCTTTGAGGGAGGTCAGTCCTCTAACATTGAAGACCCTTACTCTTTCTTTCCTATATTTAAGTCCACATAGTATCGCGACGGTATTTGTTTTGGAGGAAGCGCGACAAAGCAATGTTTTTCAGTGGAATTCGGCTCAATATCTTCACGCCCCGGTGTAGACAAAGGTATGTAGAATTCACAGTGATAATACCTTAGCAATTCTGCGGAAAGCAACACTGGAATATGTCCTCTGTACAGTGGCGTTACGCTGTAAATTTCATGTATTCGTATTCTCATTAAGTTATAATTGTTTCAGGGTGTCAAAAATTATTTTAACTGGATATTTATTCCTTTTCATATAACTTCACTGAGCATTGCATCAAATTAAAATGTTATTTTTATTGCCTGCAGTGAATAAAATTTTCATTTGTTGGATGAAATGCCTCCTTTACAAGAGCAATCAATAAGTTTCTTGACTGCCTTGAATGTAGGCAATACACAGCACAGAGGAAACAAATAAGTTATCTAGAACCAAGGAAACGCCTGGAATCTATACTAAACGCATCACTTGAAAGGCAGAGAAGACGAGTACCCATATGTAAGTTATGGAGAGAGATCAAAGAAATATAGCAAAAGGTCAGTGACATGTTCGCACAAAATCACGTGTAGAAGCTCCGTTCTTAAAAATAATCTGAGGTTGCTTGATACACTGACTCAACAGGCATGCTAAAATTTGCTTTAAATTTGCTAAAACTTGTATAATATGCATTAAGCACAAAATATCCTAATTATTATTGACAACAAATAATCTCGGGGTCAAAAAGACCCAAGATATGTAGCATGGAATTCTAGAGCAGCTAAGTCGCTAGAGTTAATGCATTATTATTGACAAAGTGTTTCTTATTCTTTGTACTTCACGGTTCTACAACTGTGCTGGGTGTTGTATCAAGTACGTTTTCATAACCTTACACGTACGCACGTGGGAGTCTTGGGATATGAGACCACTGTAGAATATAGGACAAAAATTATCTCCTAGACAAAGCACATCACTATCATCATCAGCTCTACAGCCGAACACGAGTCCTGACCTGAACTGTCCTAGATCTGCATTCACTTCTGTTCATTGCCATCTCTTCCCAGTTCCTACAGAGAAATAGTAGGTGGTTACCCAACAAATTTAATTTATATAGATTTTAATGTAATAACTATTGAAGAAATTTATAAATATAGTTTACTAACTTACTACCACAGAAATCAAATAAAACATAAATCTAATTCACATGAATATCGTACTCGAAGACAAAAGTCTACTTTCCCAATAATTAAGCATAAATGTCATACAAGTGCAGCTCTTAAACATGGATCTAGTTTCGGCCCAAGACTTATAATAAAATTACAAACCATTTTCCAAATTTGAAATATTTTAAAATTGAAGCTTTTAAAAAATAAATTTATAAAATTATTCATGATATATATTAACAAATATATTTTGATTACCATTTATTTCTGTCGACTATATTCATGTTTTTATCGAATATCATTGATTGTCAATTCATATTAAATGTATATTTTTTCTCTCATCTCCTATTTCTTCTTTTTTTGCTCTTGCGTGTTATTTATTGGTTTGAATTAAGTTACTTACTGTATTTAGTAAACTGTCCTTGTAAATTTATGTTATATAATTGGCTAAGACCACACCGTACACGAGCCTGGCTTTTACGGTAGTGGCTAGAAACATTTTTGTTTTATAAATTTAATTTGTACTCACTAGCTAGCTAGATAAATAGATAAATGACTAACTAAATAAATAAATAACTGAAGAAATAGATAATGAAATAAATAAATAGTTATATAATTAATTAATTAATAAATAATTAAATAAATACATAATTAAATAAATAAATAAATGAATAAATAAGTAAATAAATAAATACACCTTTACTGCATCCATTAATCATTTCTGAGGTTTATCAACATTTCTCTTTTCAAACATCTTTCCTTTCATTATCATCTTAGGAATGCTAGAATCTTCTATTCGTTGAACATGTCCCTCCCATTGTAATCGTCTAAATTTAACAATCGTGAATATTTGTGGTTCTTTGTATTGTTGATATAATTCTTTTGTTATATCTGATTCTCCAGGTATCATAATCTTTAATGGGCCCAAAATATTCTCGTAAATATCTTTCTTCGGACAAAGCACAACCCCCCATATATTAATCAGGATTTAAGTTCACGATTGCAGTACGGCAACGCATTTCAGATTAAGTGCATCACTGCCTGCTGAAGATAGGCCTATAACTACTATAATGATCATAAAGAAAAGTTGTGACCGTTATTTAGTTAATATTAATTTAATTACTTATTATTTTGTTCACAAAAATCAGGCATGTCAAGCTCGGGTATTTCTAGCCTTTAAACGAAGTGTAGGAGTAACGTAGAAAATCTTTTAAGTGTATGCCTGTATGCGATTCTTAAACGGAACGTCTCTAGAACCCCTGTCAGAGGGTACAATATGTCCGCGCTTGACATCCCTGATATAAGTAGTTCTATTATACTGCGATTCCATTATATTCGCGTTTCATAGTGTTCTTACTTCTATTATAATTAGGTTAATGTATGCTTATCAGTATCCTTTTTAATAAACACCATATTTTAGTGTCAGTTTTCTAGAGGAATACAAAACAATATCAAACTCATATATGACTTCACAGGATGAGCTTAACACAAGAGTGAATTGAAACATCAGATATAATTTACCATTGTTCTTTGTGAAAATCGATATAATATTTCTCTAGAGACCATCTTGTAGGAAGCGATAAAAATGTTTTCTACATTCAAATTTAGCGAAGTAAAAATAATTATCCTTCCATTTGTAAGGAACTTCCCATATCTCCTCCTGGGGGCCTGCCGTTTGTGTTCTTCCTGTTAACTTTCAATTATAAATTTTTGGACACTTAATTCTACTTTCGTATTATAAATCCGATACGAAAGTACGTCAACAGCGTGCTTACATCCGTGACTTCATAAAAGGTTGACATTTATGATTATTTCTACGTTTCTCAGAATTTATGAAATAAAAAAGTGACAGGGGAATTTTGAAATAGTTCGGATTTCATGAAACGTCTTTACTCTTGGTATTTAATTTTCAAGTTGGCTAAAGATGGAATTCAGGATTTAATGAAAGACTACCGCAGGCAGGCTGAGTACTCCTATCCAATAATTACATAATTAAGTCAGATAAACAGCGTCGAATGACGCAATGAAAGAAGGGTATATCGGAAAAGAAATAATAAAAAATTACGCAATTGGCGTCTTTGCAAGGAAATTTGGGACTGTAAGAAAGAACCTATATGGGATCCAAGCCTGATGGTCACTTATCTCACTGGTTTTTCACCGTTCCGTTGAAGAATTTCTAAGACAATTTGAAAAAGATAAAGTCGAAACTGGACGCAACATAATATAGGTATCCTACAAACAAAACTCAGCTCGGACTCCTCGCGGGGCGCATGCTATACCCTCTTACTCTTTTGCAGTAGACTTGAGAGCATGCGGAAACGGGAGCATACGTCATCTGCGCGAGACAGTCACGCCCGCTGGTTTCAGCGCACCGAGTTTTTCTTGTTGGATGCCTATAGCAACCACATGGCGGTGAGGACTGTGTGAAAAACATCGAGGCATACTAAATAGAGAATGGAGTGGAACGAACCGTGTGGAAAGCCAAGAGACACTGAGTTCAACTTAGATTTCTGTTTCTATGCTAACATGAGTGAATTTCAGAGTAAATATTTCATGTCAGATTGTTACTCGTACAATATTTCTCTCCTAGTAGGACGAATGTAGAAGTTATAAGAGAAGAGAGAAATAAAGAAAAGAGGTAGGAAACATAAGAATAAAAATAAAAATGACATGTAAATAGTGAAACAAAATAATGGAAAAAGGAATAAAGACAGGAAAAGACAAATAAAAGAAAAACGAAAACATGTAAGAAAGTTCAAAGGCATTAAAATACGAAACTAAGAATTAAAAGTGACAGAAAATGTAAATGATAGAATGAATAAGTAATAAATAACAACGTAATAGCACAGTCCAGTACATACAGTCACGAAGCTCAATACATAGTAAATATGCATCCATAGATAGTTGCTAATCACTAGGATCGCTACTGTCGCCTCATTACAGACAATGCGAAATAGTACCTGCACAGTCTATTGTTTCTAGTAACCTCATAAACTCAAGCTTCGTGACTATATATACTAGAGTTACTAGACTGTAACAATAGAGATAGAATGAAGAAAAAATGGAAATGGAAGGATAGGAGAAATAAGAGAGATTACGGACACAAATAATAAAGGAAGAAAGAGAAAGGAAGGGAATAAGAACGAACTGTAGAAGGAAAAAACAGAGAAAGGAATAGCTGAAGAAAAGGAAAAGAAACAAACTGTAAAGAACAGAAGCCAACAAATAACAAAGAATGAGCAAACGAAGTACAGTAAAAGTACAATAAATAATGCAAATGGCAAAATAACTTGGAATGACAGAAGACGGGAAGGAAGAAAGAAAGAAAATAAAGAAGCTAATAAGGAAATAAACGAAGATCATAACTGAAAACGGAGTCAGAAATTAATAAACAGAAAAACAGTATGATAGTAGAAAATAATTAACTGGAAAAGAAAATCAAAAAGAAAATGAATTGGCTGCCAAGAAAGAGACAAAGTAGTAAAAGGAATTAGAAAAAGAAATGAAAGAAAAGAAAGGTAAAAATGTAGAATGGAATGTAGAAAAGAATAAAAATATGGCAGAAAGAATAAATATAGGATATGGATAACCAGACATACGACTGATCTTACAACATTATGACAGAGATGATTAAAGCAAAGTATCGAGTTGATATGAAGTGTTTTCTGAGTTTTTGCGTGACTTTCTTCAGTTACCCCATAAAAAGGCAAAGCAGTAGACTATTTTAAATTGTGTTGAACTTAGATTCCTTTCATCCTTTATTAAGAAATGATGACATTTTCCAGCTATTTTAAAGAACCAGACATTGTAGGAAAAAATCAAACAAAAAGTCTCCTAGTTTGGACACTTCATCAATGTTCAGAACAAACGAAAATTAGACAATGTTTTGAAGAAACCAAGATGAAAGAGACCTCTAGGCGTACTCGGATAAGGCTGACTAGAAAAAATACATTACATCTTTAAATTAAAATAATTGGAAAAATATATTTATTGATAGAGTCAGGTGGCATCAAGTTATACATTCAGCAGCAAATAACCTACATGGTTCATAAAGCTTAGCAATAATAATAATAATAATAATAATAATAATAATAATAATAATAATAATAATTATACATTTTCATTATGTTCGCCAATTTTCAATCAATATTTGTTGAGAAGTTTGAGAATTTTAATTGTAGGGCAGTCAACTAACAGTGTAGTAAAAATATAAGAAATAGAGTACAGGCAATGGAATAAATACAATAATGATTTATTTATGGGTCCATTAAACAGCAGTTACTATTATGGAATTTTCAATTAGAAAATAAATTACAAGAATTGTGTGCGACAATAATTATTAGGAGAAGAAAATTCCTTTTTCCCTAAAAAATTACAGAGCTCCCTGTAATCGATCCTCGGACTACTTGGTGAAAAGATTTCATTCCACTGAAATAAAGTTGTTTCAACATAAATCCCAAAGGTAAAATATGAAATCAAATGAGAAAAGGGAAATAAATATGCCGAAATATCACGACTAGTTTCCTTTGCAAATTGATGTACTTGTGCCAGTTTAGCATGCGGCTACGTACGGTACGATGCAGCGAAATGTTTGCTCGATTTGCCCACCCGAGTAATACCTTCATTGTGCATATGATATAAATACCGAATCTCCTATATAATGGGAGCGAACAATACCGTATCGCTCTGAATTTACATCATGTTATACGAGGATGATTGTCTGCAAGTTAGTGGATACTGCAGATACTGTGATCACTGATATCTGCATGGAATATTACTGTGTTACAAATTGTCAAATATTTTGAAGTTACAAGAGGTTTAAATAGGATCAGTGACTACAAAAAAATTGAGTTTACATTAAAGCAATATGTAATTGGAATATAAAATGGCGTGATAAGTGACAAGTAGGTCTACTGTGCTATAGGCACCTTTCCATGAGATTTCCTTCATGCATTTTAGTCGCCGAGAACAGGATCCATTCCCGCTTAAGCAACGTTGTCTAGTTGTATTGTTAAGACTCAGTCGCTGTTAGTTATTATAATTTAAATATAGCATGCTCTAGAATAATATATTGTAGCCACAACGAAAATGAGATGTACGAGTCCACACCTGTGGAGTAACCGCTAGCCCGTCTGGCCGCGAAACCAGGTGATCCGGGTTCGAATCCCGATTAGGACAAGTTACCTGGTTTAGGTTTTTTCCGGGGTTTTCCCTCAACCCAATATGAGCAGGTGCTGGGTAACTATCGGTGTTGGACCCCGGACTCATTTCACCGGCATTATCACTTTCACTTCATTCAGACGCTAAATAACCTGAGATGTTGATACAGAGTTGTAATATAACCTACTAAAAAAAAAAATAGACGTACGAACTAAGTTAAGTTAATAGCTGATTTATCCCCCGTTCTATATATTGATTCTTTACTATTGAGTGTTTCTGGGAAAATGCCACATTGTATTGACAAATCACATAAACAGTACTTACCTAAGTCTGTATATAAATTATGTACTATTGTTTATAAAATCAACATTTTTACCTACAGAAATTAATAATATTCGGATATTACAACATGCATAATGTGCTCATTTACCTCTGATTGAGGTTCTGGCTGATAAGTACACCTCTTATCAGGCAGTACATCTCACTTGACGATATGTGTCAGAGGGAGAACAAATTTTCTGTATGCATCTGAAGTCCGATTGTGTAATATGTAGCTAATCGGCGATGTATGCAATGAAGGGAGAAAGGAACTGGCTAACCTAACCCATTATATCCTGGTCTAATTGACTTATAAGTGGTGCTTTGTTGGTATCACTTGTGAGTTCAGATCTGGTCTTCGGAGAGTTGAATAAACAACAATCTGTGCATATTATATAAAATGTGCTATATAGTTTGTATCGCATTGTTTAATTCATAAATCATGGCATTTTAATGTTTGAGTCGCCTAAAATGAGACAGCACTTTCTCCAAATATAGGATTAAGGAACGTTTCAGTGCATAAATATGCAGGGAATGTGATGAACTTCTCGTTTAGAGTCAAAGTTTTCTGTCTCATCTTGTAATAACATCACTCTGTGGAGTTTAACTGTAGCCTACTGGTTTTTCGTTTTTTTTTTTTTTCTGACAAATCACATTTTTTGATAAAGTGCAGTTTGATTCTAGACGACTAATTTAATGCAATACTCGTATATACACACAACTTTCATTCACTTCAATTTGTTGTAATCTTTATAACTTTATTTATATGGACGAATATGTATACTTTTTGCTGGCTGAGTAGAAGAGAAGGCCTTACGGTCTTAATTCTGTCAGCTGACATACATGATGATGATTATTATTATCATCGTCTTCTTAGACTACTTCTTCTATTGACAATACAAGTACAGTTGAATTGGCATACATTGCATGTTTTAAATCAATAATGAAATGTGGATTAATGTTGTGGGAGCCACCGGCGTAGCTCAGTTGGCTAAGGCGATCCGGAGTTGTGCTTGGACGCGGGTTCGAACCTCACTTGGATTGATTACCTGGTTGGGTTTTTCTTAGGTTTTCCCAACCATAAGCTGGAAGTTAGGTATTCTATGGCGAATCCTCGGCCTCATCCCATCAAATACCATCTCGCTATCACTAATCCCATCGAAGATAAATAACATAGTAGGTGATGTAGTGTCGTTAAATAACCGAGTAAAAAAATATTCTGGGAACATTATTTGAAGCTAAATATATGTAGTTTTTTCTTTTACAAAATAAAGTTATAAGGATAATGGCAGAAGTGCATGAAAGGGTATCATGTAGAAAATTTTGCAAAATTTAGAAATTTAATGATGACCTTGGCTTTTGAGTATGTTCTTTCCCTGTTGATGTTTTACAATAAAAATAAAGATACGTTTACGTAATAGAAAGAAAACATTCATAATTTTAATACAAGACTCAAATTAGATCTCCATCTATCCTATGTTAATCTCAGCTCTTTTAAAAATGATTTAATTATACAAATATTACCGTCTCTAGTCACTATCCAATTCTCTTAAAGTATTGGAGGGCCAAGAAAAAAGGTTCTGAACAGAATTAACAACATTTCTTTTATACCTTCTACTCAACCGGTGATTGTTTATGCTTCTAAATTGAACTGATCTTTTTGCTATGTAGGCTTGTACAACTTTTGACTTGTACCAGAACTCAAAGCTGCAATAATGATGTAAAAGAAATGAAAAAAAAAAACTACCTCAGCCCTATTCGAAACTCTGTCAATTAACTGTTTTAATTGCTTACTCATATTAAATTGAAGAAAAGGCTTCGGAAAAGGAAAAAAGTACTATTCTCATAAGCATAAAGGATGCGACGTGAAACAATATAACAACTAGGATTAGTAATAAGTATTGTAGCAACTCTATGAGTATTGCCAACAAATTCATCAACACCACTACATAAGTATTATACAACCACTATTGACAATAATAATTGGGGAGCACTCTGGTATAACAACTTAACGTACGTTACGTCTTCGGAAATAAGCTCAGTAAGTGACGGTAAATCCCATTGCATCGCCCTGTATAACATACATACATACATATATATAATATATATAGCCTATACTGAAGTAGAAGTATGTAAACGGATGTGAGAGTTGAACATACTGGAAAATAGGTTACATTTTTTACCAAACCAATATAAGAGGTAATGGTGTTCCCCATAGATTTATTAATCCCATATACATCATACTTATTACAGTCGACATATATGACCTAAATACCATAATACACAAATATAGCAATTAAAATTAAACTTCTGTCGAAGAAAACTGTTGGGCACATCAAGAAAATAAAGTGAGCAACGTGTGCAATATCCCAGACCCTTCTAGCAGACCACTAAATGTCTGGAAATCGTTGATATAAGTCGTAATAATTTTATATACAGGGATGTTGAGTATGTGCAACAACACCAGATGGTTTTGAAAGAAATCGTAAAATGCGCCATAGCCAGCAAACTAATAGTTCTACAGATAAAATAGTTCATTGAATTTTATTTTGATTTTGCAGCATTTTAAATCAGAATCTGTTAAAAATATTCCAAAAAGTTAATAATAATAATTTAGAAACATGCCGTGTCTATTGTTTCGCTACATCAAGTGCTGTTTGTTTGTGCGTTTTGCGTAAATCACACTATACTTAGACATATTTTATTACTTCAAGCGCTGTTTCAGATATCTTATTATTATCTCTGCCTCTATGCAACGTTACAGTTTGTACTGAAGGGGAAGAGAGATAGAAAAAGGTTGTAGCAATCTGTGAGAAAAAGTATGTTTAAACTCCTAACTTACACTCAAGCAAGCATTGACCACAGCACTGAAATGACGGCAAGCAAGTATATTTTGTTTATCTTTTTAGTGCTCTGACGCCCACGACCGAGATAAGCCACTTGAAATTCAACAGTCAGTCACCGACAGAGATATAATGCAAAATCTGTAACTTTGTGCGTTTTGTGTGGAGCTCACTGAACTTCAATATAAGGGTGATCTAGGGGGAATAGTAATTATTTTATGTGGTGGTATTATGGACTATTGTGAATAAAGAGTTGAAATAAACATGTATCCAATATTCTATGAGTGCTAAGATACATCTGTTTGTATCAACTTTAAAATAGTATAAACTATTACACCTGAATCATTCTGTATAAAGATGATGTAAAATATAAAATTAAGCGAACCCCATGGCTGGCCAAATCGGTACAAAGGGTGGCGAGAGGTTAAGGATATCAGCTTTACAGTCAATCGGCATTTAATGGCAGTAGGGATGTCAGTCCTGCACCTAAGGAAATGCCCCTGGTACTCCTTTCTGTTAGAAGCTGACTAGACCTTAGGGCCATAGTGCGGGTGGAAGGATTAAATCAATGCAAAATCCAAGACCCATTGGGAACCGAACCAGCGACTTTACGGCTTGCAGCATTATGCTACCGTGCGCCCATAAAGATCATTTTAAATTACAATAACCCTGAGAATTATCTTGATTGCGGAAGGTAAGGGTATATGTACGTGAACGACAACAAATATTATCAGAAAATGTAGGCTATAAATTTCTAAAATATTATAAGGAAATGAAGTAACAATTGGACGAAAATTAGAAGGTACAACGACAAGACTTATTACAACATAAATATCTGATAAAGTATAAAAAAGTTAATAATATTTTTTAGAATTCACTTTTTACTTTAAGTTAAATTTTCCAAAATTTGAAAATTTTCACACATATTATTTCATAACTACACAACCATTAGAGATAGAATTATGAAATTTTGTACACAGATTTAACATGCATTTATGCAAAAGGTAGATTACAATAATGCCCATTTCTTTGAAAATAGAAAAATTAAGTCACAAAACATTATGTAAATTTTAATATATTTTATATAGGACAAATAAAAAATTGATTGTATTAAAATAAACAACTCTACATGTCTGAGAGTAGCCTACTTCTCAGAAAAAAAGTGTTTATTACATGCAGGAAAAATTTTAAAGATGTCAGAGAGACCATAACAATGTTGTGGTTACCAAATGATGTAACTGCAGAATTTTTTTTTCTTTTTTCATACTTTGATAAAACTGTTTGAAAAATATTATTAGTAATCTTTTTTTTACACTTTCATCAGCTATTTAAGTTCTAATAAGTCTTGCTGTGGTACCTTGTAATATTTGTCCAATTGTGAGTTCATTTTCTTATAAAATTTTAGAAATTTAAAGCCTGTTTCTAATAATATTTGTGGTCCTTCACGTACATATACCCTCAAACAGATATTAAAGAAATGGTGAAATCAAATCTATAGGGTATCTTCCCGAAAAGAATGTAAAGATACACAAATACATTTATATTATTAAGTAATATAATGTTGATTCCAGGCACAATATAAGAGTATGTGTTTTCGCCATATGATGAGGCAACCCTGCAGCCTTCTACCAGAGATATATTAGACCTTGGTCCTTCCTTCACTCGAATTCCAACTGGCATCACCCTGCAAGCCGTAAGTGTGAAGTAGCTACTTCATTAGTGTTGTGTGTTTGCTCCTCGTCAGTACAAAGAAATCGCATAATATCGCGCTTTTGTGAAACTAGGTGGAAATGCCACAACGTACGATAACCTTCAGCAGGCTTTTGGAAATGAAGTGATGTCAAGAGTACCAGATTTTCTATGGCATAAAATGTTTGCCAAGGGCAGAAGCAACACTGAAGATGAACAAAAACTGCACCGACAGATGACAGATTGCCAGGATACGTGTCAACTCTTAGCGAGCTCATGCTTAAATCTTGTCTCAAACTGAACATTTTGTTATAATATGTAATCAGAAGATACACAATTACAAAACATTAGTGGCTCATGTTAACTATAAGGTTGAAAAATTGAAGCTTGACTATAAACTTATCGAAAAATGTATTAGTTATTAGAGCCTTCAATACATAATGCTCACTCAGCTGGGGACGCAAGCTGATTGCACAAGGTAATTTCGTACCTCGTGTGAGAGTAAGCAATCACGTCCGACAACATAATAACTCTGTATTACTCGACCGAGGAGAGTGGAGCCGCGGGCATAATGTGAACTATCGCGATGCGGTATTAAGAACGCAGGAGCAGTAGCGCCACGGCTCCGGACTGCAGAACTCCACTGGCCTTGGTCGAGTAATACAAGAACTCGCCGTTGTTTTTTTAATGCAGAAATCCAATTAAGTTAATAAAATAATGTTTTATATTTGGTCGTCTGCTGTTGAGCTCTATGAGTGCAACATGAAAGTAGGTTCCAATATGATCTCTTTAACAGTTTTCTTATTACAAGGTATAAAATTGTTGAAAAATCCGTGTCATTCAGTGATGCATAATCTATCACTACTTGAACGTTTCCAATAATACTTCTTGATAATGATACCAATTATACTCCTCTTCATAGTTGACGTTTAATCTATTGTTGAAAAAACAATCACCAAGTGAAACCCTTACTGTATATCAAAATAAGTTTAATTTTATATTCATTTTTCTATGTTGTAATAACTACATTTTTATGACATGAAAAAGTAAGGTACCTGACTATTAAAATTTTACTGTATAAGCAGGTTATACTTACACAAATAATGTCCACAATTCACATGGCGTTAATTGTAGTCTTACTTCTGCCCACTGTCCTTAATAGTAGACGTGTAGAGTCCTACTATCAATAGTAAACTTACGTGTTCTACTGTCGTTAATAATATATCTGTGTTTACTACTACTACTATTACAGTAATAATAGACTTATGAGTATCCTATTCTCGTTAATAGTATACGTAATGTTATTGTTGTTAACAATGTACTGTTGCATGTCCTACTAATGTTAATATTAGACATGTGTATCCTACTATTGTTAAAAGAAGATTTTTGTGAGTCCTAACATTGTTAACAGTAGACTTGTGTGTGTCCTACTATTGTTAATAGGTTCTTTTCTTTTCTCGCTACTGTTAATAGTAAACTTGTGTTTTTTCATTATTGTTAATAGTAGAAGTATGTGTGTTCCACTATTGTTAATAGTTGACTCCATTATTTTTTGTATTTCAATTACTGTTAGGCTTAATAGTAGACGTGTATTTGTTCCACTACTCTTAATTGTAGACTTGTGTGTTTTTCATTATTGTTAATAATAGGCGTGTGGGTGTTTCATATTGTTAATAGTAGACGCGTCCTCCACTACTATAAATAATAGGCTTGTGTGACTTCTACCATTTCCATTTGTTTTGTATTCCTGTCCTTCCATCGGCAGACATTTCTAATAACAAATAATCATTTCTCCAAGAAACACAATAAAACTTATTATGAAGCCTATAATTAATGAAAAGAAAGCCAATTTTAGATGAGATAAACTGAACACAAAATAATCTGTCGACATGTCATCAATTCTTTTCACGACAGAAAAATTAAATGATGTGATTATTTTTGACAAATCAGAAAACGAACTGTTATCTTTTGTAAATGATTTCAGGCTACGTAAAAAGTCACTCGTGAGTTTGTCTATGAGGCCGAATTCCGCCATGCGCATCACGACGGAATTGATAGCATCAAAGTACTGGACTTTCTTATCTACGTACATGGTGAAAGGAATTCTAAGAAAGTCCTCGTGTATCCAACACAAAGGAATTGTATTGTTAAGAAAAGTCTCCAAAATTTCAACATCTATTTCTGATATGAGGGCAGCTTCTTTCGAGTATGTATACCAAGACAGGCAGGCTGAAGAATTTTCACGCCGATTACTTTCACACAATTCTGGATGAGTGACATTATCAGTACAAAAATATTTATGGTCCTTTCCTGAGATTGAACGGTTTATTCCAGAGTCGATCAATTCTTTGATGTCAGAGATTTGATCCTGAAGTCCAGGATCTACAAGAAAAGTAGTAAAGAATGCCTGAAATACAGTGCTGACAGCAAAGCAGAAACACACCCACGAGATGAAGAGTGACCTCAGTCGAAATGAGCTGGGTATTTGGGATACGGATGCCCCTGTGAGAACAGCCCATACATCGAAGAAGGCTGAGGAGATGCTAGAGTTCTGCTCTTTTATCTGTGTCCAGCGAGTGACGAGGACCATCAGAATGATCACGATGGACAGGGCTAGCCACAGAGACCACGTGAAGACAGTGACGAAGTTTCCTTGCCGGGGTATTGAGTTTGCGCATGGAACATACCACTTTAAAGAAGAGGTGAAATGAGGAAAAGTGAAATGCCCAATACCCTGTACTTTTTCACCGAAAAAGTTCATAGACAATGCTCCAAAATTTATATCAGACAATTTGTTTACTGGCACTATGGTGAAGTTAAGTTTCTTGAACACTTGTTCCAAAACGTAACTTTCGATTGGTCTAGTAATCTCAGAGGAGATTTTATCTAGTGTTTGGCTGCTTCCTACTGTAACTTTGCATCTTTGGTAATGTTTAGGTGATTTTATTGGATACAGATCTGAATTATGGATGAATTTGCCCTCGCCTTCTTCTAACCATTGATCAATTAAAATGAATTCGTCAAAATCTTTGCACTGACTTTCTCTCCTGTATGGAAACCAAGTTAGCAAATCTATTCTAGGAAATTTATAATTTTCATTTTTCATAGTTGCGTCTAAAAGTATTACATTATGAAAAGCTGTAGTTGCTGAATATTTTCCTATAAACTTCAAGAGCAATACTTTATCTTCGACACCTTTGTGCGGCAATATAAGGAGAAAACGTGCAGCAATATTCAACGGAAAAATACTTCTACATTCATACAATTTGTTAAAAATAAAAAGGAAGGCAGATCTATTTACTGGCCAAACTATGATAATGTATTGATGTGGCACTTCATATGATATGAATGGCCACTTAATCACCGGGTTTGTTTTGGTGTTCCACGGTCGAAATAAAACCACGTTCCCCATCAACTCGTTGCTCATGACGTCTATCATGAAGTCCACCATATGGTAGTCGCCGTTGAGAGGTGCTGAGTTATTCAGGCCGAGGATGGTGCTACCTCCTGCATAGCCGAGAGATGGTACCGAGATGAGTGTGGGCCTTCCTGGGTTGAAGTAACGGCGAACGATTTCTTTCGCGCAAAGCACCACATGTCGCTGACTCTCTGTCAATAGAGGGCTCTTCCTTATTGATAGAACAACTTGCAGCGATGTCAAGATCAATACCAGCTTTGTTGAAATGTACCTGCACAACGCAAACCACGGGTCTAATTTGTATTCAAGATCATGAAATTATGTGGAAAACAATATCCTAAGAATACTCTTGCTTTTCAACTGGCTTATTATCTAAATTGAAGAACATTGAAATTACGTTGTATTTATATAAATACAGTTTACAGACAAACATGAAGAGGACTGAAATTACGTTACATTTAAATAAATACAGTTTATAGAAAAAAAGTTTAAACATTTATATTACTCTACACTTTGTTAGAATAATTTTCAGTTTACAAATGGAATGCACCCATAGACTGTAAATGTGTAAGAAATAACGAAAGAATTTGGAAACCTCATACGCACTGCAACAGTTTCAAAACAGCTAGAAAAACGCGATATTACAAATATCAGTAATTTATTTAACTATTGCAAGTATATTAAAAAACATACCAGAAAAATGTAAAATCGAGGAAATTATTTAAGGGTTCAATCGTAAAAGGAATGCAAAATCACAACTGAATATCTCACGAAGGTACGAATAGAGAAAATCATAGAGCTCTACAACGGTGATCAGGTACATATTAAACAAATAATATAAAAGAATATGTTGAAATATCACGCTATCTCTTAAATTTACATATACTCACCTCATTTTCTGTGTCCTCTAACAAGATGTTCGATAAAATTAAGACGTATTTACAAAAGATCTTTCTAAAATCTACTGAGACGTTAATTTCTCGTGCTTATCCTCTCTCAGTAGCCATTATAATGCCATTAAATTCCCAGTTTGATGTCAGGAATGAAGTTATAATTTATCTTGTAGCTGAATAAACATTTGAAAACTAGACGAGTAAAGTGTTCGCAAAATATTCATATTACACTGGACAGAATTTTTAACAGTAAAATGTAGCTAAATTGTATTTAATACCTTCAGAACTATTTATTAATAAATACTATGAACCCCACTGAAATTGATACTATTTATTGGTAATGTGTATTTTACTAGTTGGTCTCCTTTGTTGCCAATCTAAAATAAATGTTCATATAATATTATGAACTTCACTTAATATTATGAATTGTCACTTTATTTTAAAATAGAAGTTACGTGAATTACTGTCATACCTATATTCCACGAAACTTTCATTTTAAATCACTTTTGCTATGAAATACTTTATGCAAACGTATTAATGATACAATTTAAGGAGTAATAACGTTTATAGGCCTAACCATCAAGGCAAGGTATAACTTCGACATTAGAGAAATGTTCAAACTTGCTGTTAAATTATCATATGGTGCCATGTTCGCAATACATTGCTCACAGTTAATAAAAGTATCGTCAACATACAAATTGAAGAGTTAAGTTATTCTGTACTGAATCGCAATTATGGTGAACAAACGTGACCAAAAACTTTTCTTTCTATGAGAGAATCGGTAATATGATTAACAGGTCTACGGCGTTTCATAATATAACATTTCACAGCGATCAAAAATGTTTTATGGAATATAACATATGGTGAGTACTCTCACGTGTTAATATTTAACTAAGGTTATAAACACCTAGCTGACTGGTTTCAGCTTGGGAGCAATCTTCAGAATTAGTGAGATCCTTGGGTCTTCCGGTGTTTTCATTTGGTTTTCTGGGAGTGTGTTTGTGTTGTGTAGTGTGGAGTCAAATAGTGTGCGTATTCTGAAATTCAGTTGTGGGTGTGATTGTATATTCCTTAGTGTTGTAGCATGTTTATTTTCTGTCTTTTTTTCGGTTGGATATGTAGTATTTACATGTCTGTGCCTATGTTGCTTTAGGTGTGATTGGTGTTTGTGATGTGTTCTCCATATGTGGAAGTGTTCTGTGATTTGGTTATGGTTGTGATGTGTTCTTTGTAACGTGTTTGAAATGACCTACTTGTCTGTCCGATGTAGAAGATGTTTCAGCTATTGTATGTGAGTTCCTATACACCTGTTAGGTTGTATTTGTTTGTTTGTGTTGTTTGTGTGTTGAGATGCTTTTGTAGTATGTTCTGCATGCAATGTTGCAATTTAATTTCTTGAATGATGATGCGTTCTTGTGTGTGTTTTTGTTTCCGTATGTTAGTGTAATATATTTTTGTGTTCATGTTGTTTCTATGTTTCTTGTAATTATGTTTTGTCTCTTTTATGATGTTGTCTATAATGTTGGGATTGTATCCATTTTCTTGTGCTATGTATTTGATGGTATTTATTTCTTCTTGGTAGTCTTGCTTGCTCATTGGTATGTTGAGTAGTCTTTGTACCATGGCTCGAGGTGCAGCATGTTTCCATTGTGATGGGTGATTTAATGTGTTATGTATGTGTGTGGTTGTTGTTGTGGGTTTTCTGTAGCTTTTGAAGGTGTGTTTGTTTGCTTTTATTGTGGAGACTTGTCCATGAAATTACCAATTTCCAGATTTTAGCAGAAATATTCATTACATAATATAGAACAGTCGTAGGTACTAAACAAAGACAACAAGTACGCAGACAACATCATATATTGGCACAGATACGTAGACGATATACTAACACTATACAAAGGAAACTCGAGAGAGATTCGAAACCTACACGAACACATAAAGAAAATACACCCAAAACTACACTACACATTAGAAATCGAAAAAAAAACATAAATTTCCTAGATATAACAATAACAAAAGGAAGAAGGAAAAGCAAGGAAGGAAAACGTGGCAGACGAAGTATTTAACGATAATTGTTGAAGTCCTTTAGACAAATTAGTTATCAGGCTGGAAACATCAACATCACCAACACCATCATCATATTATATGTGATACACTAATTAACATGTTTCGTCTCAAAGAAGTCTTACAACTTCATTTTAGGTGTTCAACATTGGTCCAGCTGCTCCTTTTGGATATATGAGTGTAAGAAGTTTTACTTGTAGGGTTAAAGTCGAAGATATTTAAATGCAAAGTATAAGATAATAATCACATATGAAAATAAAGCAGTCGCTTTCCGAGGAAGTATACTTAAGCTAGTTTGGTAATAATTTTCGCCTCTTTGAAGGAAAAATATTCATGGACTTCACGCACTCCTCTAACAGAACTGTTAGCAATAAAGGAGTACCAAGACATAATTATTTTAGGAAAGTTATTCCCATAGAAAAATGTTATATTTGTAGTATATATTTCATACTAATGATGTGATTGCTTATATTTGGGTACTCCTTTATCAAGACAGATACCGCAGAGAGAGATAGAGCGGGGACAACATTGAAATAAACTGACGAACGGAGCACTGAGCTAAGAGATGGAAGCCACTTGACTAAGAATTCGACCGGATGTCGCTGGATTCCCGGTCTGAGATAACTGAATTTCAAACCAAAGGAGGTTCCCCTCTCTTGAAGATCACAGTGCCGGACGCTTTCTGTCTCTCCCCCCTTCCGTGACATCCGCTTGGTCGATGCACAAATACGCGGAATTGCTGGCGGGAGAAGGTCAGAGAGAATTACGTGAAAAGTTACGGTCAGTAAGAGTTGCATTTGTTTTTTCGGATTCAATGGTTATTTATTTGTGTGTAAGTAGAGATTTATTTTACATACATACATACATACACACATGCATACACACGTACGTACATACATACATACATACATACATACATACATGTGCAATTGTGACTTAGTGAATAAATATACAAAATCATTCATAAAGTTCACAAAAACTAGTAATTTTGATATATTGTAAATAGTAAATTCAAGTAAAATAGATTAATTTGTGAAATAGCATTCTTCTAGACTAGTTTTTTAAAGTATTAACAATAGTATAGATTTTATTTATTTATTTTTTTTTAATTTGTAAACAGAAAAGCAGAATAGGCTCCAAAATAGTGTTGTATAATGTACTTAAAACATTCAACAATGTTGATAAGTTGTAAATAGTACATTTAAGAAAATAAGTTAATTTGTTAAATAGTATACTTCTAAACATAGATTGTAAAAGGATTAACAATAGTATTCATTGTTTTTTTTTATTTGTAAATAGAAAAACAGAACAGCCTCTAAAATAGTGTTGTACAATGTATGTAAATAGTAAATTTAAGGAAAATAGGTTAATTTGTTAAATAGTATTCTTCTAAACATAGTTTTTAAAAGTATTAGCAATAGTATAGATTTTTTTGTTTAATTATTAAACAGAAAAACAGAATAGGCTCTAAAATAGTGTTGTATAATGTATTTAAAAGATTCAACAGTAGCATAGATGTTAACACGTTGTAAATAGTAAATTTAGGTAAAGTAGGTTAATTTGTTAAATAGTATATTTCTAAACATAGTTTTTAAAATGATTAGCAATAGTATTGATTTTTTATCTGTAAATAGAAAAAGGAAATAGGTACTAAAATAGTGTTGTACAAAGTATTTAAAAGATTCAACAGTAGCATAGATGTTAACATGTTGTAAATAGTAAATTTAGGGAAAGTAGAAAAGGCTAGCAATAATGTGGATACATTGTATTCGGAAGAGTTAGCAATATTATAATGTGTAGTATTGCATTTTTGTAATGGAACATGCTTGTAAAGAAGGATTTAAAAAATACATACATACATACATACATACATACATACATACATACATACATACATACATACATACATACATACATACATACATACATACATACATACATACATACATACATACATGGAAGTTCTGAAATAATCTAACAAACCGTAATATGAACAAGGTGAGAGCAAAATAAATACAAAAAAAAATGAAATAATATTTCGTGTGTCCGATCTATATCGGTGTTTAATTTATGTATTAGGCCTAAAAACTATTTTAGATTGAAAAATTTAGGAGTGTTCTTTTCGGCAATTTTTACAGTTTATGTGTAAGTAAATGTTGAAAATGCATTAAACAATATATTTGATAGATTTTAAAGTGCATGAATGACGAAATTAATAGCTTATCGGTGATAATTAACAGGCATTTATATGCAATAATTATTATTCAAACAAATTGAATATACAGTTGAAGGATAATGTATTAAATATTCCTTCCATTACTGTAATTCGTCACTTCCTTCGCAATCGATTACAAAATGTCTAGTACCTTACATCAAAACATTACTGGTAACGTCGCACCATCAACTTCCTCATTGCGTGAATGGTAGGTGGTATGTTTTTTTATGTTATTGTTTATTCTCAACATCCTATACAGAAAATCGTATACTCATTAAACAACTTTGTTACAGTCCATAACAAACTTGCCACAACTAATTTGCAATATGTAGTTAACAAAAAAGCAGACCGTAACGAAACTAAACTTGCATTGAAGTAATAATAATTTCTTGACTGCTAATCAATGTTCTGGATGTAAATAATGTATTTCCAGGACTGCCTAACAGCCTAATTTATTACATATTTCTCGAAGACCGGTGCAGTTTGGATATTGTGCATTTCGTTCATTGCATTGCTAAGAAATTAACTAATTATTGTATATTGTATTGTATTGCATTTATTTACTTTCACTAATATTCGTACAACTCTTCACAGATAGGATATGTGTTCGGTAACTATCGGTGCTGGACTCCGAACTCATTTCACCGGCATTATCAGCTTCATTTCATTCAGAAGCTAAATAACCTGAGATGTTGACAGAGCGTCGTAAAATAACCTATTAAAAAGCTACAGTATGAGCACGTAAAATATTTTAATAGTACTGCAACGTCTTATAGTCACAGTCTAGTTGAAATATATACAGAAGTTTTTTAGAATATACTGGCCTACTACAACACAACTGAGTTAATATCGATACTTAATATAACTCAGAAATATTCCTGCTGCGTTGTTCAATGCCATAAATTCACCTACAGAATAAAATGCGTGAGAAAATAGGTAGGCCTACTTTTTTAATTTGACCCTAAATAATTTTATGGTTTGACTTCGATTTTTTATATCCATAGGGAGGCTATTAAAAATTGTTACTGCCATATAACGCACTCCTTTTTGATAGCACGATAGACTTGCCGATGGTGTATGAAAGTCATTTTGACTATTATTTATGATATGAACAATTTAATTAGTTACAAAGTTTTCACTATTACATGCGAGAGATTTTATTAACGAAAAAATTTACTGATAAGTCATGGGCATTATTTGTAGTTTCTTGAAAATAGTCCTACACGATTTCCTAGATCTAGCACCTAGTCTACTATTATTCTAATTACTCCTTTTTGTAGTATGAATATACTATTACTATCTGTAGAATTTCCCCAGAATATTATTCCGGAACTCATTACCGAGTGGTGGTATACAAAGTAGGCCTATATTGATTTTTAGGTATTGATATTTGCTATCTCTTGCATAAATGTAATTGCAAAACATGCTGAATTTAGTTTGGGGGTAATGTCTTTAATGTGATTTTTGCAATCAATATATTATCGTTTTGTAAGACAAGACATTTGGTTGTTGTTCTTACTATTAGGGACTGTTATGAATTATTTCTCTTGAAATTTGCGAGATTGAATTTGGGCAGGATTCAAATTGGATTATGTTAGTTATATAAGAACAAAAAAGAAAATTATTTAGCAGTTATGGTAGTGGTCGTGGTGGTGGTGGTGGTGGTGGTGGTTGTGATGGTGGTCGTGGTGGTGGTCGTGGCAGCAGTAGCAGTAGCAGTACCAGTAGTAGGGAAGAGAAAAGTAATAAGAATCCCAGTGACAAGAAAATTAGGAATATACTCACAGAAAGAGAAATATAATTGGAGTAAAGAGGAAATAAAGAAACTGACGGATGAAAGAGAAGTGGAACGGATAAAATGAGATTAATAAGAAGCCAAGGAAAGAACAATATGGGAGGAAATATAATACAAACGAAAGGAAGAAACGAAGTGAACATAAAATTAATGTAATACGAAAATATAAAAAGAAGGAAGTGAATTAAATAGGAAATAATAATACTTGGAAACTGAAGATGAACTTGGAAATGGTGGGCAAAGGAGACAAAACAAATCAGTGTCTCGGAAAGACATTATTTTGTAATTAACTTCTGTACGTGAAAAACGAGTTTGATAAGAAATGAAAAGAGACAGGTGAGACAGAAAGAGAAAGGGGAGGAAAACAAAAACTGGATGAATGGAAATGAGAACAGAGGAAAAACAGAAGAATGAAAAGAAGAAAGAGGGGAAGAAAAGAAAGTATGAGGAAAGAAGAAAAAAGTAGAAAATAACTTAGAAAGTAGAAAGTGAAGCGAAATAAAAAACTAATCAACAAGAAAATACCATGAAATGTAACGTAAAAGGAAAGTAAAAAGTGCTAGAAAAGAATAGAAGAAGAAATATTTAAGAGGATAAAGGAGGAAGGAATACCTTTCGCTGCTTGACTTGCAAACGACGAAGTCTTCTTACAAACTTTACGTTCCTGGCATTGCTTACGTCTTACTGTGACGGATCGGCTATTCTACACTCGAATACTGTAATCCTTTCCCTCGTCACAGGGTTTCTCCAGCAACACGGTGGATTTAACTTACTTATCTTCTCGAATACCAGGTGAAAGGAATGCGTCAAGAGGTATTCAACACCTATGCATTTCTTTTGCGTCGGCGATACCAACAGGGTCAAAATGTTGCGCATTCCCAAACCCACACTTGCTGACTACACTAAGGTTTTGAGCACACAGCCCCATTCGTCCCTAAGCCAGGCCCCTAAATGGAGAAATATTGATGCAATGGTGTACATGCCTAATTTGGGGAAACAGGAAATCCTCAAGAAGAAGCCCAAATGCGACAGTGTTCACTACAAGTGTAATTATGGATTTTTCAATAAAAAAAAATCGCGAGCCTGACCGGGACTCGAACACGGACGATCGCCTGCGTGACAGACTAAAGATCTAATCACTCTGCCACTTAGTCGGTGACAAAGTAGCCATATTTGTTACTTTCGTTCAGCAGGTCAGTGATTAGATGTTGGCGATCCTGTTAGGGTAAAGTTGCCTATTTCCGTGATACTCCTAATCCCGTGATACTTTTTGAAAATTAAATGTTAGTCAAAGCTTTACCATTCAACCATAGGGCCAGACATCTTTCTCGAAAGATTGCATCTTTCGCCTACTTTTGAGACATCGGTGAACTTCCTAGCATGATACCCAACCCCGTGACATTCAGTGAAAAAATGTATCACGGAATTTGGAGTTTCACGGAATGAGGCAACGTTACCATACTTTTAAATATTAAAGACACAGACCATTGATGTGAATTGGGACTAATATAAAAAACAAGGTGCAAGAGGGAGAAAAAATATTTTCTGGATAAGCTGGTGTGAAATTTTGGAGCAATATGGGTTTTCGATGCTGATATAGGAAGGGATTTGGATTTCGAACCCTTTGGGCTTATCAGGCTACTCGCCTGCAGATGGGATCTGGTTCTATCAGGGCTGAGGCAGAATGGTCCAACTATCAGTGCCGACTCGTAAATGCCACCGGAGTCACATGTCGGAAGTTGGCAATAATTGTCACATAGGGTGCAAAATTGGCCAAAGTGAACCTTCATGCAAGGATCCTTTCCGAGTCTGGTCCCCGAAACGCCAAACTTTCTATAATGATTTTAAATGTTTTGTTTCACACTATATCGAATTTTATTTCTTTCCGTACTCAAAACCAGTATCGAAAATGGAAATTTACGTAACAGTTACTTTCCGCAGTATATACAACCTTGAATTTACCTAATTGAAGCCAATAAATTAAAGATACGTATGGTATTTCTGTCAGTTCGCATTAACTTCCTAACTAAACAAAATTAATTTACATACATAAATATGTATTTTACCTTTGTTGCACTGTTTCTTAAATACCTTCTATAATTTTCAATTTTACAATTATGCATTTACTACATGATTCCCTCAAGGCCACTCTTAAACCTGTCGCCATGATTATTCGCAACAATTCTCTCCTGCTCGTCAGCTGCTTGTTCAATGACAGAAACTATGAGCCCTGTAATGAGCGTATTGTCTGCCTACATTTGGTACATCTCCAATTTATAATAAAGTATCAAATATTAAATGTTTTTATATAGTATGAAACAAACTATTGTACGTAGCTCCATAAAAAAGCGTCTTAACAGTACTGGTCACATCTCACTCGTACCGTAAAGATTCGTTTCGTTAAAGAGTTACGTAAATAACTATTGTCTCACATAATATATAACGTTCTTTCCCTACCTATTTCAACATAAGTAAAGCCTTTTTTGTACAGTGATTGGTATTCAATCCGATTCATTTCGACGCACACGTTAGCACCTTAGATACAGCGTATGATGATGATGATGATGATAATAATAATAATAATAATAGTAAAAATAATAATGATAATAACTTACTTATTGGCTCTTAGAGAACCTAGAGCTTCATTGCCGCCCTCACATAGTCCGCCATCGGTCTCTACCCTGTGCAAAATTAATCCGGTCCCTACCATCATACCCACCTACCTCAAATCAATTTTAATATTATCCTCCAATCTATGTCTCGACCTCCACAATGGTCTTTTCCCTCCGGCCTCCCAACTAACGCTCTATATGCATTTCTGGATTCGCCCATACGTGCTACATGCTCTTCTAATATCAAACGTTTGGATTTCATGTTACTAATTATGTTAGGTGAAGAATACAATACGTGTAGTTCTGCGTTAAGTAGCTTTATACATTCTGCTGTAACTTCATCCCTCTTAGCCCCAGATATTTTCCTAAGGACCTTATTTTAGAACACCCTTAACCTCTGTTCCTCTCTAAAAGTGAGAGTCCAAGTTTCACAATCATTCAGAACAATCGGTAATATAAGTGTTTTATAAATTATAACTTTTTGTTTTGTTTTTTCTTTAACCAGACTGGATGACACAAGTTTCTCAACCGAATAATAACAGCCACGTCCCATATTTATTCTGCGTTTAATTTCCTCTCGATTGCCATTTAGATTTGTTACAGTTGCTCCAAGATATTTGAAATTTTCCACCCCTTCAAAGGATAAATTTCCAATTTTTATATTTCCATTATATACTAAGTTATGGATACGAGACACAATCATATAGGCCTATTTTGTCTCTTCGGGATTTACTTACAAACCTTTCTCCTTACTTGCTTCAAGTAAAATTCTCGTGTTTCCCCTAATTGCTTGTGAATTATCTATTATATTCACGTCATCCACATAAACAAGCAGCTGATGTAACTTGTTCAATTCCAAACTCTCTCTGTTGTCCTGGACATTCCTAGTGACATATTCTAGAGAGAGAAATAATAATAATAATAATAATAATAATAATAATAATAATAATAATAATAATAATAATAATTTATAAATTCGTTTATATTAAAATATTGGTGTTTCTTTCTGTAAAACGTAACAACAGCAATCATATAGAAGTACGTTTGCTGCATTTCCAATGCTCTTGTCTTGTTTTGACAAGAGATTTGCATTGGTTCTCTAAGACAAGTTTGACATCTATAAAGTAAAGAAGGTTTATTTTTGTAAATGTAAATCATATTATTTCGTGACTGAAATCAATACAACATTCAAGAAAGCTGACGACAAATCATACATAATTTAGAAGGAAAAAATATCCGAGATTGGTTTTCTACCCGTCACAGAAAATAAACAAAGATCAAAATAAGATACTGTGCATCGTGAGATATGAGAGACACAATAACCACCAAGCTTCAGTATGCTGCAAGAGATCAATAAACGCAGACATCAGGGTATAGGAGTCATTAGCATTTGTGTCCACAATCCGTCAGCACATTTCTTAGTGTCTCGTCGTCGTTAGTAGAGTGGCTAACGTACTCGACGTACTTTAATCTGAGGTTCGAAGAGAAGTCTCTTGCTTGCAATGAACCTAGCCTAGTATGTGGGACCAACAGTTGTAATTCCTCACCCAATGCAAGAAGCGTTCATGGTCTTCCTCTCGAAATATCACATCTCACTTAGCAGAGTTTAAACGCACGATACTTGGGCACAGACGAGAAATGTAGTTGTTATGCCACTAAAGGCAAGAGTATTGCAAAAATAAAATAATATATCCAACGTGAAACTTTCTTGGTATAACGATTATTATACATATTGACTGACTTACTTAATTATTTACTTACTGGCTTTTAAGGAACCCGGATGTTCATTGCCGCCCTCACATAAGACCGCCATTGGTCCCTATCCTGAGCAAGATTAATCCACTCTCTATCATCATATGTCACGTCCCTCAAATTCATTTTAATATTATCTTCCCATCTACGTCTCGGCCTCCCTAAAGGTCTTTTTCCCTCCGGCCTCCCAACTAACATTCTATATGCATTTCTGGATTCGTCCATATGTGTTACATGCCCTGCCCATCTCAAACGTCTGGATTTAATGTTCCTAATTATGTCAGGTGAAGAATAAAATGCGTGCAGTTCTGTGTTGTGTAACTTTCTCCATTCTCCTGTAACTTCATCCCTCTTAGCCCCAAATATTTTCCTAAGCACCTTATTCTCAAACACCCTTAACCTATGTTACTCTCTCAAAGTGAGAGTCCAAGTTTCATAACCATTAAGAACAACCAGAAATATAACTATTTTATAAATTCTAACTTTCAGATTTTTTGACAACAGACTGGATGATAAAAGCTTCTCAACCCAATAATAACAGGCATTTCCCACATTTATTCTGTGTTTAATTTCCTCTCGAGTATAATTTATATTTGTTACTGTTGCTCCCAGGTATTTGAATTTTTCCACTTCTTCAAAGGATAAATTTCCAATTTTTATATTTCCATTTCGTACAATATTCTGGTCACGAGACATAAGCATATACTTTGTTTTTTCGGGATTTACATGCTTCAAGTAAAATTCCCGTATTTTCCCTAATCGTTTGTGGATTTTCTCCTAACATATTCACGTCATCCGCATAGACAAGCAGCTGATATAACCCGTTCAATTTCAAATCCTCTCCGTTATCCTGAACTATCCTAATGGCATATTCTAGAGCAAAGTTAAAAAGTAAAGGTAATAGTGCATCTCCTTGCTTTAGCCCACAGTGAATTGGAAACGCATCTGACAGAATCTGACCTATACGGACTCTGCTGTACGTTTCACTGAGACACATTTTAATTATTCGAACTAGTTTCTTGGGAATACCAAATTCACTAAGAATACCATATAAAACTTCTCTCTTAACAGAGTCATATTATTATACATACAGTTTAATATACCTTCAACGAGTCCTGCGAGTTAATTTCTGTTGACTACAAAAGTTATTACGATACGAGACAATGTATTTCGACTAAATATTTCCCCAAAAGGGATGCGGAATATGGAACAATGACATACAATATGTGCAGCAAAATAGATTATACAGCGTCGCGTCTTATATGCAGATTAACATTATTGCATTAACACAGAACAGACACATTAAGTTCCGGGACAATGGGTACACAAAATTATGTTAAGTATATTGTACAGTGACAATGCTGAAATACACCCCTCATCAAAACACAATTGAAAAGACACCAAAACTAATGTTTATATTGAGTACACCACTGCCACCGGGTGCTTGCCCACTTGCAGTGTAAATAAATACATACAAAGCTAATTTCAGAAGCCTGGGAACACAACATAATACAGGAACACAAATTATACCTCGAAATGTAATGACAATAATTCTGGAAACAATTATGAAGAAAGGTAATGAATAGGGAGTGAAGATGCAGTCATGTGCTTCAACAAAGTCCCGTCATTCCCTGTAAACTTTGCTAAGTTCCGTATGAGTGTTAAAACAGTCTATCGGTAGGTAGGACGATTAGTGTGCAGCTCAGCCATTCCGGGAAAACTGGGAATTCCAATCAAAAAGCCTTTTTCACAAATATTTGTTTGTCATTAGTGTAAGGCAGTTATGTCAAACCAAGCGCATTTTTCTGACCTTGACGTCGAACTCGAGCATCAAGCGCTAGGTATGGAAGAAGGAAGGATTATGTATGTGAATAAGCAGTCTATTGGATTAAGAAAACAGTAATGCATAAACTTCAAACGGAACGTGAATTTTTTTTGTCATTTTATATCACTTTTTTCTGTCTGACAATTTCTATACTGTCTGTAAAACAAAAGTGTCAACACTAATTTCTTAATATTGCAGTTGTGTTTTAAAGGTTAATAACATAATAAAACGTTAAGGAGGAATATTCACATATATTCTGTAGTAGTAAAACTATACTGTACTAAGTTAATGAAACCCATCATTCATAAAAAAAAAGTGATATCCCAAAGAAAGAGACTGAGCATGACATGATAAGTTGGAATTGATATTGATGGTATCTTCAGTCTTACAAAAATAATCAATAAGCTAATCAAAACAATATTATAGTACAAAGCAAATTAACCTAGGTATATGTTTTAACTGGAAATAATATTGCATTACAAAACTCTTATTGCATTATGCTTTTAAGGTGATATTGGTGAGCAACATTCTATCATCAGAATTTTTAAATATTTTCTCGAAATGTGCTGAAGCTAAAGAGCTGACGTTTTTTACAACACATGGGCACATATATTTTGTTGATCATGTTACAGTAGTTACTTTGTTAATTCATTTCCTTACAAACATTTTCCATGCGCATATTTTCAAAATTTTCAATAGACTATCTTGAGTAATATTATGTATTTACGATATATTAGATTTACGAAAACATTGTTTCAGTACCTGTAAGGCTACAAAATAAACATATCTGAAAATTTCAGTTTTCTGTAAAAAAAAAAGAGTTGCGAAAATATTCCTTTTGAATAAAACAGCAAGCTTGTGAAAAACAAGTATTAAAATTAAAACTTACATTCTTATAATGTAAATACTTATACTTCTCACACAACTCTAAAAATTAACATGGATACAATTTTAATAAGTTCTCTTCTTTTTATCCATTGAAATCAGTGCTGGCCATCCCTGTATAGAACTCGACCAAGCGGCATATACTCCTCTTTCGTCTGTTTCTTTCCTTTCAGGCTCTCCTGAGCTCTAAAGCGTGCGCTTTTGCCTATGGGCATCAGTTGACATGACAGATGTAAGACATAGATAAGGCTCTAAATTGAAATATACGAATGTTTTATTTCCAATTGGAAAATATTGTACAAGTTTTACGAACATTGAATCTAAGAGATCTTGCTAGGTAATGGGTACTTTTTTTGTTCCCCTGAAGTTTGCAGCACTTACTCGTAGAGAGATCATCTGTTAATTACTTTAGGCTACGTTTTACAAGAAGCTATTGTTGAAAAAATAGTTTGGAGACTACAATGTTAATTCCAGAGCTCCAGGATCAAGGAACATTTCACTTTGTACTATATTCTTTCTGCCATTTATTTTAAGTAAATTGGGTTAATAACAATTAATCTAACAGTTCAAGTGAATATTCTGACTTAGAAATATCACAGTTGCTTTGAAACTGTAAAAATGAAGGACATTAACTCATCTGTAACATCAGTGACAAAATGTGTGTAACATCCGTGACATGGAAGAAATAGCTACCAAAAATGACCGATTATGTTTCTGTGAACTATTTGAATGTCATGAGATTTGCATAGCTTTCACATGGACACTAAGGGAATGAATCTCCTTTTGCTTGAGGCAGGCCTGTGTTTTATACGTTTTGTTAATAAGGTGTAAAGTGAGTTCACAAATCTTGTAACATCCTTGACGGAACGCTTTCTTTATTTTCTGCAATAATAATAAATTTTATTGAACAACATGTTTCTGTAAAATGATACCGATCTTCTAATTTGATTCTAATGATAGAAGTTGACAAAATTCATTTCATTTTCAATATATGGACTTTGAAAATAGTAAAAATTTAGCATCCGTGACAATTGAAATGGCTCAGCTGCGCACGTAGATAAGTCAGTAGTACGTAGAGGAATAGGTTCTGCGAGAAAAATATATGTAGTTTGCTAGATAAATGAATAGGCCTCTATTTGGTAGCAAACATGACAGCTCAATATATTTTCAAAGAGTGATGGAACGGAGAAAAATTCTCTCCTGCGCCGGGATTTGAGCCCGGGTTTTCAGCTCCGTTCCATCACTCTTTCATCATATGATGACGCAGAATATCTGCATGGAAATATCATATGTACTTCAGTACATCAAAATATATATCAAAATATATATGATATGCGTAATAAATTACTTTGTGATTTAAGACGGCGCCCATACCGTCGGATCCCGGCCAACCAGTCACTCATTCGAGAGCACCTCGACACATGTATGGACTTCGGTCCTGCGTTCATAGACATCTATGACGTAGTGGAGAGGGCGGCCACTAGAGGGAACCCAAGAGATGGAGCTTAATCTGAGACGATTCTAACCGGCGTCGGGGTTGTATCCGGCGTGGCTTAGTGGATAAAGCATCAGCACGTAGAGCTGAAAACCCGGGTTCAAATCCCGGCGCCGGAGAGAATTTTTCTCCGTTCCATCACTCTTTCATCATATGATGACGCAGAATATCTGCATGGAAATATCATATGTACTTCGGTACATCAAAAATATATATCAATATATTTTGTTAATTGATGAACAAACAGAATGAAGAAACGTTGGAGAGACATTTTCTTTACGTATCGACATCAGATTTACTTTTATAACACTATGAAATATGTATGTTTATATCCATATAAACTGTCCCAGAAACACTGTCTACATAATTCGAATAGGCAACCCAAATCACTCCAACAGGGATGGGTAAACAAGCTGGTTTAAGGAGTTTTGATACTAACAAGAAAATAATTCCTAATCGAATGTAACTTTAATCACCCTTGATATCTCTTCAAAATGTACCTAATAGCCTATGATATGTGAGTCATGCGAATACATTACATGTATTCATGTACTAAAAAGGATAAACGTTCATTTTGTCTCTTGGTTAAAAAAGAAGTCACTTGTAAAGATGCTTGTATTGCACTGTTTTGACTATGCCGACATTTTACTGACTGACCTTTCCAGCGACAACAAAACAAAACTTCAACGTGCTCATAATTTGTGTGTAGGCTTTGTAAGCAATGTTCGTAAATATGATCATATTACCCCATCCCTGGAAGCAATAGGTTGGCTTAAACTAGATATGAAAGTAACTTTACATTCACTTCTCCTTCTCTTCCAAATCTTGAACTCTTCTATTCCTTCGTACCTGTCGTCTCGCTTCACTTATCTTTCTTCCCATCATAATCTGAACACACGCTCTCGCCACGAAACAATACTAACAATACCATCTCATCGCATTTCCTCATATTCATTCTCTTTCACAATATCCCTGCCAAGATTCTGGAATTCACTTCCAGCTAGCATCATGGACTGACGAAATAAAATTGAATTCAAACGCAAGCTTATTAGGCCAGTAACTGAGACTCGTTCAGACATGGCTTCTTGTAAATAGTTATCTTCTCCTATCACAAAATATTTAAATATCCTGTAATTTTATCAATTATCCTAGGTTTATTTTGTACTTCAGTAAACAAACTTTCTTTGGTCTTAACTTCTATAATGAATTGTCTAGTCTTTATTAATCAGGTAATCTTTTAGTACTTTGATTTTCATTGTATTTATAAATTTAATATTAATTGTAATTATAATTGTAATTTCATTCTTCATTTTGTAATTGTAATCTCCTGTTAAAGGAGAAGAGAAGGCTTGATGGCCTTATCTCTACAAGGTTAAATAAATATATATTAGACTACTATATGAGGGGCTCACAACCAGTGTGGACCAAGTTCACCAGTGGTCAGTTTGTAGATTAATACAATTTCGGTTGAAGAAAACTTAGATTTATTCATTGCCATAACAAACCAAGTCCATAACTCATTTGTTACTCCACAGAGGGCAGAATTTCCTATGGAAGGTGAAGGCTGCTAAGCATGAGCCAGGAACTTTAAGACTCAATTTCTCAAAATTATTCCAGAAGGACTTGGTCCACTCTGGTTGTGAACCCCCCATATACTACAATATAACTTGAAGAAATGGATGGTATTTCTGAGAGAAGCTACATATACAATAGGCTAGAAGGACGGCTGTCCAAGCGAGAAATCGGCTTGAATGTCAGTGAGAGCAAGGTGAGGTGAAATCTTCAAAAGGAGTCTGACGCCTTGGGAGAATTGCATCAGGTCCGCTCCTGATGCCAAAGCAACTAGCAGCGCATCTGGAATTCGCACGCCAGTCTCGGCAGAGGACTGAGAACCTGTCTTCTTTCACTAAATATCTTTCCTGTTTCAGAACACCAGATGAAGGAAGAGAGTGTGGAGGAGACCAGGAGAAAGACACTTCCTCCGGTACGAGTATCAACTCTAAAATAACGACGTAGTCTATGTTGGAAGATTCCATAATGACAGGGAGTGGCATCGCTTCTGAGGCCGGTACAGAACCGATGAAGAGGTTCTTAATACTCATCGATACACTGTGCCCATCGAGCCATGTGGTGGCATTCGCTCAATTCATTGGCGAGGACTTTGCAATCATGCATGACAAGGACAGCCCACACGCTACTCACTGAGCTGATTAACTGCCTTGTCGAGGTCGTAATACAAATACCGAATCTCGTCGAGTAAGTATATGTGGGGAATACGTAGGCAGAGGATTCGTCGACGCAATTCTGATACTCTCGAGGAGCTAATAGCAGACCTTGCTCTAAGAATGATACCTTATTCCCGAGGAAGATCTCCACGACCTGATGTGCAGTACGTCTCGGATAGGCGATTGTATGCTGTCACTGCTGCTAAAGACGGCGATACACGTTACTGACTGACTGGTGTGAGGTGAGTTTTCTTATAACATTTAGTGGCAATATTTGTATAAAGAGTGCAGGGTATATTCATGAAATAATATACTGTAATGGATAAAAAAAGAATAAGAGTTCTTGCATTTGAAAATTTTAAATAAAATGAGAAAATTGTTGTTATGGTAAAGGTTTCGGTGTTTATTACTTCATAACTTCATAAAATAAAAGTGTGTCATTAAAAAATCGCATCAAAATCATCATTAAAATGATGACCTTTTTAAAATTACAGATACACTTTTTTTCCCCTTGATTATTACTGTATACAGAGTAATTTAAAACCTCTGGGACAAACTCTGAGGGGTGATAGATCTAACAATAAGGAACCTTTCTTGTTAAACAACCTATGTCTTTTGACGCGTCGTTTCGAAATTACCGTTGAAAATGTTTTTGCGCGGGCGAATGTGTGCCCCCCTGTTTGTGTGTTGAGATGTTTGTAAGAGACAAGAAGGGTTGTTGTTGTTTGTTTACGTTTAATGTTCAATACCTTTTCCTTTCAGTTCAGCCTAATTATCAATTGAGAATAGATGTCTACACTCTTCCCCGAGTTAGCCGACATGGTAATGTGTTATGGGGAGCCTCGCGGAAACGGAAGAAGAGCTCTCCACATGTACCAACGACAGTTTCAAAACCGAAATCACCCTCACTACACAATGTTTGCTCGACTTTATCAGCCCTTCGAGACGATGGGTCTCTTCGTCCCCGGCGCATTCGTGGAAGACCACGTAGACATCCATCCTCAATTGATGATTACACTGAAGTGAAAGGAAAAAGTATTGAACATTTAACGGAAACAAACAACAACAATCTTTCACGTCTCTTACAAACATCTCAACAAACAAACAGGGGTGCACACATTCGCATATATTGACGTACGCACGCACAAAAACATTTTCAACTGTAACTTCGAAACGACGCGTCAAAAGACATAGGTTGTTTAACAAAAAGGGTTCCTTCATGTTAGATCTATCACCCCTTAGAGTTTTCCGCAGAAGTTTTGAATCAGCCTGTATTATTCCGATGTTTTTATAGCTTTCATATGCATGACCAAGTTTTCAGTTAAAATATCATTAATTTGAGGTTCATCCCTAACGTAATATTTTCCCCTTAGTAAATCAATTTCTTAATTACCTTCTATTCTAATAATATGGATAAAATCGATAATATCGTATTAATTCCGCAGTCTGTACTTTATTTCCATGCATTATATATATATATATATATATATATATATATATATATATATATATATATATACACACGCAAAATGTTTTACGTCATAATATGACTGATGAGATTTTGAAGCAAACACTTCCCCTCTGCAACACGGTTGAATCCCTACTATGACGCCTGCTTCTTGCCGTAATTTGCTCCATTATGCAGGTTCTCATTTACCCTCCCTTCTGCGAACTCATTATTCCAAGCCACTTTCATTTAGTTTACTAAAGAAATGTGTAAATGAGGCACTGTACGTAACATTCCGCTTCTACTCACCTCTAAGCTTGAAGGCACGGTTAGACGACGCAGTGGCTTCAGCAATCCTGAAACGGAAACACTGATATTAAATTGGCATGGGAAGAATAATGGTAATACGTTTATAATGTAAATATTTAGGCCTACACATAAAATAATTCAATGGTACTCATATACTTGAGAGAAATGGAAGATAGGTGAAGATGAAAGAGGAGTAAATGAAAAAAGGAAAGAAAAGCAAAGAAAAATAAATGAAGGACAAAGAAGACAAATGAAATGAAAAGAAACTTAAAGAAAGTAAATGAAAGAAATGAAAGTGGTAACAATAAAAAATGAATAAAGAAAATTAAATATTATAGTTGAGAAATTGTTGAGGGATGGCATTTGAAACCCTGTCCTGAATATTCAGTATCCATCGCAACAGACGGCTTATCTGTTAAATACAAATTTTATTAATGATGAAGACAATAACAATCACAGGTTTTAAATGCCGAGTGTAAGAGAGTAATATATTTTAAAGAGCTCCTTTCTGACATCGAGAGCAAGCTGTGATCACATCTCCGCACAAGAATTTCCATAAATCTGTTTCTGAAACGAAACACCTTGATAAAAATTCTAAGATACACTATAATGCAAAACACAACATAGACAAACTAACACCAGGTAAAGTGAATATTAAAATACAAGTAATAAAATACTGAACAAATAACAGACAGGAACTTAGATTACTTGGGAGATCTTTCGCACTAACTTGAGACTTCGTCTTCCTTGTTGTATAATCAAGACCACTAACCCTCAGCGACTTTCGTGACAATCTTTCCCCTTATTAATATTAATATCTCTGGATCCTTTTTTATTTTAGATTTATTTAGCCGGTCAACATCTACCATAGAAATCGTCACTGTCTTGCTGTCGTCTATTTTACGTAATAGATCAACCGAAACCTGATAAACAGAGTTCAAGTACCCAGTATTCGTAAAGAGAATAAACTCCAGTGCAACAACTCCCGATACGATGTAAACAACTGGATACGCTAGAAGTGACTAGTGACATAGACCGTTGTTCGAAAAAAGAAATTCATGGTTGTAACTCGTGTAAAAGTGCCTCTGATATGGATATTGAAAACAATTTTTGTGACAGCTGTTTAAAATTATACAGAGCATTATTCCATTCAAAACCCGATTTTGAAAAATTGTAACATAGACCGTTATTCGGCCCAACGCTTCAATTACTTTTAAAATATTTTATGCTAGTCCATTACTGCAACTAAACTTCTGAAAACAGTTACAGGAACGTTATGAATTGCATAAATATTTTGTTCAACAATGGTTAATATATGGAAATTAAGAAATACATTATTTAAGACACATTTATAACTCCTAAATTAAATTAAATAAATTAAGAATTAATTTTAATATCCTTAATAACTCTACATAAAAATACCACTAAGCAAGTGTTCCCTTAAATTCTGAGGAGTGTATTTACATTCTTCATACATTGTTATTACTGCAGTACCGGTATTATAATATTACAGTTTTAATCGAATATTTCACGAAATTACATTATGAAATTTAGCCATACCAACATATAAGAGATCATCGTGTTCATCACCAATCACTATCTCGCAATCACGCCAATGGAATACGCTGCCCAGTGACATCAGAGACTGTCGGTATTTAACAGTATTAATAAACAAACTTATTAAGAATCTCCTTATTTCGTAGAGAGCAATGCAGTAAACTGAGTATTCTAACTTAAGCGAATGTTTCGAAATTGTTACTGTTTTATTTATCTTCATATTTGTAAAATCAGTTACTTATTTTTAGATATAGAGTAAAGGTTGGTAATATTGTGTTAGTTCTTTTTTGAGAATTTATTACAATTTTATACTGAGCGAGAGGAAGATCGGTTTTTTGCGTCAACTTATTAATGGAATGTTCATGGGTAAGTTTCTGCAAAAAACTGGTCCTTCTCGCTCAGAATTACACTAAGCCTTAAAACTCAAGAATAATGGTAATTTAAAAACAAATTTAAATTAGAGTAATTTTGAAAATATTGAAATTAAGACAAAGGTTTATATGACATTTTTTGTTCAGAATGTCTTTGGAAATAAGCTCCGTAAGGGACGGTAAATCATCATGAATCACCCTGTATATTTATTCTCTGTAATTGTTAATATATTAGGCAATCAGTATATTGCATTAATACTTTTTGTACCCATTGTGGTCTTATCTTTGTACTTGTAGTTTTTTATTCTACTCTTTTTGCATTTTTGCTTTTTTTTTACAGTATTTGTATTCGTAATTTTATTTCTATTTCTTATTTACTTTTTTTTCTCTGCATTTATTTTTTGTATATGCATATTTGTATTCTGATGGTATGGAAGAGAAGGCGTGATAACCTTACTCTACCAGATGAACTAAACAAATATAAATAAATAAATAAATAAATAAATAAATAAATAAATAAATAAATAAATAATAATTAATTCTTGTGATGCAAGTAATACTGTCGCCTACAAAGGAAGAATTTGAAAAATAGTTAAATTACTACCGAACACCTGATAAATATAGCTTGTAGACTAGGGATGTTATAAACATGTAGCAGCATTTCGAGGACACACAAAGAGTAGACAAACAGTCCCAATGTAAGGGAGGTAAATATTCAGGCTTTCCTCGTAGGTAATTGAATCAGTGATGTTACCTTTGTAGTCGTAGTCGCTACACATGAACAACAGGAAATAACTTGAATTAAGGATGGAAGTGAAATAACTGTTTTCGTAATTATTTAATCTTGCTGGGCACATACGCACAATAATGCTTTCTGCTCTGGGAATCACGAGAGCGACACGATGCTCCGTTGTTTGCCCGCATCCATCTTGTCAAGCTAGCTCATTGCAGCGTTGTTTGTTGGTGCCGCTACAGTCAATTGTTTGCCAGCGCTTTCAATAATGTTGTCAGGGGCGGTGCCACAATGCTGGCCTCCACTTCATTTACAACGCCGTCCAAAGACGTTTTGTAGGCCAGAGAAAGGGTCCGGCAGCAAATCTGCCGCCAGTAATGGGTCCTCAGAGAGTCTGCACGACGATGGGTTGCCGTATTTCAGGTCTGCTGCGGTCACTGTCCACGCCCTGTACCAGGCTAATCGTCCCAGAACAGAGACAAGAATTTCAACTCTGTGCAACAAACACAATTATCGGGGTTTTAGACTTTCCAGTCCTCTTCGATATAAACTACAGCGATGAGAAACTAATATGTTTTTTAAAGTAAGGAAAGTTAGCACAGAATACGAAATGAACATCAGCACTAATAAATTAAAAGTTAATGCCATAAAGAACTAAGACTGAACTTGTTCAATAATGATGATAATGAAGATGATTTTGATTATATCATCGCCAATGGGCAAATAACAGCTCAGACTAATACATTTCTATTTAGCAATAATTCATTTCAACACCTATAACGGAACAGAATACTAAATTAATAATTTCAATAGAGTAAATAGCATTATTCCAATATATTTTTAACAAATAAATATCAAAAGAGGATTTCCGTCGAAAAATTCGCGGGGACGAAGTATATTGAAACGTCGCATTATTTTTAATGACACTTTCACTAATAAAATAATATACAGAGTGGTTCATAAATACCTGTAAAAACTTTGTGCGTGTAATGTAGAGGTAAAACTAAAACCAAAATGTTCTATACAACTTTTCCCGCAAATCCTTACTTTCAGAGTTATGATGCGTAGTGCCATATCTTGCCAGGCATAAAAAATATGGGCCAGAAAAGTCTTCGGCTGTGTCACGTTCGCAAACATAGCAACTGCGGTAGACGTTTCTTATTCATACACCCCACTACAATTGATTCCAATCTGATAGGACTTTGTTTACTTTACGTAGGTATGTTTAGTTGTATGGCACTGTTGCAGTTCCTACCGTCACCAAGGCCAGTAGGTATACATTTATTTTGTCGTTAGTTCAGTAAGTTTCAGTTGTATATGGTACGATAGACGTGAAACACCATTTGTTTGGCCAGCCAGATCACCAGACTTCTATCTTTGGAATCGTCTGAAGGCGCTCGTTTATGCCACTCAAATTCTGAACGTAGTATAACTACAGCAGTGACATCAAAATAGCTATGAAACAGTTCGGAATGAGTTGAACGGGGTCTATAAAATTCCAAGATCGGTACATACATACGTAGAGTAAACGAAGCCTCATCAGGTCAAAATCAACTGTAGTGGGGGTGTACGAATAACAAACATCTAACGCAGTCGCTATGTAGGCGAGCATTACACATCCGAAGGCTTTACTCGTCCATATTTTTTATACCTAGCAAGATAGGACATTTTGCATCATAACTGTAAAAGTAAGGATTTGCGAGAAAAGTTGTATAGAACATTTTAGTTTTATTTTTACCTCTACATTACACCCACAAAATTTTTACAGATATTTATGGATCATCCTGTATATAGAATTGAGTTCAAAACAAGAACGCTTATTATTTACTAGCGACAACAAGATGGGCATGTAACTCCTATTTACGCCGCTTACACTCTCGGGTAACAAAATACATGTTTTATTTTTGTCTAGGGTGTATACAAAGTTGCCCCAGTACTGGGGAAAACAAACAACACTGAAATTATCGCTCATCTGCTGTCCACGTTTCCCTAGCAACGAAGTATTTAATTATTGTATACAATACTTTGATTATCGTGAATTCAGTGTCGTGTTCATTTCTGCAATTATAATCCTTACAACATAGGAGAAGGTTTTTTTATTGTCGAACATAATTTCCGATCATACGGAGTACTGAAATTACAGACATACTCTGAAAATCAAGATAAGTCATTATAACATGCAAGTCGACATAAAAGTGATCCCGTACGACGGAACTTCTCGACGATAGCTAACATTGTTGTGTTATTTGGAGACGCATTGTTAAATCGCTCCTGGTACTGCTCTTTAACATGGCGAAGTTCGGCCGATTCTGACGCCTCACTCCGTATGACCAGAAATAGTTACTTTCTACTTTCTTATGGCTTTTGAGGAACCAAGAGGTTCATTGCCGCCTTTACATAAGTCATCGGTCCCTATCCTAAGGAAGATTAATCCAGTCTCTACAATCATATTGCACCTCCCTCAAATCCATTTTCAATATTATCTTCCCATCTACGTCTCCCCAAAGCTCTTTTTCCCCCTCAGGCCTCCAACTAACACAAATAGTACTCGAAAATAAACACCTTCTCCTCTATTGTGAGATCCATAATTGCAGAAATCAACACCACTGAATTCACAATATTTCAAACTATTATCTATACTAATAATAAATCTGTAGCCGAAATTTTTCAGATAATTTTCGATTTTCCAAAAATAATTGGTCCTAACGTATATAATTAACTACCCTGAAACCAAAAATCGCTTTTTTGAAATTTTTGTTTGTATGTCTGTCTGTCTGCATGTTTGTTACCTTTTCACGCGATAATGGCTGAACGGATTTCGATGAAAATTGGAATATAAATTAAGTTCGTTGTAACTTAGATTTTAGGCTATATGGCATTCAAAATACATTATTTAAAAGGGGGGTTATAAGGGGGCCTGAATTAAATAAATCGAAATATCTCGCTTATTATTGATTTTTGTGAAAAATGTTACATAACAAACGTTTCTTTAAAAATAATTTGCGATAAGTTTTATTCCTTGAAAAAGTTTGGTAGGACTGATATTTAATGAGATAAATGAGTTTTAAAATTGAAATAACTGCCATCTAAGGCTGTGTAATGATTTAAAAAACAAATGACTTCGTCTATAAGGGGCCTTGGACAGCCACAATCGAAAGCTATGAAAGATAGTCTACAGAGAATGTTTCTGTGTTTGTATGAAGTAATATCGGAAGCTAAATTAACCGATTTGTATAATTAATTATTATTTCACCATTGGAAAGTGTAGTTTCTCTAGGTGGACATAATGCTATAATGTTATTACAGTAACTTCTGATACAATATAATATAATATAATATAATATAATATAATATAATATAATATAATATAACATAATATGTAATATTATATAATATAATTTAAGTTATTTGAAGGGTTCAGAACCATAGTGGGCCAAGCGCCATTTACTGAATACGTAGAAAACAAGGGTTAAGATTAAGTTATTGCCATAATTCAATGGCAACCTATAACAAGTAAAATAAAATATACACATTAAATCTAAATGATATCAATCTTCATTAAACTATGGTTGCATGTAATAAAAACTAAGAAACATGTTAAAGGAACTGTCATTGCACCAAATGAGTGTCTCTGAACTAAAATGATCGCATTTTAATTACTTGGATGCAATTTAAATTAAGTAACATATTAAACGATTTATCCTTCTATCAAACACGAATGTTCCCTGAATCAAATGTCCTATTTTAATTATGTAATTACTTTATATTTATTTCTAACGGGTGCAGCGGAGCGCACGGGTACGGCTAGTATACAATAATACTGTAATATATACTTCGTTGCTAGGGAAAGGTGGGCAGTAGATGAGCAATAATTTCAGTGTCGTTTGTTATGCCGCATACCGTTTTCATGCAAATATACTCAGTGTAAAGGATTAGTATTATTAGTACTGTTGTTATTTTGTGAAACTTTTGCACGCACCCTCAGTATTGTCTATTTTGCTCGACCATGCACTACTGCCGACGGAAAACAAGAAGAGAATGAAAATGGCATGTTTAAAGTGCATCTTTAAGCTTATGTCGTCTGCGATTACGTTAAACGAATATTGACCTTAAAATTTTCATTTCCATCGGGCTACATTGTTGTTGAGCGTCAGTAGAATTGAAGGGCTCCCTGCAAAAATGGGGTGGCTATACTTTTTGATCAAATTAATATTTTGATTGTTTGTTACGTTAAAAAATATGCGAAAAACGGCGTTATTCGTTGCAAAAATGTAGAAAGCTCCTGGACCTATATGCAGGAATAACCATAAGTAGTGTCATTAATTTCAGGGGGCGATTATTTGAGATATTTCAAACATAAAATTTAAATACAATTTTGCTCTGTTTTCTTCCATTTCGAGATAAAAATTTTTATATATGAAACATTTCATGGCGTGTTTTGGGAAAACCATTGATTTGATTCCCAATGTGCTGTCAATTCAAGAGCGCAAAATATTATGATAATAAATAATCAAAAGAATTTTTAGTTTTATCTTTAAAGTGTGTAGAAATTTGATTCGAACAAATGTAATTTCTGCTCTTCAAAGGAATTTTAAAATATTACATTATTGTTCGAATCAAGCCTGGAATTGAACCCGGTGTCACCCAATCCGTCACCAGTAGCTCTAGCAAATGAGCTAATTATATTAAATTTTATTTTATTTTAAAATCCTTCTTACTAATGCACTGAAATGTTATGAGCCAAATTTTTTTATGCACTGTAAATTTACGAGATTAAAATTTTGCATTCAAAATTTAGAATACTAATTCATTATTGCAACAGAATTAAAAAGATACTCATTTTGCTAACCTATTATTATAACAGAATAAAAAAGAGCATATTCAACTAAGACGTTGCAAAATTTATTTATTTATTTATTTATTTATTTATTTATTTATTTATTTATTTATTTATTTATTTATTTATTTATTTATTTATTTATTTATATAAAACCAATTTCTTCCTAATATGAGAATTATTTTACTTACCTTAATATATCTATAACCTCTGATTGAGGTTCTGGCTGATTTGTACATCTATTATCAGGCAGTACATCTCACTTAATGATGTGTCAGAGGAAGAACAATTGTTTGTATGCATCTGAAGTCTGACTAATGTAATATGTAGCTAGTCGGCGATACGTATGCATTGACGGGGAAATGAACTGGCCATCCTACCCCATTATCTCCTGGCCTAATTGCCTCATAAGTGGTGCCTTCTTGGTATCACTTGTGAGGTTCAGACCTGTCTTCGGACAGTTGATTAAACAACAATATATGTATTGGTAGTTACAGCTCCTTGTTACGAAAGTTATAATAGGGTTATTTTCATGAGCTATTTCTCTACGTCGTTCATGCCTCTTCTGCTAAGCCTAGGTATTTATTTTCATTACTAAACGTTTATGAAGCGCTGTCGTTAAGTTGTAATGCAATATTAATTTAACGAGCTAATTTCCTCCATAACAGTAGATTTTTATAACCCTCTAAGATATCAGTTCTAGCTCCTTGTAACAGATATGACTTTGTAACTTTCATTAGATCCTTCCCTACATCCTTCGTATCTCTGCTGAGTCTATGCATTTATTTTTATCAGCTTAAGTTCTTCAAACATTGTTGTTTAGCGGTAAAATCACATTAATTTAAGAACCAATTTACTCTCTCCTTGTCTTCAATAAGAAAACCCGGTCGATTGGAATTTACTGTTATATCCATGAATACGGGCCAGTCCTATTTTAATTTAAATTGATAATTTTCTGGGATACTGACTGGGAAGTAGCCCATCTGTAAAAATCTAGTCTATGTAAAATTAAATTGCATATTTTGGCTAATGTTTCTTACAATATTGTAATACATGGATGTGTATTCATCCTTACCAAATTATGAGTACTACACGTGATATGTGCATTTCGTTCATTTATTATTATTATTATTATTATTATTATTATTATTATTATTATTATTATTATTATTATTACCATCATCAGCATTATCTTTAAGTTGTACTAATTTTTCTATTCATGCCAGATAGTTTATAAAATGTTATTTATTTATTTATTTAATCTGACTGGATTAAGGCCATAAGGTCTTCTCTTCCATTCTACTAGATAGCACATATAAATACAAAAAGAAATACAAACACTGATGAAAATAATAAAAATTAAATTAAGGCTCTAGAGAGAGTCAAAAGAACACTATAGAGTTTCATCGAGATAATACAATAAAAAAAGAAAGAAAAACAGAGATAACCATGATGATAGTGATAATTAATAATAATAATAATAATAATAATAATAATAATAATAATAATAATAATAATGAATACATTACATATTAATTGTCAATATTTGACAACAGCATAGTTACATAGTTAAATGTTATATTGCACCTTGGACACAACTATTTCCTCCAAAATTATGAAGGCATATTATTCTTCTCTTTGCCGAGAGATGCAAATTTCTAACATTGTCTGGTGAAAATTCCAAGCATAAAATGTCTGAGGAAAACGTTGAACGTATTAGAGAGTTAAAGAAGCCTACAGAAATCCATCCTACAGGCTAGTATGCAGCTAAACACACCAAATCGGTGCATACCACACACCACAAAAGACTGCGCTTACATGTGTATAAGATGGAACTTCGTCAAAAAGTTACGTAACAAGTACACTGGGGACAGATTATCTAGAAGCTTGGAGACCGTTACTTTTAAGCGGTCCGATCACCCCTCCTCCCGCACTAGCAGGTACGGTACCATTCAGCTCTAAAACATTTTCTGAACGGAAGTTATTGTATTGTGAGAACGCAGCTGGATCAGTGGAAGTAAGTGGTCAACGTTTTCAGTTTGTAGCGCAACGAACAATTCTGCTGTGTGTGGGCTCTTCTTAGTGATGTCACTGAAGCGTCTAGTTTTCTGTCCCCGGTGTAATAATTATTGTTTGTTTTTATAAATAAATACAATTATTTTATTTTGTCAATGCAGCTTTGGTGATATTTTATATAAGGTCATTTTTAACTCTAAAAGTTATTCAATGTCAAAATTCAACGTGGACGAGAAATGACCGACAGGGTTCTTTTACACATCAGGAAGCGACACCTGGCATGTCAGCTGCGCGAGAGCAGAAATGAGCGATCAGGAAGAGAATTTGTTCCATGATGGTTATATTGCACGACTTTACCGGTAAGGAAGTTCAGCTTACGCTAAAACCTAACTTCCCCCCACCCATACCCATTGGTGATATAGCCACAGCGCATCACAAGGTCACACGACAGGTCTTGCCTGCTCTATTGCACTTTCTTAAATCTCCATCACGGGCCTCCCAACTTTATTTCCCTCTCAAAGGAAGCCGTGCTAAGTGTATTATTTTTCATTTTCTTGAGATAAGTATACAGCCTGTTTCTCCAATGTGAACTTCGACTTTGATTATGATGATAACGATGTGTCTGTCCAACGTTTCGGTAGTCTGCCGTAGGTCTTCTTTAGTATGATTTCCACCTCTTGCAATCTTAGCCAATCTGCCGTCTGCTATCCTAAAGTTGTTAACTTCATCTTTGTTTTTTCTGTCCAATCCATCTAACGTTGTCATATATTCTACAGATTTCTCTGAGCCCCGTGTATCGGATTCTGTCTCCTGAGGATGTTGCTTGAGATGCTTCTGAGAATCCTCATTTCAGTCGTCCGGATCATGGTCTTTGTTGTCTACTCTGGTCTCCGCAGTTGGATCATTATCGGCCAGACACCGGTCTTGTATATCTTGGATCTAAGCGTCATTGTTCATGTTTATTTTTTTCAGATAATGCCTTTTGAATATTCCGATATTCTTGCAGTTTTATTAGTCTCATATTGGACGTCTGTTCTTCCATCTTAGGAGGAGGATATTTCCACACCAAGCTAATGGAAAGACATGGCTTCTTTCACAGTTTCGCCGTTCACCGATAGCGTACATCTAAAGGAGTGTTTTGCAACAACAACCGTTTTTGTTTTCTGTACTGAAGTCTCATATTGTACTGCGGCGTTGTTAAGTAGAACCGGTGGAGTAGTTTCTGGAGTTAATCCTCGTTTTCAGTTGTGAGTACTATGTCATCTGCATGACGCAGGATAGATATCTCCCCTCTGTGAGTACTAAAGCCGTGTCCTACCATCGTTACTTCTACAATAATTTTATTCATGACGAGGTTAAAAAGTAGAGGCTTAATGAATTGTCCTGTTGCATTTCTGTTATGTAAGTACTCCGTCTGTCAGGCTTTTGTTGTCGAGAATGTGAGTGCTGATTGATGGTGTTTGATTCGAGTGCTTTTATCAATTCAACTATTTCTTCAGGGTCAAGCATTGCCTATCTTTTTTTTTCTCCGGTTGGGCAGGATTTTATTGTATTATAATAAAATCCTGCCCAACAGGAGGAAAAAAGATAGGCTATGCTTATATTACAATAAAATCCATCGTCCTCCATCGGGTTTTAATCTGCGAAACGCAGATTCTACGAGAGGTATGACATCCGTAACACCATAGTTTGCAGAATTATACAACTATAATCAATTCCTAACTACTTATATGTATTATGATATTTAGCCTCAATTTTATTATTTTATTCCTAAACAGATGTGCATTGTGTTTGCATTTGGATTGTTTGACCTCAATACCATACATAAATAAACACAGTAAAGTCTCTGTAATCCGAACTAATTGGGACATTTATATGCTAGTATTAGCGAAATGTTCGAAGAACCATAGACGTATTTTTATTTCCTACTTAACTTTACGCACTAACTCAACAAATAAACCAGGGAGGTCTGTAAAACTTACGTTTTCTTTCTGAGTATAAGGGAGAAACTTTAATATTGACACAGGCATTAAAAAAGAAACAAACAATATTAGAGGCGAGATTTACTGGGTAACAAAACACCTAGACAATGTTAAAAGTTCCCATAAAAAGTCGAATGAAACTGTGACATAATATCAAAGGAACTACGAAGACGGACTTTTACTATGTTAACCATCATTTTCGATTCTGATGTCCTGAATTCGGATTACCGGAGTTTTACTGTGTGCGCTCCAGGTATGGTCTAAGAGTATTTATCAGGCCTTGAAATGTGGAAAATTTCACTTGAGGATGAGGAAAAAATTTAACTTCGAATTTATTATTTCGATGACAGGATAAATAGACTTAATATTTACTAGCACATTCTAATTCTAAAATCGGTGTGAAGTGGTTAGTAAATTTTGTCTGGACTCTATCAGGGACAAATTCTCTTACATTCCTCATATCGTGGGCTTTCTAATGCTCTTAAAATCCATCACTTTTTGTGGAGTTTTAATGTTAGGTTTTATGATTGATGGCAGGATTAGTAACCACTCAACCACCAAGTGTATATATTAGGATACTAAAAAGGATTCCCGGACTTTTTGTCACAGGTAAAAAGTACCACGGACTTCTTGTCACAGATTTTTTATCACAGGGATATTATGTCACATAGGAATTAATGTCATAAGGAGAAGAATGTCACATGGCTGATTTGTCATGGGAGTTTGACGTCACAGCAGAATTTACGTTTTCTGTGCAGCATTGTTATATGGCGTATATGACTTTATTGAAATTTGTAACAGGTAAATCTATTGCGATTATTAGATATTTTACAAAATATATCGCTTTACTGAAATTTGTAAAGTAGCAGGCAATCTATTGCGAGTATTACATATTTTTCAAAATATTAGCACTAAATTGCTTTATTGAAATTTGTAAAGAAGCAGGTAAATCTATTGCGAGTATTAGATATTTTGCAAAATATTAGAAAATACTTATAGGCCTATCACTTTATTGAAATTTGTAAAGAAGGATGTAAATCTAATGCGAGTATTAGATACTTTCCAAAATATTACAAAAATATATAGCTTTATTGAAATTTGTAATGAAACAGGTAAATATATTGCGAGTATGAGATATTTTACAAAATATACCGCTTCATTGAAATTGGTAAAGAAACAGGTAAATCTATTGTGAGTATTACATATTTTACAAAACATTAGAAAATATATCGCTTTATTCAAATTTGTAAAGAAGCAGACAAATCTATTGCGAGTATTAGATATTTTGCTAAATATTAGAAAATATATCGCTTTATTGAAATTTCTAAAGAAACAGGTAAATGTATTGCGAGTATTAGATATATTGCAAAATATTAGAAAATATATCGCTGTATCGAAATTTGTAAAGAAGCAGGTAAATCTATTCCTAGTATTAGTGCGAGTATTAGATATTATACAAAATATTATAAAATATGTCGCGTTATTGAAAATTGTAAAGAAGGAGGTAAATATATTGCGATAATGAGATATTTTGCGAAATATTAGAAAACATATCGCTTCATTGAAATTTGTAAAGAAGCAGGTAAATCTATTGAGAGTATTAGGTATTTTACAAAATGTTACAAAATATATCGCTTTATTGAAATTTGTAAAGTAACATGCAAATCTATTGCGAGTATGAGATGTTTTTACAGAATATTAGAAAATATATCGCTTTATTGAAATTTGTAAAGAACAGTGTACCCTATCGTCCCTTTCAATCTGCAGGGTTATTTCACTTCCACTCTGTATACATAACCTACTGGGAAAAGTTATTTATAATGCGTGGAAGGGTTGCAATGTATTTTAAAAGTAATGTTACTTACTTACTGGCTTTTAAGGAACCCGGAGGTTCATTGCCGCCCTCACATAAGCCCGCCATTGGTCCCTATCCTGAGCAAGATTAATCCACTCTCTATCATATCTCACCTCCCTCAAATCCATTTTAATATTATCTTCCCATCTACGTCTCGGCCTCCCTAAAGGTCTTTATCCCTCTGGCCTCCCAACTAACACTCTATATGCATTTCTGGATTCGCCCATACGTGCTACATGCCCTGTCCATCTCAAACGTCTGGATTTAATGTTCCTAATTATGTCAGGTGAAGAATACAATGCGTGAAGTTCTGCGTTGTGTAACTTTCTCCATTCTCCTGTAACTTCATCCCTCTTAGCCCCAAATATTTTCCTAAGCACCTTATTCTCAAACACCCTTAACCTATGTTCCTCTCTCAAAGTGAGAGTCCAAGTTTCACAACCATAAAGAACAACCGGTAATATAACTGTTTTATAAATTCTAACTTTCAGATTTTTTGACAGCAGACTGGATGATAAAAGTTTTCAACCGAATAATAACAGGCATTTCCCATATTTATTCTGTGTTTAATTTCTTCCCGAGTATCATTTATATTTGTTACTATTGCTCCCAGATATTTGAATTTCTCCACTTCTTCAAAAGATAAATTTCCAATTTTTATATTTCCATTTCGTACAATATTCTCGTCACGAGACATAATCATATACTTTGTCTTTTCGGGATTTACTTCCAAACCTATCGCTTTACTTGCTTCAAGTAAAATTTCCGTGTTTTCCCTAATCGTTTTAAAAGTAATGTTATAAATAAAAAAATATATATAATCTCCTGAACTCCACCATGACTTTTGGGACATAGTGTAAATAGTTTTTAATTTTTGCGAGATGAGTAAAACATATCACAAAGCATCTATTCTTCACAGACAAATTGTCTTATAGAAACAAATAATGAATCGACAGTCCCTCAATATTTTCGTGTGGTTTTTATATAAGGCGGAGTGATGCATATCCCCGAGATATTAGGCAGCGGAGGGGCCCAGCTCGCACGCCAGACTGCGTGGCTTTGATCTGGAGCATCGATCGGCCCGCAACTGTCTTTCCACTCTGCGCCTTCTCTTCAGAGTGCGGATCTGAGATGATGGCAAGTCATGCGGGATAGAACGCAGGTTTGTGACACAGACGGATGGTTTCCATCCGCAAACAGAAGCTCATTGCTGGCAATATCGCGGTTTTACCTCCAAGTGATCGTAAGGAACTGGATCACAGTTGCAGTCTCTCTCACGACGCGACGCTGGCATATCAAATAAGTTGTTACTCTTCTTCGCCACACACAGTTCAGACGTTCAGTCCACACTGTGCTGCAACATCATAACTTCCGGGCGAAAAGTCCTCAGGGCTGACACAAATTACTTTATATCTGTAGATCGTAACAAGACTTGCACGTGAAGCTCTACACAAGGTTGATAACTAGAGCCCGGATGTTAGGTATTTATAACAGTTAAAATAGGCAGGCAAAAAAGGCAATAAAACGTAAAAAAAGGCACAAAAAAAATTTGAAAAAGGCATTATAAATTTTAAAGAGGCATAATATATTTTAGCAATAAATTTAAATGTTATCATCTTAACTCATTTTTATTTCGTAGTTGATGCTGACATATAAAATACTTATTTTTCATGATTAACTGTCTTTTCACAACCCTTACATAACAAAACTGTTCCATCACTTCAAAACACATGGGCACCCAATTCACTAACGTAAGTATGAAGTTTACTTTTCAATGATTTATTGAATTTAGGCATTCTAGCTAACCGATCTTATTTATACCTTCTGTCACTCGACAATAACTGACTGTTCCTCAATCAAATTTCTTTCTCCTACAATAACAAACACGTGTAGCACAAAATTGTAACAGTAAGATTTGAAAATATGAAAGCAAACAATTGAAAATCCTACGTCACAACTTCTATGAGAACGAGCTTAGTATTTAAAATTATAAAGCTGATTGTTGGTATTGTGAAGGCATGACATATTTTTGTCGATCATTATTCATATTACATCAATAGTATCAAAGTACGATTATTAGCAGATTAAGCACCAAAATAAATTACTTTTGTTTACTGTTGTTACTAAAGTGTGTCATTGTTTCATATATTTAAATTTCATACACATTATATTACAATTAATTAGAAAATTGCAAGTAAACGAAAATATTACTTTAAAATGACAAAAAAAAACATTTATTTTTTGAATTAGTAAGAAACACCTTAAAAAGGCAAAATAAAAATTTGTTCCATCACCAAAATGACATTCATGTCTATGCAAAAAATTATTTACTTTAATATTTAGTTGGTGAATCAATTAGGGCGTTATTGGCAATTTTAAATAAAGGATGTCTAATTCCTATGGGTGTATTCATTAATTTATTTGTCGTAGTGGTCCCTTTGAAATATTTGTGATTTTTACTACTACAATTAATGTTAAGAATAAATAAGAAGCAAGTATAATAGTAATTAAGTTTGCCACCTAGTAAAAAAGGCATTTTGCCAAACAACCGGTCTCTATTGATAACTATAAAAAAATTAAAAACATATATGCCAGACGTTCCTTAATAAAGACCAAATAAGTATCTTGTGTGAAACCATGAATTATTTTAGCTTTGTTTCCGTAATTATGTAACTGAGTAACTCATTGATAAAATTTGTCATATCCACTAGATTTTTTTTTTTTTTTTTTTTTTTTTGCTAGTTAGACAGAAAAAATTTGTAAAGTTTTTCTCATTCAAGATATCAAAAAGAACTTTAAAAACTGTTTGTTAATCAACTCTGTATAATATGGCATGAGAAATACAATCTATATTTATTGAAATAAAATGCACTTGACTGGTTTTGCGCCTGGACGAAGGATTTAGCTGATTTTGGAACTGAAGAGTCTGGAGTTGCATCAACTAACGGTTTATTTTTCAAACTAATTAACCACTTATTGATTTTCAATATGGATTTAGAATACGAATCATTACAATTTTCAAATCCGATAATGATCCAAGGAACTAAATCTTCAACAGCATGAAATGTCGACAGTTTGTTTCAGTAGATTTAAATCATCAATTCAAAACTGGCTCCTAAATAATCCATGTTATGATATTCAAGAATTTTTTCTATTCTTATTGTATTATCTTTTAACTCCTCATTTCATTAATTTAATGTATTTATTGTATTCTTGTTTTTGACTCGCCACATATTCTTGGAGTTTCTGGTTAAATAAAGATTGACTGACTGCCATTTTTACTTTCTGTACATATGCAAATATATGCAAATATATTGGATTGTTCTTGTCCGAAGACAGATCTAAACCTCACAAGTAATATCAACAAGGCACCACTTATGAAGCAACTAGGCCAGGAGATAATGAGGTAGGATGTCCAGTTCCTTTCCTCCTCTATTACGTATTTTTTTAATATATCGCCGATCAGCTACATATTACACTAATCAGACATCAGATGCATACAATTTGTTCTTTTTCTGACACATCGTTAAGTGAGATGTAGTGTCTTATAATAGATGTACGTATCAGCCAGAACCTCAATCAGGAGCTAGTCTTGGATTAGGCTATGGAATTAAACATAATTTTATTTTAAGCTAGTTTAAAGAATTTTCTTACTCTGTTAATTAATATATACAAAATTGCATAATACTGTATATTATAAAACACCACTTTCATATGAACATATGAGATATCCTTTTCTCTTCTTTTTGTCACGTGTTTCTAGTTTAATGAAATAAAAAATTCAAACAGATTTGTCCCAATTTTTATGAGAAACTTCTGCTGTCCTACCTATTGAATGTCAACTGTCCGAAGACAGGTTTGAACCTCATAAGTGACGCCACTCGTGAGACATCTAAGTCAGAATATAATGGAGTAGGGTGACCAGATCTTTTCCCTCTCCAGAGTTTTATCTCTGAATAATAACTTATTACACTAGTCAGACTTCAGATGAATACAATTATTCTTCCTCTGATACAAATCGTCTAGTGAGATGTACTGACTGAGTAATCTAAATTCGAATATTTCTTCTTCGTGAATAAAAAATTCTTGCAAGTGCCAATTTCCAAAGGTTCATGTTTTGTGTACTATGTCGCTTTGAAGTATGACCTCATAAACATATGCTGGACATTTGGATATATACCCGAGGAATGGAGAATCGCCAAAATATCTCCTATATATATAAAAAAGGAAACAGACAAGACTGTTCTAATTATAGAGGAATAAGTCTATTGAACATATGCTATAAAATGTATGCCAATATTATGAAAAATCGTTTAAACATAATCGTAGAAAATGTTATATTGGATGTTCAAAATGAATTTAGAAAGGGAAGATCCTGTTCCAACTGTATATTCACTTCAACTCAATTATTTGAAAAACATATAGAATTCAATATCCCCAATCCCAACATATAAGATTTATAAATTATGAAAAAGCTTTTGATATGGTAAATAGAAGAAAATTATGGAATATAATGAGAAATAAAGGTATTCCACATCATTTGATCACGACTAAAAGTTTATATGTAGACAATAAAATTGTAATTGAAATGGGTTTAAATCAAAAGAGCAAAAAAAGGCAATAATAAATAGTTGTGTCAGACAAGGGTGTTCTCTATCACCTTCTTTATAGACGAAGTCATTTTAAAATGGCAGATCAATTTAAATAAACATTTTAAAATAAATAATGAATTGTTAGATACAATATTATTTGCTGATGATCAAGTAGTGATTTTCAGTTCAGAAGATGATCTACAAAGATCCATTTTAAGTGCCAATTATAATTGAAAAATATCAAAGAATAAAGCTAAAATTTTACCATTTAAAGGACATGATACCTTAAGAGCAAAAATAGTAATTGATAATACAATTTTAGAGCAAGTAAATAGTTTTAAATATTTAGGTTTTAACTTATATTACAAGTGAAGATATTAATGACAAAATAAATGAATTTAATCTGATGTGTGGCACTATTAAAAGAACCCTTAAATATACGAGAAAAAAACAAAAATGAAATTGTATAAAGTAATGGCTGTTCCTACCGTATATTAATGTATGGATCGGAATGTTGGACGATCACCAAGAGACAAGAGCAGAGTTTGGAAGCAATAGAGATTAGATTTCTAAGAAATATAGCAGGATATACTCTACTAGATAAAAAACTAAATGAAGATATAAGAAAAGAACTAAATATTTTCAAACTCACTGATCGAATAGTTAAATATAGGAACGCCTGGAAACAACATATTAATAGAATGCCAAAAGAAAGATTTCCAAAACTGTTGTTAAATTATAGACCTTATGGAAAGAGAAATATTGGACATCCACACAGAAGATGGCCTGAACAATTTTAACAATTCTAGCTTTCATGAAACCGGAATGAACCTATGGCTTAAATTCTTGTATGGTGGTGATGATGATGATGATGGTGATGATGATGATGATTTTATTTTATAAAAATAAAAAAAGTGGGAAACTTTTATCTGAAACTCATAGTTTCATGTAAAAATATATATTTGACGTTTAAAAATTCATTGTGAGATTCTGAGTTATATCATTTATCACCTATAAAAAAGTAGTCTGCTTTCATAAATTATACTTTACTGTACTGTATGATGTTTGTACATATGCAAACATAGCTTAATTTTATTATTAACAAAATTTAGTGTATATTTTTTCATAGTAGATTCTTGTTCTCTTTGTTCATGGCTTATAACATCCTTGAGATCAGCAATTAGACACATTTCCAGGGTATATTGTGTACACAGTCTGCACATTTCGAACACTTCTTGTACCTATATTATGTTCTGTATCAGAGGAAAAAGAAAATGGCACAAAGTTATCCCTGAACAATATTTCTGGAAACAGAATTAAACTCTACGTCTTGGTACACAAACTAACACATTTTATTTTCAATGTAATTTTGAACACATGTAGAAAAGGAAACTAATTATTATTGTTTACTATATGAATAATGCATTGTTTGGCACGTATTCTGCCATTTAGCTTTGTTGGGAGAGTTAAGAATTTTACTTTATAATTACCAGATGTCAATAAAACTTAAACAAGTGGCAGGTGATCTGAGGAAATCCATTTGATTGCATGTAACATCTATACAGAAAAAATAGGGTGGAGTTAGGACAAGTAAATACAATTTTCTGTATGATTTGAGTGTGTCTAATGAGAGGATATGTTATATAGCTAGATGAAACAAGCTATTTTACGAAATAACAGTAAATATTCTAACAATATTACAACGAAGTGAAGAGAAGCGACTAGAAGCATTTGAAATGTGGATATGGAGAGGAATGGATCCTATGAAATGAACAGACAGAATAAGAAATGAAGCTTGCTGAAAAGAGTAAATAAAGAAAGAATAATGCTGAAACTGGTCAGGAACAGAAAAAGGAATTGGTTAGGTCAGTGACTGAGAAGAAACTGCCTACTGAAGGATGCACTGGAAGGAATGATGAACGGGAGAAGAGTTCGGGACAGAAGAAGATATCAGTTGATCGACGACATTAAGATACATGGATCATAATATGTGAAGATTAAGAGGAAGGCAGAAAATGGAAAAGACTGGAGAATGCTTGGTTTGACCTGCCCTTGGGCAGAAAAGTATGAATGAATAGATGCAATTCCAATAACAATGCATTAGAACAGAATATGCTATTAAGAGGACAAGTAAAGAACTGTTTTGAGCAAGGAAGAATAACAATTAATTAGTACACTAAATATATGCACATGCGAATAATCCGTAAATATATTTATTATTGTTATTTATCATATGTATGTATTGCCTACCTTCTATTGACTTTTTATAGTTACGCATGATTTGTTCTCGCGTCTGTTTCGCGTCCATGTCAAAGCAGAACTAAATACATTGTTGCCAACATATCGCCCTACAATCTCGCTAACTTTTCAACAAAAAGTAGCCAAATCTCTCCAAAGTTTGTTAAAAAATCCCCAGAAATGTCGCTAAAAATTAATAATAAATATCACTAAATAAAAATAAGAAAAACATACATATACAGAGAAAAATATAATTTCCTCGACGTCACCTTCTTCTGCGGAGTCTTGTTGTGTTGTTGACGGCTGTGATGTTGAGGTGGAGGATGTGGAAACAGCTGATTATGAATAGACTGCACTTGATCCAGTCATTGATACTACACTTTCTGGCAAATTGCAAGTGTGGAAAATTTCACCCAAGCGTTTAATCACATTTTTTTTGTGAAATCTGACTCTTTTTAAATCTTATATATTAAAATATATTAAAACCAGCAAAAACTACAATCGCATTTGTTTCACACGAACTGTCGGCACAAAATTCCAAAACTCAATTGTCTCGGGTCAGTTCAAAGTGGAAAATCCCCACATTGCGGGAAGAACCAAGATTTAACTGGAGCACGCGACTCGTCACGTGTCAATCAAAGTTGCCGCCGTTTATGGGTGTTGGAGCTGTACCATTGAGAGAGAGACCTGACCCGTGAGAATTATTGAATCAGCATCTTTAACCGCTGATCACTGATTACAAATGTATGAGAACATGGCTTTAACGTGTGAATCATTAGACGACTCAGTCATGGAGCCATGCCTCTTCTACAACTAAGAAGTGCATGACTTCAGTTGAATGTTTTAACAAACAAAAAAAAAAAAAGTGTAAGAATATAAAAATCGGCAGAAAAGTCGCTAATCGTATTTTACAAATTTTGTTGCCGAGACTGATTCAAAATTCCCTAGATTTAGCGACTTATCGCTAAATATGGCAACACTGACTAAATATCATTTTAAAAATATATTACAACTCTCCACTGGATTATAATGTACCCTTCCAAATACGTTCTGTATATATGCGGACTATCCTTGTGAATGGAATGGACTCGTTCACAACTTGAGTTTACTGCAGATGATATATTCATTTCCTTGGCAATAAAATTGGAATAATGTTAGTGGAATTAATTGTAGGAAATCCTTTCCCTTTTTATTAATTTACGTATGAAATTATACACACTGTTTTAGAAAAGACTATTAAAATATAGAGACATTACATATACAAAGAAATTAAACATGACAGATTAGCACAAGGTATTTTCTAGAACACGAAGTAACCCCAGTTGACATATACTTACTTGAAGAGAAATTTTTAATTAAAAGTTAATTGTTGAGAAATCAACAATATAGCCATATAAAAATCTTCTATAGCGCATGTAAGCTATTTGTAAGCTTATGTCGTAAACCAGACACTTTAGTTTTATGATGCCTAAGTAGGTGCAATTTTTCTATTCGAACTGAGGGGAATATAATAAAATTGAAAATAGCCTTCATATTTCTTCAGCAGTCGCTTTATAAAAGACAAATGACTGTGTTATAATATGAGGTGACCGAAGAATGGTTGTGACGCGGCAGACGGCTGCTGCCATCTGTCGTTGTCTCGTGCAAACAGACTTGAAGTAAAATTGGCGCTCGTTCAAATGACACACACTCATCACCCTTTACGTTATCCTCTCCCTCCAAGCCACCTGCCACGCCACTTCCAGTGCAACATCAAAGACCAGCCTGCTGATAAAAATTGACATCTCCTAAATATAAGATTCATGGAGGTTATATCATTTTATTTTCTGCTGAATTCCTCGTTATGAATCAAAGTTCCGCGCTTCTGGCTTCTGGCTTTTTGCTTTATGTTTTATGACTTTCCCTTAAAGTTGTACTGAGCAGTTATATTTTTGAACCAGTCACATGTACTTGAGAATAGTTATTTATGTTCGATTCGAGAATAAAAAGTACAGTTTTGCTGTTAAAGTGTGTGTCAACGTATACATAGATACACATTTCTACTTACGCTTTCAAATAACACAAACAAATCTGAAGATAATTTTCCACCGTATAAAAATGGTATAACACATATATTTATTCAACCTTCGTAAGTGGTGTGTAAAACAGCTGATGCGACAAAATCTTTATTAGTACCGGTACTGTTCGTTTGCTTTTAAAGACTATATTATTATTATTATTATTATTATTATTATTATTATTATTATTATTATTATCATTATATGTTATTTCTTGCTACTGAGTTGTACACCATAAGATTTGCTTGGTTGTATGTACCAAGTGCTCTAACCACTGAGCTACGTCGAAGTTATTAGATGAGAAAAATTCCCTCCGGCGCCGGAGATTCGATCCGGTGCTGTGGATTGAACTTCGGGATAGCTCAGTGGTTAGAGCACTTAGTAAGTAGAACCAAGGACCCGAGTTCGATTCCCGGTGCCGGAACGAATTTTTCTCTTCTATGGGTAATAATCAATATTCAGCATAGTAAAGTTATGCACCTGTCGACAGGTAATAGCACCCATACATATTTCTACATAAAGGTTCCGCATAGTAAAGCTATGCACGTTTCGATTTTTTTCCCTATTATAAATCGATTTTCAAGTAATCCCGTGGGAAGTGTTCGCGTAGGCTTCCGCGGCTGGTGTACGTGGTCTGTGGATAAGCTTCGGGGCTTCTACCGCGTTGTCTTGGTGTTGGTGGCTGACGTTTCGACCGCTGTGTTGTGGTCATCTTCAGAGCAGTTGGATAAGGAAATAGTCTGTGAGCTCGTATATATACAGTATATATATATATATATCCTTCTGGCGCCCCCCCCTTCATCCGGACATCGGGCACGGTATCAAGGTCACTCTTTCGGACCTTATGAGGGCTAGTATTTAATATGAATACTCCCCTCCATACAAACCTCAACCGAATTGGACAACGAAGGACCAATCAGATGCCAGAAGGAGAACCTACGACCTATCACCGAACGTACTCCCCCCAACAAGACTACTATAAACTGTCTATACGAGCTCACAGACCTTAGTTCAGAGTATATAAATTATGAAATACATGTGCAACATCACACATGTCGCAATGCGAAAGGACAGGGAACCTTTCAATTTGCAGATTAAGAATTCACGGCGTCTCTGCTGGCGGTCTTCACCTGCCTTGTCATCGAACAACAGACGACAGAGTCTTCTCGACTCCTCCTGCACTGCGAAATGAGAGTTCATTTCAATGTGCAGATCTACAGCAGCCATCTCCTCCTCGGCCCGTCCCGTGACCATTTTGATCACATTTACCTCCCCCTCGCGTATGTGGTACCTAAGAGTTTACGTCCATTTTCGGTTTTCCCCTTCAAAATTTTCTAGAGCTCCTTCAGTGGAGCAGCGTAACCCAGAGTGAGACTAGTGGCTTGGAGCTCACATATTTAGTTTCTTACAGCCCCCAACCCCTTGCAAGGACGCGTTTTGCGTACCTTTTAAATTTGTCCTCCCAATTCTCCTCTCTTTTTCGGTTTTTCGACTATTTCCTTATCCAACTGCTCTGAAGATGACCACAACACATCGGTCGAAACGTCAGCCACCAACATCAAGACAACGCGGTAGAAGTCCCGGAGCTTATCCACAGACAATCCCGTGGGAAATTCTCGAACTCATCTCGACGAAATAATAGCTCGGTATTATTAATCGCATAATCGCTCAACTGATACAGTGTTTGTAGATCGGAAGTAGCGAGTGGGTGTCGTGATCCAAGGACACGAATCCTACTTGGGCTAAGTACTTGGTCGAATTCTTTTCCTAGGATTTCTCCAACTGTACGACAAATTTAAGATAATCTCTCACTCAATACATGGAGTTTCTACAAACATATAGACAGAAAACTAGCTTCCCAGTATCAGGGAGACTTAAAATGTGGGATTCAGTAGAAATGTAAGACTTCCTCTACTAGAAATAGATACAAAAATACAACAACAACAAGATCAAGACGAATACACTTCGCGAAGCTCTAAAAAGAAAAGAGAGAAATTCGAGCACTGAGAGAGTCATACGACTGGCATCCCTCTATAGAAAGACGACGAGCTGCAAGCCAGGAATGATATCTGCGGAAATACCTGTCATCCACCGTGACGGGAAGTTGGTTCCGAGTTCGAATAATTCGAAAGAATCCCTGGCACTGAGCCAAGCGGTGACATAGCAAATACATTGAACGAATCCAGAATTGCGCTGCACACATTTCGCTACGTGAGTCATCTGCATGCCTCTCACGGATTCCATCTGTGTACTGGATAAACTTCACTGAATGCAGAGATTCAAGTTATTCAAGGCTCTGGATCATTACGTCTCATTGTGTCTCTCCCTGTTTTGTGTAACAAATGAGGTGATCCCCCTTTGCTATAAATCAGCGTGTTTAATCCAATTTCAGTTGTAACATTTATGGACTTCTTTGACTGATTTTATGTGGCATAGGTTTTTAACTTTCACTACCGCCGCGTGACACGACAGCCCACGAAGAGCCAAAGCCGACCAACCGACTGCTGGCCTCACAGCCACATATCTCACAAGCAAACATTGTTAGTAATGTCAAAACTAGTGCTTATACACCGCTCGACCGCAATTACAAGGCCGTCCAAAAAGAGATTTTCCCTGGAGCCGTTTCCACAAAAAGCACAATACCATGGAAAGATTTCCGTTAATTTTACTGCACAAAAAAGTATTAAAAATTTGTTTTAAAAAACAGAAAGATTCTCAACTAAATAGTTGTTTACACATTTCAAAGTTTTCGACGTTAAACAAATTTATTATTTTATTTTATTAAAATATTTTTACAAAAATGTGAATAACTTTGCAAGGTATATACATAAATATATGTAGAACTAAAAATATGAATTCTTTGCTTTTGTCTGAACCAAAATGTATATAACCAATGCAGCTTTTTATCATAGTATGAGTCAAAGACACAGATTATTAACCAAATTTTATTCTATTGTACTTTTAACCACGAATTCTCTCAAAATTAATTTAAAAAATAAAAGAAAATTGTATTGGATTTATAGCTTGGTTTTAAACGTATTAAACAGTTTTTAATCTGTATTCACTCTCAATTTCAATTTTATTTTTGTCTGTATTGGAATCCCCTCCTGAGCACGAGTCTTACTCATTCAGGAGTGGGCTAGTTTATCTTACATTGTATTAACTTGTATTCATTTCAAACTTACTAGCAATAAAAATAAATAATTAAATAATTAAATAAATAAATAAATAAATAAATAAATAAATAAATAAATAAATAAATAAATAAATAAATAAATAAATACGTGAATTGTTGTGCGCTATTTTTCAACATATTCCCACTGGAATTGAGACATTTGTCATACAATGGGATCAATTTTTGTATCCTTGTGTCGTAAAATCAGTCGCCTGGAATCGGAACCAGCGTTTGACAGCCGTCTACACCTCTCTGTCGATCCCATGATATGACAAACATACCAATTTCGGTGGGAAATATGTTGAAAAATAGCTCAATAATTGCTATCTGTTTCAATAAATTTTTCCAATGAAATTGTGTTTTCTTTCTGTTAACGGTCCTGGCGAACTTATTTTTATGGTCCTCGTAATTGCCGTCGAGTAGCCAAAATTTGTTTTCTCCCACCTTTATAGGCAATCAGCATTAACGACTGTAAGGATATCAGTCTCACGTACCAGCCGCCCTTACCTTCAAAGAAATGCCCCTGGTACTCATTTCTGTTGGAGGCTGAGTAAACCCCAGGGCCATAGTGCGCCCAGAAGGTTTAGATCAATGGAAAAAATCCATGAAAATAAAACCCGCAAACCCCCTGGCTTTGCAACGTTAACCGCGACGCTACAGGGATAACAGAAAATAATGTGATGCTGAAGAAGTGTATATCAGTACGATTTCTGTAAAATAAAAGTTTTTATTATCTTTGAAACGGTAAAAGTAGTTTTAGCATGCTGAATGTCTGTTTAATGTCACTCGTATGTCATAAATCAAGTTTTTAAAATGTTAATTATGCTCCTATTCAATAATTAGGTTGAATTATTCGTAGTAGTATGAAAAAAAACATTTCCTTTCACACAAAATTGAAATATTGAATGTCAGAAAGGAAAGGATTAATAATTTACTGGAAACTAATATACAAAATTCCCTCTTCGATTTATTAATGTAGGCTATATCTTACATAAGAATTGTATTCTATCACCAGTAATTATAAGTTTTCTCTATGTTAATGAAGTTTGTACTAAAAAGAGAGATTAAAATAAGTTAAAATAAAACTTATCACAAAATATGTAGAACATTTTGGAAGAAGTGAAAGTATAAATATATTAAAATTATTTAAAAATAAGAGATGCAATATATTTTGGCTGAATGCGAATGCAAAGTTCCTAGAGCAATAAAATTATATGTTTTTTGACAAATGAGAATGATTCAAATGTCCTCTGTTTTTTGTTAAGAAGAAAACTTATAGAAAATAACAAAACAATTTCTACGTAAATATTAATTTGTGGTCCTATAGAATTTATCTGTTATTGCAACAATGGTTATTAGAGAAGAAAAATTCGCTCCGACGCCGGGGGATCGAACCCGGTTCCTTGGTTGTACGTACCAAGTGCTCTGACCACTGAGCTACGCCGAAGTTCAATCGACAACACCGGATCAAATTCCTCTTCTCTAGTGTTTTTCCCTTTGTGGCCTGACTCCATGTTCGATATATATGGCAGTTGTCTTAATATAATACTCTGGATTGAACTTCGGCGTAGCTCAGTGGTTAAAGCACTTAGTACGTAGAACCAAGGATACGGGTTCGATACATGGCGTCGGAGCGAATTTTTGTTCCTCTAATAACCATTGTTACAAAACAATTTCATTCATAAAGTACTACGTAAATTGTGTCACTATTATTGCTATGGGAAATATAATAAATAAACATCAATTCTAGATATTCTTGAGTGAACTAATATGTTTTTTCTTTGAAAATTCAAACAAGGAAACTTCAAATTGTGAATTAGCCTTATTCAGTATTACTACGAGCGTATTAGATAAGAGTCCCCCCCCTCGTATTTGCTCCAGAGCATTGAGAAGTTTTAAAACTGTAAAACTACAATTTATCATCATTGTAGAAGTTAGTAAAAATTTGCAGATTTCGGTTCCGTGGCAGATAAAAACAAAGTTCTACACCAAAATCCGTAGAAAACTATGTGAATGCTGTGATGATTCTATTTCCGATTTGAAACTGGGTATATCTGAATAAACCCCAATCTATTATGAACAAAAAGTACTCTATTATTTTCCTATGACCCTCTTTATTAAAAAATTTACATTACTTCCAAATCTTTCCTGAATTTTAAACAAACCCAATTCTTGGAAAGAAATGCTCAAATTATGTCAATAGAATTTTCATTTTTCATCCGATTTTCACATTTGAACCAAATATGGAGTATCTGAAGTAAATACTTTAATGTGTAAAACTTTCAGTAAAAGAGAAATTATCGCTGAGCCATAGTTGAATCACAAATTAGAATCTAAGACGATCATGTAGACATGAATTGAATTGCATAGCTTTATATTAATTTCAAATATTCATTCCTTCAGAGTATTCTACCCAAAAGCAGGCTTTTCACTGTAAACCCAGCATTCTCCAGTCTTTCCTATTTTGCGTCTTCCTCTTTGTCTCCGCATATGATCCATATATATATATATATATATATATATATATATATATATATATATCTTGATGTTGTCTATCATCTGATATCTTCTTCTGCTCCGAACTCTTCTCCCGTTTACCAAATATAGCGAATTTTAATTGTGTATGATTTCTGAGACGAAGAATCAGACAACTTCGTTGAGCCACCTTCTACGGATCTGTGTCTCCGTCTCGATACAGTAATTTAAAACATTCTTCCTTGATTATGCATAACTTTGTTTGTAATATACCGATGATGTACAAGTAAAAAGGCTTATCCCACAAAAGAAAAATATTTCAGAAACAGCTATAATTAAATTTTAACACATTATTAGTTATTTTATAAATGTAAATTGTTGAAAGACATATCTTTACGTTTTAGTAAATAAATTTTAACTAAATAAATGATTACGGCGAAAAAGTCACATTTAAGAAAATGAGGGTTAAGCTCTTTTACCTAAACACCATCGATATAAGGATATTAAAAAGTAACGCAAGATAAAAAAGTTACCTAACTTTGTTAAAAAAGAAGTCTTTGTGAAAATAATAACATAGGCTATAGATGGTCACGAGATATATAATCATCTTACTTTATTTTTTCTGGATTTATTTCCATACATATCCCATTACTTGTTTCAAGTAAAATTCCTAACATATTCACGTCATTCGCATAAACAAACAGCTGATGTAACCTGTTCAATTCCAAACCCTCTCTGTTCTCCTGGACTTTCCTAATGACATATTCTAGACTGAAGTAAAAAGTAATAAAAATATAAAAATTGCAGATTTATTCTTGAAAAGGTGGAAAAATTGTAGTACCTTGGAACAACAGTAACTAATATAAATGACACTGAGAGGAAATTAAACGCAGAATAAATATGGGAAATGCCTGCTATTATTCGGTTGAGAAGCTTTTGTCATTCATTCTGCCTTCAAAAGAACTGAAAGTTAGAATTGAAAAAAATAATAGTTATATTACCGGTAGTTATGTACGGTTGTGAAACTTGAACTCTCATTTTCAGAGAGGAACAGAGGTTCAGAGTGTTTGAGAATTATGTGCTTGGGAAAGTATTTGGGACTAGGAGGGTTGTAGTCACAGAAAAATGGAGAATTTACACAACGCAGAACTGCACATATTGTATATTTCACCTAACATAAGTCGGAAAATAAAATCCAGACGTTTGAGATGGGCAGGGCATGTAGCACATAGGGTGAATGCAGAAATGCATTTAGTGTTAGTTGGAAGATCTGATGAGGGAAAAAGTCTTTTGGGTAGGCCGAGACGTAGATGGGAAGATAATATTAAAATGGATTTGAGGATATGATGCTAGGGACTGGATTAATACTGCTCAGGGTAGGAACTGATGGCGGGCTTATGTGTGGGCGGCAATGAACCTCCGGGTTCTTTAAAAACCATTTGTAAAGAAGTAAGTACAAATTTGACAGAGTAATTTTAATGCGGAATGATTCGCTTAAATAAATTACATCTTCGAACAAACATGGAAACTAATTTTATACACATGCAGACAGTCGTGGGAGAGATTTACACTGCAATACACACATAGCAAATTATTGCAGGCTAATGCATTTGCATCTTGTACCACGATCTATAGTAACGTGACGTAGCTTATGCCAACAATTGGGAGACGATATACTCAAGCGGACATATGACAGCTGTTGACAGTTTGTATGCAGAGTTAATCGAAGCGTTTCAGCAAATAATCTAGGTGTTACAGAGGCATTCACCGCCCAATATCTGCATCCAACACAATCGGTTACTGTTATTTGTTAGCCAAAGTGATAAGCCAGCTAGGTTAAATTAGCGTTAACAGTGATGAAGAAAATGTGTAAGAAATAAAATAAAATAAAATATTTCGCTTACTTAAAATTTAAATTTGCTTTAGTAGATTATAAGCATTGCTTACACAGCACATTAGGCTATACGAATGTTTCACTGTTGATTAAAATAGTAGGCTCAATCTTACGTAAAAATATATGTTTATTTTAGAGTCTAATTTTACAGAGAGATATTTATTTTGCTCAAAAATTAGTTTTAAAAATATCCTGTAGTTACTTTTCGCTTAAAACTAAAGCAAAAAAATTATTACAAGTGTTAAAACAACCAAAGGTCACAAAGTAAATATACCGCGTGAGTGACTTAAAACTTGCACCTCAAATACAGGGACATAATTTTATTTTTACTTCAATTTTTATTGTACCTGAGATTTGAATGTACACCGTGTTCCGCTTATAAGTATAATAAAAGAAATAGTTATAATTTCATAACAATGCATGCAAATGGGTTAAGATTGGTACCATTGTAAAGAGGAAATTGGGAAATTTTAATCCATTGTTGTTACTTATTTTTAGAAGACTCACGCATGCGCAGATCATTAAATAAGAGAATTCGTATCGTATCTTTAGTCAGTCAGCATGTGGACGCCACAGCAGAAAGCCTTTTGTGTGCTGTCATTAGCAGAACATAGATCCATAATTCGTGTACAGCGCTTGTTTCGCCGTAAGTACAATCTTAGACCGAGGGAAGCTGTACCGACGTACGTCTCAATAATGAAATGGGATAGGCAGCTCAGAGAAACAGGAAGTTTGTTGTCTAATGCAGGTAAACATTCCAAGCGTAAAGTGTCTGACGAAAATGTCGAACGCATTCGCGAGGCATTTCAGAGAAGCCCGCGGAAATCCATTCGACAGGCTAGTGTGCAGTTGAACATCCCACCAACAACAGTGCATACAGTGCTCCATAAAAGATTGCGTTTGCGAGCGTACAAGCTGCAACTTCATCAGATGATTACGCCGAATGATAAACTGGAACGAAAACGCTTTGCAGAAACAATGTTGGATAAAGTGGACGATGACGACACATTTCTAACTCGAGTCTGTTTCTCAGATGAGGCAACCTTCCACGTCAGTGGAAAAGTAAACCGACACAATTGTCGCATCTGGGGGTCGGAAAATCCAAGTGTCGTAATTGAACACCAACGGGATTCCCCTAAATGGAATGTTTGGTGTGGGATCATGCGTGACAGAATCATTGGTCCCTATTTCTTTGCTGAAAAGACAGTCACTGCAAACACGTACCTGGATATGTTGCAACTGTATGCTGTGCCACAACTCCCAGATGGAGCAATTTTCCAGCAAGATGGGGCTCCACCACACTTTGCCAACATGGTTCGCACATTCTTAGACGAACAATTCCCTGCAAGATGGATCGGAAGAGGATCACCGTACATCACATGGCCTGCCAGATCACCAGATCTAACACCACCTGATTTTTTCCTGTGGGGGTTTGTTAAGGACCAGGTCTACAGGACGCCAGTACGTGATTTGGCAGACTTACAAGAAAGAATTTATGCTGCTGTCAACAATGTTACACCACAGATGCTTCATAACACTTGGGTCGAGGTTGAATACCGGTTGGATATTTCCCGTGCCACCAATGGAAGCCATGTTGAGGTTTATGGAACATAAGGTAACAAAAATTCCCAGTTTTCATTCTTTGTAGCAGTTGGTTTCAACTATATACTTGTATTAATTCAGAAGTTATAGCTATTTCTTTTGTTATACTTATAAGCGGAACACTCTGTACTTCACTCCCACCCCTTCTACTAATGAAGTTCCAACTCCACACAGAACCAAGACCGCAGATAGTAAGTAGTACTGAGTTACTGAGTATAGTACGTTCCAGAAATATGTTCGCGTTTTCCAGTGACGAAATAGCTTTCAATATTGAATCATATTTTCGCACAGGTACTGTCCGTTTGCCTACGTCGCATCCCGATTTCCCCCACCTGCTTCTGCTCGCCCCTCTGTAAAAGCTGGGCTGTTTTAGCTCTTTTCTGAAAACATTAATTTCTGTTAGGAATTGGACGTTTACGTAATATTATACAGCTGTTTAATTTAACTTAAATAAAAGGGCCGCGTTACGTAATTAACTGTCACGTGATTTCCTCCCTTTCTATAATCCTGCGGCATAACAACTTGGACGGACAGTAGATAGCATTTCTGAGTAATTTTATATTTTCGGGTCGGGCAGAAGTGAAGATTAAATTTACAGTACGTAGAGTAGGTAAAGAATTATTTCAACATGAGTTACTAGTACGAAGGACGAAACTGGCAATTGTAATTAGATGCAATAGTCTATAGTGCGATAATATGCACAAAAGAACTGAAGCCTGTATCGAAATGAACGGCCATCATTTTCAAAATTGTATTTAAATATTCATATTATGATTATTTTTCAATTTAACTTCTTTCTCTATATTGTACGCTAATGTGCTGTAGACAGTATAATATACATTGCATAATGAATACGTTCGCATGGATAACTCACTTCGTGAGTAAAAACACTTATTCTTAATACAGTACTGTACTTTGATTAAAGAAAAACCTAATGAAAATTATCAAACTCAAAATCGCGATATTTCCTAGTTTACGTAAATGGATGAACTACTTTTCTTCCTTCCTATACCTAGTAGAGTGATTTGTGTTTTACGCCAGTATCATCGAACTCCAGTCGTGGAGGGGGGAGCAAGCGGTGTTTCCGGTTCTCTAAAGGTATAGACAGGTTAATATTAAAAATATTAGTAAAAAAATGATGTCCCTGTATTTCTGGAATAGAAGGTAATTGTGATGTGCGGTTTTCACAGAGTTGAATTATAGACAAGGGATCGGATTTTAATAAGTATGAGAAAGTACACTTTTTTACACAAAATACATTTTCTTAAATGGAACAATGCCTATTGACATAAAAAATAAAACTAGAGTACATTAGAATGTCAATGGTTTTTGTTGCAGGATTCTAGCTCAAATAGTTTACAAGAAAGTGTTTTTTGAATATTGTAAACACCAACAGTTGTCTGTCCCATTCAAGTGCTTAGTTGCTAGGCTACGATGTTGTTATGTTTGTTGACATTGTTTTTTCTGTACACTGATTGCATTGAGACTTTGTCAGTTACTTTGGGATAGTTCAATAAATAGGACATGGTTAGAAGATGGTATTTCCCAACGCAGAGAAAGCCGACATTCTCATGGTGTATGGAGAATGTAGGAAGAATGCTGTTCGTGCTTGTACAGTGTACGCAGAAAGATATCCCAATAGACTTCAACCATCTCGACAATTATTTGTGAATCTCTTCACCCAATTACGTGGAACAGGTAGTGTAACACCGAGAAAACGTAACAGAAGGAAACCAGTGACTGAAGAAGAGGGACAAATTAATGTACTGGCTGTTGTTGCAGTAGATCCGCAAACTAGTTCCTGTGCAATCGTGGCATGAGTCAACTAAGAGTAATTTGCATTCTCCATAGGCATAAGTTCCATCCCTATCAAATCTCTCTTCATCAAGAGTTGCATGGAAACGATTTTGAGAATCGTGTTAACTTTTCTACATGGGCATTAAGATATGATACTCCAGATTTGTCATGTATCTTGTTTAGTGGCGAAGCACCATTTACTAACCATGGTCACGTTAACCTCAGAAACATGAACTACTGGTCTCTAGACAATCCCCGTTGGCTTCGTCAGGTGGAACGCCAGGGTTCATGGAGTGTAAACGTGTGGTGTGGAATAGTGAACCATCAGCTCAAAGGCCCTTTTTTCATAGAAGTAACACTGGATTCGGAAACTTATCTTAACCTCCTAATAGACAAACTTCCACAGATGTTAGAAGACGTTGCACTGCAGACTAGGAGGAACTTGTGGTATCAACATGATGGTTGTCCGGCCCACAGTGCACGACGTACTACAGATTGTCTTCACCGATTGTTTTCAAATCGTTGGATTGGACGAAGAGGACCTGTACCTTGGCCGGCCCGTTCATCTGATTTGACCCGTTTAGATTTTTTCTGTGGGGAAACCTGAAAGACACTGCCTACAAGGAAATACCGACTACACGAGATGATATGAAAGAACGGATTACTGCTGCCTGCGCTGAAACTCCTGCTGAAATGTTAGAGCATGTGCAGCAAGCTTTACATGACAGACTGGAGGCGTGTATTCAAGCTGGTGGTGGTCATTTTGAACAAAACTTGTGATTGTTTCTCTTTCTGTGTCAGAATCCACAGAGAATTAGTGTGTTCACTTTTGTTTTTCTTTAGTTCGTGCTAACACATGGAACAGACAACTGTTGGTGTTTACAATATTCAAAATACAATTTCTTGTAAACTATTTGGGCTAGAATCCTGCAACAAGAACCACTGATATTCTAATTTACTCTAGTTTAATTTCTTTATGACAGTAGGCATTGTTTCATTAAAGAAACTATGTTGTGTAAAAAAGTGCACTTTCTCATACTTACTGAAATCTGTGTATGGGCTACAAATATGAGCCCTTGTCTATAATTCAACTCTGTGAAAAGCGCACATCAAAATTACCTTCCATTTCAGAAATATTTGCGGTGCAAATTTTAAGTGACTCACCCTGTATATTATGTTTACAATCTAAACTGCCTGGCTTTTTGGGGGCTGGATACTGGATGAATCCGTATACTTTGCTTTACACTGCATCACTGTGGCCCTTTATGCAATATTAATCCAGTTCGATAGGTGAACAGGACAGCATTCACAAATTCAATGTTGATAGGCGGTTCACTCCATCTGAACCCCGGAAAAGCCGTGGCCAAGATTAGTTGCATAAATTAAATGATACAAATTTTAGGTAAATTACACGTAATTTACGTGCAACAGTAAAAGTAATTTTTACATAATTTTCTACAGGGCGTAATAAATAGTTTTGAAGGGAGTAAATTAATAAAAAGCGGTGACAATAAGAAAATATGTAAATTAGATACATTTAAGTAGTTTTATGCCAGATTGTTAATTATGGCTTGGTTTTAATTTGAAAATGAAAGTGAGATGAAGAAGAAAATTGTATCGTCCGCGACCGGGTGCGAATTCGTAATACGGGGTTGCAGAAACAAGAACAGCCATAAACACACCACAGAGGACTGCTGTGGATGACCGACACTCTAACCCTTGGGGTAACGTTGTGTCTGTTTCTGCGAATGTAATATTCTAGGAATTGGCATCCTGACCAGCATGGTCAGCTGGGAAAGCGTATGCAGAATTAACGGAAAGAGTTGTGGGTTTTGGGTGGCTTCAATATCCTGACGCCGCGCAGCGCCGTGCTGCGTGTAATTTGCGGACTGTCAGCACGTTACATCGAGCACAAAGAGAGGGCCGCAGAGACATGGATTCCTTACACGCTATTCAGAAATGGAAATCTCATTCAGCTGCTGTCGGTGGCAGCGGTGTTCCCGACATTCAATGCGGCCGTTACCATTCCAAGGAGCTCTAGCGACGATCCAGCTTTCTTCAGTCTTTAACTCTCAGTGCTCGAAACTCTCGACAGGCTAACGTCTCAAACCGTAACGTGACAATACTAGAATTGAGTCATATTACATCCTTCTTATAGCTTCCCCACTAAAGTCCCTGACCTACGACCGTTATTTTTCTTTTTTACACCTTTATTATGCAAAGTACAGACTGATCCGTATGGAAAGACATGAAATAAAATGGCTATAAAAATTAAACAAGTGATAGTTAAGCTATATAATAAGCGCAGTGTTATCCATGATACAATCTATAACTCAGCCGCCGTGGATATTAATATGGCATATAACAATAGAACATTATAGTGGCTGCGATTAAGGGACATTAGAACTTCATTTTGAAATTGTTACAATTTTAATCCGATTTAGGCCTATTTCATTTTTTAACTGTTTGTTAGATGCATGCATTCAAATAAAGCAATCTCATATATTTTTATATGGACACAGATTCACGGGCAATATTTTAACGTTGAGAAATTCATGATATCTAGTTTAATTTAGACACAATAAATAAAAGAAAATCAGATATTTATTTATTCATATTTTCTATTTGCATAATAATTTTAGTTCCCAATTTTGAAGATACTTAAACTGTCTCAACGTTACATCTGACAGTACATGCATGGACACGTACGAATATTTTAATCGAGTTTGATGAAAACTACATACACATGGGGCAATTTTAACATTGAAAACGCAGTTTCGAGGTAAAGGGAAATTTGAGAAAAGAGATAGGCCTACAATATTGAATTATGGAGCAGCCCTGCATAAAAATCGCTCCTGGAGCTAAAAGAAGACGTAGGGGAAGAAAACCACTTGCTATCAACTTTCTAAGTTCCCAAGGAATAATTTCGTATAGAAAAAAAAAAAAAAAAACGAAAAAAAAAGAAGACATTTTTACTATATTTTTATGTTCATTCCTAGTGTCCCTTAAAAAGTTACATTGAAAGAGTTACTGTTGAGTTAAATGTATATAAAATGGTGAAATGTAAACCTATTGAAAACCACAATTCCAAGTCACACAGAGTTTGTGTACAGTCGATGTGGGTTTCTGGCGTCTCGTCAGCCACTCGAGTTGTGTGGGTATTTTAAAAGGGAAAAATTGAGACGGTGTCGGGAGGAGTTCCGGTGTAGCTCAGTCGGTAGAGCACTGGTACGTTCAACCAGAGGTCCCGGGATCGATACCCGGCCCCGGAACAATTTTTCCCTTGAAATTATTAATTCTTGTAAGAATCCCTTTGTTGTATTAAATTCTCTCGATAAACAATTTCCAATTTATTCCTTGAATTTATTGAACTCAGGAACACTTTTATACGAATCAATTTATCTGGAATGTTACGTGAACATTATTTTGTGGCGTTTTACAACCCCTCACGGAGGAAGAAAAGAATTACGCATTTTTTCAACAGGATGCCGCAACAACATAGCTAATATGCAATGCTGCAACATGTATATACATAGAATGTAAAGAACAGGACAAGGGATTTGGAATATATAAAGTATTGGTGAAATATTGTATATAGAGCAAAAGTTGTGATCTTGAATCGAGCTACTTCACTGATCAAGCAGAAGTACAGTTCAATCAATGAAAATTACACGCAACTTGTTGCGAAATTATTTCAGAACCTGCAAAGTATTGCTCCGCCAGAGTATAAACAACTAAACACTTAACAGTGTAGTTGTGTTCAAGTATGTCAGTCAGCAGTTCGTGCACATTTCTTGCAGAGATATTCTGAAAAAAAAAGTAGAACAAATACAGTGTACACAAACTTAAGAGCACGTATTTCACAATTTGGTGCTGTTTATTATTTAAAACAATAAATTATTCTGCAAACTTTGTAAACGTTATGTGCCAGGTCCTAGGAGTTTAACGTAAAGCGTCATGTAAGTACTATTAAACACAAACGTGCTTATGATGACAAATTGAATTCTAGGAAGGACTCGAGTTACACTGCCTCGGCTGCTGCGCGACCCGCCAATTCGTGTCTTAAATTCCTCTCTCCCCTGCGTATCGCTAGATGACGTCATCTACTACAACTCAAGATTATGGTGGATACATTGATCCTTCAATCACCCTATACTTCATTGGAATTTGTCGTGTAGTACAGAATTTAAATTATAAGCGCGACAAAATTCGTCTGAAAATGTGTCGGCCGACATTTTGTGATGGCATCCTAGTACTGAACCGAACTTATAGACATATTCACGTCAGAACAGTGGATCTAGCACACTTATTGAAATTTCAAATCTGTTATCGAACACATATCCTGATGACGTAATTGAAGATGTACATTTAAATGACGTGCTTAGTTTGAAGTATGCTGCATCTGTATCAGTCAACGTGGAGCACAGTTTTTTCCATGTGTAGATCTAAGCTTTTTCTCCCATGTAACAGGGTGTCGTTCCAATGGAAATTTCGAAAATGATATTCAATGTGTACTATAAAATTCACACAAGGATTATAAGGTTTATGTTTGTTAATATTTAATGTATAGACTAATATTGTAACATTTGCGATGTCGAGAAAGAATAGGCCTATGTATCTCTCTCTCTCTCTTTTTTTTTTGAAGGACATCAATCAATTGACGTAAATTTTGGGAAACCGACAGAAATAATATTAAAACGTAAAAAAGTAATAGTATTTTTTTTTATTCTTAATTATGTATGTAATACTTTGAGAAGAATTTCTAATAAATTAATGATTGATTTTTTTATGAATTTAGTTAATTTTCAGACGATGAAAATTAGTAACATGTCCTTTCAAAAAGCAAATGTATTCAATTATTTAGTTCGAAATAAAATGTATATTACACAATGTGAGCCAATATATTTATTTAAACTATGTGATACACTGATTTGTTTTAAAATAATTTTGTAACAAGTTGCGTGTAATTTTCCATGACTGAACTGTACTTCTGCTTTATTAATGCAGTAGCTCGGTTCCAGTTCACTAAACCTTGGGCTATACTCGTATATACTATGTTTCACCATTATCTTATACTGCTCCAAATCTTTTCCTGGTAATGAAAGGCATTTTGAGTAACTGCTCTGAAATTCGGTAAGATAATTTCCTTAAATATAACTAACTGAGAAGCTTATTTTCAAAACAACCCTTGTCCATTTCCATAGCTTCGTGGGAAATCACGAAAATCGTTTTTAGATCTAAAATTTCTTACCTGCTAAGCAAGAGACATTATGCAACCAAAGATGTTGGGTGCATTTAGAATCAAATAAGAGAATGAGACATTTTATTCCCATACTGGAACTAATATTTTGCAGCAATTTTTGCTGTATACAAGAGTGAGTTTAATTCCAATAGTCACTTTTAACGCAAGATTTCAGTGGTTCAGAGGGCATTCTGAAGCCAAATTATGACAGTTGTATGTAAAGTTATATTTGAGGAATGCATGGACAAAGAAATCTCATTTTCGTTATCAGATGGACAAGAGACGTTTTGAAAATGATCTCCTCAATTAACTGGTTAACACGAAAGACCACATGGCACAAGTGCCGGAACTTTAGGTTTGACTCTCTCTGTAGAACTCAAACGATTCCAATTAAAAATCACGAGAGGTCTTGAACATGAACTCCGTATCAGAAAGAATTTCATAAAAACAGAATTAAGTGGATGAAACGTATAGAAAGTACGAATGAGGACAAGTATAAAATATTTTAAAATATATTTAAATTAGAAAAGCGGAATGGCCACAGTCCACTTGAAATAACGAATAGACTCTTTAAATGAAACGACCCGATCCATGAGAGTAGAAATGAAGAATTTTATGGTTTCTACTTTCATGTGTAGTTTCTTATGGTTCAGAGAACGGATGTTGGGGACATAGCTGTTTGGTTTCAGAAAGTACGCCCGTGCGACGTAACATAAAGGAAATCTTATATAAAGTGTTTACTCTCGTAACACTCCATATCGTTCGGACTGTTTGTCGAGTTTTGAGTACACATGCTGGGAAGTGGTGGGTGGATCGTACTTCCAAGGTTTCTGATAGCTCCTTTCTCAACTAATAAAATTATCTCAACAATAATGAAGGAGCTGAGGGTTACTTCCAGCCAGTAATTGAATGAGCAACAAAAACAGGTGAGCTTTATGTCAACAGAAATTCTCTCTTCTAGCTAAAGCCTTGTTGCAAGGTATTAGTGTCATGTTTCCTGGCAATCTTCTACTCCAAATTACAGCACAAAATGTATTAGAGCGTCTATATTGGATTTAATAAGTATCACATTGATTCCACACATATAATAATTATTGCACCAGAGTACTTTGATTAAAGCCTGTGGTCGATGTACTTCGTAATAATGCTGAGTTCTTATGCAGAGATCTTTACATCTCTAACTCTCATCTCACAGTGCCACAGACTACAAAACAATTCTTCTGGGAAGTAAGTGTGCACATAGAAAGAAAATGCCTTAAGTGAAAAGTAATTTCAGATGTTGTTAGATCGTAAAACCAAGCTTAAAAGTAGAATTAATTGAACAACTCCAGAGTGCATTACACGGTAATAACAGTTTCATTCATACTTCTAAACAAGACTTTGAAAATAATTCAGGAGCAAACGACTTATAACTTATAATAACTAATTAGGACTATTCATTAATAATAACAAAGCTGTATTTAGAAATATAACAGATTTAAGTCAATTATATTTATTTATAACAAGACGTGCACGGGTATGGCTAGTACATACATAAATTTCAAAGCAGTAACTTCATCTATTCTCTTGCCGATCTTACTAAACATGGAGGTAAACAATAGTAACAGGTCCGAAGGTCTCCTATTGGCTACCGTAGAAGTAATACGACTAGCGGTAGATAATATATTTAGCAATTTAAATTATATGATTAATGACTGGAATGGAATTTTAATACTTTTATTTTGTCTATAGCTTCTCTGTTGTTTTCACTTGCCATGAAAAACACAGATTTCTTGTTTGAAGTTTTTGAGATATTGTGAACTTCATTACACGAGTAATTTAATAGACAAATATTGAACAATTTATGGAAAATTACGATTCATGAACAATTTAATACTGAAAGTGAAGAGTCCACTGCAAGAATGATGGATGTCACTTTCTTGTCGAAAAAGTGCCCATTAGTGTTAATTTTTAAGTGATAATTAGTAATTAATTACGCGACAAACTGTAGTTAGATTTTTTAAATGTATTTATTAGTAATAACTGTAGGTAGATTTACAGTATTGAGTACTTCCTGATTCCTGACACCCGTTCTCCGGGTTATCGGCTTGACTCGCCCAAGACCCGGAAGCAGTGGAAGCGGGCGCGCGGAGGATTGTTCACTCAGTTTTAGTGGTATGATAGGCTAATGGTATTTTGTTTCCGTAGCTGTAGTAGTATTTTTAGTAATAATTGCCTTGATTTATTCATAGTGTTCTGCCCAAGGGTAGGTATTTCACTGCAAACCCAGTTTTCTCCAATCTTTCCTAATTTTAGCCTTCCTCTTAGAACAGTGTAAAAAGTATGCGAAATACATTGTCAATAGCTGTAATAAAGTAATATAAGAACAGGAATAATAATAGCAATAGTTAAATGCTAGCAACAGAAATAGTGATGCAGTATTTTCATTATTAGCAATAATAGCAGCAGTAGTAGTGTTATCAGTGGTAGTAGCATCAGCAGCCATTGTAGGTGTCTGCATGAAAGATTCAATTTTGGAAGGCTACATCGCTCCGCATCGCTGGTCGCTCACAAAGACCGCCATGTATGGGCGGTGCTAATGGAGCTAACTGAGTGGAAACAAAATCCGTGATGACAATTGTTGTTGCGACACGTGTATTGATAACAGTGCGCGTTGCGCGACATGTATTGTAGACGTTAACACTGACACATGCCGCCCACTCAGGTGCACTCGGTGTTTCGTATCATTCAATGCACTTGAAAGGAACTCATAATTCGATTTTTAATTCAATGAAAGTTTTATAACTATTTAATATCAATATTGTACTGAAAATCACAGGAGAGATAACGAGAAGATTGACAAAATAAAATAAATAATGTTTTAATAAAAACATTTATGTCAGTCAAATACCCGCAATTAGTAAAAACACATTTTTGTTGTATTTACAAATATAAACAACAAAAAGATGTTGAGCTTAAAAATAAAAAAGTAAATATGTATGTGTGTATGTGTATTTATTCACACTGCAATGGGTATATACCGGTGGCAGTGGTAACTAATTACACTCAATAATGACAATAATAAACTTATTAATTAAAAATACAATTAATGATAATACTAATAATTAATACTAATAATAATAATAATAATAACAACAACAACAACAGGGAATATACTAAATTAAATGAAACGATCACTTAAAATAACATTTGAAATATTCTAATTTGTATCTTAAAACTAAGATCGAACTAAAACCCACGAGTATATGTTCATATCTGCACAAGTACCTTTCAACATTACACTCATTTCGCTGTCAACTCACTCACTGCACTGGAACTACGACACATTTCACTGATTCTGTCCTGATTTCACTAACACTTCAAAAACATTTCACTGTTCAAATACTTTGCACTGCCACTACAAACTATAAAGCTTCACTGACAGGAACACTTTTCACTTACACAGCACACTTCACTGACACGACATACTTCTTCACTGATACAACACACTTCACTGACACAACATAATTCTTCACTGATACAACACTTCAATAACAACATATCATTTACACCCTTTAAGTACTGTGTATAATTACCGTCTATTAGTAAGGTCCTTAAGCCTATTTTTAAATACATTTTTGGTTGTTGGTAAAGCCTTTAGTAAGTCTGCAGGTAAAGCATTCCATTCCCTGATAGTACGATTGAGAAAAGAAAACTTTCCAGTGTCCGTCCTCTGCCTTCTTTCCCTCAATTTATATGAGTGGTCGTTCCTTGAAGAGTAATTTGGCGGCTGCAACCTATTTTTTATTTCTTTCCAGGCAGGCTCACCTCTGTATGTTTTGAACAGTGCGCATAATCGAATTCGCGTTCTCCTGTCCATGAGTGTGTCCCATTTTAATGGTGAATTTTTCCGACAACACTTAAGAGCCCGTTTTTGAATATTTTCCAGTGTCTTAATATGTTCTAATCTGTAAGGATCCCAACATGCAGCACCATATTCCATTACTGGACGTACTAGTGATTTATATGCAATCAATAGTTATACAAGTAAACAATAATTGAGGGGCTCGGTGCAAGAAGGGCATTTTAGAGGATATGCCCTTTTTGAGTAAAACGCTTTATTGTGTTCTCTGATCTGTTATGTACATGATCACCAAGTTTCAGTTCAATACTGTGATCACAGAGGTCAGGAGTAGCCAAAATGTAAAGCCGTGCATAGGTAATATTATTACGGTTTGAATTTTCAACATCAATTTTCTCAAAACTTACATTTGAGAGAAGTGCCTTTCTTGCACCCAACCCCTCAATTAATGTCATAAATGTAAATGTTTCTGAAAAAGTAGATTTTCAAATGCGAACTCGTATATTCAATACACACAGAGCGATATCATTTTCAATATCAAGAAGAATTCTAGCTTTTATCTTGATGACAAACTAGAAACTTATTTTGCATAAGAACGAGTTTGTGAATACTTTATATATAAGTTGAAATGCGCACACACCGTGCATGGGGTAAGAAACATTACTTGTCTTTACTATAAGCTACAATGGATTTCTGTCCCTTCTTACACTTGATAATATGACATCTGTCACATAGTTCTGAACATAAAACACACACACATCATTTGGTTCGTGGTAAGTCTTGTTGCCGCACACCTTGTGGTGGAAGCCATGGGTTGCCAATCTTGTCGTCACGTGTCTCATTTCATGATTAGCTTCCGTCCAGGTCCTATCTTGCATCGCACACGTTGCGTAGAATTCCTCCGGTATGCTGGTTTTCTTCTCGTGCAGATCTTGTAGGAGCCGTTTGTAGGCGTCGTTCGCTGGGAGCATTATTTCGCACCTTAGGTCCTCTATCAAAAAGGTCTCTCTGGTTAGTTCGTACACTAGTCTCGATCTTGCGTTCTGTGGTAGTCCTAGAGCTCTCTTCAAATGCCTATCTTTCACCCGCTCTAGTTCTTCCATCTGTTTGTATGTGAGGTATTCTCCCACTGATTTTAGGCCATACGTCAGAACGGGTAATATTATGCAGTGAACGGGTAATATGTGAATACTTTATAGGATTTAAGAGTTTTTTTTTTAAGCTCGAGGTATTCTTGCATTCTCATCATCCAGTATATTATTCTACGCTCTGTGAAAAAAGTGTAGCTTCATCATTCCATCAATAGGTACATACAGGCCGATTATTTAGTCCTGACAGCTCAGCGACGCGAAAGAGGGGAAGTAATAGGAGTAGTGGGGAGAGTTCCGGAGTAGATATAAGGGCGAGCGGTCGATAAAGGCATGCCAGTAGAGCTTAACTGTACAGGAAACACAACGCTATATCGTATGCGTGACGACCGATCGCTCTGACTACAGGTGACAGACTAACTTGAACATCCCTTGACGTAACTTAATGGACTCGCCTGACCTAGGCGCACATGGCTGGCGACTGTCAGGACTAAATAATCGTACTGTATTTAAATGTGTCTTTCTTTGATATTTGTTTTAGTATAACAAAACTGTCTATTAACGGATTCAGTATCCATCTGATACTTTCGTAATTATTTTCAGTTTCTTTCGGAAAACACCCTAAAAGCTGTTAAAATTTATTTAAAATTAATAGCATATACCCAAAAACAAATTCAGTATTTCTTGTATCATACTGTAAGCAGCTAAATTTTCCATATGTCTTTTAATACATTGAAATGAATCAAATTTCGTTTTGTTAAGTGATGTCGGCCAAAAATCAGTTTTATTTATAAATCCGTCAATTGTATCTCTGGCTGTTATGTTAATATCTTGGTCTTGCAAGCTACTATTCAAAGTGTTTATGTGTTGGAAAAACATAAATCAGCAAGGAAGACCAGTCCAAGAAGGCAAAGAGAATTGGCAAATAGATTTCCATATTCAGATTTCTAATCTTCCTGGTACTGCTACATTAGAAGTGGTGGTATCCACTGGTTTACGAGAATTTGTATTTTTCAAATGGAGTTAAGTACTGGTACGATAGTAGGGGATCTAGAACAAATGTATCGCCCAAAATTGGGTCGCGCCTTCAAAAAGTTTGGAAATGACTGTTCTAAAACATTAATACTAGCGGTATGGGAATAGGGTTTTTCAAGATTCACGAAGTTTAGAAAGAAATTAACGCCCAAAAATTTCCATATTTCATAATATTTCGTTAAAATTTTCATATTTTAAAACATCTCAGTTTTTCACATTCTTTACCTTTCAATCAACCAAACGACAGTTCAATCAAGCGTTCAATCAACCAATGAACAAACCAATCGACCGTTCAACCAACAGACAATTCAACTAACCGACCGTTCAACCGAACGACTTTTAAGCCAACCTAACGTCCGTCCGACCGACCGACAGCTATAAATCTATAGTAAAATAAAAAGTACAGTAGCATTAAACATAGTGATTAAGTTATAAATTAGAGGGCGCAATATACGTGAATAGTAATTTCATGATTTTACGAGGCCAGATAAATCATTTATTCTTTTAAATGTGTTCAACGTGGAACATTTCTCTGCGTACCACTGCAGAAAATTTGTAACAAAGATTACAAGATTGTCGTCCCTTACGGGAACTGCATCGTTAGTTAAATGCCTTCGTTAGTTAAAGAACTTAATCTATTAATTCATGGCCCAAGTTATGCTTTTACTAGAATATTGATCAAATGGAATGCACAATCTATGCTTATTATTTTGGCGGATTCGTTCTAATTTGCTTTTATATTTTAAGGGATTATGTTTATCATCTACCCTGTTCAACATCTACTTGGAGGATTTAGTGAAGAACTGTTTTCAGAACATGGGAGGAGTGATAGTATGAGGAAGAAGAATAAAGTGTATAAGATTTGCTGATGATATAGCGTTGTTAACAGAAGAGGAAATGATACTAAGGGATATGCTACTGGAGCTAAATGAAAGCTCTGAGCAGTATGGAATGAAGATAAATGACAACAAGACGAAGGCCGTGGTCATAGGAAGAAAAGTAAAGAAGCTAAACTTGCGAATTCTAAATGATGCAGTAGAGCAAGTGGACAGCTTCAGATACTTGGGATGTACTATAAGCAGGAGAACGGGCTGCACCCAGGAAGTCAAAAGGAGAACAGCAATGGCAAAGGAAGTTTTTAATAGAAAAAGGAGCATCTTCTGCGGACCTCTGGAAAAAGAAGTGAGGAAGAGACTAGTAAAGTGCTTTGTGTGGAGTGTGGCATTGTATGAGGCAGAAATTTGGACATTACGACGAAATTAAGAGAAACGAATAGAATAATTTGAAATGTGGATATGGAAAAGAATGGAGCGTGTGAATTGGAAAGACAGAATAAGAAATGAGATTGTATTGGAAACAGTGGGTGAAGAAACTGAAACTGATCAGAAAATAAAGGAATTGCTTTGGTCACTGGCTGAGAAGAAACTACCTACTGAAGAATGCACGGGAAGGAATGGTGAACGAGAGAAAAGTTCGGGGCAGAAGAAGATATCAGATGATAGACGAAATTAAGATATGTGGATCATATGAAGAGAGAAAAAGGAAGGCAGAAAATAGAAAATACTGGAGAATACTGAGTTTGCAGTGAAAAACCTGCCCTTGGGCAGAACATTGTGAATGACTGAATGTGCATCGCAGCATTTCCTCAAGCTACATCATTACTAAAACAGAATGCTCTACCTGTTCCAGTTATGTTGGTAGAATGATGAGGGTTTAGCGTAGACCCTAAGCAACGACTCGTCGGAAAATTAGTTTATAGAACTGGGTTCATACGGGTGAATGACGAACATTAGTAGACAAAAGCACTTTGTAAAATAAACTAACCACTCAGCCATCCGAAATCTCACGTCGTTATATGGAAAATTTCAAAAATAACGATGACGTATTAATTAATTAATTAATTATTAGATAATGCACGTTTATGATTCTTTATTTGATTTAATATTTTTACGAAGGGAACGTGTTACAAACATTTGTTGTAAATCTGTGATTTCGATATAGAGAAATTCATGAGAAACTTTTCTTAACGAGCAAAATGTTAACGAAATATTAAACTGGATTTTAATTTAATAAAAATTATTATTTGTACATATAATATGTGGGTTACTAATAACTGCGGAAGTATACAGACAAAAATAGTTAATTTAATATAACCCAATTCTAAAGTATTTAACTGTGGTATTACTTACTTACTTACTTACTTACTTACTTACTGGCTTTTAAGGAACCCGGAGGTTCATTGCCACCCTCACATAAGCCCGCCATTGGTCCCTATCCTGAGCAAGATTAATCCATATCATATCTCTATCATCATATCCCACCTCCCTCAAATCCATTTTAATATTACCTTCCCATCTACGTCTCCGCCTCCCCAAAGGCCTTTTTCCCTCCAGCCTCCCAACTAACACTCTATATGCATTTATGGATTCGCCCATACGTGCTACATGTCCTGCCCATCTCAAACGTCTGGATTTAATGTTCCTAATTATGTCAGGTGACGGATATAATGGGTGCAGTTCTGTGTTGTGTAACTTTCTCCATTCTCCTGTAACTTCATTCCACTTAGCCCCAAATATTTTCCTAAGCACCTTATTCTCAAACACCCTTAACCTATATTCCTCTCTCAAAGTGAGAGTCCAAGTTTCACAATCATATATAACTGTTTTATAAATTCTAACTTTCAGATTTTTTGACAACAGACTGGATGATAAAAGCTTCTCAACCGAATAATAACAGACATTTATTCTGTGCTTAATTTCCTCCCGAGTATCATTTATACTTGTTACTGTTGCTCCCAGGTATTTGAATTTTTCCACCTATTCGAAGGATAAATTTCCAATTTTTATATTTCCATTTCGTACAATATTCTGGTCACGAGACATAATCATATTCTCTGTATTTTCGGGATTTACTTCCAAACCGATTTCTTTACTTGCTTCAAGTAAAATTCCCGTATTTTCCCTAATCGTTTGTGGATTTTCTCCTAACATATTCAAGTCATCCTCATGGACAAGCAGCTCATGTAACCCATTCAATTCCAAATCCTCTCTATTATCCTGGACCATATTATGTACTATTCATTATAATTTTAAAAAGTTCATTTGTGTCATAGTGATGTGCGAATCGTTCCAACTAATTGCATTGTTCGTCTCGACACTGGATCTCACGGAATGAGGATGCGATTATGTAGTATTTAACGAGAAAGTTCCGCCCTATTAAATTAAAATACGGGGAGTGTGAAGACGTAAGTGAAAAGAAATTTCAAATCGCACACATCTTTGCAATTCCAATCATGCTCATAATAACAATCACGAAGAGCATAGACGTTTCACGTAATTAAAAGGATTCAACTAATCCTTTGCTGCTTTTTTTATTGGGCTAAACTATGTTCTGTGGACTTTGAAGACACCTTGATGCTCACCCCTTGTCGAAGGTGCAGCGGCTGTCAATGTAATGAAGTCTCGTCCAGGTGCGCAGGTCATTCAACAAGAAGTTGATTTACAGCCAACAGGTGCTTTGATGGACGCCATTAGTTATAATCACAGTCGGAATTCCAACAATCTCTCTTAATGAGAGACACTCTTATGATATAATTAGCAGTTTACATCTGCAGACCATAATTTGTAAATACCTTTCAACATACTGAGAAATGTTCAGTGTCTACTGTCGTTAGTTCAGATATCAACTGATTCTTAAAACGATGGAACATACGGCGTGTTGGCTGAAATAAAGAAATCACATAAGAAGTGAACATATCAAGGAGGTAAGTACGGAATCTATTAGGTTCGTCTGTCTGACATAAGTGGATATACAGCATGGAAGAGATATATCTGTGCAGACTGAGGAGGCATTAAAATAATTAATAATGAAACTCGTAAGTTTTGTAAATAAGTGTATGGTTAATTAAAAAATTAGGCTTTAAGTCTGCGAAGTTTGGCAATAGCGCGTTGCGGGCTCACGAGCGGAAACACATACGCACTTGGTCTGAACAACTTACTTCCATCCCATAGTCACTCCAGTAGGATTGCCAGAGTTCCTAATGACTGAGAGAGAGAGAGAGAGAGAGATAACTCGTCCGGCCTTAATTAAGGATGACCACGAGGATCCGGAAATTAATAGCAAACAAATATAAACAATTAAATATGAATATTGTTATAAAAATAAAATGTAATAATTAAGCACCATTGAGTATCAATTACAAAATAAAATTTTAGAAGATGACTATAAAATTATACCTATAAATAAAATATTTTATTTGAAATTAGCATATCCTTAATTAAGGCCTTCTGAGTGGTATAAATGAAACTGTATAATCTGCAGGGAATCTTTAAGAATTCGCGAGATTATTTTTTGAATTTCAAAAGATGATATTGATAATTAAAAAAAAAAATGTGTAAATTTTGGTAAAGAACTCCGAGCACCAAAAAATAAACCTGTCACCGAACAATTGAAGAGAGGAATGCTATATTTGGCACTAAGGTAGGGAATACAAGGTTCATAAATGGCCCTCTTTTCCTGATCAATCTGATGAGCTTGGTTTAGATCTCTCTCCATGCGTATAGTTGGATCTATGATAATAGCCTTTTGTTGTTGCCTGTTTATTGCTATTATATCTGCTCTTCTGTGAGAGTCGTCTTCAGAAATGCAGTGAACTTCCCAACTTCCCAACACTTGTTCCGAAGAAGACAGGCGATAGCTCCACGGACTCTATGATGCCTGTTGTTACGCAATAATTCTCCTTTCCGACAAAAGCCAACACGTGGCCAAGAGTTTCTGTCTCGTTGCAGTCTGTTAATATTTTATTTAATTTGCAAGAAAACCGTCTATTTGATTTTAAAACTGCAAAGGGATGAATAATTCCTTATCACTTTCTATAATGATAAGAGTAAAAAATCACAATCGTACGGAGTAAAACAGTGTTAACATTTAGGTGGGGAAAAAAAAAAATTCTCAGAAAATTATTCGTTGGGGATTAATATGGTATTATAATTTTTGTTGTAGTCTATCCAATGAATAAGCTATTAAAATCTGCACAATTATATTACTTCTATTCTGTGTATCTTTTAGGCATAGGCGGAGTTTTGGGAGGAGGCATGGGGGGAAACAGCCCCCCCCAAACTTATTTAAACTCTTTTTTTATTAACGTTAGAAAATATTGAATTCAAAAGATATCTTTTTGCTTTTGTTTATGATTAAGTTTCTGTGCTTAAATTGACGAATTAATGTCTTCAGATCATGTGTCTGGACTATAATACTTATTTTAAATTTTTGAATGTAGGAATGGAAGCACTGTAATGTTTATTTTGTAACAGCCTGTACGCATGTGTTAGAAGTCTGCAGGTGTTCAAGTCGCCACTTGGAGAAATATGACTAACATACTGCACAACAATGCAGAAAAAAGAAAATTGATCCCGGTATAATGTGTAAATTTAAAGATGAGATTAAATAAAATAATTAGAGTTTAAATTTCATATGATATCTTCAGGGAGGTAAGCTTAATATAAAAAAAAGTTTCTGTTAGCAGTGTTACGTAGTTTTATTGATGTATGGGTCTATGTGTTTCTGTACAAGAGAGAAAAAGAGAGGGATTGTTTTAAATTATGCCCTATTATAATTTGTAGTAGATCTACAGTTCAAGCCCTATACAATTCGGTTCAAAACATCGCGGATATGGAAGTAACATTGCAAGAAACATGCTCCCCCACCAAATATATTTATTAAATGACCATATTCCGAAATACTGTACTGTACCACGGTTAACCTATGACAGGGGGAGGAAGTAAATAATGTCCCCCATAATCACGTTATATGGGGATTCTATGGTTTCTCTCCCCCCCCCCCCCCTCAAAGGAAAAGGTTCTCTCTCCGCCCTTGCTTTCAGGGCAGTCCTCTAACGATCAATATATTTGAGGAAAGTTTGAAACGATTCAGCTGTCCTAGCATAAAGAGGTTTAAAAGTGACGCAGTTGAAATGTAATTATTTAATTCTCCCATTGGATAATCTCCCAATCTATAGTAGTCTCGTATGTCGCTGGTGAATCTAACAATTAGAGAAGGCTTGTACACGTATCACGGTGTTTAATAAATGCGGAATTACTGTTGATTAAATGTGTACGTAACTTTAGGCTTTGTACTAATTTAACAATGGGTGCTAGAGCCAATGTGATTAACGCATTGAATGAAAGAGAAACAATGAATATGGAACAACTGGAGAGGAAGATAATTGAAAAATGGTTTTATATTTTCACTTTGTTTCAAAATGGTACGTAGATTGAAATTTATGCTACCTAGAATTCGTAATTTTAAAAGTGAAGTTTCAAAAAAATGTACTGAAATGAGCATCGAAGCAAATAAGCGCGTTGGTAAAGAAATATCTATTCCAGCTGTGAAATATGGAAATGGAGGTTAGGAAATATATTTACAGATTTATTTTGTTATCATCATTATCATAATCATCATCATCATCATCATCATCATCATCATTATTAGACAGCGGAAAAAAGTCAAAAGTCATATTTACGGTTTACAAGTACTGTACGCATAGACTATGGCATGAGATGTGCGCACTTCCCAAGTAGGTAGCTACAACACGGTACTGTCTGCAGAGAGCACCACGCGAACACCGAAAACAACTGCCACTCTGCGTTCTCAGTCAGTCCTCATCCGTACGTGAACAGAGAACATTGGGATACGTAATAGTAATATGCGTTACAAGAGCGGTATGTTGATGTTTTCATGTTCGAGGAAAAGATTGAAAAAGCGAAACGTAGTTGAGCTTTTTTAATTTCCGAGAATTGAAAGAAAACATACCGCTCATGTATCGTACATTATTTTGTGCGAAAATAGTTTATTACATACCTGAAAGAGGAATTTATAATTAGTTGCAATGAAATCTCCATCTTGGTTTCTGTTCAATGACGGCAAATTTGCAAAACAAAAATATCTATCTTCAACACTGTTGCTTGAAAATGTTTTCTGTGTTTACTATACTCCAGCAGGCCCTGATATACGTCTGTCTTTTTTTCCCCCCAGTCTATAAATGCGAACTTAAAACAAACGGTAAGGTTATGTAATGATTTATTTTTAATTTTAATATTTTAACAATATTATTTATATAACATATTGCAGTAATAACATCGGCATCTGGAATCTTGTTGATTTTTTCACGGCTTCCTTAATGTTACTTGCATCAGGAATGCAATAACTTTTGTGGAGTAGTAGAGTTTACTTAATTTTTTCAAAATTTAAAAACAATAATTAACAGTGCAATTTAGGTGAAATTGCAGTGGTAAGTTTTCAATTTATAATTATTACTATGTTAAACGTCTCTAAAAATAATATGTTAAAAGCCTAAAGCAGTAAAATGAATGTGGCGCTTAAGCGGTAAGAAGAGGGAAATTGTTATGTGTGTTACGTTGGGAATACTGAATGTGGTATTTCACACTTACCGCGTATTGGTTTTGTGCTGAAAGCAAGCAAATACGCACGATCTCGCACAAACATATTATTCATTTGTGTTCGGTGAAGTGATCATAATGCCGAAGACAGATGTTAAAAACATAGGGTGTATTCTTTAATATAAGAATATGGTGTCCACATTTTTAGTAGTGATACTGGCGATATAATTAAATGTCGGTTATGTATGTGTGCATTAAAAAGATAACAAAACAATCGATAGAACATCAATGTAATACACAGAAACATATGAAAAATGTTGCTCTATATTAGAGGAAAATAAGGATTCAAATTTAAATTCCGCCTCAAATATGAAATATGACTTTAGCCAGAATTTGTGTCGAATGATGATAAGAAGTTGCAATATTCCATTCAAAACGTTGGACAGTCCTCACTTTAAAGGGTTTATAGAAAAGTACACAAAATATCAGACACCTTCTGCATCATCGATTCGAAACAGTTCTTACCTGCACGCGCCTCTAGTGTGCCTGCTGTGCTGACGTAAACAACCACCCTCTGACGAGACAAACTACTCGCGTTGTAGTTACCTTCACATCCGAATGACTTTTTTTCCGCTTTCTAATCATCACAATCCCAAAGCCATCTTACGGTATTAAGTTTTCTATCTATTATTTGTGAGGGCGTCCTATTAGTACACTACCTATTACAAGATAACGGTAGATGAATGACTGGCAAAACGATTCTGGTGGATTGAGACTACATAAGAAATGGAGAGGTTGGAGAAGAAATGGAAAAAATTAACACAATATTAGTAAAATTTAAGAGATATGTACACTTTTCGCGTATATAGGTTTAGAAAAATTCAAAATTTAATTTCTATATAATCTAAATAAACTTTGTGCTGGAATTTTATATAGTGATTAGATAACAATTATGCATTAATAAACAATTTTTAGAATAACAACTTTTATTGTTAAGGGTAATTATATATATTTTTAATTCGGAGTGCAATTTGTACAGAGAAATTTGTTTCTCTGAATTCTTGTACAATTTTGAATATTTTTATGCACTGTTCTCTATTTTACTCATAATGAGTGTGTAAATAAATCCTGTCATTATCAGCTGAATATGATATGATATGGTTTATTGTCCAACAGCTCACTTGATCCTGCTGCCCCTTTACATTCCTGTATACGGGCCAGCATTCCCTTTCTTTACGTTACTTTTGACATTGTTACATGTTACGCGATCAATTTGTCCCCTCTCGTTTTATACTTATTTCTTATCATTCTTTCTTCTTTCCCAATTCCCTCTTTTCATCAACTCCCCTACTTCCTTTGTTTATTATATATTTATTATTTCACTCCCACTATTCGACAACTGCTACTCTACTATATGATTTCTTATTCTTCTAATTTATTTTCCAGTTCTCTTTTCAAATACTACAATACTACTAGTCTACTCCATTTACATTTACTACCTTTACTTCTACATTAATCTCCTATCCATTTCTTTGAACTTTTTCTTTACGTCTCATATACTTAACAATCATTTACCTCCACTCGCGACGGGCATGAAGGTGCCGAAATTGCCTGTAAAATTGGCAGTGCCGCGCAGCCTCTCTTAGTACAGTAGTTTCTGAGCATAGAAAGCAGCTATTGCCGACGCCAGCGTTTCTGGCGCGTGTCCTTGAGTACAATGCAGTCTGCGAGCATCTGTTGATTGTGGCTGAGAATGGTACCACCTCCTATACACATCACATCATCAATCTGTCAACCACAGTTGTCAGTCTTGCTGCCCAGACTGCGGCAAAAGTAAGATACTCCCACTTAACTTTCCCTACACTAGTGTTCCTGCAGTGTGTCCTTGAGTACAGTGTCCAGTCAGTGAGTTTCTGTTGCCACTGCAGCTGAGAACGGTACCTCATAGACTGCTACAAAGGTAAGAAACTCACACTTAAGGTTCCCATTACTTATTTCACACGTCAAAAACGGTGGCGCGGCCTATAAATACCTACGTGACAGCTCGTTTGATTTGTAACAGCAAATTCTGCAATATTAAAATAGTAATAGACCTATAGGATAAATTTTGAGTAAAAATGTATTGTGAGTTTGGACTAATTTCAGAATGTAGCTCCACATGAAAACAAAATATATTGCATGTCCTTCATTAATTTCTTCTCTTATCACAGACCCATATTCTCCATTTGTAAACCCAAACAAAAATAAAAAATTCAAACGCAAATGTAGTTTCATTCCCGAATCTGAGTGACGTGTTGTGCGTGCCGGTGTGTCCCTTATATAGCGCAAAATTTTTTTGTTGTTTCCTTGTGAAAGAAATTCTTAAACGAGGCTGGAAGTAATTTATGCTGTGTTAGGGTCTATATTTAACCTCATATTCAAGTGATTGTCACGGTGCGATGGAAAGGCCAGCTAAAATGGCAGTTCTTGTTACTTTCTAGTTAACTCTCCGTTATTTATTGCACATTTTACAGGACACGAAGCTCGAACTAGTTTTCATATCAAAATGCTGTTTTAGTTTTTGAATTAATTGAAAGACTGGGACACTTTAGCGCGATATCGCGGTGTTAAACATGAAGTATCTCGAGTCACGAACACTACTATATGCACACGAAACTTGTTGTTTCGTAGTGTTTTATCTTTTTATAATAGAGCGCTCTTTTTACTAACTAGATTATAACGCCTAACTAAATTTGATGAATTACTGATCCGTTTCGTGAAATAAAATAAGCGGTACAAGTACAAAGCACAATCCGTCATGGTTATAAGCTGAAACAAAAACGAGACGTCATACACTTGACATAAAGGGATAACATGAAGTGAAATACTGCGTATACGATTAAGAAAGTTCATACAAATTTTAACCGCAGATTATATTTATGTTATATTTAAAGAATAGTATGCACGTCACTCTTCTAGCCTTTCTACGTTATTTTATATAATTATGATGTACCGAAGTACACATGATATTTCCATGCATGTTCTGCTTCATGATATGATGAAAGATGAGTGAAATGGAGAAAAACTCTCTCCGGCACCGGGATTTGAACCGGGTTTTCAGCTCTACGTGCTGACGCTCTATCCACTAAGCCCTACCGGATTTCCATCCCGATGCCGGATCGAATCCTCTCAGTTTAAGTTCCACCTCTTGGGTTCCCTCTAGTGGCCTACCCTCATGCACTGCGTCATAGATGTATGACAGTGGGACCATGTCCACACATATGTGCAGAGGTGCACTCGTAATGAGTGACTAAGTGGCCGGGATCCGACGGAATAAGCGCCGTCTTAAATCACTAAGGGTGCTATTCACTGACATTTCGCAGCACGCGCTATGAGCGTGCTAAGCTAGCCCCGGCTATCTACTGGTTACTTGTACAAAATTCAAATCATATCCTATCGCTAACACTGGTTTATGAATACGAAAAACGCTGATCATCCACCAGAAGCCAGCGCTAAAAATGTCTATGAATACGGCCCTTAGCGTTCATTCGCATATCATATATTAAGTTATTATGGTGTACTGAAGTACATAAGTTATGATATTTCCGTGCAGATATTCTGCGTCATCATATGATGAAAGATGAGTAGAACGGAGAAAAACTCTCTCCGGCACCAGGATTTGAACCCGGGTTTTCAGCTCTACGTGCTACGTACGGGATGGGAACCCGGTGTGTCTTAGTGGATAGAGCATCAGAGAGTTTTTCTCCGTTCCACTCATCTATCATCTTTCTACGTTAGTTATTGCACAAGTTTCTCAAACCCAGTTCTACACTTTCACAGGATTTAATGATTTCATACTGGGAATTTATTTGATTATTTATCATTAACGTCTATGGAACTAAGAGAACTGTAATATACTTATTTCAGTAGGCAATTATGTGTTTTCCGGGATTCCAACAGGTATTTAAAAGAGAAGAATGCTTTCTGTAACCAGAAAACAAAGAAAACGTTTGCTGTCAGGCAAGTGAATCGATTTTTTCGTCAAAGAATAAATTGCGTGTAGGTCTTCACTAACTTTAAAATATTGTTACGTTCTAATTTGTTATTTCCTGGTCCAAATATCTCATATGTCCGTTAAGTGAAACAGGAAGGTTAAGCGATTATTTCTTCCGGCATCCTCAACATGAAAGCTTAAGCGAATTTAAGATATTCATGAATATTTTAGGTTTAATAGAGTTTTTATACTGTAGTTATATATTACTTCTTCATAATCCTTTACTACAGAAATTTGACCAGTTACAACGGACCATTCTAAGTGGGCAGCCACCGTGATGCCGCGCGGCAGCCCTGGGTTCATAGGAGCCGTGTCGAAACAAGAGAGTCCCGGAGAGAGACAGCGAGTGAGTGGGAAAGAGACGGGATACCATTGCTGTGAAGGAGGCACGGTGATGGGGTGGACTGAGCCAGTGAGGTGTACAGACGACACATTTTACGACACAAAGAAACAATGGAAGAATTACAACAATCAGCCTTTAGAAAATAATACAACAAAATAAAATCGTATTTCTTTTTATGTAGTTAGAAGACATCTGACATTTCTTTCATTTCAGCAACTTAGTTATGTGAGGGAAAATTGTTTGAGCAGAAAGAATGCGTAACACTGTTTCTAATGCAATATCGGAGAAACATAACCTAGTTTTACTATGATTCAGGTTCATGACTGAGAATGTGTGTTCGCAGAGTTTTGTAGGACTAAACATAGCAATTAAGTTGCATGTCAATGCGTGGATACGCGGGAACGCTTTTTGTTCCAAGTTCTTACAAAACACAACGAGGCCACCTGGAATATTGTAATATCTAGAGCCAGGATGTTCGGCAAAAATGCCTTTTTTACTGGGTGGAAGTAAATAATTATTTGCATAAATATAAATTTGATTTGGAGTAAATCAAAGTGACAGGACCAATTTTTAATTTGTCTATTTTGCTTTTTTAAGGCCTTTCTTACTAATAAATGCTTTTTTTGTCATTTTAAAGCAATATTTTTGGTTTATTTACAATTTTCTACTTAATTGTAATGTAATGTGTATGAAATTTAAATATTTGAAACAATGACCAACTTTACTAACAATAGTAAATAAAAAATTTATTTCCGTGCTTAATCTGCTAATAATCATGCTTTAGTACTATTGATGTAATATGAATAATGATCGACAATCCACAGTTACAAATATAATATTGTCATGTCTTCATTATACCAACAATCAGCATTATAATTTTAAATATTAAGCTCGTTCTCACAGAAGTTGTCACGTAGCATTTTCAATTGAGTGCTTTCATATTTTCAAATCTTATTGTTACACTTTTGTGCTACACGTGTTTATTATTGCAGGAGAAATAAATTTGAGTAAAGAACAGTCAGTTATTGTTGGGTGATGGAAGGTATAAGACCGGTTAGCTAAAATGCCTAAATTCAGTAAACCATTGAAAAGTAAACTTCATGATTACGTTAGTGAATTTGGTGACCATGTGTTTTCAACCGATGGAACAGTTTTGTTATGTAAGGTTTGTGAAAAGACAGTTAATCGCGAAAAAAAAAAAAATATATATATATATATATACTGACATATATATATATATGTATATATATATATATATATATATATATATATAAGTCAGTACGTGTCAACTACGAAGTAAATGTGTGAGTTATGTTGATATAATTTAAATTTATTGTTAAAAATATTATATATATTATTTTAATGTACCGAAGTACGGTACATATGATATTTCCATGCAGATATTCTACGTCATCATACGATGAAAGAGTAGTGGAACGGAGAAAAATTCTCTCCGGCGCCGGGATTTGAACCCGGGTTTTCAGCTCTACGTGCTGATGCTTTATCCACTAAGCCACACCGGATACCATACCGCCGTCGGACAGAATCGTCTCGGTTTTAAGTTCCAACTCTTGGGTTCCCTCTATTGGCCGCCCTCTGCACTGCGTCATAGATGTCTATGAACGTAGGACTGAAGTCCACACATGTGCTGAGGTGTACTCGTTATGAGTGACTAGTTGACCGGGATCCGACGGAATAAGCGCCGTCTTTACGCATTTCATATATATTATTTTAATGTACCGAAGTACTCTTTCATCGTATGATGACGCAGAATATCTGCATGGAAATATCATATGTACTTCGGTACATTAAAATAATATATATGATATGCGTAAATCACTTCGTGATTTAAGACGGCGCTTATTCCGTCGGATCCCGGCCAACTAGTCACTCATAACGAGTGCACCTCAGCACATGTGTGGACTTCAGTCCTACGTTCATAGACATCTATGACGTAGTGCAGAGGGCGGCCACTAGAGGGAACCCAAGAGTTGGAACTTAAAAGCGAGACGATTCTGTCCGACGACGGTATGATATCCGGTGTGGCTTAGTGGATAAAGCATCAGCACGTAGAGCTGAAAACCCGGGTTCAAATCCCGGCGCCGGAGAGAATTTTTCTCCTTTCCTTTATTCTTTCATCGTAAAATATATTATGCCTTTTTAAAATGTATAATGCCTTTTTCAAAGATTATTGTGGCTTTCTTTTAGGTTTTTATTGCCTTTTTGCCTGCTTATTTTAACTGTTATAAATTCCTAAACATCCGGGCTCTAGTAATATCTATCTTTAAAAACTGTGTTACATTGAAACCTTATCAGTTCTCTTCGGAATTTGACTGGAGTCCTCTCAACATTTACAGAAAATGGCGTCGTAAAAATGTTCACGAAGTTTCTGCATGCGGCGAGAGCTGAATATAATATTAGGAGTCTTTCTTCTATCCTGACTTTTATTTAGGCCATTAGTAAGTTCAGTATGTTAGAGAGCTGAGCCTTTAACGAAGATGTTGTGGGTTCCTCCTCTCCGGTTGAATACCGGCCATTCTGGAACCTTATTCTCCATACCTTTCTATATTGCAATAAGTAAGTTTTGAATATCAGTCTGATGTTGAGGGTTAGCTTTCATAACCTCGGCAATACATATTTTGACTTCCAGACCCAGGTGTATCTGCGCCTCACGGTCAAGTGCTATTGGTTTTGTTTATGGCACTCTAGACCAGACACTAATGGCATGTTTAAATATAAGAAGCTAATGGCTTAGCTAATTGGAACGAACTGCTCTCTGCCAGCGACGCGACGGAATCTTCCATTAACTCCAAAAAGATTATTTTCAAAACTTATTAATAGCAATTATTAACTAATAAAAGGCCAACGTAATTATTTATAGAAGATAACCATCCGGGATCTGGAAGGTGATTATCTATGCAGAGGCGAGTACAGGTTGTTTCTAATTAATTTATCTCATAAGTGTGTTCCAAAATTTTAAGACGAGAGCATTAATGATTGTATCTATTAAGTGTTTAAAGATACCTTTAGAAAGGCAACAAAATAAGCAATTGTAGCTAGATATTTCCTCAGTATTTCCTGGAAACATATTTTCCGGCAATACCAGCCAAAAAAGATTGCTGAACCTTGTTCGGAAATATGAAAGATGGCAACAGTAGAAGAGCAACACATGTTTAGACAATCAAATTATCACTACGTTCCTAGATTTCTCAGACTATGGATATTGCAGTGACAACAGCCGCGATTATAGTTATGCCTATCCTCAAAATAATAACTAACCGACGCAAAAAAGAAAGAGACGATCATGGATAAGATCAGAGATATTGGGATGAGGATTTGTGCCTCAAATTAAGACTTTACCATTACCTATATCAGAATTTTACAAGAATGCTAATAAGAGGTTTTGAATTATTGTAAAACATCATCGATCCTAAAGGTCAAACTCTACATAAACAGAACTACAAAAAATGCACATAGACGTGAAATTAAAGAAAGATTACACGAAAAACACTGACCATGTCTGCCTAACACAATACAAATACCTTCCCTGCTTCGGAATCCTGTCATAACTTTTTTTGTATCAGGAAGAAATGAACATGAATCACCTCAAGCACTGCTTGGCTCTTTCCAGTGTTAGAGAATGTGACATTATTCTCATGAATCACCTGACGTTCTCCTTAGGTTGGAGTAAGGAATCTTATGTAACAGTGAAGAAAGCAAGCTTAATGACATTATTTAATTTTATTATTTCTATTTTACACTTAGGCTATTATTGTAGATTTTATAAACTAATTTCATAAAATAAATATGGATTTAAAAAACACACCTCCAGTCACAACTTTTTACAATAGAATACAAATCGTTCGTTCATTAAATTCATATAAGTAAAGAATTCAAAGTTTATTCTTAACCAACATACTCTTACAAGTAAGTCTAAATTCACACCCTATAATTGAGTAGTTTCTTTTACGCAAACACAATGAGTTTGTATACAAAACAAATATGCTACCTGTAACTGCTGTACAAAGTTTCATAAAAATCTGTTAGATAGGACAGAAGTTATTAATTTTGTCCCGCTAGACTTACGTTCTGGACCACTGTGCCCTGATGGGAAATAATTTACAATCTGTGCAAATAGCTTTAAACTACTTTTCGCACTAGTGTTAAAAGTAATTTTCGCACGACTACCTTATAATAGTCAATTTGTAACTCGCTTGCCTTGCGTTAAAAGATCTGCTTTTAGAAACTGCTTTCTAAAAAAATTATATTATAACCAAGAATATCGATATTCTGACAATACGAGTTTTTGATGACTGTAGAAATATTATCGATAGTAATATTGAGATGCATCGTAACAGATCAGATTGTCGGTATTTTGTTTCGGTTTATTTTCGAAATCAGTATATGTAAGTATATAATTACTTAAAACAAAATTTTTATTACCGCACAAAATGTTTGAAGATAATTACAAGTTATATTTCAACCGTTCAGTTTTATGTGCCAGGCTTTCCAAACTAACTTGTGTGTAGTCACAACAAATCAAGTAACAGCGACAACAGCGTTAAACTTTTTTTTATAGTTCTATGAAGAGTTGGTAACGATAAACATATCGATGAATGCCATCTTATTTTTGAGGAACTATAGCTAAAGCGCCGAACGCGTGACAGAAGTGGAGGTGTAACTGGCAAGGAAGGTGCTCAATGGAGCATGGGAGCGCGGCAGATGTGAGGATGATTGGCAAGAGTCGGTCCAGGATCCAGGCGCTCTGCCAAATAGTATTCAATTCATCCAAAAAGCGGAGGTTGTCGTGCAAGCACAAATATACTCTGGGATTATAATTTCCCTCGCCCACATCCATCGTGCAATACCTCTCAATACAGGATATGAATAATCACTGGGATAATGTATCCGCTTGTATAGAGAGAGTGTATATGTTTACGCGAAAACTGAGTGGACAATACGGATATAACGCATACAAAACTTTAACCACAGTATCCAAATGACTGTGTGCTATTTTATGCATTTCTCGGAAAGAAACTTTCAGTGTAGACCAAGTTTAATGTTCTAGTAAATACTTCATTGTTTTGCATTAATTGTTTGCCATTTTAACTGCAGTTCTTTCCGTGTTATTATTTTTATTTTGCTTTGTCTTACTTTAGCTCATTACTTGTAAACCCCTGTACAGTATGTTATTAATTTCCTTTAATTACATTTCAAAATTTAAGTTGTAACTTTACTCACAATTCATAAATCTTCATTACCGTATTTGCCAAGCATCCTTTTATTCCGTATTCATCTCCGTATTCTTCTTCTTCCTCTTCTTCTTTTTCTTCTTCACCTTACATGTGTTAAGCCACCGTCGTAGCTCAGTCGACTAAGGCGCTTGCCTGCCGATCGGAAGTTGCGCTCTGGCGCGGGTTCGATTCCCGCTTGGGTTGGTTACCTACTTAGGTTTTTCTGAGGTTTTCCCCAACTGTAAGGCAAATGTCGGGTAAACTATGGCGAATCCTCGATCTCATTTCGCCAAGTATCATCTCGCTATCACCAATCTCATAGACGCCAAATAACCTCGTAGTTGAAACAGCGTCGTTAAATAACAAAGTAACATAAATAAAATAGCCTATATACATGTATTATGCTTTACGACCTGTTTCTATCTCGTTCCATCTCTTTCTTGGACGTCTAAGATCTCTTAGGTCTCTGGACTTTCATGACATTACCAGTTTAGGAATTCTGGTATGGTCCAGCCTATATAAATAATGTATGCAGTTCTGCTGTAGTATTTTATTTGGTCAGTTAATGCAAATATGTTTAACTGGTAGGCTACGTGTAATTTAACTATGTGTTTTCTTTCGTTATTTTTATCATTTCTCTCCACTTTGCTTCTTTTTCATTAATCCCCGTTTCTCATTTTTCAACACTCTTTGTTTCATTCTCTTTTTAGTTTTGCCTGTTTTTCTTTTAATCCTCCCAGATTTTATCCTTTCTCATACATAGGTACAATGCGATTAATATGAAAGAAAGCCGCAATACCATACTGTAGTATAACATAGTCTAAATAGGGTAAACTAGGGTCCGTTGGACAGTCGGGCATGTTGGACACTCTGTACTTTAACGTGTTACCACGCCACTTGTGGGCACCACATTCTGCTAGAAGTCAATGACGGAAGTAGCCCCACTCGTGCCTACCTCCGTCATTGACTTCTAGCAGAATGTGGGGCCCACAAGTGGCGAGGTAACACGTTAAAGTACAGAGTGTACAACATGCCCGACTGTCCAACAGACCCTAGTTTACCCTATGTGTATATTTTTTGTAATGATAGTAAATATTCCTACGTCATAAAGTACACTTCATAATTAATAATCGAGCAACAATCAATTGAAGGACTCCCTGAGAAAAAAAGAGGTACTTCCATTTTTACAAAGTTTAGGAAAACAGAAATCATTATAAAAATTCAAATTTTAACTGAGCTTCTTTCCTTTTTCAGAGGTACCTACTAGTTTCACTTCATCACTCACTCATTTATTATAATCAACAATTGGGGGGGGGGGGTAAATATGAACAAATAATGGAGTTACCCTCTTTTTGCAATAAAATTGGATATAATTAGTCCCATTTTGCACTAAACACACATTTAGCCTACTGTGCGAATGTCATAAACTACAACACAAGATACACACACACACACATACACACATACATATATACATATATATATATATATATATTTATTTATTTATTTAGAGGCTATGTGTTTCGAGAAAAGATTAGTTTTAAATGAAACATTTCATAAAGTGTTTCGGGGTAGCTTTTCATTTAATCCCCAATATGCTCAGTGAATTTAAGAGAGCAATGTATTATGATAATAAAGGATCGGAAGACTTAGTTTTGTCTTTTATGTGCAGACATTTGATCCGAACAAACTTAACATTTTAAAATTCCTTTGCAGAAAGAAAAGTTACTTTAGTTCGGATGAATTTTCTGCACATTTGAACGATAGAATTAAAATTCTTTCAATCACGTGTTATCATAATGCACTGCCTTTTAAACTGACTGAGCATATTGGGAGCTAAATCAATGTCTTTCTCAAAACACGCTATGAAATGTTCGATATAAAACAATTTTTATCTCGAAAAGGAAGCAAAAACGAGCAACATTTTATGAAACTTTTGTGTTTGAAATATCTCAAAGAATAACTCCCTGAAATTATTGACATTACTTACGGTTAATTCTATATATATAGCTCCAGGAGCTCTCTCCTTTTTTGCAGCGAGCTCTTAAATTGTATGTAAATATAATGAGGAGCTTGCAGTTGATCACGGTGTTATTTATCTCTGACTATTGTGAGTATCATTTTACCATGAAGTTAAGTCGCTTCTTTTTTATTGCTTATTTAACGACGCTGTATCAACTACTCGGTTATTTAGCGTCGAGGGGGTTGGTAATAACGAGATGGTATTTGGCGATATGAGGCCGAGGATTCGCCATAAATTACCTGACATTCGGCTTACGGTTGGGGAAAATCTCGAAAAGAACTCAACCAGGTAATCAGCCCAAGCGGAAATCGAATCCGCACCCGAGCGCAACCCCGGACCGGCAGGCAAGCGGGACTAGTCTCCTCTACATCCTCTGAAAATTGACTTCTATAGAGTGTCATATGAATACGACGAATAATCGGTAGCCGGGGTCCTGTTCTTTGAAACAATTCTGAACGCTTAATACTACCCCAGATCACATATAGATTGATCATTCCTATGTTAAAATCGGTTGCACTTTGAAGAGAACAACCGCCAGGATAGCCACCCGTCCACCGTAAACGAACACGAGATGCAATTCAAATCAGAGTTATAACGTGACTCCTTATGTAACAACTAGATGGCAGCATAGGAAACCTGACAAAAGTTGTTACAGTCAAAGCCTATAACGCAGAGCATTCTGGGTATATAAGATCTAGGTACTACCAAGATATTATCGGCAGTTCATAGCCTTACTGGAAGTGGATGAGAGCATAAAAAGTGGGACGTACAGCGCAGACGTCAGTGCTGGAGAAGGGGGAAACTGGTTAATTAAAAATAACGTAATAATAATTAATAATAGCAATAATAATGGTAATAATAGTAACTTTTATCTTTAAAATAGTTTCCAAACCGCCATTTCGTTCACCGATGCGTTCGGCTCAGCTGCGTAACGCTCTGGTGTCAATAGTGAGGCGATGATTTCTCAACCAGGATAGCACAGACGGGAACACATCTCATCCTTTCATAGGTTCGCCAATAATTTTAATAATTAAATAATTTCAAGGTAAGAATTGTTCCGGAACCGGTTATCGATGCCGAGACCTCTGGTTGAACATACCAGCGCTCTACCGACTGAGCTACCCAGGAACTCCACCCGACACTGTCTCAATTTTTCCCCTTATATCCACACAACTCGAGTGGGCTGACGAGACGCCAGAGACCCACATCGAGTGCACAAATACTCTGCGTGGTTTGGAATTGTGGTTTTCTGTTAACGTACTCCAGTTAACGTGTACATTATGCAAGTCTAGTTTTCAGGCAAAGCTCCCTGTGAAGCAGACTTGAATAATTTCAAGGGAAAAATTGTTCCGGGGCCGGGTATCGATCCCGGGGTCTCTAGTAGAACATACCAGCGCTCTACCCGGCCCCGGAACAATTTTTCCCTTGAAATTATTCAGGTTTGCTTCACAGGGAGCTTTACCTGAAAACTAAACTCACAATTAAACGGAAGTACATCCTTGCAACAGACCCGTCTATGGCGTGTCCTCATCTAAATTGAAAGCTATTTCTGCTAAATTCTTTTTCTTTCTCCTTATTACATTTTTATCCAATTCTTCTCTTTTAGGTATTATTTATTTCTTCCTTCATTCTTTGTGTCCTTCCATCTTTCTCCCAAACTTTTCTTCTACATCTCTGCGTTAGCTCTGTGGTAGCGTGTCTGCCTCCAGACTAGCAGGCCCGGGTTCGATTCCCGATGGGGTCAAATATTTCCATGTAAAATTTCTACCTAGGGACTAGGAGAGATGGCGATGCGCAACTTCTAATCACTAGATTGTGCACCAAATTGCCTGGGTTAAATCCCAAATCTCTCCGCAGCGCATATGCAGAGAAGGCATATGTCACTGTTGATGGTGATTCGTCCGTCGGACGGGGACGTTAAGCCTGGTGGCCCCCTTGGTGCTATTCGACAGGAGAAGGCTACGTGCCGGCACCGGGTTTCCACTTCTCCCTTCCTCATCATCATCACTTATTCCAGACACTACACTTACACGAACACTTACACATACACTCACCCTAGTACACGACATAACTCTCCACAGATACACATCATGTACAGTGTGACCACACCTGTGGAGTAACGGTTAGCGCGTCTAGCGGCGAAACCAGGTGGCCCGGGTTCGATTCGCGGTCGGGGCAAGTTTCCTCGTTGAGGTTATTTCCAGAGTTTTCCCTCAACCCAATATGAGCAAATGCTGGGTAACTTTCAGTACTAGACCCCGGACTCATTTCACCGGCATTATCACCTTGATCTCATTCAGACGCTAAATAACCTGAGATGTTGATAAAGCGTCGTAAAAGAACCTACTAAAATAAAAAATAAATGTACAGTGTCAGTGTGGCCCGCTGAAATGGTGTACAACTTGAAAATAAGTCACAGTCCTGTCATCTTTCGCCAATATGGGGAACTTGAATCACGTAAAGTGAAGTGGGTAGGCATTGGATACATACATATTTTATATTAATTTGACTTCTAGTTTTTTCTTTTCATTTTTAATTTTCAGCATTTATTTTTCTTCTTTATTTCTTTTTTATTCCCTTCTCTCTCTTTCTTAATGTCATTCCTTATTTTCGTTTTTTCCTGTACTCCATACTTATTTTCCATCCTCCTTTCTTTCCTTTCTTTATTCCGACTCATTTCATTCTCTTTCTTTCCTTTTTCCTTCTTGTCCCCGATATTTATAATTTCCTTCTTTCTTTCTCCCTTGTTTCCTTTCTTTCTTTCCTTCTAAATCGTCTTCATTCTTTCTCCTGTACTCGATACTTTCCATCCTTCTTTTTTTCCCTTTCTTTTTGATTCTTATTCTTCTTTTTTCCTTTCTTCTTCCTGTCCGATATTTATATTTTCCTACTTCCTTTCTCTTATTCTTCCTTCCTTGTTTTGTTTCTTTCCTTCCATATCGTTCTCTCCTTTCTCACTCAATCTGTTTGTCTATTTTCTCCCCTCCCCCTCACTTCATCACGAGAGAGAAGCAAGACTGCCAACAACCTTTCATGTGCTCAGTTACATACACGATATGCAAGGGTGAAGTGATGAGGCACATTGTCATCTTCGAGCAGCGAGTGGATTTGGCAGCGCGCCTGCACTTGCTAGTCTGCACAGCATTTGCAGGGCTCCACGCCTCATTGACCAGCATTCACGCCAGTTACTCCTCCGCTATCTCCATTTGTTTCCATTGTGGGAATGACGCTCTTCACTTCGAGAAAGTGTATTCGAGCAACGGGTTTAGCACGACATCATTAAAATCGACGTCTTAAGCTTAAGTGCTGATGACTCAATTGCTAATCATTTCTAGCATACTACACTTAAAAAAAGAAAATGATGGCACTGCAAGAAACACACGAATTTCACAAAGTTGAAAAATGCATGTGTACAGTATGCTCGTATGTCCCAAAAAAATAAATAACTTCCTTTTCATGTCACAAGTAATGTAATTTCCTCTGATTGAGGTTCTGGCTGATATAAAGGGTTCAGAACCATAGTGGGCCAAGCGCCATTTTTCAAAAAAGGAGAAAGCAAGGGTTAATGTTAAGTGAATACGATAGTTTAATGAAGATTGACATATCATTTAGTTTTAATATGTATACTTTATATTACTTGCTGTATGTTTTCATTGAACTATGGTAATAACTTCATCTTAACCCTTGTTTTCTATGGATTTGGTAAAAGGCGCTTGGCCCGCTATGGTTCTGAACCCTTCATATGTACATCTATTACCAGCCAATACATCTCACTTGACGTTATCTATCAGAGTAAAAACAATTATTTGTATACATCTGTAGTCTGATTAGTGTAATATGTTTAGTCAGCGATGTTCAATGGAGGAGGAAAAGAACTGACCACCCTACCTCATATTTTCCTGGCCTAGTTGCCTCATGAGTGATGATTTGTTGGTGTCACTTGTGGGGTTCAGACCTGTCTTCGGACAGTTGACTAAACAACAAGTAAAGTAATACCCTCTAATCATGATACATAACAGTGTACAAATAATTGCATTCATTGTACAGTACTCAGACTAACAGTTGAATAACTGACAGCTTCATGGTAAAGAAACTGAGTTTATTTCGCTAAGGATCCTGCGATATTGGTTGTGAAATAGTGGATATGGGGAAAGTGTCTTATATCTGTTATAAAGACTATCTAAAATTGCTCCAAATCTTCTGCTTTTCAGCCCCCAGAAGGATTGTGCAATATTTTTCAAACATTCTGTATATTCATATGCATTCATATCTTTCGGTATCCAGATTTTTCCATAAAGTCACCTTGTTCCTGAGTAATTTTCTCCATTCTCTCTAAACAACCTTCTTACTCGTTGAATTTAGTGCCATGAAAGGAGGCTTCAACGGACATTCATTCACTGCCTGATATTGCTCCAGCTCTACAATCGCACAAAGCCTTTTACAATCTTTTTGATAAAATAAATTAAATAAAATTTCGCTTAAAACACTCAGCGCATGTGCAGTAAACAAAAGCCCCTGTATATATGCTACTTGTGGACAGCCTTGTGAAATTTTTGCATACATACAGGTGTACTCCCATCAAGACTCGTTCCAAATTTTAATTCCGTGTCTGTACATTCAACTCTTTTTTGTGTGAAAAGTGACTTCTTCACTGTCATTCCGTTAAGTAATCATGTATGTTCCTTTTCTTAATTTCTGTTACGAAAGAATTGCATTATTTTAGGCAAATGTAAGAAGTAAAAATTAAAATAAATTCCGTATCTGTTTAATTTGAAAGGAGGGCATTTTTTTTTCCTTAGTAGCATAAGGATTCTTTTGTACGACCACGGACATGAGTGTTTACGACGATATGGAAAATCCTATTCAACAGAACACATGTTCTGTGTAGAACAGACTGTCAGTTCTGAAGACGAAGTTACGTTGTATTTCAGGTTACCAGCATATTTAAATTAATAATGACTACTATCTCAAGGAGTGAACTAATCTCGCACAAGGTTCCTGGACACACAAAATACTATTCATGAGGATGTAAATCGATGAGAATATGTGGAAATAGGTCCCCTATTTCTACCAAGTATACAATAGTGCTTTTGACTTACGATAAATTTAAAATGCTGGCTGGGTGGCTATTCTATTTACGGGTTCTTGACTTTGTTATGCCCTGGTGTCGGCAGTCGGTAGGTATATACTGCATAACCATCAACTCGTTAAATCTGAATAGGCTCTGTAATAGGAAGAGTCATTAAATATAATCACTGCAGTAGTACGTTCCTATTTATAACCCCCTATTTTAACAGCAACAGATTAAGTTAATTATACCTATATACGTACAGTATATAAGGTTTAATGAAAGTTTCCTTTTCTGCTTTGTTGTTACAATTAGATTTAAAAAAAAAACCGGTAAGAAATAGCTCCTCCATGCCCACATTGTGGTTCTTGGTATGTTGTCTATCCATCGCTCTCTTCTTTATAAAAAAAAAAGGTTATTTTTTTAAACAAAATGTCTAACATAAAATAATAATGTAGCAGATTTCACATTTATTTTATAATATTAGAGTGTCAAATGAAATATCATAGGCTGTTTTATAGGCTATGTCTCCAAAAACATATATGTAGAGTGAAAGAGCAGTGGAACGGAGAAAAATTCTCTCCGTAACCGGGATTTGAACCCGGGTTTTCAGCTCTACGTGCTGATGCTTTATCCACTAAGCTACACCGGATTCCCATTCCGGTGTCGGATCGAATCTTCTCAGTTTAAGTTCCAGCTCTTGGGTTCCCTCTGGTGGCCGCCCTCTGCACTACGTCATAGACGTCTATGAACTTAGGATTAATGTCCACATATGTGCGGAGGTGCACTCGTTATGGGATGGGGATCCGGTATGGCTTAATGGATAAAGCATCAGCACGTAGAGCTGAAAACTCGGGTTCAAATCCCGGTTCCGGAGAGAATTTTTCTCCGTTTCCGCTACTCTTTCATCGTACGATGACGCAGAATATCTGCAAGGAAACATCATATGTATTTCGGTACATTAAAATAATATATGATATGCATAAATCATTTGGGATTTAAGACGGCGCTTATTCCGTCGGATCCCGGCCAACCAGTCACTCATAACGAGTGCACATCCGCACAAATGAGCCGTTCAGAGCAAAAGTGGTGTAAGTCAAAATTTGGTACTGAGGTTTAAAGTAAAAATTCTGTAAAATACAGCGCAAAGTAGCAATTAAAATTTCCTTCTTGCCATCCACTGACTACTAATAGTTTAAATAAACTGAATATTAATTGCTACTTTGCGCTGTATTTTACAGAATGTTTACTTTAATCTCATTACTCATTTCTGACTTACACCACTTCTGCTCTGAACGGCTCATATGTGGACATTAGTCCTACGTTCATAGACATCTATGACGTAGTGCAGAGGGCGGCCACCAGAGGGAACCCAAGAGGTGGAACTTAAACTCAGAAGATTCGATCAGACACCGGGATGGGAATCATCATATGTACTTCGGTACATTAAAATAATATATATGTAGGGTATTATTAACATATCTATTAATTTCTATTGTGTACACTTATTGAATTGTGTGTTTATGATTTTATTATGTAAATCGTGTTTGCATAAGATAAAACTCTAATGGAAATGACTTTTAAATAATACCAAGAACTGACTTCGGTTCGCGTGATGACATTGATTCATCGTTTGATCGATTGATTAAAATTTAATGAAGTAACGTTTCCAATGTCAAGCACTTCACAACTCTTCTCGAGGAGTTTAAATATAACTTTATGGTAATTTCCAATATGTACGTGTAACAAAACATACAGTATTGCACTGTAGTCGGCAGATAAAGAATTCTAATTAACATGTTCCCATTCTTAGCGCAATCATTACATAGGTTAACTAAATCTGGCACCGAGAGTTCAGGATGAATGAATATTCTTTTTCTCCTGTAGCTCAGTGCTAGGGCACCGACTTATTCAACGAACTCGGGCTCTATTCCCGGCATTGACTGAGTGATAATCTATATATATAATTTGAAATGGTAATGGAAATTACAGGAAAACGGCTGAACGGATTTTAATAAATGACCCCTCATTTTGAAGCTTGAAACCCAACGTTTTTCAGAAAAATAGTAGTTTCGTTTTCCTACATCATTTTCTAATTTTCCAAAATCCATCTTTCGTCAGTTTTGAGAACTAATTGCATTTCAAAATAAAACAAAACCAAACTACAATAAACAATAGGCTACTACACGAAGTCCATAACCTGCAGGATTGCTGACATATTTAAGAGTTCAAATTCAATTGGTTATTAAAAGCTTCAAAACTTACTAAAAATAATTCATAGGTCTGATTCTACGGTGTGTAATTTTCAGAGTACAGCTGTGTATTGCATATTGAAATCTACAAAACTTGAGGTGGTTTGATGACATTATTAGCATTAGAAATTAATTATTATTATAGTTAATGCCATGATGTTAATATATAAACTACAAAACTTGCGTAAGATAATATCATTATTAAAAATCAAATATTTTATAGTTATTAATCAAATGGGTTGGATCTTTTTCATATATTTAATGGTAGTGTGGTGTAGATTGAGTATTGGCTCGAGAGAGCGAAAAAATTACAGTTCCTAAGGAAAGACAGTATTACTTACTGATAAAATAAGAGGCCTAGAAAATTGTGTAGCATCCCGATCATTTCAGCCAGATCGCTTAGCAGGATAAAATTATTTTACCCTCTACATTTCAAGCTCTACATGCAGCAGCTACACCAAGATGCTATGTCTATTGTTCTAAAGCATAGAAAACCTGACTTTCTTTAACTTTCACCTGAAATAGCTATTGCTTTACTCCTACATGAAAAACCCACTGATCGTCCTGACATTTTTACTTGCGTTTTCGCGTTGAAACTCAAAAGCTGAAGGTGGATAGATTCAAGAAAAAGTATTTCGCATAAAAATAACATTCAGAGGGAGTATGTTTCATTATTATAACTTTCAAAATGTCTGGTATTTTTCATTGAAAATAAATCAGAAAAATTTTTATTTGAACGTCTAACGAACTTAGTTTGCAGCGTTTGCTGCACAGGCCACTAGTTATGGAATATAAATTTGGAGGATGATAGTTTTTTCTAAGGATTATCCCTACTTCTTCGACATAAAACTCATCGTTTTACCAGCACTCGCCAGTTTATCAAATTTTTCATTTTCTTTCTTAAAAGAAAAAGAGGCAGGCATGCCAAAACCCTGGACATTGTGCAGTTGTCTCTGTGCGATTTGCACTTTCTATTCACCTACCTGGAGGGAGTGAACCGGCTTGGAGGGGAGCGCGACAGGGCTGCACGGTACCTGCAGTATCATATCAGCTTTTATTTCAATAACACAGTTTTAGTACGGGTGTTGATTGAGCTGTGACTGTGAATGCGTTATAAAAAATAATGTGAGGAGTTCACAGATATAACGAAGAAGAGAAATCATGAATCATATAACAATTGTTATAATGTTTTCCTCAGCCAACAATAATTATTTTAAAATGAAAGATTTTCATGAGCCTATGTCGAGCTAATAGTTTTGTGAGAGTTTAGAGAGATTAGTAAAGTTCTCAAAATATGATATTCGCCAGCGCTTATTTCTTAATCAGTATTCTCACAGTAAAACAAACTTGACAATGGCGTTGTTTTGGAGTCTGTAATAACAAAGCCATAAAAGGTTAATGACTCACGACTTCTATTTGATAAGCTGATAAGTGATGAGAATACTGAGTGAGGAATGCATGCGAGGCTCTTGAGGCTGTAAGGGAGAAAAGAAAACAGCTATTTATTTGCAAGGCGGAAAAATTTTCTGGAAAAATATGACAAATTTTCCATCTCACGGCACTATATTATGTTAATATACTTATGTTAATAATTCTTTAAACTTGACATAAGGAGAAAGTCGTCATTTCACAGCTTGTGAACTACGTTTTTAACTTTTTTAATAACGCTCTCAACTTGCTGAAACTTGCTCTCAATGTTATCCAAATAAACTATATGTAAATTTGAATTTTAAGTTTAATTTATACAATTTATTAATATTAATATTAATTTATATTGACATACTGCAAGGCAATGATTTCAGTTCCTCACAATCTCCTACTGCATGTAATTGGGATTAAAATTTTTTCTTTGATATTTGTGTAGCATTGGTCCCAATAATGCTTGACCAACAATGAAAGAGTATTACTTTGAAATAATTAGTGTCTACTACGTGAAAAGAAAGTGTGTGTTCGTTTTTTGTTGCTTCGAAATTATTGCAATATTTATATTTTCTTCAAATATTGTATAAAAATCATGTTAATAAATAATGCTTCACAAACCACTGCTTTGTGAAATATAACTGCGTAAGCCTAATGTTTCTTGTGTCACAATTGTCAAATATAAACACTGATAATAACTGTGCTTTTGTCCTTCTGCTAACTGTTTTTATAATGTTCAAATCTCAATATAATACAACACTAGAAGAGCAAAATAGATTCTTATACACCCCTCCAGCTAAGCAGTGGGAAGAGCAACGCGTGAATGACGCACTTTACACCATTATCTCCTGGCTTAATTGCCTCATGAGTGATAATAAATGTATTCAAATGCTCAATCACATAATTTATCAATTTGCAAATTTATTATTTGCTAAAATACATATTGAAAAAGATATTCATGTACGTTTTCGCCTGTACGGCATCATCAGATGTTCAAAAGTTTGACGAAATCTAAACATAACCACTGTTATGCATATTACTGTATAGGCCTACAATTTAATGGACTTATATTTAGATTTCGTCAAACTTTTGAACATCTGATGATCCCGTACAGGCGAAAACGTTCATGAATATCTTTTTAAGATGTATTAGCAAATAATAAATTTGCAAATTGATAAAGCATATGATTGAGCATTTGAATAAATTTATTATCTTGAATAGATTTACCGAAAATGAAAAATGAATTGTAAAGTGCTCATGAGTGATGTTTTAATGGTGTTAATTATGAGGTTCAAATATGTCTTCGGACAACTGACTAAACGACAACAGTCAAAACATAATTAGGTAATACAAAACAGTTTATTTTCATATCAACCCAGCTGACGTTGTGTCTTAAAGCTGTTTCTTTGTTTCAATGTAAAGAGATTTAACCCTCGTGTGTATTTTAGGCCTTCACGGTGAATGTCATCAGAAACAGACTTTCGGGTATTTCATCGTTTCCTTGAACTTAAGATTTCTATTCTATTTCTAATTTAACACTCGTTATAACTTTGAACACCAAGCTCTTCAAGCATTACTCTGCAGGCTGCGGAAAAATCGTAAAGCGTACATTTGCATTAGTTAGCATGCTAGAGTAATTTTAGATTTTATAAATCAAACGATCTATATTTTGAGACATATAATGTAAATTATATGCTTTTATAGTATTGTATTCGGAAAACGTATTATTTTCTTTCTTATGTTAAATTTTATATTACCTTGTTAACATGTTTCAGCCTGCTATTGGCCATCTTCAGAACTGAAGTTCTGAAGATGGCCAATAGCAGGCTAGAACATGTTAACAAGGTAATATAAAATTTAACATAAGAAAGGCAAATAATGCGTTTTCCGATGTGATATATTGTTAAAAGTTGTGTAATCTAGATGTATTGTATTCATTAAACAGTTTCGTATTATTTCGTAACGCTGCGATGAGGTATTAGAAAGCGACTAGAATTGGATAGCAGTTAATAGCCAGACTTATACATGGTCTAATCTTGAAGGGAGATCTAAAAAAATTTAACTTCAAATGTAAAATGACAAAAACGGATACAGAAATTACCTAAAATTTATAACCAGCATTGGCCAACTACATTGCAAAATACCGCATACTGTACAACATGACGTATCTTTGATACTAATTCCGTGATATCATGAGAAACAGATATGTTAATGTTACAGCAATTTATTGTAATCTTGGCACAAATATAAATGGTGGCGGAATATTGGAAATTGTAAGCAAAAGAATATTCCAACATATCTTGAGTTATATGTAAAAATAAGTGGTCTACAGATACAAGTGCTCAAGAAAGAAATGGGGAATGCAGAGGATTGCAAATAAAATATCAATAAAAGCGTGAAGGATGGGAGGCAGAGGACTGTGCCAAAAGAACCACGCCCTTCTTCGGACTTAACCTTAATGACAAAAAACTAACCATAAAAAGTTTCTTCCCACTTTCACTGAGGTCCATCTCTCTTCGTTCATTGATTTGTGAGAGAATTTTAAGGAATAGGAAGTCACCGTCATAGCTTCAAGCTAGAGATAGTGACATTTATAATGGTACGATTTTTATGGTTGTAATAGCACTGTGTCAAAACTACACGTACCAAAAGGGCATTGATTTTGTATTCTAGAGGTCAGTGTTGAATTCAAGGGATATCGTTCTTAGAAAATTGGAAGTTACACTTAAACCACTTCCACGATGTGCCAGAGTTGTCTTCTTTGGCCACGCTTCATGTAGTAGCCAATTTAATAATAATAATAATAATAATAATAATAATAATAATAATAATAATAATAAAATAATAATAATGATGATGATGATCATGATGGTGATGATAATAATAATAATAATAATAATAATAATAATAATAATAATAATAATAATAATAAAATATTGCTAGAAAAAAGATGTTACATATATTTTTTTACATATTATAAAAATCACTCTAGCACCCCCAGAAAGAGTTCGTACCGGTACTCGTGTTCAGGGGGCATTACAAAAAAATTTAAGACATTTTATTAATTAACATAAAAAAGTAAAGAGAGAAAAACAAAAACATAGATATTACAGTAAGTGAAACTATTTCATATTTTCTGCCTAAACAATAATTTTTAATTATTAATTTTTTAAATAACGAGCATTAGCAAATTGAATGTTTGGCAATTTAACTGTTATCTTGTTATAGAGCTTTGGACCGGAGTTGCTACTGTGATTATAAGCTACAGTTGTGGTACATTTAGGTTCTATCAGGCATATGTTGTCTGATCTTTTAGTTTTATATTTATGTGAATACGAATCAAATATATTTCGGTTTTTATGAAAAAAATTCAGTGAGACATTGTTACAAATTTAATCAAATACTTTAAATTCAGAATACAACACTTCTGAGGGACAATCAAAAAGTTTATTAACATATTAAAATATTACTTTGTTTCGCGACTCTAATAGCTTCTTCTCCCTTTTTGCTAATCCATTATATGCTTTGCTCTTGTAAGAAGAAGAAGAAGAAAACCGAAAACCTTTTTATGTGTGGAACTTCCTTATATTATTAAGTAGATATTTCACGAATTTATCCACAAGAGTTTCCCACACAAGTTTCTGATGGTTATTATTTCTAACACACTTCATTATGTCACATTGGCACAAAATAGATAGAACAATTTTTTTTTTAATTTGGACCAGATATGCGGATAAACATAGTATATTTGGTGCTGCCCCCTAACATTTCAGCGAAAACATTGTTAGACTGGTCTTATGAGAAGACAGTATAAGCAGCCATCAGATGCGTTCCAGTAGGCGGTAGACAGAAATAGTGAGTTAAGGCTCATTCACAATGAAAATTAAACATAACCGTAACATAAACACAGAAGTTTGCGCCCAGGCTACCAAATGGGATCATTCACAATGATTCACATAAGCATTGACATAAACATTACCGTAAGACGTTAACATGAAAGTTTGTAAACTCCAAACTTTCATGCTTATGCTTACGTGATTTGCAAACAGAACACAATCGTGGAGCGCTGAAGTATACGACAGAATATGAGGAAATGGCGTCGTTGTTATGTTTACATGGTTACCAAATATGTTTTCTGTTATGTTTATGTTCCCATTGTGAATGATGGTATGACTTCTTGATTTTACTGTTACGTTTATATTCTTAAGTTAACGCTTACGTTAAGTTTAATTTTCATTGTGAATGAGCCTTTAACCACCGGCGGGGGTTCATTCGGCTAAGGCGCTTGCCTGCCGACTCGCAGTTGCGCTCGGGCGCGGATTCGAGTCCTACTTGGGCTGATTACCTGGTTGGTTTTTTTCCGATGCTTTCCCCAACCGTAAAGCAAATGTGAGCTAATCTATGGCGAAACCTCGGCCTCATCTCGCCAAATATCATCCCGCTTTCACTAATTCCATCGACGCTAAATAATCTCGTAGTTGATATAGTATCGTTAAATAATCAAATAAAAAAGTAGTGGGTTAATTACACTTAATACACGAGCTCACTATTTCGTTATAAGAATTCAGAGTGGTGGAAAACATCGAAATTTATGGAAGGGAGATAGACGGTTACTGCATGTGGAATATAATACTATCTCGTTCGTAGCGACGTTGAAACTTCATTTGTTTTTATGTGAAATCAATGGGTATAGCCCGGTGTAAATCACGCGAGACCTCTGGTGGCTGTGATAAACAACTCCCCAGCTCCGGAATGATCCCAAAGCAAGCTCTCCTTGATTCATGAACCATTCACAGTCTGCCTGTCGATGGGACTAAAGGATGCTGGAACTGGCTGGCCACTGTCCCACATATGGAAGCGTTTGTTTCAAATAATACGATCTCAGCTGTACAGACAAAGATCCGTCCATAACAGTTTTACTGTAACGATGTCTCTGCCATTACGTTGATGTCGTTATTTTAATTCATTGTTTTATACGACGGGGCTTTCAACTGGTAAGGTTATTGGACGTCGGTAATATAGCTATTAATTGCAACTCTCATGATTGGTGAACACAACATGATTTCAGTCATCATAAAAATGAAATCTTTCACTAGGAAAAGTCTATAATGTTTACAAATATATGTGTCTTACGTCCTTGTTTGTTACTCAGTCAATTGTCCGAAGACAGGTTTGAGCCTCGTGACACCAATAAAGCATCACCTATGAGACAACTAAGGAAACAAATGCAACACTGCTACAGTATTTAATCATGGTAGTAATCTAGGCCCAAGAATATATAACAAATTTATATTTAAATATCTTAATCCTGTCAATTCTAATAGTTCTAGTAATAAATTAAAAAAGTTATGTATGGATTTTATGAAACTTGAAAAATTGTAAATTTAAATTTATAGATTCTTATTGCGTAGTAGACATAAGACAAATTGTATCATATACTTCTTAATTTCAATTCAGGAATCCGCCCCTGAGCAGGAGTTCTACTCTTTCAGGGGCGAGCTAAAGTTTTTTTGTTTATATTATATTTCATATTACAATTATTAGCAAAATAAATAAATAAATAAATGAAATAATGGCGTAGGATGGCCAGTTTCTTTCTTCCTCCATTGCATACATCGCTGACCAGCAACATAAAACACTAATCAGACTTCAGATGTACACAAACAAATACTTTTTCTTCTGACAAATAACGGTCATTCAGATGTACTCCATGATAATAGATATTTTAGATTCTTATATAATTCATTTATGATTATACCACAGTCTAGTATATACAGTCACGAAACTCAATACGTGGTAAAAATGCATCCATAGATAGTTGCTAACCACTAGGATCGCTACTATCGCCTCATTACAGACGATGCGAAATAGTACCGGCACAATCTATTGTTCCTAGCACCCTCACAACTCAAGCCTCGTGACTGTATATACTAGACTGTGATTATACCTAACGACGCTTTCAAATGCAGAAGCTATTCAATGTCGAAATTCAACATGGAAGAAAAACAGTCTAGAGTCCTCTGCAAGGAAGGGGGTAAATCGACGGCACTGGATACAAGGATGGAAGCCATCAGCGTATTCCGAATCTCACCAGATCGGTGGACATCAATGACGTCACGCTGCAGCGAAACAGGAACAAAACTGCTGGAAGGTTCAATGACTATCATGGCGACTGTACAAGTTGTTGTCTGTGCTATGCTAGCACGATTTTGCGAAATTTACATACTGCCATCTTGTTCAAGGAAAAGAACGAAAGAATTTATTTCTTGAATCAGTAGTAATAACTGGTCCGTTGACATGTTCGCTCATAAGCCATTAACACATTTTTTTTACGTTATGCTCATTACAAACAATACAGCAGAACTAAAGCAGAGCATAGCGCCATGACACAACAGTGCACGATGTCATTCGTCTGCTAATTCCCGCCCTATACAAGAACCAACAAATTCACTGATGGCGGCTGATGGACACTGCCACTACCTCTGCAAGCTAGTGGCACCGGTGCTACAGCGGTGGAGTATCAGTGACGTCATTGTTGAAATTCGGAACATGGTGATGCCATCAGATTGCTCAGCGCTGAGATTCGGAATACGGTAAGGATTTTTCTCTCCTTTAAATCACGCACTTGTCAGGGTTCAAACACGTAAACTTTGGATCAAACAGCCGGCACGGTAACTGCATACAATAGAGGACGGCTATGTATGTACAGTACATACATGTTTTCTTTCCACGCTCGCGTATGGGACCAGAGTCGACAGTAAGTAACTGCGCGCACTGTTATTCAAGGACATAGTCGCTGATAAGACGGATGTTTGTTATAGTGCGCAATACTGAGTTTCATTTCCTTGTTTGTGTCTGTTGTTTGAGTCACGGTTTAGAGATTTAATATAGAGCAAGGAATTTTCATTTCCCGTAAAAAAAGAAAAGAACGAATCACGTCCTTAGTGTCATAGAGAATGTCAAGAACGTGTTCCTGAGATTGATCTAGCGGAAAGGACTACAGGTTAGGCCTATATAAAATAGTGAATAAATTGAAAAGATGCCCTGGCTGAACTTTAAAGCATTACCCAGTTACGCGAGCGAGGTTACTCGACTCCACCCACACTGCAAAAGAACACTGTAGGCCCTATCTTTCAATTTGTAGATTTACAACTGTCCGCACTTCTTCTGGCGATCTTAGCCTAATCTCTGAATCTCATACCTTTCACAGGAGCGAGTTTACTCGACTCCACTCGCACTGCGAAAGGACAAATTACTTTTCAATGTGCAGACTAACACCTTCAGGCGCTTCTTCCTCCTATCCTACAGTCAGCTCTTGTAACACCTCCTCCCGTCTCCCCGCATGTGGTAGCTAGTAGATTTTCCCGCATTTTCTCTTCAACATTTTTTAGAGCTCCTTCAATGGAGCAGCGAAACCTGAAGTGAGCGAAGTGGCCAACAGATTGGAGCTCACATATTCAGTTTTTCTCAGCCCCAAACTCCCTTTCAGACGAGTTTTCGCGTACCTTTTAAAGTTTCTCCTCCCATTTCCTTCCCTGTCAATTGAAAACTCATACGGGATCAGTATTAAACAAGAAAATAAGACGAAGGTGTCATGTTTTAACAGAAGGAAAGTTGTATGGTATCGGTGCTCGATTAGAAATTCGCAGCAAAAATCTCTCACGAAGTTAGCACAAGTGGGGACCAGCCTTATATCAGCACAGAATGATATACAAAATACAAAAAATAAGAATTTCGGAACCATATAGGCCTATCACATGAATTTGTATGTACCATATGTTTTTATTGTTTAATTATCTCGATTAACCAAGTTTTATTTTCGAAAAGAATTGTATAATTCGCCGTAACTTTGTAACATTTCATTAAAGTTTTACCTTGAACATTGTTTTCAAATGCCTTTTATATAGCTGATGTCCGGTAATGTTTTATACAATGCTAGCTACTATATGAAATATTACTTAGGTACAAATATTTTTAAACATCTCTGTATTTACTTTATCCACGAATGCCATATATCGTATAGGATATTCACTTTTGAACGTGATGATCAGTGTGTTATTGTGTCGTTTTTTTATTGGTTTATTATACGGCGCTTTATCAATCACTATGGTTATCTAGGTTCTAAATGTAATAATGCCAGTGAAATGAGTCCAGAGTCCAACGCCGAATGTTACCCAGCATTTGCTCTTAATGGGTTAAGGGAAAACTGAGGGAAAACCTCAACCTACCAACTTGCCCCAACCAGGATTTGAACACTGTAGTTGCGAGCGTTGTCAAATAAACCATAATATCATTTCATATTGCGTCGTAAGTAGCGTTTAAGAGAAACGTTTGTCCTGTTCATTTGCTTCAGCAGCGCTATAATCGGATTTTATGAACGATTACGACTGCATTACGAAATCGTGGATTCGCAATTTTGAATCCTTAATTTTCTACAACAGTGACGAATAATAAATTAAATACTGAAAGTTAGTAGTTTCTGGAGAACCAAAGCTTTAATTGAATTCCTGCACAAAGAAAGAAGCCTCTTTGATGAAACAATGCCAACTCAAGACGACGTGCCAGTCTCTATCTTTCTGCGTAAAGTTGTTTAATGCCAGCACTTCTTTCTGTCTTTATTTAGCAGTGCCCCGCAGTCAAATACACAGAGATACTCTGGGAAGACAAAGGAAAGGAAGGAAACGACAGCTGCAAAAGAAAGGGAAGTTGTTATATCAGAAGGATTTCTAGTGAACAAGGTTCGGACGGTTTGTAAATGAGACAATAATGTTATATCACGAGCAATAATAAACCCATGATGCAAAACAAATTTGAGACGTACTAGTAATTGAACACATGAATACAAGAACTAGATAATGACCACATTTGGCGAAAATTAGTTTTTATGTAATCTGTATTGTTGAGGATTCCCTGTATAGGATACCATTTGAATTATTCACAAAAAAGTGCATTCGTTTGTCAAAATGTGGCACTCAAGTTTTAGTTCCTTCCTGTTTGAATATAAGAAAAAGATAATGACCATAATCTACTTCCTGCTATAACCAATCTGGACTTCTAAGATGGTAGAAAGTGAAGACCAGAGTACAATGAATATGTGTTTTTAATATGGGAATAAAGGCTATTATTGTAAAAGTGGACACTCCTAAAATGTACATGTGTAATGAAACCATTGGGAAAAAGGGAACAAACGAGATGTGTCAGTCTTAAAACATTACATTGAGAACTATGTGAACAAAGAAGTCAAAGAACTTCATATCTTTACGGACAACTGTGCTGGCCAAAATAAAAACTCTGTGGTGGCCCAGTTGTTGAGTTCGCTTGCAGCATTGGGGCGATTTGTGAAAATACACCACTATTTCCTAAGCGTGGCCATTCATAATGCCTTGTAATAGGGCAGTTGCACAAATCAAGAAACTTAAAAGGAGGAAAGAGTATTTATTTGTACCAGAAGAATGGTATAACGTTGTGTCTTATGCATCCAACAGTTTCTCAGTTATTAGGGTTCAACAAAGAACCATTCTTAATTTTAAAGAGCACATGGTACCATTCTTCAAGAAAGTAATAAAAAATGCAACACGATCCTTTAGAATAAGCCGATACCAGAATATAATTTATGAAGACAGAGAAGTATCTGTTTCCATTGATCAGAGCAACGTTGTCCAAAACAAGTTTTGTATGATTAAATACGCTCACAAGATTCCAGATTTTAATGCTCCAAAAGCATATTCTGCTAAGTTGCTGCTGGATTCCAAGAAGTATAATGACATTCTAAAACTAACACAGAAATACATACCACCTGTGCATATAAGTTGGCACAGTGACTACAATGACCTTACTACGAGTACTAATCACGTTGCCTTGAATGAAGCGGAAACTGATACTTATATTCTGACTGATCACTTTGAAATACAAATCATATATTTCCATATATTTGCTGTGTTTTCTATTTATAGATTTAAGATGCGATTGTGATTATAAATAAAATTGCAACATTATTTGACATCACATCTTTACTTTTTATACCTTGTAAACTATTTGAGTGCAAGAAATGGATATATCCACCACATATATATATTTTTTTCATAGTTACATATAAGTCACAGCTTCAAAACTTTGTGAATCCACACACATTATAGAATACTTTTAGTCTGTGTAAAACATTTATTCGATTCTGCATTTAAAAAGGTGTAAAACATTTTTCTCATTTTTCTCGGAACTTTACCTTTGGTCATTATCTAGTTCTTGCGTCCATGTCTTCAATTATATTACTTCCTTTCAAGTAGAGTTGGGTCGATTCGTGAACGAATCGTTCATTCGAACGACTAATAATAATCATAAGAATGGATTTTTGGTATGAACGAAAAGTCGTTCGAAAGAATCGTAACGAACCGGCATGGTATCATAACCAACAAACGATTCGATTTTATTTACTTGTTTGAGGTAGCCTGTCAGCGGTCATTTCGAACCGTGCCGAATGCTCCCGAGCGAGCAAACAGAAAGGATTTACGTTATTTTAACAAGGTTGGGTTAAATAGCTAGTGATATAGATGACACAATAGTACGAAGCAGAAAATAAACAAAGATTTCTAACTGTAATGAGCTAAATACTGTATAAATTATTAAAGAAAGAGTTAAGAGTGGAATCAAAATACTGTGTGAAAAATAATGAACACGTACCTGAAATTTGCATTGTTAAATATAGGTAAGGATGTATTGCAAAAAATGTACTTGATAGTACAGAGGTGGTCAAATTATTAGACTAAAGTGATTACATGAGCAACAAAGCTGGTCAAATTATTAGACTAAAGTGATTACATGAGCAACAAAGCTGTGTTTATCGGTAGAAATAATGAAACAATTGAATTTTGCATATAAATATTGAACAGAAAATTGAGTCTGGAGGTTACTAATATTTTGTTAACATTCCCCTATTCTTCATTAAAATATTGATTTTGTCAGAAATGTTGGAAACCAAAGTTTGATACTTTCCTTGAATATCAGCATCATTTAGCCAGATATAAGACAGTGCTTGAATGAGTCCATGTTTTGTTGTAAGTTTCTTTTTGTTCAGTTTCTTCTTCGTGTAGATTACAGATTTTCAATTTGGTTCAAATATGGCCTTTCTGCAGGCAATGGGAAAACATACTGTTGAATATCTTCTGCAATATATAGTTAAAACACCAATGGTAACAACATAGCCAGATAAAATAAAGCTATCCAACCGTTGAAAAAATATAGGCCTACCAGAAGATATAAACAATTATAACAATAGAGACTCTGTGAATTATACTGATAGTTTATATGACTAATTATATTATCCTTCCAAGAAAAACGATTTAGTTTAATAATTTGGTCACCTCTGTAAGGTTGAGTTGGTAAATAATATTCGTAATTAGGAAACACTGTCTGGATAATTCTGCAGATTAATGGAGTCATGATGAATGGTTCCAGCTAATGATAAAGATACAATTCAATTGTCTCACCTCTCATGCCATCCATGCGAGAGATGTGGAACGTTTCTGTTCTACTCATGGTTTGTAAAGGGAAGTATCCTGTGAGTCAGCTACGCTACCCCATTATCTCCTGGTTTAGTTTTCTCATAAGTGCTACCTTGTTAGTATCACTTGTGAGGTTCGGACCTGTCTTCGACATTTCACTGAACAACAACAACAAATTTTATAAAATTCGAAACTATTTCTGATTAAAGTAGGTAACTTGATTAGAAGTTCAGTTAAGATGCCACACCTAATGCCACATGGCCTATACTTTTTGCAAGTCATAAGCATTAAAAGTCTATCAACCCTTCGAGTCACTTGGGAAGCGTTTTTGTAATAGCACAATATAAGTAATCAACTTAAAAATCTTGACCAGCTCCATATTAACACTGTGAGGGAATTTCAGTACATTCAAAGTCGCTGCTCCACTAAACTAAACACAAATCCATATGAATGAGGGAAAACAGTTCCACAATTAGGAAACATCTTAGAGAACAAGAGTACGTCACATGGTGTCGTTACCCTCAAAAGGGCAGAGAAGTAGAAGTATTCCGTGAAGTAACAAGAGCTAACTCTTGGTGATAACAAAGGAAAGTCTCTAAGTTTCTGAATGGATGGACATGTTGAAGATGACTGCTATGGTTGCACAGTACATTCTATCTCGGAGCGCTCCTCCGGCATAAACTACTGTAGACGCTGCTGTAGTGAATTGAAACTCTTCCTCATGTGCTGAGAAGTTGTCTTAGAGGAGAATTGCTCAGAATCAAGAGACATAACACCATACGCACAATGCTGGCCAATGCCCTTCAACCTAAAAGACAAGCGCAGCAGTCGGGACATATAGACTAGTATATTTAGATCTTGTAAAACGCGGTTTCTCAATCCCCATCCTTTAGTTCCCGCTTGGGCTGATTGCCTGGTTGGGTTTTATCCGAGGTTTTTCCCAACCGTAAGGCAAATGTTATGTAATCTAATGGCGAATCCTCGACCTCATCACGCCAAATATCATATCGCTGTCACTAACTCCATGAAAGCCTAATAACCTTGTAGTTGATACAACGTCGTTAAATTACCAAGTAAAAAAACAAGAAGTTCTGAAAAAATATGATTTTGGAGGTTAGAGTCCTCTGGTTCTGCATTCACGATATTATACGAATTTTAAGTAAAACCTAGAGCATGATGGCAAAACATGTAAGGAAGCCTCCCTAAGTTTGCCATCTTAAGCAAATTTATTTTGAAATTAATGATAAAGTCATATTTCGAAAGCATAAAAATTGCGTTGCAATATTGATACTGAAGACCATCATAAATAAAAATTTCGTAAAGATTAAGGTACTCCTTCTCGTACAAAAACAAAAGAGGCCGGGGGTGGGGAGTACAACTCACGAAGTTAGGATGCATATGTTCCCTAAGTTCGTCACTTTTGTGCCTGTTCTAAATTCAAATAATATTTTAATATCATCAGAGTAAAGATGTAATATATTTTAATACAGAAAAAATGATCATAGTAGGAATAAATGAAGTTTTATCATTAATAAATTATCACGGGATTAATAAGTTTAGTATTCTTTTACCTAAAAATATCTAAAATATCACTAATTTAAATATTAAAATTAAAATGTGATCTGTTATTTAAACTGTCAACTGGTTTAAACGATCTCAGAGAAGTAGCAACGAATGATCCTAAGTTGGCCATGGAAGAAGCTGCAATGGCGAACATAAGAACAGTTCCTACATTTAATAATAAAGTCATAAAGTAGGACATCGCTATAGTAAATGTAATTATAAAAATACAGCCAGAAAGTACACATAAAAGACTCTATAATAACATTTTACAGTCTGTAAAGGCATTACTTATTCCGTTGAATGAAGCAGATACTTACGGAGCAAATCTTATACCGGCAACCACAGTTAACACAATATGGCGACTACCTCATAGCAAGAAAAATTGCTAATGCATCTTGCGCATTCAACGAAGTTCTACCTCATAGCAACAAATACTGCTAATGCACCTTGCGCATTCAACAAGTTCTACCTCATAGCAACAAATACTGCTAATGCACCTTGCGCATTCAACAAGTTCTACCTCATAGCAACAAATACTGCTAATGCACCTTGCGCATTCAACGAAGTTCTACCTCATAGCAACAAATACTGCTAATGCACCTTGCGCATTCAACGAAATTCTACCTCATAGCAACAAATACTGCTAATGCACCTTGCGCATTCAACGAAGTTCTACCTCATAGGAACAAATACTGGTAATGCACCTTGCGCATTCAACGAAGTTCTATCTCATATCAAGAAATACTGCTAATGCACCTTGCGCATTCAACGAAGTTCTACCTCATAGCAACAAATATTGCTAATGCACCTTGCGCATTCAACGAAGTTCTACCTCATAGCAACAAATACTGGTAATGCACCTTGCGCATTCAACGAAGTTCTATCTCATATCAAGAAATACTGGTAATGCACCTTGCGCATTCAACGAAGTTCTACCTCATAGCAAGAAATACTGCTAATGCACCTTGCGCATTCAACGAAGTTCTAACACATCATGCATCACGTTAATGCTGCCAACTTTTGGCCAAATCTCGTATCTTTACGAAAATGACGAATGGCTAACTTTGGAGATCTGGCGAACTTAGAGATACTTTCCTTATTTATATACATTTATAGGGAGGGAAATTTGAACTATGACTAATTAACACAAATTAAAAATTTAATGATATACAATTTAATCAGGTTTGTACTATATGTAGTTAATGCACGTAGTAGATGCATATGGTAAGCCTACAAGAAGTAGAGAAATTCGGCACAGAAACGTCTGTAAGAAGTTTTTAAAGAAGATATATAGGAAGAATGTGGCTATAAATGATAAGAACAGCCATTACTCAACTTAGTTGTTTTTAATTACGTCTTAGCAGGCTATATCAGAAAGTCTGTGCAATTAAAGGACATCTACATTTACTGAATGGACGCACGGAATTTAAACTTCACCTTCCCTCTGTTAATTGTGAGTCTCGAAAAAGGCTTACAACAGTGGAGAACAGAAAGTAATTTGCGGAACCGTTTGCTTCCAATCAGTTTATGAGCAACAGTTTCTAGAGTGTAACAAATGTTAATTCGTGAACATACAGGCGTGGGTTTTGTGAGCTTGTTGTACCTGCTTGTTTGTTATTCATAGCCTGGAGGACATTGTTATTAACAACTTACATCGTTCAAATTCAGCACAGAACAAAAATAATGGTTCGATGTTACTAGACAACGAACCTTGTTTGTGATTTTACAGAAACGCATACATTACAACTTTGATTCGAACTGAAATGAACAAGAATAACGCGGTCAGAACGGGGCTTGCCTTCAACTTTTTAGTCCTTTCACGTTTGTTGTCATCTCTCTCACACAATCCCATTCTCATCTTCATCTCATTCTATTTATCACCCATACATCTTCATAGAACATATTGTTACTTCTCACCTTTTACAGTCTCCACCTCACGACTATGGAATCCCTTGTTACAAAGTAGGGGGCTGAAAGACAATAAACACTTTTAAAATAGCTTAAGGTAGACTATATGTACACCCACAAAACGCAAAAAATGATGAAAAATTAGAATTTTCAAAATGTAACTATTTTAATAGAGAATTTTCTCCCCTTTAATTTGAAATAAGAATTTTCGATTTTTGCCTTATGGTTTTTTAGATAAGTCCCATTTTCCAAAATTCTGCGTCATCAGCCACGGTTACTTCTACGAAGATCACTCCAAAAGTAATACACAACATTTTTTAAAACTTGTTTTTTATTCTAAACCTTTGCAATTTATGGAGGTCATAGATACACCCTTCCCCCTTGTATTCAAATTTAATTTAAGTCGTTCCCGTGAGTGGCGCCAGAGAGTAGCTCAGACGTGTTGGTTCAGACTTTTATCGTGCAGGTATACAGGCCCTCATTCCAAGGTGGCGTAAGGCAGTTGAAAGGTGCGGGGATTATGTGGAAAAGTGACGTATTGTTCCTGAAGGATGTACCTACATTCTACGAAAATAGCAAAGCTGTAGGATAAAAATGTAATTTTTAAATAAATATTGTTGATTGCTTTTGAAATGATCCTCGTAGCAGTCAATCCCCTCGTCCAGCATTCCTTGTAAAATAAACTTCTTTCTAGTCCCAAAATAAATGCATAGATATCAGGGCATGATCATTAGATTGAAAACACGTTTTTACATAATGAAGAAATTTGTAATCTTTTACTGTTAGTCATAAAACTGTAAATTTGTGTTCAGTGATGTTGTACGTCATTTTAATAAGAATCCAAAAGGAGAAATTAAAATTCTGAGGAGGATGAGCATAAACCCTAGGACAAACATCATCGCAGGATTTGTTACATCAATGGAAAATAAGGACAAAAATGCCAGAAACATTCAACACCTGAAGTTAAAACAAGGAGGAGGTATTTGAGAGGCAGAAAGAAGCTGAAACAGGACCGACATGAAGCTGCTTAAGGGGTGACATATGATGATGCAGTCTTCTAGGCTCTGAAAGTTTGTGGTTCATTTTCTGTAAATAGTAATTTTAGAATATTGAATTCTTTTAAACATGATATCTCAGTCAAATATAGTGATACCAAGAAGATATTGGTGTCATTGTGAAGCGTAAAATGTCCCCTAGTGCCTGACAATGAGTAAAATAACATTAATGTAGTTAATAATTATCTATGGATTTTTATATGATATGTGCAACATAAAATATTAGTATAAGTTACATATGTGGTAATATTTAATTAATGGAAACGAAAATAAAAAATAGCTCTATGTCAGGCACCAAAGAATAGATTTAGCTATAAAACAGTGAAAAAACTGTGGCTCTATCTTAAAAACTGCATGAGCTATCATGTTTCAAGTTGTATGTCAAAATTATAAACAAAATAATTTTATAAACAATTTAGGCATAATTTCAAGGTATTTTTTCACTTCATTCTCTTTCTGGTACCATTCTCAATTGTATAAAAATTGTATAGAGCAAAATTATGCAAAACAAACTTTTTGAATGTAAAGGTGTACATATACCTTAAATGGCCATCTCTTTAGTAATTCTTTCTAATTACAGGTACCGTCATTTCCCATAACTATGGTCCTGGAACACAACTATGGTCCATTCAAATTTTGTACTCCATAACGCAGTACCTCGTTTATTATATTTTTGCTGTACTGTAGTTTGAAGTCAAGGCATTGCAGCTATTTACGAACGGTCTGTGTTACTTCTATAATGTTCTTTCAATAGTTTTATCGTGGACCATAGTCATGGGAAATGACGGTGCTGACTTTAACGGTCACTGACTAGACATGCATCTTGCATCTTGATAGCCCTGTATTTTCAAAATTGAAGAGTTGTGGATGATATAGTCCTAAGTCACACAGATAAAATTTTACAGGAAAGAGTGTTGAAGGTTTAGAGTCCAAAGCTATTAGTTGCGGTACCATAATTTCGTAGCGTATACTTGTGTTTTTTTTTTAATTTAAGTAGGTTATTTTACGACGTTTATCAACATCTTAGGTTATTTAGCGTCTGAATGAGATGAAGGTGATAATGCTGGTGAAATGAGTCCGGGGTCCAACACCGAAAGTTACCCTTAGGGAAAACTCCGGAAAAACCTCAACCAAGTAACTTTCCCAGACCGGGAATCGAACCCTGGCCACCTGGTTTCGCGGCCAGACGAGCTAGACGTTACTCCACCTATACTTGTGTTATTTGTTGAGTAATTTTTATAATATTTTACTGGTAGCTTCCCCATACGTAAGAAATGAACTCGCACAAAAACAATTTTTGTTAAAAGTGTCGCGTTGGACTGCCTCATATAATTTCTTCCTATTATTTAAGATTATTTCAAATGTAATAACATGCTAAGAATATTAGTTTAATTTTGCTATACAGTTTGTATCTCATTGTTTAATAAATAGTTCACAGTATTTTACTGCTTAATTCATAAGGAACTCTTGCATGTACGTATCTTTTATCAACAGTAATCTCACTAGAGGTTTTGATTTATCTAGAGAAAATAAAAACTCGAGTGGAATTTAATTGAGTATTACATGATTTGAGGAAAGTATATAAAGATTACAAGAAATAAAGTACTCCAATACAATAAAATATTGACTTACTGAAATTCTATTTCACTAATGTTAGCTTCACCAAAAAGTTTGAACGGAGTCGCCATTTTCAGTTGACTGTCTATGCTTAAACAAATGATGATCGGAAAAGCATGTTTTATAGTACCGTAAATAATTTACAGTTTGAAATGTTGGCAAACAAAGAAATAAATAGTAGGGAGGTCATAAAAACAGTATATGAAGATTAGAAGAAATAAAATACTCTACTACAATAAAATAGATATTGACTTACTAAAATAATTTCTATTTCACTAATGTTACCTTCACCAAAATGTTTGAACAGAGCCGCCATTTTCAGTCGACTATCTGTGCGGGAAACAAATTACGATCGCAGAGCATGACTTATAGTACCGTTAAAATTTTCAGTTTGAAATGTTGGAAAACAAAGAAACAAATACTAGGGTAGTGATAAAAACAAACAAATGCTAAGAAGCGATAAAATTAAACAAATGCTAAGGAAGAGATAAAATTGTGCAATAAGCAGCCATGACTCTATCACATTCAATTTCCCTCCTTGTAATTCTCTGTCATGGTACCGACGCGACGTTCTCTACTTATGCTGGAGCATTGCTTAACACTCCCTTGGACTGATTACCTGTTTGAGTTTAATACTTTCTTCCACAACTGTATAATAAATGTCAGGTAATTCCATGACAAATTCTCATCTCCTGATGAGAAACGCTAAAACGCTAGACAACAGCATCGTTATAATCGATTTTTAAAAATGCTTCTCTCGCCCCTAATAAATTATTATGTATCTCTTTTCTATTGACTGGACAACGAAACTTCAAGATAACATTGTGAGAAATATCCTTTAAAATTCTGAATAAAAACGCTCCCAACACAAATTTTTATTCAGATTTCCACAAAGCGTCTGCTTTATGTCTTTCTCTCTCCCCCTGAGCGCCAACTTAAAATTACAGGATTCCGGTATGAGCTGCAATAAATCGTGAGACACATGAATTTTATTTTGTGGAAATCGCCGTCTTCTGAAGGTATGCCTGCCGACATTCTTCCGTTTTCGGACGCCTTCCGTAAAATAATGGCGTCAGTTGTTCCGCAGTGTAATTTAAAGCAGTAAGTTAGTTGGGGAAAAAGAGGTTTTTTTTTTTTTGTCACAGTAATCGCTTTTCGTTAGGGAGTAATATGCTTGATCAAAAGTTAGCGAACATTCTACATTCTGTAATGAAAGTGTAAGATACAGATTTTTAAGGAATCAGGTCCACATAAATCAATACTAACTGATAATTCTCTTGCAATTTATTCCTTACTCCGAAGGTATTAGGTTAGTTTCAACGAATAAGTGATTTCCAGTTCATTTACTGCACAGAACAGGGATGTAGAACTGGCAGAGAGAGGGTGAAAGCATAGGGAAAGCACTGGTTCCTCTTTCACAGTTGAATGGCGTCTCCGTGATCCGTCCACAATCATATGACAGATTACAACAAACTGGTGCTCACGGACAAAATGACGATAGTATTTTCGACCACATAACAGTGAACTTAACCAGATAATTCAAATTAAGTGCATTACATATCTAATGGTATGTAAACAAATGCAATATGCTTATATGAAAGAAAAAACTTTTGGAAATACTTAAATGCACAATTTCTCATTCAAATTCAATTAGTTAAAATGAACTGAAAATACTAAATGTTTAAACAAAACATATTCTTGTTGTAGTCTTAACAGATTAGAAAATTTTAGCAATGAATAAAAATACTTAAATATGTTCTTCCGAAACATAAGAGGGCAGAACCAAAAATAGTCAAAATGATTTTTTTTTTGCATTTTTATTGAACTCTACATTCACAGCACTTTAGTCCTCTTCAAAGTATTGTCCATGCGCATTAATGCACTTGTCCCAACGCTTTTGCCACTGCTGAAAACGGTGCTGGAACTCTTGAGGCAGGATACTGTTCAAAGCCGTTAGCGTGTCTTCTTTGACGTCATCCACATCACTGAATCGCTTTCCTTTCAGACATTTCTTCATCCGTGGAATCAAGAAAAAAAGCCCGACGTTTCCAGTTCGGGTGAGTAAGAAAGATTAGGTGCAAGCACCATGTTGTTGTTTGTCAAAAACTGTCGTACTGTGAGTTGTGAGGGTTGGAACATTGTCGTGGTGAAGCAACCAGTTCCCATTTCTCCACATTTCGGGCCATTTACGTCGCACACTCTCTCGTAATCTTCGTAACACATCCAAATAGAAATGTTGGTTCACTGTTTGTCCTGGCGGAACGAATTCTTTGTGGACAATGTCATTCACATAAAAAAAAAACAAATCAACATTGTTTTCACATTGGATCGCACTTGACGTACTTTCTTAGGTCATGGTGAATTTGGAGTTTTCCACTGGCTCTGGATCGTACCCATAGCACCAAGACTCATCCCCAGTCACAATTCCTGTAAGAAAATTTGAATCGTTCTGCACTCCACTCTTCAAGTCGCGGCAAACTCCCACGCGGTTTTCTCTTTGGTCATCTGTGAGCAAGCGAGGAACAAATTTTGTAGACACCCGTCTCATGTGCAAATCTTCGGTTAAAATTCGCTGGACCGTGCTCCATGACAGGTTCGTTTGCCCAGAAACTTCGTCAATGGTCTTTCGACGATCTTCATCAATTGCACGTTTGATTTTGGCAATGTTTTCGTCATTTCTTTCTGTCGAAGGACGCCTGGGGAGTGGCATGTCTTCAGTTGACATGTTGCCAGATTTTAAACGGGAAAACCACTCGTAGATCTTGATTTCCGCAAAGCATTATTATTAAAGGCTTGCCTAAGGATCCCAACGGTCTCGGCTGTAGTTTTCCTTAACAGAAAACAAAATTTCACACACACTCTTTGTTCCTTTGGTCGGCCATCTCACTAATCCCCAAACGGTTGAAACAGGAACAGCAACACAAAGAAATCACTTAACGTAGACTGACGCCAGCTCACTAACGGTCGCGGGAGACCCCAAACTGACACCACCTAACAGCACAACTCGTAACTACAAAGCATGCGCGCGCAAAAGTTCGGTTCCTGTTACTTTTGGGTCTACCCTCGTATTGCTATAAACAATAAGATTAAACAAATTACCTTTGTATCCTTTTATAGATATTTAGGCCTAGGTAATATGATTGTATGTAAAAATTAATTCAATTCAGCCATGTAGATTTAAAATGTCGATGAAGTTTCACTATAATGTCATTCTGTCCTCTTCGAAACCGTACTACGCCTCCTCAGACTGATGTCATCTGTATGCTAGTTAAATTATTACACCACTATGCACCATGTTGGGTGAACAGTACTAAAATTGTAACAAGTACTGAAATGCAGAGTGACGATGGAATGAAATAGAATGGAAGAACCCCTAGGAAAACCTTCAGGAATCTTGACTTTATCCATCACAAATACGACTCCCCCATAACCGCCATTTGAACTCGCATCCGCAGTTATCGAGGTGTGGAAGAGCATTCGATTGCAAATCCGTAAAGTCCCCCGTTCAAACCCTATATTTTTATAACTATATTTAAAACTTATTTACTTATGGCTTTTAAGGAACCCGGAGGTTCATTGTCGCCCTCATATAAGTCCACCAGATTAATCCTGCCAAATACGTCTTAGCCACTCCAAAGATCTTTTTCCTTCCGGCTTCCCAAGTAACACTCTATACCTATGCACATTTAATTCTTGACATAATTATCAGATAATTTGGAGAGAACGCAAAATACAGGATGCTTAAATTAAGACTGCAATGTCAATCTAACCTACTAAGAGCCAGGAAAATATTAAATTCATGCCCAAAGGGTTGAGTGACCAAAATACTGAAAGTAGTAGCCCAGCAAAGTGGAACTCAGAAACCCTATCCATATCCTTTTCGTTTATAAACACATAGTAGCCACTTTGCATCAGTGATGGATTTCAGGCGACCAGCGAGAGCCGAAAGTTCGTAAAACCCTTATGCATTCCGTTACTGAGCAATACTTACTTCCTGTGTACTCGTATCAGCCGGGGAAGTTGGAGTGGGAAGTTAAGGGGAAATCTGTAGTGCCTCAATTGAGTTAATGGAGCCCATGTTTGTAGTAGACTAAAGTGTTGATCTACAGCTCTCAACTGGATCTAAAATAGCGAACCCCAGATGTAATAGCAGGTAGTCTACGTATTAACCATTAGACAGTCCAGAGCACCCAATGGTAATGATTGAAAAAATGGACGTGTGTTCATTTGTGTAATTCCACGACCTCACTCGCATAGTCCTCTAGGGCCGTATTCATAGACATTTTTAGCGCGGGTTTCCGGTGGATGATAAGCGTTTTTCGTATTCATAAACCAGTGTTAGCGATAGGATATGATTTGAATTCTGTACAAGTAACCAGTGGATAGCCGGGGCTAGCTTAGTACGCTCGTAGCGCGTGCTGCGAAATGTCTATGAATAGCACCCTACATGTTTCACCACCAAATTCGCTCTCATTAGGTCTCATTATTTACCGTAATAACTCCCTGACGCTGCTGCACTGAAGAACAAATTCACTCTTCCATGAAATTAGAAATTTTACATCATTTCAACGATAAAGTTCTGGAGTTAAATGGGAACGTAGAGAAGAAAAAGTTGGTGATAGTTTGCATCATTAGTGTCACTTTGTGCACCAACAGTCTATATATCTGTTCTCTGTTAGCCACTTACAGTCAGACAATATAAAACCTTATTTAACAGACAATTAAGGGGTGAAGTTCTCATCATGATTTTCTTTTAAAATTAGAACGAGATAATTATGTAAGTTTTGCATTTATTAGAATGTCCCTAGACAATATACTTAAAAAATAACGTTAAAGATGAGAATACAGGTTGTCTCAATTTTGACGGAAATACAATTTCCTGCATAGCCTTTGCCCTTTATAGCTATTGCGGCACGCATTTATTTATGCAATATTTATTTATTATTCATTTATTTCGCATTTATGCATGTATTTCTTCTTAACCGAAACGGGATAGAAACGCTAGAAATGGGCCGAGAATCCACAACTTGTAATAGGAATCTACACTAGTAATTCAATATAAGATGACTACTGAGTCTGTAAATATGTCAAATATGTAATCTAATGATAAGATACTATTAAACTAGTTCACCGTGTTGTTTAAGAAACTGGTAAATATCATCATTATCATGTTCTTCAGGGCTTAGGCATAATATGATTGTTCCGGTTTCATACTTAGGGAAAACTCTCGCCATCTTTTAACTGGGCGTCCTATTATCCTCTTTTCATTTGGATTGTAATGAATGAATGAATGAAATAGCCTTTGAATTTCCCGTGAAGGGCTATGGCCTCCTAAAAAGGGGAGCTCTTTAGAGATCATGCGGTGAGTTAATCCGCATGACGATAGGTTCTGTTCTATATAGGTTTTGTTCATCGTTCGTGTGTGTACACTTGCACTCTCACTCGATACTTGCAAATTGTAGTGATCTCCATTCTTCTCGGTTCTTGGCTGTTCTGAACCACAGGGGTCCAGCTAGGCTCTTGAAGAGGTCCGCAAATCTGGTCCCAGGTCTTCCTCGGTTTCGCCTCCCGATACATGGGTCCCACGTGGTGGAAATATGGAGCTGAAATAGCAGACGATGTGGTTCCATTTTTTCTACATGTTGTTTCCATCTATTTCTATATTGTTGTATAATGTCAGATATAAATTATACTCGGGAGGAAATTAAACGCAGAAGAAATATGGGAATTGCGTGTTATTATTCGGTTGAGAAACTTTTGTCATCTAGTCTGCTGTAAAAAAATCTGAAAGTTAGAATTTATAAAACAGTTATATTACCGGCTGTTCTGTATGACTGTGAAACTTGGACTCTCACTTTGAGAGAGGATCAGAGATTAAGAGTGTTCGAGAATAAGGTTCTTGGAAAATATTTGGGCCTAAAAGGGATGAAGTGACAGGAGAATGGAGAAAGTTACACAACCCAGAATTGCACGCATTGTATTCTTCACCTGACATAATTAGGAACATTAAATCCAGACGTTTGAGATGGGCAGGGCATGTAGCACGTATGGGCGAATCCAGAAATACATATAGAGTGTTAGTTGGGAGGCCAGAGAGAAAAGGACCTTTGGGAGGCCGAGACGTAGATGGGAAGATAATATTAAAATGGATTTTAGGATGGTGGGATATAATGGTAGGGACTGTTTTAATCTTGCTCAGAATAGGGACGGATGGGGGCGGCAATGAACCTCCGGGTTTCTTAAAAGCCATTTGTAAGTAAGTAAGTATGTATAATGTCAGTCAAACCATTTTATTTTCAGTTCATTTCTGATTTCACTGCTGTATTTATGATCCAATAAAGTGTATCGTGCTATTGAACAAGAGAAATCTATTTCAGCGCCTCTATTATTTTTTCTTCTCCTTTTGTTAACGGCAAAATCTCTGCTAAGCAGTATGTTAATATTGGGATTGCACATTTTTTTTTTATAAAACTTAGAGATTGTGTCTTTTCTTACTTTGCCACAGAGAGTCCTCCTTCTTGTACCAGTAATCTTTAAGAATATGGATAATTTATTCTCAACATTGCATATTTGAAATATGAAATATTATAACCTAAATGTCGGCCTCGTTAGCGCAGTTGGAATAGCGCTCGCCTTCTATGCCCGAGGTTGCGGGTTCGATCCCGATCCAGGTCGATGACATTTACGTAAGCTTAAATGAGACAGGCTCGTGTCAGTATATTTACTGGCATGTAAAATAACTCCTGCGGGACAAAATTCCGGCACACCGGCGACGCTGATATAATCTCGACAGTTGCGAGCGTCATTAATTAAAACATAACATTTTAAAAAACAAACTAAACAGTAAAATTCAGAAACCTGTTGCAATAATTTATCTTATATTATTTTTGCCCTTAAATGTTCATTGCCTCTACATCCATTTACTTTTGTTCTTGTAAGCGATATTCCATATTTTAATTATCTACTACATTTTATTTAAAACAAACAAAGATCCGTGAAGAGTATATTCTCTCTTGGCAATAATCACCATATCGTCAGGAAATAAAATACAATGGATAGAAAGATCACGCTACAAAAACATTTCCATTTCATTATATCAGTCAGAAATGACTTTGTCAATATAGAAATTAAAAAGTATAGGTGAAAGTGGGCATCCTTGTCTTACTCCTCTTATTATTAATCTTAACTCGTTGTTTGTTTGATTGTTAATTTTAATTTTGATAATACAGACTGGTAAATATTTACATACCTATATATATATATATATATATATATATATATAGTTATTCACCCTACCCCATTATTAAAATTTTATCATAAAAATCGTAATAATTTTATATTACAGGTACATAATCATGGCACAATAAGAAATAACGATCTAAAATGATTATAACGTAAATCTTTCATATCTGCTGGTCTAAAGCACAGCATTAATTTCGGCCCTCGATTGTATAGATCTATAACTAAATTACATGCATATTATATTATTGTATAAACCTATATATTTCTTGAATAATTTGTATATATTTCTTATTTACTTCCATTTTTTTTCCTAAATTGTCCTACTTGATTGGCGTACAATATTATACTTGTCTATGTTAATATGAGCTCATATTACATTATGTGATTTCATTGTAGTTCTCAGATTATTTTAGTTTTATGTCATTTCTATATTCCTCTTATACTAAAAATATATCTGAACTGCGACCGAACACGAGCATTGCTCATTCGGTCCTAAAATTTATTAATATCATTGTATCCTCTTTTTTGTATTATTATGTTATTCTATTTGCATTGTTATATATTTGTATTTTGTATTTACGTGTATTTTTGTATATATTTACAATAAGCAAATTTGTGTTTACACACTGTGAATAAATAAATAAATAAATAAATAAATAAATAAATTTAAATTTATCTTTTCGCTTAGTTGAGTCATTAGTGATGCCTTATTGGTGTCTCTTATGAGGTTCCAATCTGTCTTCGGACAGATGATTAAACAATATGTGTATAATATCAACCGTACCATAATAGTACATTATGCAACGAGCCTATAATGGTAGTAATTAAGACGCAAGTATGATTGTTTATGAAACGAGCGCAAGCGAGTTTCATAATTTTCATACGAGCATCTTCATTACCATTATAGGCAAGTTTCATACGACGTTTTATGCTCGACCATATTTCTAACTTGAAAGTTAGGTCTTTTTATGATTATGTACGAACTGACCTGAATTGTGAGATGTGTGCAGACGCGAAAGTATTGATTTTTTTCCGAGGCCGAATGTCATTGACCTTGACACATAATAACAATGAACATTAGTCTGATATAACCTGGAAATTGATTTAGAATTGAAAAACGAGATGACAAATTGAATTTATTTGAATATTATTTACAATTAAAGCTAATTATTATAGTAACACAACATAACCTTCTGCGACACTATTGCATTTCCAGGCTCTGTGACTTTTCGCTAATTGTCTGTCGATTGCATATCCGAGAATAATCGATATAACGGTACAAAGCTGACTTGTGATTGGCTGAAGACCTGTATTTTAATGAGTAGGTGTACTTTAATGACATGCATTAAAGGACTGCTATCAGGTGTATAATTACTACATTTCGGCATAGTTGAGCATAAAGTAAATTTAAGCTACCTAATATATTGCTGATATAAATTAAGTTTTTTTTCTGATGATATCAAGAAAAAACTAAGGCAATCTTCTTTAGATTTCATTCGGTTGAAGTTACAGTCATATCAGAACGTTCATTTTGTGATTATAATCCTCTGAGACACATTGAACGAAAAAAGATCGTCTGCGACAAGAACACATCCCCTCCGCAACGTAATTAAAGATAGGGGTGATGAACGAACTCGAAGGCTGAAACATGGCGCTTCACTTGTTCCATTATTTTGCATTCAGATTTGCAAGCAAGACCCGGTAGTCGCTTAGAATAATGTGACGACAACTGCAACAGTTACAAGCTGTGCTATCAGAAGCACGAGGTCTAAGAAACTTAAAATCGTTGTCACTATCGCGCTCTGCTCCCAAGTGATAAATACTGAGTTGTCATACGTCAATGGCGATGATTCAAGTTTTGAGTTAATGTTCCACTACAGTGCTACACGTGTTCTCATATTTTTAAGTACTTTCATGCGTTCTTGTTCCAGCTTACATATCAGGAGTAACACTGTCAAAAGTTCAGCAAAAAAGCTTAACTGCCTGAAGAGAAACACGCAGACTTGGCATTGCTCCGCTGAGTCAGAGTCATGCGCATCTCTGCTGACAGATGTAGGTCATTATCTGTTTATTTTACAGAAAAGATTTCTCATTTCCAAGAGTTAGAATATCGTAACTTTGGTTCAGAATTCACGTATTTCGAATCGTCTAGGTTCCCAAACTTGGGGTTGTGTAAAGATATTTGCATGTTGAAAGTAGTGTTGGCCGATAAGCAGGGATATCTTTAAGTTTTGGTATATCTGCCGAGCGTACTGTAAACACGCGAGAATGGCAGATTCAACCTCGAGAAGTGACATCTCCCCTTTGGAGAATTCATACTACCAACTTTGCACTTCATGTCGATTTTATGAATTTTAAATATTTAAATATTTTGTTATTTTTTAACTTAAATTTTAACATATCAAGCCATTACACTATTGACATCCACTCCAAAATGTGTACATCAGGATACAACCACATTAATGATCACTCTCAAACAACTAATAATGTAAACATGATTGTCACTTTGTAATACCGCGTTCATGCCATCTTGTTCTATTATTAAGCATGTTTAACTGAATGAATGAATGATCTGATGATGGCATATCATGCCGAAAACGTTTATCATAATAATAAAAATGTAGGCCTAATATAGTTATTAACACTATTTACATTTTTGATAAGCAATAAGACGGCCTTATATACCAAAACTTAAACTTGTGTAAAGAGCTGAAAGGGCGGCGGAATGATTTAGAAAAATGAAACAAGCCGCGAGTATGTTTATGAAACGAGCGCAAGCGAGTTTCATAATTTTCATACGAGCGTCTTAATTACCATTATAGACAAGTTTCATACGACTTTTGATGCTCGACCATATTTCTAACTTGAAATTATTAATAAATATTCATGTTATTCTTATCTGACTAGGGAGCGGAACTGACCTTGTGCAATATCTCGTAAATTGTGAGATGTGCGCAGACGCGAAAGTATTGATTTTTTCGAGAAAGAAATGTCATTGACCTTGATATAATCTAGAGAGTAAAATAAACATTAATCTTGATATAACCTTGAAATTGATTTAGACATTGAAAAACGAGATGACAAATTGAACTTATTTGAATATTATTTACAATTAACGCTAATTATTATAGTAACAGAACATAACCTTCTGCGACAGTATTGGATTTCCAGCCTCCGTGACGTTTCGCTAGTCGTCTTTCGATTGCATATCCAAGAATAATCGATACTTGCGCTTTCATATTGCTACAATGGTGTTTTCTGATTGGTGGAACACCTGAACTTTAATGAATAGGTGTACTTTAATGAGGTCCATTAAAGGGCTGCTTCCAGGCGTATAATTACTACATTTCGGCATGGTCGAGCATAAAAGAATATACCAAACACACAAGATGATGTGCGGAGGAATGGGAGGAGAACCTCTGATACTGATAGCTTATCTAGTGGCAGCTGTTCCTAGTAGTGTTGCTGCTTCTAATGATAATGATTATAATGATGATGATAATGATAATAATAATAAAAATTAAACAAAGTGATTAAAGTAATTAATAAATTGAATGCCTTTCTCAAAAAGTGCAAGAAAATGTTTTTACATCGTCTGAGATTTGTATTTCTTTCAGTACCAAACAAAAGAAACTCTTTGAACTTGAAGTGTTAATTAAAACTGTAGTTGGCTATATTTCACTTCCTCACACACAGCACACAAAGTTAAAACCGGACGAAAGCTCCAGTGACGCGCATTTGTTAACATTTGTGTTGAGTTGCAGTCCTGATTATCCTCTCAGACGTGCACAAAAGAAATCTCAACCCCTCAGTTTCCTTTGTAAAGGACACGTCCTCTTGTAGAGTGGCTACATTCGTTTCGGACAACGACGTCGTGCCGCACAGAGGAAGTTGTTTCTTTTTTTAAACTTTGTGCGGGGGACTCCATTGCTACCGGGGAGTTCTTGCAAGTGACATTCCCCGACTGCTGGCTATCTAGATCTCTTCGTCCCAGAGCCCAGTCTTTGTTATTCACGTGCTCATTACTCCAGAGTACAGCGCAGATCTCCATTCGGTCCTTTCTTCTCCACGTCAGAACCACGAGAAAGATTCTTACAGGAAGCAGACGCTCCTTTGTCTCTTCAGATCTTTTGAGATTCCGCGAACGATTTTAATGATGAATATGAATTCTCTGAACGTGGATTCCTCTTTTTTCTTCGTCAGATCACACATATCTGCTCAATTTTCATTCGTTCCCAAAAACCTTCTTTTCTTGTAGTAAGTACGAATAATGACCTCAAGAATAAAAAAGTTATAGTGTAAACAATACACAGGATGTGCCTAAAAGTCAAGTCTTGGCGATGAAGATTATTACGGTATCATTTACTCTTTAGGACGAATAAATGGGAGAGCAACCGCAACGCGACCACCGGGCACTCGGATGAGTCACTAGCAAACTTTGGTTATGTAGAAGATTGCTATCGATAATAAGTATCGCAGTATCGGCAATTCGGCACATCAAAAGCCATTGATAAAAAATAGCCTATTATCAAATTTGAGAAGCAAAAACAACACTTACTTATCGAAAATAGGAAAGTAAATGCTAAAACTGTCTGTCTCCTTGAACGAAATATTCCTCGTACCTATTTAGGAAGTGATCCATCACTGATTGCAAGTTGTCATTCGGAAATGTAAGCGAATGCTATATTTCAGTTCTTCGAGAGTATGTGGATTATTTTTGTATAATTTGTCTTTGCGAGTTCTCCAGATCTGCGGGATAGAGGGAGCCGTACGTCCTTTCCTACTGATAATTCTATCCTTGCATATTCTATAAAATTTGTCCGTGTAATATCAGCTGTATTTGCCGTCACATAATCCAGTTGAGAAAAGGCAAAATCACGTTTAATTTTATACCAGAATTATGCGACAACATATATATTTAACTATTTAATTGTATGGCGAAGTCTTTAGAGTATTAGACGTCTAAATTATAAACAGGAATGTGTTGTCTCCTGGATTGCTCATCTGACTTTTATCCCTGGGGAACTCTAAAACATAAGAGTACAAAAGTAATAAATTGGAATAACTGAAAAACAGAATCTGGACAAATATTTGGAACAAGAAGAAGACATTTTCAACATTTTCTTTCTTAATTTTGTTAAGTAAATTATGTTTTGACTGCTTATATTTAGTAGTAAGTGTAAAATATGCATATGTATCTACTATAAAATCTTGACTTTTGGTTGAAAATAGCTTGAAATACATTTATATAATTATGACATACGATTTGCAACTAAGGGATAAAATATACAAATATGTTGAAACCTGCCCACTACTTATTACATTATTTTCCTCTCAGATATACTTTCTATAATAAGATTATGAAGAACAGAAAAGTGTAAACATATTTTGTTCCTTTGCGGATAGATTTAGAAGAAATGAATTTTTGTGATAAAATTTTGATTGCGGATTCCATAATTTATTTAAAAATAATGACTGTTTCTGTAGGGTAATGCAGAGCACTATATTGTAGAAATTATGTAGCAATTGACCATAATAAGTACAGGTTTCGATTAATCGCCTAGAAAGGAATTACACATTTCACTTTTCAACTGAAGTACGTGACTGTGGAAAGTTGGCAACACTGAATACTTAGGGTGCTAAGATAGAATTATACCTACCTGTCTACAAGTAACTAAAGTGAAGGAGCACCTAATGTTATTTATGCAGGCCAGGGCTTCAACTTCTTTCATTTTATTTCTTCTAAACTTTAATAATTTTCATTTGTCGTATGAAAACAATATTTGAAAAAATTTTTTCATAATAATCTGATTTTTAACTCGTGTGAATTAATGTAGTACGTTTCCTTCCACTCTCCATGAAGGAAAACCAGATAAGCGGATTATGTCCGTTTGCTAAGCTGGTCTGTTTTTTTATTATTATTTACTTGTTGTCGAAGCAACCTCATAATTTCATTCAATTTTCATGAATAATTCCCTAGCAATAGAAATTTGGACAAATGTGAGCTGAGTAACGTAAAATGAGCCGAAACGCGTGTTTCAATTTCTGAAGGTAAATTCGAAATTTCATTTATTCGTATACATGCAATGAATGGTCATTATAACAAATATTCATCTTGCTTACCTACTTGTAGTGGCCTAATAGAGAAGTTCTTGTATCGAGCCTTACCTGCAAAAATGATAAAAATATATTTAATATTTACATAAAAATTACATCTATGTCTGAACATATTACAATTTTAAATAAATGGAGAACTTGCATAGCTTAGTTATCTGATGTTTTTTTCTACAAAATGCTTCAAAGTTATAACAGGACAATCTTGAATGTCTCATTTCATAAAACAGTTCGCGGATGCTCGTGTAAAGAGGGTTAAGTATGAATTGGCTAAACTGGAATAAGTACAGATTTGAATTATCCACAATTACTTTTTTCTTGTGTTAAAGGGGTTAAGTTATTCTTCCATCTATGATGCAGTTACAGTGCTCCATAGTTTGTGACAAAGGGGTTTTGTTCAGTACTAAAGGAGAGAAGTTTACATACCTTGCAATTTGACTTAACCCCCTTTACACGAGCATCCGCGAGTTACTGTCAACAGAACGACAGACTAATAAAAAATTACACATCAAAGACAAAATTCAATGTGTCACAGAATCATAGAGAGCTGTCCCTTATGAGCAGCATTATTTCACATTTTTCTCTAAAGGAGACGTCAAAATTTAACCATATGTCATCACCTTAAAACAACAAATGTAAAACACTAAAAATAAAATGAAGGGGTGAGAATGATATACAAAGCCTCACTGACAAAATTTCACAGGAGGGCGTGTTAAAGGTTTAGAGTCCAATGCTACTAGGTACGGTATTATAATTTCTTCCGCGTATACTTACGTCATTTGCTTAGTAATTTTTATAATATTTTAAAATTAGCCTTCTCATATGTATAAGAAATTAACTCGCACAAAAAATAATTTCTGTTAAAAGTGTGGATTCTCACTCATTTAATTATCAGATTGTAATGCTCTATTAAAAGCATACTTACAACAGCGAACATTCCCATTACAACTTATGAGATTTCATAATGAAGTAACTACCGGAAAATTATGAAACAATGACATATTTAGGACAGGATCCATTACGAAGAAGAATGACACATTGTGCCCCAGGATAGGCTATGCAAAATTCTGCAGAAACTTTGATATACTTATTTAACATGTTTATCGCTTAATTAAGTCTTTGGCAATTTAGTGTAAGAAACATTTAATCCAGTGTGTTGTGTATACAATTTTGTTTGCGACACTATTCTTATTCAAATCGGTTAACAATTTCTCAGATTATTTTAATAAGTACTATTATTATTTTAACTCTATTTAATATTAACTGAATCTTATTAGAAAATTTTGACATGTTGGTTTATCTTAAAAATAAATTTTTAAAATTAAAAATTAAAAATTCAAGCATTTGTGAACACAAAAATACGACATTGAAATTCAGAAGAACGTTTGCTTATATGTACAGATACTGAAATTAAATTTGGAACTCCCTTACTGTGCAAGTTTCGCTTACAACACATACGCAGTAAACAAGAATCCTAGTATATATGCTACTTGTGGACAGTCGTGGGAAATTGTTACCTACATACAAGTTAATTGCCATCAAGACTCGCTCCAGATTTTAATTCTGTATCTGTACATATGTATTCAAATTTCAGCTCAATCAGGTTAAAACTGTTCCTCAAAGACATTTTATATCCCATAATAACTAAAATGTAATATGTGTTACTATCTTAGAACTAGGAAAGCCACATGTATATAATTACATAATTACGTGACAGACATTTCATATTGATTACATTGAGCCGCCATGGTGGTCTCGCGGCTAGAGCGCTGCACTTATAATCCTGTGATCTCGGGTTCGATACCTGGTCTACCCCCGATTTATAACTTGTGTTGGGCAAGCCCGTAGTCCAGGTAATACAGGGTTTTTCTCCGGTTCCCTGTGGCATCCCAACAAATTTCCATATTCATCTCATCGTGGGTGTAGTGTAGACCAGCCTCCTATGGCGCACCCTGAGCAATGACTCTGTTGGTAAATTGGTCTACAGAACTGGCTTCACATGGGTGAATGACGTAAGTCAAGTACCCGCCATTGGTAAAAAAATTGTTTGGATACCTTTAGAACTATAGAAGTTAAAATATTATGTCATAACTATCCTTAAAAGACAACGGTTCGCAATTTTCACAGTAGATATTATTTACTCGTGTCCCATATATATTTATATCGGACACAATTAAACAGGATACAGTTCCTCGAACGAGTAATACACTAGGTATTCCCATAGAATCTTCATTGTTTACCAAAGTCGTTGTATCACTTGATGCTAAACTAAATTAATGGTCTCCTCTCCAGCGGCTCAAATGCTATCGTGTCCGAGTACAAATGTAGAGGATTCTAGTTGTATATGTGTTTCTATTTCCTTACGTTTCTACTGTGTTGATTTAAGTGTTGACATTGTCAGACTAATTTTATGAACTGGAAGTCTCGTCATTAATTGTGAATGTCTGACGTTAATTAATACGATCAATCATGTTGAATAGCAAATAACTGCAATAGGCTTCAGAACTACGAGGAGAGAGGAGACGTAAGACTAGGGTAATTATTCGTAATATTCCAATTAGTTCAAATTCTGAAAGGTGTTATGACGACTGTTATTTGCTCTATTAATAGCCATCAGATAGTAGGTCAGACGACGTTTGGACTATGAACGAGAAGGAGTATGTCAGATATGTCTGTGTCATGTCGCATTGTTGAACATGTGAAGAACACTGTTATGGCGGACAGACGCGTAGCAATAGACAAGATTAGTGTAACAAATACAGAGTGAGTCAGGAGGAAAGGTACATGGTTTGAGGGGTGCTAATATTGGTGATTCTGAACAAAAAGGTTTATATGAACACATGTCCTGTTCTTAATTGTTTCGGAGAAAACTAATGGAAACAATGAGGAACATGAAAAGTGCAGGTGTAGTAAATTAAAACATTGTTACCTTATGTTCTGTTTAATTATCTGATTTTCTTTAGAGAACATGTTCAAAAGTCCACTGTCAACTTCAATGCACTTTGCAGTTCTTGTAGACAGCTGCTGTTTTGCTGATCTGAGCTGATTCGGACATTTCTTTAAATGAGCAAAAGCTTGTAAAAGGCGAGGGAGAAGTTTCCACTTTGCACTTATAGACTTCGCTCTTAAGCGAACTCCACGCACAGTAATCCAATGCAGCAATGTCGGGTGACCTCGGTGGCCAATAAATGACTCCACCACGACCGATCCAACGCCCAGGATACGTTTCATTGATCCTACTACAGCCTAATGTGGTTTTGGTTGCTGATGAAGGACACGAGACTGACGTCCATGATTTTAAAACAGCAGTATGTCAGATTCTGTTAAGAACATATGTTCATAGAGACGTTTTTTGTTCAGAATCACCCTCACACCATGTACCTTTTCTCCTGATTCACCCTGTATCCTTGTCGCATGGACCAGTCCATACATTATTCCATGAGGATCTGGAATTGAGAAGAATTTATGCGCAAAGTGAGTGCCGCGAGCTCTGATTTATGAACAGAGATACCGTAAATACATGTCTAGGAGTGTTTAACTACTGTATTATGAAGAAAGGTGTATCTTCATCGAAGTTACTTAGTTTGCCACTTTGTTGTCGGAGTCTGCTGGCTTTATTCCGATGGTAAAAACGAGAAGAAAGTTGTTATAAGTGTTTCCAAACTGACAATATTATAAACAGAATTATGAATACCTATCAATATATGCCATATCACGTTGATATTATTATTATTATTATTATTATTATTATTATTATTATTATTTATTGTTTTCATATTACTGTCATTATCATAATTATTACTAATAATATTGAATTATAAATTCGCCTTATTGTATAGCCCATTTAGAATTTCAGTCGGCTACAAGTAATAATATTATCCACTTTTGTTCATCTGGGCAGTGATTAGATGTTGGTGATCCTACTACGTTTCAATCTAATAAACATACACGCCGTTATGAACAGGTCAGGTAGTACAAGAAATGTGTTGTAAATGTTTTTTAGTTCAATGCTAACCATTATATCCATACACATAAGTTAAACCAAAAACCCTATATGTTATGAAACTAGTAAGTCATTACGCGCTCCTTTGGGGAATAATATGAAAAGTACTATTAATGATAATATTGCTTGTATAATGAATACTTGTAATACCGATCGGGCTGTATAACATGAGATGCAATTCCGATTTTTATCGCTATTGGCTTTAGCATTCGCTTATAAATTTAACGTAAACATTGAGTTTTAGATCTTCCTATGTTATTTGTCTATGCTCATAGCTCTATATTGTGAGAATTCACCAGACCTGTGACGAGTGACGTGTTGTGGCTTCATTACTGCTTGCTTGAGAAGAAGCTAAACAAGACAGTAGAAACATGATGACATTTCTACTGTTCTCCTCTACGTCTTAGGCCAGAGTGGCCGCGCTAAGTAAACTGAGGAAAAGGCCTAGCCTTAAAAAGGATTGAGAAACCTACTATAGACCATAGAAATTTCTCATTACACCTTATGCAGAAAATAAGATGGCTACGGTTTTTTGGAGACGAAGAGCATCGTGTTAATTGAGTGGCTTCCTCCCCAGGAAAACCATCTGGCTGCGTACGGTTATGCTTCCTTTAGAACAGCCGTGGCGAAAATGCGACTCTCGAACACATTGTGGCTCGCAACGTATTTCCCTTGCTTCCTACCTACAACCCCCACCCTCTCACTCACTGGAGTCAAACTCCGTTCCATTTCTATTTGTCTCTGACCTGCGAGTGGCGCATCGTCGCAATGTCTCTCTCGAAACCATGTGTCTCTATAAAAACGAAAGTTTTAAGTAGGATGGGAGGATGCATTTTTTTGCTGATAATATGATGAGAATATTAAATGTACGATTTGTTCACAAATATTACTAGGAAAACGGTTGTATAACATAAAACGGCATTATAAGTTACTATATGTTACTGATGAAACATTAAAAGGTTAAGTATTATTATTATTATTATTATTATTATTATTATTATTATTATTATTATTATTATCATCCTCATCATCATCATCATCATCTCTGTACGTCGATCCTTTTTCAGGAGATGTACCAATAATGCTGTTAGATCTTCAATTTAAACTAACAGATTTACAATGTGACGTTAAATGAAAGCTTTGCCAAAAAATAAATATTTGAAGATTCGTTCTTTCGCTTGCTCTGTTGAAGCCATGTTCGATACAACTTACGTTTGTGAAAAATTATTTTCAACAATGAAAATAGTAAAAGCCAAATTTAGGTCACGACTGACAGACAAATACCTTCGTGATCAACTACGACTGGTAGTAAGAAACATAATGCCTGATTTTGAAACTTTGCCGCAGAGACATTCTGAGGACAATTTTAGGTTGTGATAATGTGTCCTATGTTTTCTTGTTCGTTTCTTTCTTCGTTACACGTACTAAACATTAGTTTGTAGCCTTGTACTCTATATAATTTTATTTAAGTGCTTGACGTAAGAAAAATGGAAAACCGTTAATGTCAGACAGTTGCTTCACTTCCCCTTCGGGTGTCCGCCTCCCACCATAGGTGCTATGCACGTTGCAGCTTACACAGTGGCTCGGCGCACGATGGCATTTTCGCCACGGCTGCTTTAAAAGAATGATAGAATCTCTTCGTGGACGAAGAGTTTCAACATCTGACAAACTTCAACCTGCTGCCCGCTTGAATGTTTACGCTATCTCTATAGAATGGTTTGCTGCTGCCATTCGCAAGCTTCCAGATCGTTGGTAAAGGCGTGTGCATCTAGATGGGAGACTGTTGAACAGCCTACGGCGTAATTTTATGTTCGCATCATCACCAGCCACACTGCACAGTGAGTTTCAATCAATACTGACTGCACTTCGTTATTAATAAACAAATAAATAACGTACACACAATCTTCTAACAACGTGGACTAAAAATTCCAACAAAAATAGAGTCTAACTATACAGAGTGAACAATAAGTATGGAATAAGCTAATAACTTCTTAAATTTTAATTTAAAAAGAAACTTTTATATGAAATCTGCTGGAGATAAATAATAAAATATGATACCAGTGTTCGAAAAAAAGTTATTCGTGGATACAGGTTGTGACAGAAAATTTTAATTTTTAAATGGCGCCCTATATTAAAATGTACATAATCCGAATCTCCATTAAATTTTACGTATGAGCGTGAAGAAATTTTACCCATTCACCCGTTTCATGTTTTTTAAACTACAGGGTTGCTCCCAATCTCTGATAACGAATTTGAATGACGTCATGTGCGTCAGGAATCACATCGACAGCTGAATTGAAGCGAGATATGACAGACCAGTAGTGAGTGATTTCATAATCAGAGTGCACGGTGTATCACAATAGCAATTCCCAAGAAAATCCAGCCTTTTTGGGAGGGGTACATAACAACCCTTCCCGATGCCAGATACAGTTACGTGAAAATCATAGGAGCCTGCAAAAAACATGGTTTAAAGGCATCTTGCGTGTACCTAATAAGACTGGCAAAGCTCGGATGAGATTAATTCCAGAGTGAAAAAAGCAAGCAAATCCACCCCCGTCACAAGTCGCCGCATCCCACGAGATGATACAAATTAATTCCATTCGAGGTTTACCAATCTTATTAAGTACACAGAAGATGCCTTTCTTGTAAATAACGAAATCTCGTTTTTTGCAGGTTTCTTTTATTTTCACTTAACTGTACTTGGCATCGGAAAGAGTTGTTATGTACCCCTTCCAAAAAGGCTCGATTTTCTTGGCAATTACTGCTGTGAGTCGCCGTTCATTCTATGAGATCACTTACTACTGGTCTGTCACCTCGCGCCACAGTCAGCTATCGTGTGACTCCTGACGCACATGATGTAATTCAAATTCGTTATCAGAGATCGGAAACAACCCTGTATTTATTAAACTTGTTTTGTGGACTTTAAATTTGAGATAAACACTTATGTAAAATCATGTTGACTAGGGCATAAAACTAAACAAAACAATATGACTAACGAAAACTGACAACAAATGCTCAAAATGAGAACCATTCACAGCCAAACAATGGTCCTAGTCTATCAAGGTAACATACCATTTTCTTCCTCACAGTTATATAGGTGATCTGCTCAATGTCATATCTACAATGGACTTAATATTTCCAACGTCTCGGAGCTACATATAGGATACGTAATCAGGACAGTTAGGTAATACATAATGTGTCACCTTTCCAGTTGAGCTCATTATATCTGGCTAATCCAAGGAACTGAACAAGATTATGATGATGATGTTGACGATGATGATGATGATGATAAGGACGAAGATAGTAGTAATAGTAGTAGTATTAGAAGTAGTAGTAGTAGTAGTAGTAGTAGTAGTAGTAGTAGTAGTAGTAGTAGGAGCAACAATCGTATTCCGAATCTCACCGGACCGGTGGACAACAATGACGTCACGCTGCAGCGAAGTAGGAACAAAACTGCGGGAAAGTTGGATGGCTATCATGGCGGATGTACATGTTGTTGTCTGTGCTACGCTAACAAGATTTTGCGAAATTTCCATACTGTCATCTCGCTCAAAGAAAAGAGAGCATAAACAATTTCTTTCTTGAACCAGTAGTAATAACTGGTCCGTTGATATGTCGCTCATAAGCCATTAACATATTGTTTTTACGTTGTACTCATTAGAAGCAATACAGCAGAACACACCACCATGACACAACAGTGCACGATGTCATTCGTGTGCTAATTCCCGCCCTAAACAAGATCAAATCAGATTCACTGATGGCGGCTGATGGATACTGCCACCACCTCTGCAAGCTGATGGAACCGGTGCGACATCGGTAGAGCATCAGTGACGTCATCGTTGAAATTCAGAACACCGTGATACTATCAGATTGCTCAGCGCTGAGATTCGAAATACGCTCGTAGTCCGGTAATATTCATTCGAAAGTGCGCAGAAACCAAATGTTCATATTGTTCAGACTGGAGTGGGGATCAAGTCATTCGCCTTAGACTCTTGAAGAATTCAGAACTGTCCTTATACAGGTCTACGGTTTACATTATTGCATTCTTACTACCTTAGCGTATTGAAGGTCAACCTTAAGATTTAAAATGGATTACCTCTCTCTCGTGCCTCTCGTTATCAGTTAATGGATGTGGAACAATGACCTCATGTGCTAATCGAGAACAGAAGAGCTATTATTTGAATATTGCCCAGCTATAGTAGTAGTAGTAGTAGTAGTAGTAGTAGTAGTAGTAGTAGTAGTAGTAGTAGTAGTAGTAGTAGTAGTAGTAGTAGCAGTAGTAGTAGTACTAGTAGTAGTAACAATAATAGTAATATATTTTATTTAACTGCAGAAATTTTTCAGCGTCGAAATGTTAGCAAATATAATATTGATGACTGTGGTAATAAAGATACATCGGTATTATATTATTATTGCCATTATTATTACTATCATAACTTTTGCTATTATTTACTCATTATTTACTTCTATGTTTGCTATTGTTTAACGGACAAAATAGATAATTCCCCTTTTCTCGCCTCATTTTATGATGAAGCTGATGCAGAGGAACTTCAGAGCTACCTTGGGCCCTCGAAACTCGAATAAGAACGCAAACACATTCAAGTTCACAAAAAATTGAGAACATCATAGCGTGAATCTTCGTCATTTCTTACTAAGTTTTCCCTCTTCTTGCTACGATTCCATTTTCCAATAACAATGTTGGCGGTAACATACAAGATACCTTGATAAGATTAAGTCGGCTTAACTCAATAGCGGCTTCTAGAGTATCTTGGCATAAGGTCGGCCTTTCTCTTGAAACATACGTCTGTGCTTGTCATACTACACTAGGGCCTAATCGAGAGAAGTACAAAGGAAAATGGAACACAATACGGTACATACAATAGTCATACAGATACACATATACTGTAATATCACGCTTTGCAGTACGGTATGTCTTCACTAGGAAGAAGAGTTGACTAAAGAGGTATACCAAGACATTCGGCATGTGACAATATTAATATTTGTAAGATTATGTAAGAAGGCAAGCGTTCACACCTGTGCAGTAACGGTCAGCGCGTCTCGCCGCGAAACCAGGTGGCCCGGGTTCGAATCCCGGTTGGAGCAAGTTATCTGGTTGAGGTTTTTTTCTGGGATTTTCCCTCAACCCAATACGAGCAAATGCTGGGTAACTTTCGGTGTTGGACCCCGGACTCATTTCACCGGCATTATCACCTTCATATCATTCAGACGCCAAATAACCTGAGATGTTGATACAACGTCGTAAAATAAAACAATAAAAGAAGGCAAGCATACATTTTTGGCCATATTCATGATATATAGAACTATTAAAATAGAAAGCACCCAGTTCAATCATTAAAAAAAAAGAAACATATAGGTAAGAGTTTGCGGTTTAGGCCTACTTGTTGTGGAGAACCAATCCAAATTTCATCTCACAGAAATTCCATGTATGCACCTACGACTACACTACACACTTTCGGGAAATAGGAAAATCCCTCCCACATTCGATACAATATGCTCCTAATTTTTCTTTCATAGCACTTACGATTTTATTCTTTGGGTAACTCGATATTTGTAAGTGTGGATGGCACTAGACGATGTCATTCACATAACCCCACACAAAGAAATCGTACGGCGTTACATTAAGAGACAGAGGTGGCCAGCGGTGCAGGGTAATATAACGGATACCAATGCGTCCGATTCAGCGTTGCAGAATAACTTCATTAAAACATTTAACGCCTTTGCTATGAAAATAAGATAGGTCTCCGGCTTACAAGGAAACCATCCCAGGTCGTTGAGCTTGAATTAAATGAAAATGCATATTTAAGATAATTTTCGTTCGTTAAGAAACGTGGTGATAATCGTTTATTTCTCGTTTTTCTCGTTTACGAAATATACTGACTTGAAAAATCGATGCTACTTATGCCGCTTCTTGCGCGCACTCGGATTCTTGTACTTCCGCGATATAGTTTAACCGTTCTCGCATTAATGCTCTAGTCTACTTTCTTTTTATCTTAACTCACATTAATACAGTGATCGTTCTGAAATACGAGTTCTATTTTAATTTAAAAATATGCTGTATTAACTTTATGATTCACATTAAATATGATAGTGTGGATTCGAAATGAAGTGATCGGAACAAAGAGCCATTGACCAGTATAAACATTTTATATAGACTGGTTTTCACATTCTTCTGTAACACACACACACACACACACATTGTTGCAAGAATATTATTAGATTTTCTCACAAAAACATGATCGAACACGCAGAAATCATCATATACTGCCACAGGTACGCAGACGACATACTAATACTATACAAAGGAAATAAAAGATAGATTGAAAACTTGCACAAACATACAAACAAAATATACCCGAATCTGCACTACATACTAGAATCCGAAAACAACAAATGCATGAACTTCTTAGACATCACAATAACAAATGCAGACAACAAACACATGTTCAAAATAAACAGGAAACCAACACCACCGTAAAACACATACACAGCACCTCGAATTACCCCACACATCACAATCACCCAGCATTCCGATCCATGATACACAGACTCATCGACATTCCTGTGAACCAACACGACTAAAAAAAAAGAAATGCACTATCAATCAATACATAGCACAGGAAAATGGATACAACCCCAACATAATAGACAACATCATATGAAAGACTAAACGCAAACAAGAAAACGACACACAAACACAGGAAAGAAACAAGTAAATCACACTAACATATGCAAACAAGAACACAAATAAAATTGCATTATATTCAAGAAACTAAAATATAACATAGAACACAGAACACTACAAAAACATCTTAACACACAGACAAGACACACAAATAAATATAACTTAACAGGGGTTTACAAACTATCATGCAACAGCTACAACGACTTCTACATTGGAAAGACTAGAAGATCATTTCGAAACTGTTACAAAGAATATATCACAGCCAAAACCAAACAACACAACAATTCAACCTACGCAGAACACATCACAAACTCCAACCACAAATGCAGTAACATAGACAACGACATGAACATACTGCATATTCAGCCGAAAAACCAGAAACTAGACACCCTAGAACATTATGAAATTTATAAACATACTAAAACACATCCGCATAGCATCCTGAACACTCAACTCAATTTCAAAACACACATGCTGTTCGACACAATCATGAACACGCCCAACCACAACAGGAAACCAGAAGATAGCGCAGGATTTCCACTAGGCTTTGGACAATGAAGCACAAGACTTCGAAATAGTCAAGCAAGGTAAACTCCAATATTAACACATTAAGGAAGTAGGGAATTTCATCAGTCAATATATTTCGTAAACGAGGAAAAAGAGAAACGAACGACTTTCATCAAGTTTTTTAACGAACGAAAGTTAGCTTAAATATGCATTTTCATTAAATTCAAGCTCCATTACCCGAGATAGTTCCCTTGTTAGTGAAAAATTAAGTCATCGGAGTTTTCGTCTAGGTGGAAAATAACCAATTTTGCGAAGTGTGGAAATAGTCGCGTCTGTAGATTAAGTGCTATCGCGCTGGTCTTCCGGGCTCGAACTCCGAGCAGGTCATGATGGAATTTGTGATGGACAAAGCAGACTTTACAGGGAGTTTTTCTCGGGGATACTTCGATCTCCATTTATCATTCCACCAATATTCTCCATCTTCCCCTCATTTCACCTGTCACCTGCAATGATAAAAATTTGTGGAGTCAAGTTTTGGGGCTAGTAGGCCTACGGATTTCCCATACTGATAATTTACAATAGTATTGAAGCAATAATATATGTCACACTTTTGGATAAAGGTAATTCCTATGTTCTCTTTGGTGGCTATGGGCGGATTAGGATGATCCCTTGGCATGTAGGCCATATTGAGACCTATTGTACACTCCGAAGTTATGGGATTAATTAGAATACGAGTGTACTATCTCACCGGCAGCATGTGATCCCTCAACCTACCACTCAATGAGGGCTTCTACCACCTCCCCCCCCCCGCTCCAATTTCACACCGCCAAGGCGACCAAGCAGCACAGGATCCATTCCAACGGTCGTTCCAAGGTGTCGAAGCGCCCTTGGAAATACTCTTAAGGAATGAATCCTGGCAGAGATATGCGGAAGGCTGGGGACCCAGAAACGGTTGCGGAGAGGACGCCCTCTCCCTTAAGCAGATAAAGACGTGCGTCTTGATCTCTATTTGTCTATTGAATGAGATGAAGAAGATGAATGATATGACATCTAAATCTTTTTTCTACATGAAAGGGAAAGGGAAATGGAAATGGACCGCGGCAATGAAAATGGCAACCCAGCATTTGCCTAAGTAACTGTGGAAAACCACGGAAAAAACCACAGTCAGGTTGGGCGGTCTGGGAATCAGACCACGGACCTTCCGAATACGAGTTTCATGCAGAACGCTTGAGCTAACTCGCTCGGTTGTTTGGTGCTAAGCATTAATATTCTTTCTGTATACGTGTGGCGTTGTGATTTTAGGCGAATATTAGATAATGTTAAAATATTAACGAATTCTACATATGAAAATTTACTACGATATATGCACACCATATTTATTCATGTTGGAGTTGAAAAAAGGAAAGAGTTTTATTGGACGTATTGGAATGTGGAGTTATTGTATCCGTAATGAAAAACCGATTCAGCGAGCCCTACTGGACTAACGCCGCGCCGCGATATTTGAGTCGAATCCGCATAGCACGAGGTATGAAGGTATTTGCCACCGCAACAGGACGCAGTCTGCAGATCTACGCGCGCATCTGTTTGTTCTTGCTACCACTAATTGCAGAGCTGAAGCACCAGAGTGGAACATAATGCCAGATCGATGATTATTGCCTCTAAGCTAAAATGTAATGTGCAGTGACTGAAAGGTACTGTGGCTTCATATCGGCCTTCAGGCACTCGACAAATTGTTTGATCAAGCAGAATGGCATGCGCGTCAATGAGTTTAGCATAAAATTTCAGTTTGCTTTGAAACAAGATTTCTACTACAGTACCAAAAGTTTTCCAACATTTCATTAAAAAAAAATTGAAACTACTTAGCCTACAACTTCAGAACAAATCGTATGAATTTTAGTGAAGGAAGCAGAGCTTTAAAAACGATAAATACCGTGTCAGTAAAGTTTAAATAAAAAATTCGAATCAAGATGAAGATTGAAAGAAATTGAGAAACAGGAAAATGCACATCACGGATAAAAAAAATTCTTGTGTTACCAAAGAATCAATATTACGAGAGAGAGTCAAAAAAGTAATCTTAATAATTATGCAAATCTGGCTTTCAGGTAGTAGCTCCCTGTAAAGCAGGTTTGAATAATTTCAAGGAAAAATCGTTCCGGGACCGGGTATCGATCCCGGGACCCTTCGCTTAAGGCGCGAGAACGCTCTACTGACTGCGCTACCCCAGGAACTATACACGACACCGTCACAATGTTAATAATTGTTTTATTAATTGAATATGTACAATAAGATTACAAACACTTCATCACTTTTCAACATAGTCCCCACTACTTTCAATGCAGTGTTTCTCTTATACTCCGTTGAAAAGTGATGAAGTTTTTGTAGTCTTATTGTACAGTGTGTCCGCAGAAACATTCCGGGGTTATAAACTCCTATAATTCTGTCACTATAGGGTGCTATTCATAGACATTTCGCTAGCCCGCGCTACGAGCGTGCTAAACTAGCCCCGGCTATCGACTGGTTACTTGTACAGGATTCATATCATATCATATCGTTAACACTGGTTTATGAATACCTAAAAAAAACGTTAGTTCGAGCGCATCTGGCCGCGAAACCAGGTGGCCCGGGTTCGATTCCCGGTCGGGGCAAGTTACTTGGTTGAGGATTTTTCCGGGGTTTTCCCTCAACCCAAGATGAGCAAATGCTGGGTAACTTTCGGTGCTCGACCCCGGACTCATTTCACCGGCATTATCACCTTCATCTCATTCAGACGCTAAATAACCTAAGCTGTTGATACAGCGTCGTAAAATAACCTACTAAAATAAAAAAAAAACGTTAGTTCGCTCATCATCCACCGGAAGCCCGCGCTAAGAATGTCTATGAATATGGCCCTATGTGTTTTACGAAATTCATACCGGTTTCATTAGAAAGAATAGTTCAAAGAATTTCAGGAAATGGGTAATTGATAATGTTGACCGAAACAACATATGGCAGCACAAGAAGAAATAAAAAAACGCCGTTTCCGCTATTTTGCTTGTCATTAAGGCGAAGCAGCGTAGATAAATTATTCGACATTATAAATAGTTGAGTGAAATTATGACAACACTATCACGCGCTTTTTAGCTCCTGAAAGCTGAATTCCTGTGCCACTTTTACTCGAAAAAGCACGTAAGGCAGTCTAAATATTTATTAGCCTTATGTACCTATTCAACCCAGTACCAAATTTACTATGAAAAAAATTATAATAATTTCCATGCATACTTCAGTATTCGACATTGGACACCCTCATTGAAATATGGAATGATTCCGTCTCTCACTTGGAGACATAACTCCTACAGACGAGTTCTTACGAAATCGGCGTTCTTGCTGTTAGTATTGTGTCCTTGCTTGATCCTGCTGTATATGAATAATAAATAATAGCATATCTCTAAGTTATACACTTCTAGCAAGATTTGCACACGATATAAAAAAGAAATTCTGTATTCATTCCCAGATGCTCGTAAGTTAAGCCGATCTCTATTATCTATCATTCCCCTTTAGGGGAGGGCACGGACTGGGACTGTCCTCGCACGCAGGCCGCTCGGGTGGGCCCACTTTACTACCCGTATGGAATGGTGCGGATGTTATAACAAGCAAACGTTCTGATGGGATCAGATAAAAAAAGTCAAATTTTTTTCTTCCACCATGTTAATAATGTCAAAAGAAGTACTTACACAAATTTTGGACACTCAATCGCAGTTACGAGGCTGTGCAGAAAGTGATTTTCTCTGGGGCCGTCTATGGAAAAAAGCACAATTGCTTGGAAATATTTATTGAAACAGATACAGCACTTGTTGCGCTATTTGTCAACATACCCCCACTGGAAATGAGACATTTGTCATACCATGGGATCAATTTTTGTGTCGTAGAAGTCAGCCGCCTCAGATCGGAACCAGTGTTTGACTGCGTCTGCATCTGTCTCTGTCATGAGAAATGTCTCAATTCCGATAGAAAATATATTGAAAAATAGCTCAACAATTGCTGTGTCCGTTCCAATAAATTTGTCCAATGAAATTGTGTTTTTTTTCTGTTAGCGCCCCTGGCGAGCTTATTTTTTTACGGCTCTCGTAATTGTGGTCGAATGGCCAAAATTTGTATAAGTACTTCTTTTGACACTATTAACATGGTGGAAGAAAAAAAATAGATTTTTTATCTGCCCCCATCAGAACATTTGCTTGTAAGACCCTCGCGCTACAGATCCTCCTGCGCGCTACCACCGAACTCCCCTAGAGCTTCCATGATCCCTTTACCATTCCTCGTAGCCCTCACCGTGGACCTTCGACCCCGGTCTCTCGAGTTACCGTGAGTCCAGCGAAGAGCCCACGGTGCATAGCGCTACTACTATAACAACATATATACTATAACAGTTATAACAACGTTTTATAACAACGACTGACCATATACCAACGGGGTCCAGGTTCGGCGGTGGCCCACACGCGACTCTACATGGGAGCGTGCCCGAAACTTTGGAGAGAAACGGAGATGATGATGATGATGATGATGATGATGATGATTATGATGATGATGATGAGGGGAAGTGTAATTATGATGGTGAAATAAATTCGAGGTCCAACTCCTAAAGTTACGAGCAACTGTTTCAATTGAACGGAGTTACGCTATAATAGACCAGCAGACAAAAAAAAAAAAAGAAGACATTTGCACAGATCTGTTAATGGCAGGCTAATTTAACTCGATAAATGCGATATTTGAATTTTGCTGCTATTTGTAAGCAAAAATTCGTTTATTGCAAAAAAATTCATTTATTTATTTTGCTTTGAAGGATTAATCGAATTTCTGATCTCTTATTACAAATCGGTTAGCCATTTTTTGGTATTATTTGTGCTATTTTTTTAATAGTATGGATGTTATAATACTTCTTGCATAAAATGTTTTATAAAAAACAAATTTTTTCGATGGCCAATATCTCGAAATAGGATTTTGGCGCTTGGATCAATATTGCTAATCACCGTCCAATTGGTACAGAGGAAAAACCTCGGAATAAGTCTAAACCAGGTAAATTTCTACAACCGAGAACAGAATCCGGTCTCGCTCTTTACACGATCAGACTTACTAACCACAGCGGTGGACATGTAAGTTAGACCTAGTCTTGGGTAAAATGAGTTTTACTCTATTCAGATCTCTGAATATAACTGAAACTTTTCATTAATGTGAATCACAGCTGTACAATCAACATTGTGATTGGGAATTAGCATTTCATATTGAACTTTGAGCACTGGAATTACGCTACTGCTCTCTATAAATTTTAAGCATAGCAAATATGCGTCAATAATCTAAGCCAGGGGTTCCCAACCGGTGTGTCGCGCAGCCCCATGGAGTGTGTCGCGAAATTTTGGAACTGAAACATAAATCTTATGCCATCCAGAAAGTCTCTTTACAGCACATTTTTTTATTTACAACGAAGTCTTTTGATATGGTACATTTTATTTTGAGACAGACTTTACCAATGAAACATGGACACCTGCAACAATGCTCAGTTTAATTTTTCTGCGTGGCGATAATTCGAATGAAAGTGAACACCTCCAACAATGCTTAGTAATTCGTTTACTCTTTCCAATTACTAACAAACAGAGTTTAGACTCCAAATCAAGCTTTCAGGTATAACTCCCTGTAAAGTTGATTTGAATAATTTCGAAGGAAAAATTGCTCCGAGGCCGGGTATCGAGCCCGGGACCTTTGGTTAAACGTACCAACGTTCTACCAACTGAGCTACCCAGGAACTCTACCAGACACCGATCTAATTTTTCTCTCTGTATCCACAGACCTCAAAATGGGCTGACGACCGTCAAGCAACCAACATTGAGTGCACACTAACTCTGTGTGACTTAAATTGTGTTTTTTTGTTAACGAACAGTGACGTATATTATGCAAATCAAGCTTTCAGGTATAACTCCCTGTAAAGTTGATTTGAATAATTTCGAAGGAAAAATTGTTCCGAGGTCGGGTATCGAACCCGGCACCTTTGGTTAAACGTACCAACGCTCTACCAACTGAGCTACCCGGGCACTCAATGTTGGTTACTTGACGGTCGTCAGCCCACTTTGAGGTCTGTGGATACAGAGGGAAAAATTGGATCGGTGTCTGAGAGAGTTTCCGTGTAGCTCAGTTGGTGGAGCGTTGGTAGGTTTAAACAAGAGTCCCAGGTTCGATACCCGGCTCCGGAACAATTTTTCCTTCGAAATTATTCAGAGTTTAGAATCGTTAGAACATATTGGTAAGTTTCAGATATAGGATGTGTGAACGGGTGATAGTACGATTATCTTATCAAAAGTGCTTCATTTAGAATTTTTATGAACAAATTTTTAATTTAAAAAATTCAATCTGAATTAAATTGTGAGTTAGAAGACAGCAGTACTAATTCTAATAATGTGAGCAAAAGTTCCCTTCAGAATTCGCAAAAAACATAGGCCTACTGCATTTCGTAAATATTATAGTGATGAATACTTGCAATATGGTTTTACGTGGCGTGGAGACGAATATAAACAAAATCCCGAGTGTCTTATGTGCGGAAATGTTTTGTCAAATCAGTCGGTGGTGCCGAATAAACTAAAAAGACATTTAGAACTCCTGTTTTCAACGTCATACTTACGTCAATCAATTAGCATTTTCTACCATGAAAATAGTGAACTCTAAACAGACTGCTGCATCTTGAAGATGATATACATGTTGGCCTGTCAATCATAAGGCAACATATAGAGAGACTCTGTGCAACCCACCAAGCACAGACCACATTAATTTAAATAGCGAGTTTCCAAAAACGATAATAAAAATATTTTATAGGACATCCAGAATAGACAGGTTGAGATTTTTTACTCATATCTTTGTTTTTTTCTAGTGTCACTCAAGTTGCTGGTTATTATTACTATTTTTAAAGAATTTTCGATTTCGTGTTAACATCGACCTATTTACAACACTGGATGTTCGACACTACATAGAAATTGTTATTAGAGCTCTTTTCTGACGTAACGCTCTGGTATTCCGGCACTTTTTGTTAGGCCTACATTTTTCATCATGGAACCGAAATATGTGTGAATAACTATGTTTTTAATATTATTTTTCTTTGAACTCCGCTTAGACCTCGAAAATCGTAGTTGGACGAAAAGGAGGTTAAAAACGACAAAAATTCCCGTGCACTGAACAGTAATCATTTCCCTGTCCGCTACAAAATATTCTACACGGAGTTCCACCACCTTTCTCTCCAGAAGAAAAGCACTGGTTGTTATTATTATACCATTAGTTTTAATAAAAACTAATAAGTGTGTCGCGATATCGTGGGCGTTCAGTAAAGTGTGTCGTCATTCAAAAATGGTTGGGAACCACTGATCTAAGCCATTGTAGCATTTGAAGTCGCGTCAAGGAAGGTAAAATATTGCTCAGTGATCATGTCAGGAATTAGTCTTGTTCAAATAGAGCATTTCTCTTCAATAAAACATCAGTATTGATATATTGTCTACTCTTCTTTTATTCACAGAAACGGGCGAAAGAATAAATCACTTCATATGAATAGTTGTCTTTCACAGCAGACGGGTTGAAAAAGGAAAGTATTAAATTTCTAAGTACCACAAGTAAAATTTCATAGTTGAGTAAGTCCAATCCATCACTGTCTTCTTCTCTGTGTGTAATATTTCACGTAAAACACAAAAAGCGAGATCTCTGAACACAAATGCTTTCTTTCCCAGTTAAAACAGTGACATCGTATTCCAATAAGTCACGAGAGTTTCGCATTATTTCTCCTTTATACATTTGTTCAGAGTAGTAAAACCCATATGCAGGTTTACTACAAAGGAATATAATGGAATGGAATAGATGTTTTAAAAATCCAAAACTATTAATGGTATCGGGAATAAGTTTACACTGTTTTATAAAGTAATTCTTCAAGTTTACTTTGGGAGCTCGCAAATATTCAATACCTGCTCCTTTTGTCACACGGCACATATCAAGGCGATAATCTAGTTCATTCCAAACCTGGTGGAACATACATGCAACGACACTTGTCACAGCTCTTATGATGCGTCGTTTAAACTCATCTAAATCATTAAGAAGTGGGGGGACGTAAACATTGTCTCTTACACATCCCTAAAGAAGAACATCGCAAGGTGTGAGAGGCCACCGTGCTATAGCGCAGTTGTCTGTTGCGCGGCCAATCTAGCACTGTTGAAGTATTTCGCCCTGGGGCCTGTTTCTCAAAACTCACGGACTAGTAATACTAGTCTGTACAGTAGTAATAATAGTTTGTTTTACAAGTTTGTGTTTCTAGAAACTACAAGGGTAAAGTAGTAGTTACCAGTTCACAGACTAGTAATATTGGTCGATTTCACCAGTTCCTAAGAGATTCTGTTTTTCAAAATGCTAATCTAGTTGATTATACTAGTATTCAACAGGAATATTCCTACAAGACTCTAAATACTGGTGATTTCTATATTATCAGTTACCAGTGACAATCTTTCTGAGACAATCAAAACAAAATATTGTAGTTACTGTATTTTTTTTTAATATATGTGGTTTAGTGATTCCGATTGAAGTAGTAAAGAAGTTGTTGTGAGAAGAGCTAAAACTATATCGAGAAGGAACAATTATTATTCCTTTACAGGAGCATTGTTTAAATATAATGAACGATTTAAATAAAGTGCTGAAAAGCTTGGAGAGTTGTTAAATATAGTGGGACCTGCCATGACAAGACAAACAAATAGAAGTCATGCATTATCAGCAAAGCTTCAAAAACAAATTGCTCTACAAATCGGGATGTTGATTATTTTCCAATGCCATCTCGTTTTTCTGCCCTAGACCAGCAACATTTGCAGAATTTTTTTCCTAATAATCTGATACCAATTCATCAACTGCAGTAATTTTTGCTGGCTTTCCTCCTCCACTGCAAGTTCTTCTGACATTGTCAACTTTAGCCTACAAATTAAATACAAACCGACACTAATTTACGAATAGATCAAAGGTAAAACTGAAAAAAAAGTGAATTTTTCAAGTCATAAGTGGCATTCATGTCGCCAGTAGACCCACTTGCTACGTAATGTGTTCATATTATGATACTGTGAACTTGAATTGATACCCCTCGTCAAAGTTGTTTTCTTAATGTTGGGCCAGTAAGTGTCCCTAACGTATGCATAATCTTTGTTCTGAGGTATCAGTTCCATAGCCTCACATATTACAAATGTTTTTGTCCATTCGTTTACTTTATCATTTTTTGTTATTATGCTTGAAAAAGCACCGAATGATATATCCTTTGATTTATTAATCATAGTGAGTATAGTTAATTTGCTTTCAATTGATGGAAATTCAAGAGAAGATAGAAGTAAGAACCAAAACACAAACAACTTAGCCTTCTAACCTCAAATAACAATACCTACCAATGACTATAAACAAATGAACACAATCAGCTGACTAGTGAAAGAGATCATGTGATTAGTGAAAAATTTTCACAAGTTACTAGACTGGTGAAATAGTTTGAGAAACAGAATCTACTAGAGCTGGTGAAATATACTCTGGTAACTAGTAACTGGTGAACTACTAAACTATTATTTTTGAGAAACAGGCCCCAGATAATTTATGATATCCCGGTGCGAGTGGTGAGGTGTTCCATCTTATTTGAAGAAGTTTCCCTGTTCTCATTCAGTTAAGGCGTCAACCAATTGATTAACATGCAGTATTTCTGGCCATCTTAAGTATTAGGCTTGCGCAAGCGCAACAATCTACGTATTAGCACGAACAGTGTATTGTTGAAATTTTACGATTCCTCAACCTAATATCACAAAATGCAAGTCCATATTACAATTTATGTTTTATACGACATTGAAAAGGTTTATTTCTTTTGTAGTCACTCTGTATTACGACAAAACACATTGATCTATTTCGAAATTTGTTGTGAGAGTAAGATTTACTTAGTGTTCGTAGTTTCTACGACAGTTAAAATCCTCTGTGTAATGTGGAGTCAGCACGACGCCAGGTCTTACCTAATACAACACAAAACATCACGTTGACAACAGAAAGCTGTTGTTATGTTGTGAGCGAATCGAATCCACAACTAAGCCCCTACATTAGCATACTGACGTTTTAATTTTCGTAAGGTAGAATTTTGGAAACATTTCAAAAGTATGTACGAATAATATACGTAGCCAGATATTACAGAATATCATAATAAAGATAATAGTAATGAAAGTACGTGATCACATGTAATAATAATAATAATAATAATAATAATAATAATAATAATAATAATAATAATAATACTTACTTACTGGCTTTTAAGGAACCCGGAGGTTCATTGCCGCCCTCACATAAGACCGCCATTGGTCCCTATCCTGAGCAAGATTAATCAATTCTCTATCATCATATCCCACCTCCCTCAAATCCATTTTAATATTATCCTCCCATCTACGTCTCGGCCTCTCTAAAGGTCTTTTTCCCTCCGGCCTACCAACTAACACTCTATATGCATTTCTGTATTAGCCCATACGTGCTACATGCCCTGCCCATCTCAAACGTCTGGATTTAATGTTCCTAATTATGTCAGGTGAAGAATACAATGCGTGCAGTTCTGTGATGTGTAACTTTCTCCATTCTCCTGTAACTTCATCCCTCTTAGCCCCAAATATTTTCCTAAGCACCTTATTCTCAAACACCCTTAACCTATGTTCCTCTCTCAAAGTGAGGGTCCAAGTTTCACAACCATAAAGAACAACCGGTAATATAACTGTTTTATAAATTCTAACTTTCAGATTTTTTGACAGCAGACTGGATGATAAAAGCTTTTCAACCGAATAATAACAGGCATTTCCCATATTTATTCTGTGTTTAATTTCCTCCGGAGTATCATTTATATTTGTTACTGTTACTCCAAGATAGTTGAACTTCTCCACCTCTTCAAAAGATAAATCTCCATTTTTTATATTTCCATTTCGTACAATATTCTCGTCACGAGACATAATCATATAGTTTGTCTTTTCGGGCTTTACTTCCAAACCTATCTCTTTACTTGCTTCCAGTAAACTTCCCGTATTTTCCCTAATCGTTTGTGGATTTTCTGCTAACATATTCACGTCATCCGCATAGACAAGCAGCTGATGTAATCCGTTCAATTCCAAACCCTCTAATAATAATAATAATAATAATAATAATAATAATAATAATAATAAATATTATTATTATTATTATTATTATTAATACTATTATAAAATTATTATTAGACAAAATAGAAGTGATAGAATTAGGGATATAATGGATGTAACCCACAATTAAGAGATGATTTAAGATGTAAACAGATAATTTCGTATGGACACGTCTAGAAAATGCCAGATGAAAGATTACCAAAATAAATATTGAACTGGAAACCACCAGGAAGAGCAAAATGGGGGAGAATGAGTTCAATGTAAGGCATCAGGATCGAAATCTGAGTAAGAGGAACGGGGTGGACCTATGGAGAGACCGAGGAAAATGTAGATTGGAAATCGGAAGGCGGCGTAGTCCGTTATAAATCGAATGAATAATGATAACAATCATCATCATCATCATCATAATCGTATTCATCATCATCATCATTATACACTTTTGAAATCTTTGTCTTGTCGCTTTAACCAAATTTCTCTTTCTTGTGGTGTTCTTTTCAAGTCTGTATGCTTGTTGCACTTCATTCTACTGAGCATGTCCCCGATGTATTTTCTTTTCAGGAAGTTTTTATAAGAATAAGGAGCATCTTTTGTGGAACTCTGGAAAGACAAGTAAGGAAAAAACTGCAGTACTGAAGCGCTTTGTGTGGAGTGTGACATTGTAGGGGGAAGAAAAATGAACATTACAATGAAGTGAAGAGAAATGACTAGAACCATTTGAAATGTGGATATGGAGAATAATGGAGTTTGTTAAATGGACAGAAAGAATAAGAAATCGGGCTGTGCTAGACGGGAGAAGATACAAAAATGCTGAAACTGACCAGAAATAGAAAAAGAAACATGTTGAGTCACTGGCTAATACGAAACTGCCTACTGAAGGATGCACAGGAAGGAATGGTGAACGGAAAAAAGTTCGGGTAGAAGAATATTCAGATGATATACTGTGCTCCAACCATGAGAAATTCTTTGCGGAATGAAACGGAGCGGGGTAATGCTGTGAATGAATGTTGATGTCATAAGGTCACACACGTGAGTACTCGTATCTCTATTGGCTCGCTCTCACAGCACAAACAATAACATTGTTACAAACATTTTTATACTACCCTAGTTACAAAATTAGATCACTGATAATCTCCTGGTCTTTTAATCTCTCCATATAGGAAATAACATATGCAGGAGAGCGCATGGTTTCTAAACTGACGTTATAACAATTATATTATCTATGTACTTCGTTCAAATAGATGACGCAATAGTAAGCACATTCCTTTCACGGTTGATCTCCTGGTTGGAGAACAGTAAATACAACATTAAGATATAAATTAAATTACCAAACATTCAATTTGCTAATGATCCTTATTTTAAAACATCAATTAAAAAATATTGTATAGGGAGAAAATATAACACAGCTCCAATTACTGTAATATGTGTTTTACTTTTTCTCTTTTACTTTTTATTATGTTAATTAATGAAATGTCTTAAATTTTTATGGAATGCTCCTGAGGGTGAGTATGTACTCTTTCAGTGCTAGAATGGTTTTTATAGTAAAATTAAATATGAGGCTTATATTTGTTCTAGCAATAAATTATTATTATTATTATTATTATTATTATTATTATTATTATTATTATTATTATTATTATTATTATTATTATTATGCAGAAGATAATGGCGAAGAGGAAATAATAAACCGAATTGAACAAAGTAAAAAAAAAACTATAACAGTTTAAATTCTATATGGTGGGATAAACATCTTTGGAAGGATACCAAAAAATATATTGGCAAAATGTTAGTTGAATCTGTATTAAACTACGGAAGTGAAATATGGGTAACGAATGCATATTATAGAAAAAGAACTTTTGCCGTACAAATGTATTATTTGAGACGAAGTGCTAGAGTCTCCCGCTTGGACCACGTTAAAAATGAAGAAATTAGGAATAGAATGGATGCTTAAGAGACAGTGTTAAATAGAGTAGAAAATAAGAGTATGAAGTGGTTTGGTCATCTGATGAGAATGGGCGAAGATAGATGGCCTAAACAAATTTACCAGTGGAAACCTCTAGGAAGAAAAGGAAGAGGTAGATAAAAAAGAACCTGGTACAACGAAGTAATGGAGGTCATGCACAAGAGGGGGTTGAGGACTGAAGACGCACAAGACAGAAGGCTTTGGAGGATTGGCACAGGAAGACGGCAGTAGCTGTAGAATCCTGAATATATATATATATATATATATGTGTGTGTGTGTGTGTGTGTGTGTGTGTGTGTGTGTATGTGTGTGTGTGTGTGTGTGTGTGTGTGTGTAATATGCATGGTACACGAAGACTAAGAGGAAGGCGGAAAATAGGGAAGATTGGAGAATGTTGAGTTTGCAGTGAAATACCCATCTTTGGGCTGGAAACTATGAAAAAGAATAATAATTATTGTTTTGTTTAAAATTTCCATATTGAGAAAACTTTAATTAATTAAATAGAATTTATCCTTCCATAAACTAGATAAAATTTGTGACACGAACATTTTCTTTGTGTGTGTCAAATGCGATGAACGTCAATTTGAGACGGTTAATTTGTGGATGTAATACGGTACATCTCTTGAACAGTACTGCATAGGCAAATTAATACGGACAGATGGAGGCTCACGAAATTAATACGTTTTCCATGTCAAAGCGCTTCAATTTAGTGTTGCATTTGTCCCTCCAGGCTATGTTGAAATAACTGGAGTTTAAAAACAAATATGCACGTTTATAATATTGCCCTGAGTGCTCATTTATGACCATAGCATATTTAAGTTGCGCAGATTTGTATTGTTCCTCTTGGAAACATTGTTTTTTCATTAAAAAAATTGTTAAATAAAAAATAACATGTTATTTTGTATAGTGTTGTGATTGTGAATGATCAGATGTTATTTGTAAAGACGATAATTATTCATTGTTATTAGTACTGTCTATTCAATCAATTGCTACGCAATATAGACCCAACGAAATGGGAAGCAAGCGCGATGTTTGGAGGAACTAGTACGAAGTTTATATATTGAAAACTAGCTTACAGGCATAACCACTAAGCATTTTTCCAAGGAATCACTTTTCTAAATTGTGTTTCCATCAGACATCTTATCTACCCAAGAGCTCCAAAATTACGGTAGAAATTTATATAATAGTTATGGGTTCGAATCTCCTTAATTCTACATTTTTAATTGTCACTTTTCCTATGATTTATATTTATATGATATAGATGTAATTTATTGAATTTCCCTTATGTTCAGACATTAATCTTGTATATTGAGCTATTAGTGTTGTTGGTTGCTATAAAATATAAATATAAATTTAATATATTTAACATATATTTTAATATAATATTATCAGAGGGATATAGGCTAAAGGTGTTTGAGACTAAGGTGCTTAGGAAAATATTTGGGGCTAAGAGGGATGAAGTTACAGGAGAATGGAGAAAGTTACACAACGCAGAACTGCACACATTGTATTCTTCATCTGACATAATTAGGAACATTAAATCCAGACTTTTGAGATGGGCAGGGCATGTAGCACGTATGGGCGAATCCGGAAATGCATATAGAGTGTTAGTTGGGAGGCCGGAGGGAAAAATACCTTTGGGGAGGCTGAGACGTAGATGGGAAGATATTAAAATGGATTTGAGGGAGGTGGGATATGATGATAGAGACTGGATTAATCTAGCTCAGGATAGGCACCAATGGCGGGCTTATGAGAGGGCGGTAATGAATCTCCGGGTTCCTTAAAAGCCAGTAAGTAAGTAACTAAGTAAGTAAGTAAGTATCAGTATAAGGGTCCTGCTAAATACATACTGTGAACAAATCATTAAGTTGATTATGTTATATAATATTTGTAAATTATAATGATATCAAAAAGTTATGTTCTACAATCAATATAGCAATACAAAAAATTTTATTTGGTAAAATAAAGTTAAAAAAATCATTGTATGAGCGCCTTCTGTAGTGGGAAGCATATCTTTCCATATCTTATTTTGTTAATCATGTCGGTTATAATGGACCTTACTGATTGCTTAATTCTAATTTAGAGTTCATACATGCTGTTCATGTTACTTTCATGTACTTGGTGCTTCATCTGTTCCCACAAGAAGAAAAATTGGTGTGATGTAAGAGGAATCAGTTGGTTATGGGATTGGACTATTCCTACCGATTCATAGGAAAGGAAGCTTTCAATTGAGAAATTAACGAACACCAGTAACGTATACCGCGTCACCGTTTTTGGCGTGTGAAATAAGTAATAGGAACGTTAAGTGCGAGTATTTTACATTTGGCGCAGTCAGTCTGACAACTGTGTTTGGCAAATGCCTGATGTGATGTGTATAGGAAGTGGTACCAATCTCAGCTGCACTAGCAACATGGTCACAAACTGGGCATTATATATCTAGGACACACGTCAAAAACGCTGACGCCAGTGCTCTATATTTATGATATGACATATTATGTGATTGAATTTATTGAAATTAAGGGACAATGTAGATTTTTAACATATGACATCAAGTCGGCAGTGTCGTCTTGGAACAAAAACGGTCCAGTCACTTGCTCGCAGGAGAGTGCACTCGTACATTGAATTTAGGGATAGCGCATTTATAATCGACAAATGTAAATGGGTTCTTAGCTCCTCACATTCGACAATTGTGTATGTTACATTTTATAGACTGATAGAATGTTGCATCACCAATTACACCTATATTAATCAAGAATTGATGTTCTTCAACAGTATGTTCAAAATTGTGAATGGTAAATTGCTTACCTTGAAGCCTGTCGTGAAGTATAGGTAGTTTATAATGATTTGTAATTTGTAAATATTAAACTTCAAGTTTTATGCATAATATTATGCACAGTTGATCTTGGAATACTCAATTCAACACTCGCTCTTTGTATCTTCTTATTGATATTTTTGGTCACCTCGTAAATGTACCTTCAATAATAATAATAATAATAATAATAATAATAATAATAATAATAATAATAATAATAATAATCATTATCACATAATGATCATAAATTTGGAAGATAAGTATGGAAGTAAATCCCGAAAAGACAAAGTAGGCCTACCGGTATATAATCATGTCTCGTGACCAGAACATAGTATGAAATGGAAATATAAGAATTGAAATTTCATCACTTGAAAAGGTATAAAAATTAAAATATCTTAAAGCAAAATTAACAAATATAAATGAACTCGGAAGGAAATTAAACGCAGAATAAATATGGGAAATGCCTGTTATTATTCGGTTCACAAACTTTTGTCATCCAGTCTGATCTCAAAAATCTGAAATTTATAATTTATAAAACAGTTACTGTATATTACCGGTTGTTCTGTATGGTTGTGAAACTTGGACTCTTACTTTGAGAGTAACAGAAGTTAAGGGCGTTTCAGAGTAAAGAGCTTAGAAAAATATTTGAGGCTAAGAGGGATGAAGTTACAAGAAAATGGAGAAACTTACACAATGCAGGATTGCACGCATTTTATTCTTCACCTGACACTAAATCCAGACGTTTGAGATGGGCAGGGCATGTAGCACGTATGGGTGAATCCAGAAATGCAAATAGAGTATTACTTGAGAGTCCGGAGAAAAGGGCCTTTGGGGAGGCCGAGACGTGGATGGGAGGATAATATTAAAATGGATTTGAGGGAAGTAAAATATGATGGTCCCTACTATGGTGGACTTATGTGAAGGCGGCAATGAACCTTCGGATTTCCTAAAAGCCATTTGTAATTATATAAACATACATTACTAACTTATTTTCACAAAAATCGAATTAATTTTATAACTGAAAAACATATACATAACACCAGAAGAAATGTCCCAACTCTTTAGGCAGAACCTAAATGCCACACTACAGCTGGATTAAGACACAGTAGGAATTATGGACCAAGACAATACAATTCAGTATTGAAAAATAATCCAGACCTAAGCAATTTACACATTCTTATGTTTAAAAATAAAGTGAAAATGTTTGTATGATATTTGGAAAATTTTATTATTATTATTATTATTATTATTATTATTATTATTATTATTATTATTATTTTAAGTGTTACTAGCATTATATGGTACTAATTTTTATTGTATTTATCTGATGCATGTAACTTATAACATAAAACATTGTAATAAATATAAATTAGATCATTTTTTAATTAATAACAGTGTATATCTCCAATAACTGATTCCTTAGCATCGCCACAGATAACACTTGATTGTACTTGTCTCTATATCTTGTGACTAGAAAGTTCTTGAAATTTATATTTTCCCCGCCATTCATAAAATATTTTGATATGATACCTCTTGCACAGAAGGGGAGATCGATAACTGAAACGTGATTAATATATTTCAGTATTATTTGTATTTATCCTGGTAATAATGAACAGTTTGACTTGTAGACATTTTGTTTTTGCAGCATTAACTTCCCATGATTGTACGAGAAGATTCGAAGAGAACGGCAGTTACGTAGACTTTCAGCTCCCCCCTACTACCATTAATACACAACACAATGTCAATACGGCGGTTGCTGTCTTCTGCGATACAATGAACTTTTCTGTTGATTTTCGAGTTCGTCATTTTTTCCGGTTATTATATGCTTATTTAAGTTGTGTTAACTCTCGCTAGTGGTGTTATATTTTATTTTATCCGTCTTAGTATTTATTTTATTATTGTAAATATTTTTGTTTTATCACTGTTATTATTATTATTATTATTATTATTATTATTATTATTATTATTGTTACTATTATTTATATCATCAGCATTATTATTTGAACCCTGTAAAATTTATGTAGACTACTGGACTGCACCCGAGCACGAGCATATGCTCATTTCGGGTATCTATTCATATGTATTCAATTCGTATGTAAATTGTAAATAAATTTGAAATTTGAAAAATTTGAAAAATAGCCTACGTAGTAGTAGTAGTAGTAGTAGTAGTAGTAGTAGTAGTAGTAGTAGTAGTAGTAGTAGTAATACTAATAAATAATAATAATAATAATAATAATAATAATAATAATAATAATAATAATAGTTAGTAATAATAATAGCAGCAATAATAAAAGCTACCTCACTATATTTATTTTTGAAGACATCAGAAAGCTGTTTTTTATTTAATATTTATCAGAAACTATTATTTATTCGAAATACATTATTTCTGACTAAATAGACTCGTAGTTGGAGAAGAGAAAGAAAAGAGAGACTAGAGGAAAGAGAAAGACAAGAAATAAAAGCCTAGAAAAGCTACAGAAAGGCATAATAAAATTGTTTAAAAACCAATGCATCTATACGTTTGTGGAAATAGCTTGCAATTGCTTTTGACGTATCGTGAGTACCCGACAACATTTCGCTCACTGTGATTCTTTATCCTATAACTCTTCTGTCGATGGAGTTTCGATTTTGCGGTTGGGGTTGATTGTCACGTACCGGTCTTAGGTTATGCCTCATCATGTACAGTATATAGCCGAGGGGAAGAGATCAAAGACTGATTTATGACCGAAGGATCAAAGAATGTTTTCCTCTAATCACACATTCATTCTTCCATTCTTGAATACCGAAACTTTATAGACATGTGCATTCAAGTTCTTTAAATTACACCGCACTCTAATCGTTTCAATAGACTCGAATAAACCGCTAAAGGGATTTAAACAATTAAATGAACGTACACCTTTAATTACATTAATTATTATTCAGATTACGAAAAGAAAATACTTCTCATTAAGTTGCCAATTAAGAACTTATTCATCCTTTAAAATTACGTATAATTAAATATTTATAAATACTTATTGTGGCGTGTATTTCTCTTCAATGTACAGGGTGTTTCTAAAATACATGAATGTAATTGTCAATTAAGTCATTTAATAGATTACCTACATAATTGTCCGGTAAAGCAGTAGCGTCCACTGTTGTGGAGCAACGGTTAGTATGCCTGACCGTGAAACGAGCGGACCCGGGTTTAAATCCTGGTTGGAACAAGTTACCTGGTTGAGGTTTTTTCCGAGTTTTTCCTCAATCCAATAATAACAAATGCTGGATAACTTTCGTCGCTGGACCCTGGACTTATTACGCCGGCATTATCACCTTCATATCATTCAGATGCTAGATAACCACAAGAGTTGATAAAGAGTCGTAAAATAACCGACTAAAATAGCAGTAACTCAATCTGCTGTCCCGTGCCGTGGCGTCGTGGGCTAAGGCATCCTACCTAGGAATAGCGTTACGGAATGCGCGCTGGTTCGAGTCCTCATGGGGAAGAAATTTTCTCATGAAATTTCGGCCAGTGTATGGGACCGGTGCCCACCCAACATCGTGATGCACTTGGGGAGCTACGATAGATAGCGAAATCCTGTTGCGAAAGCCAGCTATAACGGCTGAGAGGATTATCGTGCTAACCACATGATACCTCCATTCAAGTTGGATGAACATTGCACTCATTTCGATGGCATTATCGCCTTCATTTTGCTCAGGCGCTAGGTAACCATCGTAGTTGATAAAGCATCATAAAATAAACCAATTTAAAAAGTCAATTCAGGTATCGTGCATGAATTGTGTTGCATTTGCTCTAAAGTATGGTCTACGTAAAGATTAATTTTTGGCCCAGTAGAATATATTTGTTACGGTAACAATTTTTCTCCTCTAATAGCAATTATTATCATAACAGATATAATCTGTAGGACCAAAAATTAATCTTTACGTAGATTCTTCGCTCAACAGTGCATATTACTGTGGAATCCTGGCCACCAAGCCAATTGAGTGCGCTCCTTGTATAATGGTAGTTGACTTAATATATGTCAACATACGAGTATATGTCGAATTTGGAGTCAGGTCACAAATGGAGAAACACTAGAGGAGAAGGATTCGATCCGGCACTGTGGATTGAACTCCGGTTTAGCTCCATGGTTAGAGCATTTGGTACGTAGAACCAAGGACCCGGGTTCGATCCACGGCCCCGAGACGAATTTTTCTCCTATAATAACAATTAAAGCATGATGCTTTATCGTCAGAAAACAAACCTCCTTGGAACCAAGGATGTTACCAGACAATTCGTTGTCTAAAACGGTATTCCTGAAATATTCGTCATTCCATGATGAAATTTTCTTCTTTGATAATTTACATAAAACTGCGCGCTGTTCGGGAACCTAATGGTAGGCAAATAAATTACTGTTGTGAAATAAATGTGTTATATGGGCTTACTTTTACGTTGGACCTCTAGGTAAAGCATGTGATCAAACCTGTAGCCTACATACAGGTCTCGCAGCTTTACTTTTCTTGCAAAGCAATCTATGATAAGAAAGTAATATTTTTTCACTCGTTCGGATTTGAATCCTCAAATATATAATGTAAATAATAACACAGTAACTGGGCAATCTACCACATTCTTTTTACATTTTATCCCCGTTTTATGACATACGTCGCCGCTGCATTATTAAATTTTAATATTCTATTTTATTTTGTTTCTACATCTCGGTTACACAACTTTTAACACTGTATCACTTCGGTATATATATGATAAGACTTTCTTGTGTTAAATTCTAACGTACCTTGTTTAAATGTTTCGACCTTTTATGGGTCATCCTCAGAACTGGTCGTTGTTGGTCTTGGCCTCTTGTTTTGTTTCCTGTGAGGGTGTATTCGTGTGGTGTAATGTAGAGTCAAAGAGTGTGTCTGTTTTGAAATTGTGTTGTGTGTTGAGAATTTCGTTGGGGTGTGTTTTCGTGTGTCTCTATATTTCATATTGTTCTTTTATGTAGACTTGAAATTAATGTAGAATTTATTAGAAGATTCTTGCACTAAATTTCTAATAAACTTATTTTATAATGATCACTAACATATGTACTGACATTGTTATCGATTGCTGAGAATGTGATACATAATCTCTCAGCCTACATACCATTACCAAATGTTTGTAACTCTTAAAATTACACAATATTATGAGCACATTATATTAAAAACTGAAATGAGAATAAATAATGCAAGAATATGGGCAATCACCGATGGCTAAGTACAGTAGAGCGTCTCGTTTAGGCACAGTGAAAACGTAAACGAAGTGCAGGTAACGTGTGGGGGGAGGACGAGCCATGCGATGAACACGAGGGATGCACAAGGTTTTAGTTACAACATTTATGGCGGAATATTAATTGAAATTATATTTTCGAAAAACACACAAAACAAAAGAACACAAATTGCATAACATTATCATATACTCATTTTAACAAACAAGCAATTGTAACGTTGAAGTAATTCAATATAACAAATCAAATTTTAGTTTTAGTAATCCAACAGAAATACGAAACACTACAGAAAAAGCTAAACAACCTAATTAATAACCAGCCACAAAAACAATCCAACGACACTACACACAATAATAGAATCGTAAACTTAACAACCCTAAAACTAAACAATCAAGAAATAAACATCCTAAATAAAGGTTACAAACATAATTACCCCCCCAAGCAATATACACAAGGTAATAGAAAACCTAGCAATCGAAACTCAACATATTATTCAGAATAGCGACCACGAAAACAAAGAATTTCTACAATATAGCACTGCAAAAATTATAGAGAATTACGTAAAAGACCCAACAACCAAAGAAGAGTTCATAACAGCTAAAAAACAACACAAAGAGCTAAAATTACTAAAACAAAAACTAGAGGAAAACAACATCATACACATAAAAGCAGATAAAAATGACGCAATAGTACTGATGAATAAAGCAGAATACATAGACAAAACTAAAGCATTCTTTAATAGCAACCAGATCACAGAATTAAAATCAGACCCTACAGAAACATATCAAAAACAAATAAAAACTGCAATAAAAAATGCACCAGATTTCATACCAAAAAACAAAACCCATAACTATATTATGGAAAACCCTAAAGCACCCAACCTAAAAACACTTCCCAAAACCCACAAAACAGAAATGACAATGAGACCTATAGTAAACAGTAGAGAAGCACCAAACCACAAACTCAACAAACATTTATATAAGTTTCTAAACAATAACATCATCCATGACACCCAACACACTATCATCAACACTAAACAAATTCTAAAAAAAACTTCAAAAACTGAAAACCACAAATGACACCAAAATACTCTCATTAGATGTTACTAATCTATACACCAACTTACCAATAGTTGAAACCATCAATATAGTCACTAGAAAACTTCACGAGGCCCAATTAGACAATAACCTAATCAAACAAGTTACTCAATTACTGAAAACATCTCTAAAACAGAATTACTTTAAATTCGACAATAAAATATACACCCAATCAACAGGATTAGCCATGGGTGACCCCCTCTCCGGATTTTTAGCTAATATATTCTTACTAGATCTAGAAAACAAACACATAAATAACCTAAGCAAAAAATTCAACTTTAGTATTTACGCGAGATACGTCGACGATACATTAATACTATATGAAAACACTCAAAACATAGACAATCAAATATTAAATGAGTTCAACAAACTACACCAAAATATAAATTTCACACTAGAACAAAGTAACAATAAAAATAGTCTCAATTTTTTGGACCTAAATATAACAATAGAACCTCCAATAATAACATTCAACATACACAGGAAACAAACTTCAACTACACACTCTATAAACAAACAATCTACGCACCCCATTACACACAAAATTAGGAAATTCCGTTTTCTCATTGACAGATTGCTTACAACCCCATTAAATAAAGATAATTATAACAAAGAACTAAATTACATAAAAAAACTAGCCAGGGAAAACGGATATGAAAACCAATTAATCAATAAATTAATACAAAAAAGAAAATTAAAACTAAATAAAAAAGACTCCACTACACTCCAACCCGCAAAAATAAAAAACAAAAAACAATGGCACAGTTTGAAAATATCAAACAAACTCAGTAATTTTTTCAAAAAACAAAACATCAATATAGCCCCCAGCACCAACAATAAACTAAACAATATAATTCCGAACAAAACCAACAACAACGAACCATTACTAAACAGCGGAATATATCAATTGAAATGTAAAAATTGCCCCAAAACATACATAGGTCAGATTCGACCAAAATTAGATACCGTGAACACACCTCCGATTTTATTTACAATAGGAACAAATCCAAATTTGCACAGCACCTCATCGAGGAAAATCATGAATTAACAAATATAAATGACACATTAAAAATATTAAAAATCATAAATAACTCCACAATAGACACCGCGGAGCAATTTCACATTATAAAAGAATTTAACTCAGGAAAACCCCTCCTCAACGAACAAATAGCCAATACAAATAACCCACTTTTTAACTTGTTTAAATTATTCCCGCCGAAACAAACACACACAACAACCACACAGGTCCCACCAATACCCCCTCCACTTCCCACTCCAGATGACGTACATTAAGAAAATATTGTAATTGAGCCCGCCATTCTAGTCTCAGCCATGCACCACATAGGAACACTCCAACATCAGCTAAAATTGTAAGTATTTTCCATACAACATTTTTACGCGATAAATTCCAACTTAATAAAAAACAAAATCGTCTTAATTCAATCTATTAATATAAAGTAAATTGTTGCAGACACGCATGGCCATACTAGACAGCGGACTCAACAGAAAATAGCTTGTATTATATACGTCTAAGTACTCAATAACAGCATCCACGATTCACAGTAGTCAACTTGAACAACATCAAAAACTCCAACATACAATACTATGGAAAATCAGCGAAAGTGCGTCAAAAAGACAGTTTTTACCAAGAACAGTAAAACAACCCCATTTTTAACGATATAACAGGCCAACACAGCCAACCATATATGTGATAACAGTGATATAGTGTATACAGTGTTTTACAGTATTTTATAGTGTATATATTTTACTTGTTTATATTTATGTGTCATAATAATGGTTTTAACATAATTTTCTATTGTCCTATATGGGTTTTCAAAAGATAGAATTTAACAGAATCATAACAACCAACCACACACTGCTTATAGTAATTTTAGCTAAATTAAGAATTCATGAAAGGTCATACACAAGTGAACAACCCACAACATAATTAAGAAGCTAGGTCTTCACAACATACAATGACATAGACCCCATATCTGAAGATGACACACACCGAGTGTCGAAAACGTTAATATAAATCCAAATATTAAGATAAGCACAGGTGGAAAACAAAAATTGATATTACAATTATAAATCAAATTTTGATACTTATTTGATGTAACTTACAAGCAGCATTTTTTACGGTAATGAAATTCATTTTCTTATGACTAACATAATATTACCGTCTTCTGTGGCCGAATTAACAAAACTGCAGTATATTGGTCTCAAAGGTCACGTACAGCGCCTGAATAAATTGAACTTTGAGAAAGGATAATTACGTTTAGGAAATAGTGTTGTCACTTCAGACCAATACACTGTAATTTTGTTAATTTGGCCACAAAAGACGGTGATATTGTTAGTCATACAGAAAATGAAATTCATGACCGTAAAAAATGCTGCTTGAAAGCAACATCATGTAAGTAGCAAATTTGATTTGTTATATTGAATTATTTCAACGTTACAATTGCTTGTTTGTTAAAATGTGTATATGATAAAGTTGTGCAATTTGTGTTCTTTTATTTTGTGTGTTTTTGAAAAATATAATTTCAATTAATGCTACGCCATAAATGTTGTAACTAAAACCTTGTGCATTCCTCGTGTTTATCGTACGGCTCGTCCTCCCCGCACACGTTACCTTTTACGTTTTCACTGTGCCTAAACGAGAAGCTCTACTGTAAGTACAGGGAATATTTTAGTAAACATATAGTGGATGAAATGTTTACGATTTTGAGTTGAGCATGAAAATGAATTACTTCAGATAATTTTTATCGATTTTGCAATAAAACCACATACAACGATATGAAAAATGTAATATAAAAAGGTAAAGACAACTCAGTTATAGGCCAAATCGGACTAGGGGATGTCGGGAGGTTAAAGGTCTATTCACACATCTCCGGGACGTGACGGTGCTTTCCGTGTCCGTATCCGTCCTTTTCTGACATGATTTTTTCACGTCTGTTCTCACATTTCCGTTCCGTGCAGTTGTAACTCGGTAGGATTTTTCAAAGGATCCCCAGTCGGTCTCTTTTGTTGCTAGAAGAACACAGTGGTACGGAGGAAGTCGTAACACTTCGCGTCCATACGAGGCTGCGAGCAACTCTACTGCATGTTTCTTACTAATATTGACTGATTTGATTTCCTGCAACATAACTCCCTTGATTGATGGATAAGGGGTTGGGCATGGTAATATTATTGTGCCTCATAAAGTTAATTATATCTTTAACATTGCTGTTCATCTATCATTGCTACCTTGTAAAAAAAAAAAAAAAAAACTAAGGAATTTACAAGACTTTCAAACAGCAAACAAAACACTTGTTTGAACATGTTAAAAAAGACTGCAATTAGTGTTAGCATTCAGGGGAGAATTGGTAACATTTATGTTTGCCTCAGAAAGCGGAAAAAGAGATTACCCCATCCCCCGAGTGGACAGAAAAGGTTGGGGGGACCGTTTTACTTCAAAAGGCAACCGCACAGCTCAGAGAAAGCAGGTAGGCGGGAAGAAAGTATCACGTCCGTGAAAACAAAAAAATATCGGTGACGAGCGAAACGTTTTGCCGGCACGGATCACGGAGAAGCACTGAACGTGTCGGCGAATGCCGTTGCCGGAGATGTAGGAACGCACCGCTTTGTCTGCAAGGCGACGATATTTTATTTTCTCGGAAGATGCTGCCACGTCACGGAGAGCATCGTCACGTCCCGGAGATGTGTGAATAGACCTTAAATCTCCCACCTTTACAGACAATCGTCATTAATGGCAGTAGTGATGCCAGTTCTACGTACCCACCGCCTTTATCACAAGGAAATACACCTGGTACTCATTTCTGTTCAAGGCCGAGTAAACGTCACGGCCGGAATAATTAGATCAGCGGACAAAATCCATGACCATGGATGGGCAACTCGTGCTCCCAAAGTGCTAAAAAACCTTTAAAGAGAGAAAGACAGACGGAGCCAATCGCAGCAGTTACAAGTTGTTTGTAGTTTCGCTGCAAAAGCCACGGTGCGCTCTGGGGGCTCATGCAGATGATCATGATATCTATTCCATGATTTGAATTTCAGAATGACGCATGGTGCAATAATTATAGTAATTTTAGGCAGACTATACCTGAACAAATAACAAAATTATTTTCTAGCTTTGTAAATTAGTTTATTACTGGAAACACAAACTGAACACAACCTTTTCAAGATACAACATATAGGCTATAGCTGCAACACTTATTTATTATTACACTATTTGTTAATATTTCTCATTATATGTCTTATTTAAAACATAGAACGCTAGAATTTACAAGTATTTATACATTAAAGAGTATTCCACTGTTCTAAGAAAGGTAATAGTCTATATTCGCAAACAATAACAAATTCAAGTAAGTATTTTTTACATGTCACGGCAGATGAAATAAGCTTATTTCTGAGCTCTTTCTTTACTTTGAGAGCTTTTACACTTCTTTCTTGTATTAAACTCTGCCTCAAGCACATACAGTATATATGGAAGCAAAGAGTATAGACTATTTGGAAATTCTGACTTAGGCAACATTACGAACTGTTCGATTCCTGATTTTGCTGGAATCTGAGTGGCGTGCTGTTCTGTAGATTTATTAATTCAACCTATAAATTTTCAGGATTTTCTATCGGCGTAAGCCAAAAAGATTTCAGAAAAATTTCGATTCCTTGTCAATTGTCACTGTTTCTCCAAACTTAGCAGTGAATTCTACTGTAGGTCTTGAAGTAGGGTCTTATATTTGATAAGAAGATTTTCTTATCACTCTTCAAGACAGTTTATAGTCAAAGAAAGTGAAGTTTCCTATGTTCTACTTGATACTACCACATTTCAAATTTATCCATAAATGTTCTTAGCTAGTCGATTATACAGTATGTCGTGCAATTCTGTAACTCGCACGCACAACGTGCTAATGACATTTTATATCAATCTCACCTCGTTGATATCTCATTTTTACCTTTAGCTGGTCTAACGCAGATGCAGACAGTATTTCTTTACTAAAACCTTCACTGTTTATTTGTAATATAAAATGTCATGCGTAAGAAAGTGTAATAGAATACAAGCTTTACCTCTCTTCTTAATAAAAAAAATCCCTTTTTATTCGTAACTAGAGGAAAATGATATGGGAATTATATTGTTTTTCACTTAAAACGAGCCGCCACTTGCTGCAGACGCGCTCGAACTTGTGTCTTGAAAGAGCCGCACACAGACAGTACAGCTAGTACAGAGTCCGTTCTACCTGCACTGAGATTGTGTTGACACTTTGAGAGCACGAGTTGCCCACCCATGTCCATGACCCCAACAGGAACCGAACACTCGAGTTCCCAACTTCGCAGCGTTAAACCTTAACCGCTGTGCTATCACACGCCCCAGGACATAAAATACACCCTTCATTTAATAATTGAACTAAAGGTTATTGCAAGCGATGAGGCCTCTTAAAACTTTATATCGAGTGCCTGTGAAAGGTTTCATGTTATTTTATACAATATTATCGAGGGAGAACTTTCGTTCAGAATAACAATCCCAACTTCTCGGTAGTATGATGTAATTTTCTGTGTCTATAAGTCACGAACCTGCTCGACTCTCGCAAGAATACCGTCCCACAACAACATTTCTATTTCTTAACAGAATAATAACAGTTATTTTTGTATTTTGACGGGTTCTGAGAAAAGCTTTCATTCTCCAATTGTACGGGCGTTAGCTTTCAGTCGCGCAGAACTCACATTTATATGAATATCAATATCTTAACATTACACGTGTTCACAAATGTTTCAAACTTCATTGTTTTGTTTACAGACTACATTGACTGCTATGACAAAATGGCGGAGTGAGTGTTTTGTGTTTTAATGAATAGTCGCAAAATCTCCTGTGATTGAGGTTCTGGCTGATACAATAAAACATAAAAAACAGATGTTTGTAAACCTTTATTTTAAAAGCACCATAATATTGAAGTGCGCCTCAGGGATAAATGATATGGACAAAATTCACAATCCTATTCGCAATTGTTACTGAATAAGATGATATTAAATATTTGAAGAAAAAAAATTCTGCAGAGTTATTTCACTTCCACCTTGTATTTATTTATTTTCTTGCTAGTAAGTTTCAAATGAATACAAGTTAATACACTATAATATAAACTAGCCCACGCCTGAATGAGTAAGACTCGTGCTCAGGAGGGGATTCCAATACAGACAAAAATAAAATTGAGAGTGAATAAATTAAGATTAAAAAGTGTTAAATATCTTTAAACTCAAACTATAAATTCAATACTTTTCTATTTTTATTAATTTGGAAAGGATTAGTGGTTAAAATAATATTAGAATAAAATTTGTTTAATAATCTAGGATCTTGACTCATGCTATAATAAAAAGCTGCATTGGTTTAACATTTAGGTTGAGATAAACGCAGAGAATTCATATTTTTGGTTCTATATTTATGTATATACCTTTCAAAGTTATTAAGATTTCTGTGAAAATATTCTAATAAAATAAAACAATAAATTTGTTTAATGTTCAAAACTTTCAAATGTTTAAACAACTATTCAGCTGAGTAATCTTTCTGCTTTTTTAAACAAATTTTAATACTTTTTTCTGTAGTAAAATTAACGAATAAATGTTGTATATTTATTCATATTCTATTTCACTCTCTCGTTAGCTAAAGTGGCGTTTCAGATAATAACCTCAAACTATGTGCCGAATATTATGTTACACTGCTGGCTACAAGGAGATGCACGTCCTCTCGGCGAGTTGGTAGACAGAAGAATTAGTGTTGTGATGGCAGGAATAAATGACATGTCCGAGATAACTTAGCCAAGATATTTTGCCACCAATTTCGTTTGTAATATACAAGATTTGAAATCTTTACAGGATATTCAAATAGGCGAGGAGACTAACAGAATTTTAATATATACACAGTTTAGCAAAAAATAAAGAGCAATGGATATTAAACGTTGCAGACAAAATTATATGAACTTCATAAATTGTTCCGCTCTTTTAACATCCAAAATTTCTACTAGAACTTAAGGACTTTTTAAGCAAGCGTCGTTATTAGTATATGTTCAATACAAGAAGTCATGGCAATAATTCAGCCTTTCAATAAGCCAACGCAACTCCATCCTGTCGATTATTAAGAATTATATTGAACTGTTTATTGTGCTGTAATTTCAATTAGGTGAAATATAGGTGAATTCAAACAATTTCCTGTCAGAAGATCAAAATTTCACTAGCTAATTAATCTAATATTTTCTGTTCTGTTTATATAATATTTTTATTTTAATGATTTTGTATTATTGGAGGCTGTCCTCCTCATGTTTGATCTAGAAACCTGACAAGACAAAAACCTCTTTTGGTGTTATACTTAAAAAAAATGCATAACTTAGGTTATGCGTCACGTCATGTGTTTGGTTGGTTGGTTAGATATTAAAATAACAAGTTTTTTCAATTAAGTTCCTCCTTACAAGAAACATCAACGACCACAAATAAAATATAATAGCATTTATCGGATAGTCACTGTACACATATATTCTTATTTTTGCAAATTATTATCCCTATGCATTAATCGCCTTATTTCGGACATACGCATCAAAATTGCCACTTCACTGAAACAAAATAGTGGCGACCTTTGCAGTAGCTATTGGGGGGGAAATGGAATCAACAGAAAGGGATTTACTGCAAGTGATCAAACGGGCCAATGCGGCCTGGTTTGATCACCCTCCCACCAGAATGCGTTGATGTGCCTTTGTTTTCACGGCAGCCTGGATTCTGCAAGCGACAGATAACGGTGATGATAAAAAGAGAGAGTATGGTTTGTCGTAAAACACGATGAACTTTTCAAATAACAGCATCCAAACCTAATTTTACTGCTCGAGCCGTGATGAACTGCGAGGCTACTCACTGTTTCAACATTTCACCCCCAACTGAGACAATATTTCTAACGACAACATTTCAGCAGTCAATCGTGATTCTCCAAATAGGCATTCGGATGCATTTACAAGCCGAATGAAATTACAGGATCTGCAAAAAGTTTATGCACAGTATATATGAGCAATCTGATGTGTACTGGATGATTAAGTCAATAATACTACTTCAATAACTGAATACACAATGATCAAAACACACAAAAGTAAACACAAGCCATTCACAGAAGAAGGACCTATAGGAGACTGGGAATAATACGATGAAAGAATCTACTGATAATATTGACAAATATATCCAATAGGGTTATGACTTTTTTGTAACCTCATGTTCCTGTAACTTATCATAAAATCGATGAAATTTTGCTCATAAGTAATGAAAAAGTTATTAATATGGTTGCGTTTCTGAAAAAGGTCATTCCCAAACCGAAAATTCAATGTTACCGTATATTTTTAGTAGATTATTTTACGACGCTTTATCAACAGCTTAGGTTATTTAGCGTCTGATGAGATGAAGGTGATAATGCCGGTGAAATGAGTCCAGGGTCCAGCACCGAAAGTTATCCAGCATTTGCTCATATTGGGTTGAGGGAAAACTCCGGAAAAACCTCAACCAGGTAACTTGCCCCGACCGGGATTCGAATCCGGGCCACCTGGTTTCGCGGCCAGATGCGCTAACCGTTACTCCACAGGTGTGGACATTACCGTCTATGTTTTTAGGGTAATAAAATAAAAATATTTTAAAAGCGTTATTTTTAAATTGTAATGATATAATTGTATAGTATGTATTCAGATTTTGAAGCATAGTTTATTGATAGCACAGTTTATTGCTATAGCATAGCATAAGAAATTTGAAAAAAAAAAACATTCTAAATTTCAAATTACAGCTCGATTCAACGTTATTGGCCCCTGTCCTTGGTTGTTTGGATAGTAAGCGAGCTGTGTGTTGCGTCATAAGAAAGAAATTTAATCACAAACGTGCCTAGGGGGGGAAGAGGGAAGAGAAAGAATGAAAATAATATCTATGCTCGTAGCTGAGAGACACTCATGTCAAGAAAATATGTCATCATGACATTGTTTAGCCAACAGACATATGGCGGGTTGCTTCAATCTCGGTTACGACTTTACCGCCGTAAAATTAGTAACTTACCATGATTAAGTAGAATTTCTGTTACACCCAGCTCGTTTAAGGGGTTTTGGACATTTAACGTAACATAAATACTGACATTAACATTTCCGTTAGACGTTAACATGAAAGTTTGCGAACTCCAAATTTTCATGCTATGATTACATGAATTGCAAACAGTGCACAATCGTATACGACAGAATATGAGGAAATGGCGTCGTTGTTATGTTTTCATGGTTACCAAGTATCTTTGCGGTTATGTTTATGTCCCTACCATGAATGATGTGATTTTACCGTAACGTTTACATTCTTAAGTTAACGCTTAGGTTATATTTAATTATCATTGTGAATGGGCCTTTACTGTTTACACAAATTCGGCAGACAAAAGAATAACGCCTTCAGTCACTGCCACCAGAATACTACGTTTCAATTGCTGCGAATACGAATAACAGCAAGATAACCGCCCGCCAAGTAACTACGGTAAAGAAATCTTGATAAGTAATGATGCAACAGAATTCCTCCTTAAACGTGATAACGATATTACCACGGTTAACTATTAAAGCATTTTAAACAAGATTGAAGCAACCGGGCAATAGTGGTTAGTAACGGAACGTGTGGAAGAATATTGTGTTTTTAGACGGAGTGTACCGCGACATGATAAGAAGGATGTGTTTGGTGTTATGACTGCGCGGCCTGACCCTGTGACCCAGCCCGTCAGTAGTGATGAGTAACTCGCTCTTAGTCTCTCTACTTACTTCTTGCAGGGGCCAAAATCCCTGAATCAAGCTGCACATACGAATTCTACAAGTACGAATAGCTATATAAAAAACAGGAGTATTTAGCACAATTACAGCATAATATATAGCTATTATGTCTTGTTAGACAAAATAAATTTAAGCTGAAGTTTCGCCTTCTTTTTACAGACGTCATAAAGTTCTTGAATGTACTTGATAGTCTGTTCTGCACACTGGTTTGTTCTAGGTATTTCCAATGATTCTTGATTCAAAAACTTTTTTCACAGACTTTAATGCCTTTCCATGAACCTGCAAGATGCTACATAGCTTCTGATAATCAGCTGCATTGTATATTTGGTCACAAAACCAATGGTCCGCCCATCTGTAAGAGAATTTGCAAATTTGAAGTAGTGAGTCTCAAAAAACCAAAAGAGCTAGTACTGCCCGGGAACTCCATCTTGTATTACTGAAATTAGGTATATTCTGAACCTTCACTTGGGTAAGTCTTCCAGTTTCTTCAAAAGAGCAAAACTCGAGTTAAATGAAATATAAATGTCATATCATGACGCCACCCTGCTTTTTGAGTAATCTCTTCTTTACCATTTTTTGAAATTTATCTTGAGATGTTCATAGTTCGCTAAAAGTTCCGGGATAAATGGATATTCGATATTGAGCGATTTGTTGTTTCCTCGAAATTCATAATCAATTATTATGCGAACCACTCGGCCAAGAACATGATGTTGACGACCTATGAATTGTAGTTCTTCCAGTTTCTTTTCAGTAAACAGTCTTTGTAACTGAATGACAAACCCCTTCTTTAATCTTGTGTTCACTTGTAATAATAATAGCAATAACAATAATAATAGCAATAACAATAATAATAATAATAATAATAATAATAATAATAAACTGGAAAAAATTACGCATTACTAGTCACAAATTTTTCACTATTTTTGTATGTAGTCGTAGATGTTTCTGAGAAGACGGTATTCGTAATTATGAATACTGTGACAGCTAACATGTGTGCATACGTTACGATCTAGATAATTCGTTCCAGTGGTTGTAACGCAGGTTTATATGGCTAACACTGATGGGACAGGGAATATATCTCTAGCGTCATAAACGGCAGTATATCAGAGCTATGCCTTTACTCTTGTAGAACACAACTGCTAAATAAATGAAGTAGCCCGAATTCATTACGTAATTCACGCTAGCTTTCGCATGTGCACACAACACTTCCTGCCTTTAATTAAATGGGCTCATCCGCAGTAACAACCCATGTCAATCGTCAATGAGTCGTATAATGAGATCTCCAATTTGTTTCGCAATCCTTTAATGTTGCTAATTTGAAACATTCTAAATTTTCGCTAATATGTTTTCGCGGGATATCAGCCGAGTTAAGATTTTGGAATGCTCCAAGCTTTCGACTGCTATCTCTGCAGCCATCTTCAGGGAAGTGATGTCCGAACAGAAAGTCGAAAGGTTATATAGATGTGGCTGTCTCAGGTGAAACGGGATTGGTTGGCGGATCGGCCAATCCGGGGCCGGGAATTGTCATCGCTCGTAAGCTCCGCCCCTCCCGGGATTACTGCGTGAAGTTTGGCGGGCGGCGAGCCCTGTTCCGCCGGTTGGAATCGGTTGCCGTCCTCGGTCCGGGATCTTCATGACCTTGATTGTAAGAGGGCCTGAGTTGGTCTAAGGCCGGTGTCCATGCCTGACTGAGCTGGAGTCCACTGTCTCTGTTAAAGTTGTTTTTCTCCAGCTTGATCTCTATGGCCTCCTTGATTGTACGATCCCAGTAGTGGCTTGATTTGTTAATGACCTTGGTGTGGTCAAACAATATTTTATGCTCCTTTTCTATGCTGTGTTGCGCCACTGCAGATTTTTCCGGGTAATACAGCCTCAGGTTCCTCTTATGTTCTTTGATTCTGTCTTCTATTGTGCGGCCAGTCTGCCCTATGTATACTTCGCCACACTCGCATGGAATCTTGTAAATCCCTGGAGTCCTTAAGCCCTGACTGTCTTTAACCTGACGTAGATGACTCCGGATTTTGCTCTGTGGTTTATGGATGGTTTTGATATTAACCTTCTGGAGGATTCTGCTTATTTTGTGTGACACGCTCCCGCAGAATGGAATGAAAGCTTTCTTTGTCGGTTCTTGCTTGCTGTCTAAGTCTATTGTGTTACATCTCGTGGTAACTTGTTTGAGGGCTTTGCTGATGTCTCTCCGGCTGTAGTTGTTTTGTTGTAGTGTTCTACGAAGATGGTCCATTTCTGCAGGCAAGTTGTTGATATCGGAAATGACTATGGCGCGATGTAGTAGACTAGTCAGGACGGACTTCTTCTGCGAAGGGTGGTGGAGGCTGAGTGCATTCAGGTACAGATCTGTGTGCGTCGGCTTTCTATACACGCCATGTCCGAGAGTACCATCTGCTTTCCTGTGTATGTGGATATCCAGGAACGGCAGTGAGCCCTCTGACTCCACCTCCATGGTGAACTGGATATTCGCGTGGATCCACGCGAATATCCAGTTCACCATGGAGGTGGAGTCAGAGGGCTCACTGCCGTTCCTGGATATCCACATACACAGGAAAGCAGATGGTACTCTCGGACATGGCGTGTATAGAAAGCCGACGCACACAGATCTGTACCTGAATGCACTCAGCCTCCACCACCCTTCGCAGAAGAAGTCCGTCCTGACTAGTCTACTACATCGCGCCATAGTCATTTCCGATATCAACAACTTGCCTGCAGAAATGGACCATCTTCGTAGAACACTACAACAAAACAACTACAGCCGGAGAGACATCAGCAAAGCCCTCAAACAAGTTACCACGAGATGTAACACAATAGACTTAGACAGCAAGCAAGAACCGACAAAGAAAGCTTTCATTCCATTCTGCGGGAGCGTGTCACACAAAATAAGCAGAATCCTCCAGAAGGTTAATATCAAAACCATCCATAAACCACAGAGCAAAATCCGGAGTCATCTACGTCAGGTTAAAGACAGTCAGGGCTTAAGGACTCCAGGGATTTACAAGATTCCATGCGAGTGTGGCGAAGTATACATAGGGCAGACTGGCCGCACAATAGAAGACAGAATCAAAGAACATAAGAGGAACCTGAGGCTGTATTACCCGGAAAAATCTGCAGTGGCGCAACACAGCATAGAAAAGGAGCATAAAATATTGTTTGACCACACCAAGGTCATTAACAAATCAAGCCACTACTGGGATCGTACAATCAAGGAGGCCATAGAGATCAAGCTGGAGAAAAACAACTTTAACAGAGACAGTGGACTCCAGCTCAGTCAGGCATGGACACCGGCCTTAGACCAACTCAGGCCCTCTTACAATCAAGGTCATGAAGATCCCGGACCGAGGACGGCAACCGATTCCAACCGGCGGAACAGGGCTCGCCGCCCGCCAAACTTCACGCAGTAATCCCGGGAGGGGCGGAGCTTACGAGCGATGACAATTCCCGGCCCCGGATTGGCCGATCCGCCAACCAATCCCGTTTCACCTGAGACAGCCACATCTATATAACCTTTCGACTTTCTGTTCGGACATCACTTCCCTGAAGATGGCTGCAGAGATAGCAGTCGAAAGCTTGGAGCATTCCAAAATCTTAACTCGGCTGATATCCCGCGAAAACATATTAGCGAACCAACGCCGAGAAAGCCTCAAATCATACATTCTAAATTTTGTTTTTCTGGCAAATTTAAGTAATCTTTTTAATTAGTATTAGCATTTTATAAGGGCTATATTAGAAGTTATTAGAATTAGAAATTAGAAAAGCCCATTACATCCCTAGCAGGCAAGGGCCTCCTACCATCGGTAGGGCAGGTCTACTTTTGCTCACGAGGTGAGCTAGTCCTTGTGGGCCTTACTCAAAGTTGAGTCACTTCACTTCACTTCACTGTTTTGTGTTCTACTGTTACTTATTCCAAGTCTAAAATTATGTCTTTCTTTTCTCTGTCTCTCGCACTACGCGTCCACTGCGGTCCTATCACGTCAACGAAAGCCATGCGCCCATCTCCTTCTTGGCCTTTCCCTTCCTCTTCTTCCCCTCCTTGGGCCACAGAATGTAGTGGCGTATGCCCAACTGTTGGCGGGTAGTCTGGCTATATTTCCTCCCCATTTCAATTTTAGTCTTCTCCAGTGTTGCCAACTCAGAATTCCATTTACCGCTGCACATGCTTAAAAAAAAACCACTAAATTTGTAGTTTAAAAACTCCAGATTTTTCTTAACATATCATTTCCAAATTTGAAATACAAACTACTGGATATAGTTTTAGGAACTGGAGATTTTAGGTTTCAAATTTAAAATGATAATTGTAATATTTATAATACTCTGGAAATTGGAATAACACTCACCTCTGCCCAGAAGCTTGTTGCGAATGGCAATATTATGTTGTCGAACAACAGAAAAACTCTCGCTATTCTTTTTGTGTATATAATTATCAGCATGGGTAATTAAATCTGAATATTTTGCATTTAATATCACCTTACACCATTTACACCGAGCTTTCGAACTAGTACCGGTAACTTCTTCCACCCAATCTTTCAACACATTGTTTTTTTAACACATCTCTAAACTTTTGTACGTATGTAGTTTTTATGCGACACATTTCTTCAAAATTTAATGAAGTAGAACAAGAATATACTGGACACTTCGAAAATAATCACATTCACAATCACACCAGTCGGTTCTAAATCTGATTTCACATTGAGCTGGAGACGTGTCTGCTAACAATGGGTCTGGTTTTAAGTTTTATGTATATCTGTGTTGCATAAACTATAATGCGGAATGATAAATTAAATTATAACCTATATCATATATCATAAATGAAAAAAAAATAATTCAGTTCATTATCTTTTCTTTATGATTAAATACATCAATTCGTTTACAAAAACAATGCATACATTAGATTAAGATGTTAACGAATGCGGAATACCTATTTGTACAACAATGGATGAAGAATAAAATGGACGTGGTTGCATCAAATCGAGTTAACATAAAACGTTGATATTGTATATTCGCACAATGAAAAAGTGTGATAATACCATAATAAACTCTGGTTTATGGTTAACTAACACTGTCCGCAAGTATATATAAAAAATTATAACATCTTTACAGAAAAAAACTTAAAAATATCATCTCTCTGCATCATAAAAATAGCTAGCAGCTCACGGTAAAATTATGTAGCTGACCATAGTCCTAAAAACACCAGATTTAGCTACAAAACCGCTGATTTGGCAACATTGGTCTTCTCCCTGTCTTGCAGGCCATTTCGATACTGCTTTTTAATCTCAGTTCTTCATTTCTTACTTTGTCTTGTAGTTTAATCTCTAATATCTTTATTTCCATTTTACCTGTATCTTCTGTGCTTGTTTTTTAGTCAACGACCAGGTTTGTCTGCCATATGTTAGGCTCGGTATGATACAGGTCCGTAGGACTTCCAGTCTTAATTGTATATTAATATCTTTGTCTAAGAGCAGGAATTTGAGTCCCCAGAATTTCCCCCATGCTAGGTTAATTCTTCTTCGAATTTCTTTGTCCCTCTCCTTCTTGATCTTCCCCTTCCTCTTCTTCCCCTCCTTGGGTCCCAGACTGTAGTGGGGTATGCCCATCTGTAGGCGGGTAGTCTGGCTACATGTCCTCTCCATTTCCATTTTAGTCTTCTCGATGTCTTGCAGGCCATTTCGATACTGCTTTTTAATATCAGTTCTTCATTTATTATTTTGTCCTGTAGTTTAATCTCTAACTTTCTTTCCATTTTGCGTTGGCATACCTGTATCTTCTGTGAATCTTCAATAATCTATTAATCCTAGAATGACGGAAGTGGCAGTTTAGCTCTCTAGGGGACAAATATCTCTAACGGAAACAACTTTAAATATTCAGAATGTACACTAGCTTATCAGAAAAAAATGTACATGAATGAAAAACTATATAAAAATCACAGTATAAGTGGTATAATAAAAGTCTAAGAAACAAAACTTCAAAATAAACTCAACTGAAGTTCTACAAAACAGTGGCGTTACCAGTACTGCTGTATGAATCAGATATATGGATCCAGTCGAATAGAGATAAAATGGGCATAGAAGATTCAGGGATGAGGTTTATACGTTCATTGGCAGGATATCATTGACTGACCAGAAACGAAGCAAAGTTATCAGGAAGGAACTATAGATTGAAGAAATTATGTAACGCATAGAAGATTACCAACAGAGATGGAAGGAACATTTAGGATAAAAGAAAATCGCATCCCGAAGAAATTTTTTCGGTATGTTTCACGAGGGAGAAGAAATGTAGGTCTCCCGAGACAACTGTAGAGTCAGCAATTTTAATGGGAACGAAACGGGCCAAAAGGATCAAGTCATTTTGATGATAATGCTGATGATTTGTTTCTGGATCAACTGGTTGTTTAGACATGAAGAAAAATGATAAGAGTTTCATATCTAAAGTTGATATTAAATAAATTTTATTTACAAAACAAATGTTCTGTTTATTTTCTATCAATTATAAATCAGAGTCGTTGAAATATAACAAGTTTCAAGTTTCATTCCATTACAGCCTAGTGGAATTGATGATTGAACCGTTGGGCCGAATAACGGTCTATGTTACAATTTTTCAAAATGGAGTTTTTAATGGAATAATGTTCTGTGTAGTCTTACACAGCTGTCACAAAAATTGTTTTTCAATATTTGTATCAGAGACGCTTCTACACCAGTTACAACCAAGAATTTCTTCTTTAGAACAACGGTCTATGTCACTAGTCACTTCTAGCGTATTCATTTGTTTACATCGTATCGGGAGATACTGCACCAGAGTTTGTTCTCTTTACAAATACTGGGTACATGAACTCTGTGTATCAGGTTTCGGTTGATCTGTTAAGTAAAATGAAAGACTGCACGACAGTGATGATTTCTGCGGTATATATTGACCGGCTAAATAAATCAAAAAAGGAAAGGATACAGACAAATTAATATTAATAAGTGGAAAGATGTGTCACGAAAGTCGCTGAGAGATAGTGGTCATGAGTATATAACAAGGAAGACGAAGTCGCAAAATAGTGCGAAAGGTCCCCCAAGTAATGTAAGTTACTGTCTGTTATTTTTTCAGTATTTTATTAGTTGTATTTTAATTTACACTTTACCTAGTGTTAGTCGGTCAATGCTGTGTTTTGCCACTATAGTTTATCTTAGAATTTTATCAAGGTATTTCGTTTCTGGAAGAGATATGTGGAAATTCTTGTAAGTAGATGTGCTCACAGCTTGATCTTGATGTCAGAAAGCAAAATTACGTAGGTGCATTATGCTTTTAAGGTCATAATGGTGAGCAACAGAATATTAAATTATTTTCTCGAAACCTGCTGAAGCTATAGAGCTGACATTTTTACATCACATGGGCACGTATCTTTTGCTTATGATGTAACAGTGGTTGCTTTGTTAATTCATTTCTTTACAAATAATTTCCATGCGAATATTTTCAAAATGTTTAATACACTATCTTCAGTAGGCCTAATACATATTTAGGGTATATTAGATTTACGAAAACATTCTGTAAGGCTACTAAATAAATAGGCCTATATCTGAAAATTTCACTTTTCTATTAAAAACATTGATAAAATATTTCTTTTGAATAAAAAAATCAAACTTGTGAAAAATGAGCATTAAAATTAAAACTTGCATTCTTATAATGCACTTATATTTCTCAGACAAATCTAAAAAACAGTTTTAATAAATTCTCTTCCCTTTATTCATTGAATCAGTGCTGGCCATCCCTGAATAAAGCTCGACCAAGCGGCATATACTAACTCTTTCGTCTGTCTCTTTCCTTTCCGTTGTAAAGCGCTCAGGCTCTCCTGAGCTCTAAAGCGAGCGCTTGCTCCTATGGGCATCAATTGACATGACTGGATTAGAGTAAAAGTAAACGTAAATGTAGCCCTTTCACATGCCAAGAAGACATTTGGGGAACATGGAGGTAGAGCCCCATGCTTTCTTTCCCTCTACCTCCATTGTTTGCTTGGCCTCCTCTATCACCCTTCAATGTTTGTGCATTTGATTCCGTTACTCCCTGTATAAAATCATACAACACGACACAACTCACTCTGAAGCTAATCAAACACAAACGCGCGCACCAGAAAGTCTGATGCACATTAGCTAAAATAGTAATTTCTGGGACGAAAAGCCATTTGCTTAATTACAGCATCCCGCGGTTTATTTAGCGCCGGTCAAATTGTAGGCGACTTAACCACGTTAGTCGGTCGTTACGGGGGCAGACAGAGGAAATAATCGCGTTCGAATGGAGCCTTTATCGCCACGAGCGATCTGGACATGAGTGAGCGATCTGGACATGAGTGCTCACGCAACATGGTGCTCTCTTCAGGCTTGTTGTAGCATATCTTCAAGAGGTTTATGGGTCTGTACTGCGTGTAGACATCACAGAACTCCAAGCTGGCGCTAGTTGTACTAAACAAAGAATAGCCAGAACGTATCACATCAGTAACTAAAATAAACGGTTTCATGAATCTTTTATAATGCTGATGAAATACAAAAAATAAAGACTTTTGACGATTGAATCTAACTTCGTCCCATAACGAGGGAAGTCAACAAAATTCCTTGTATTATGATCGGAGGGTGGAAGTTAAACAAATCTATTTAAATCGTGGAAGTTTTAGAGTTTTATTCTCAATTTTATTTATTAGTGACTTTGATGTCAATAAAAATATTTTAAAGCAAAGCACATTCCGAGCCATGCTCTTCTGCGTAGCACGTAAGATTTCTCACGGAATGATATTATATCAGCCCAGCCACTTTCAACCCGTGTGCCGCGGTATATTAGTGTGTCGCGACAAAATTAAAATAGTGAAGGTTGTCTTACAAGCAAACATTTTGATGGGAGCAGATAATAAGTTATTTTTTTTTCTTTCGCCATGTTAATAGTATCAAAAGAAGTGCTTATACAGGGACATCATTTTATTTTTATAACATTTTTAATATCAACCTGGCTATACCTTTAGAGAACCGGAAACACAGTTTGCTAGCCCCCTCCACGACTGTAGTTCGATGATACTGGCGCAAATCAAGAACAAATCAATCTACTAGGTATAGGAGGGAAGAAAAGTAGTTCATCCATTTACGTAAACTAGGAAATATCGCGATTTTGAGTTCGATAATTTTCATTAGGTTTTTGTTTAATCAAAATACAGTACTATATTAAGAATAAGTGTTTTTACTCACGAACTGAATTATTCATGCGAACGTATTCATTATGCAGTGTATATTATACTGTCTACAGTACAATAGCGTACAATGTAGAGAAAGAAGTTAAATAGAAAAATAATCATAATATGAATATTTAAACACATTTTTGAAAATGGTGGCCGTTCATTTCGATACAGGCTTCAGTTCTTTTGTACATATTATCGCACTATAGACTATTGCACCTAATTCCAATTGCCAGTTTCGTCCTTCGTACTAGTAACTCATGTTGAAATAATTCTGTACCTACCTAGTCTATAAAAGAGTGCCTTACGTACTGTAAATTCAATCTTCACTTCTGCCCAACCCGCACAGATAAAATTATTCAGAAATCACGTGACAGTTAATTATTTAACGAGGCCCTTTTATTTAAGTTATTTTACACAGTTGTATAATATTACGTAAACGTCCAATTCCTAACAGAAATTAATGTTTTCGGAAAAGAGCTAAGACAGCCCAGCTTTTATAGAAGGGCGAGCAGAAGCAGGTGGGGAAAATCGAGATGCGACGTAGGCAAACGGATGACAGTACCTTTGCGAAAATATGATTCAATATTGAAAGCTCTTTCGTCACTGGAAACCGCGAACATATTTCTGGAACGTACTATACTCACTAACTCAGTGCTGTTTACCATATGCGGCCTTGGTTCTGTGTTGAGGACAGTTGGAACTTCATTAGTAGAAGGGGTGAGAGTGAAGTACATTAAAAAAACTCAGGTACAATAAAAATTGATGACAAATTTTGACCACCCGACCGCAATTACAAGGACCGTAAAAAAGTAAGTTCGCCAGGGCCCGTTAACAAAAAGAAAATATGATTTCACTGAAACATTTATTGGGACAGATACAGCAATTGTTGAGCTATTTTTCTATATAATTTCCACCGGAACTGAGATATTTTTCATATCATTGGATCGACAAAGAGATGCAGAATGCTGTCAAACGCCGGTTGCTATCCCAGGCGGCTGACTTCTACGACACAAAAATTGACCCCATTGTATGACAAATGTTTCAATTCCAGTGGGGCATATGTTACCAAATAGCGCAAAACTTGCTGTATCTGTTTCAATAACTCTTTCCATGCAACTGTGCTTTTTTCTGTAAATGGCCCCAGAGAAAATAACTTTCTGGACGATCTCGTATTTGCGGTCGAGTGGCCAAAATTTATATAAAGACTTCTTTTGACATTATTGACGCGGTGGAAGAAAAAAATTAACTTTTTTTATCTGCCTCAATCAGAATGTTCGCTTGTTAGCGAAAATTGGAAAAGTAAAAGTGGAAAGATTAGTCAAAGAGTGAGTCCACAAGAGCTAACATTCAGGGAACGCGGCACAAGATAACATTTAGTAAACACATTCCTCCTAAAAATCCTCAAAATTCCCCCCTTTTGGTAATCACTTACAGTGGGCCAGAATTCAAAATCTAGCGGGAAAAAATTAAATAAGTATAGAATATAATTTTAAATGATCCCGTTTTACTAAATAATGATTTCTAAGAGCTTATGGAATAATAATAAGCCAGTATGGAATTGTTATCCGTAGTAATGAGCTATGAGTGCGAGTTTGAGTAAATATTTTCATGGAGCCTACTAGGTACTTAATTATATCACTTGTTCTTTTCGTGAACTTATAGTTTCCAATACTCCCTAATAGGAGAGTCATCGTCTGTATCATCGTCCTCCTTATCTTCCTTCCTCTTTCTCTTCCTCCTCCCCCTCCTCCTCCTCTTTCTCCTCTTCCAGCTGCAGCCGCTCTTCATCCGCTTCATCATCCTTCCCTCTTGTCACACGCACGTCTTCACTTGTACTGTAAGTATGAAGTTCCTTCAACATTTGTCGCACTTCAGCGGGAAAGGAATTCTTCTTATTTTCTTAAAACGGATAAATACTTGATATGATAGGATCAGGAGTTACAAGAAGACGATTTAAGATATCCTACATTGTTTGAATTCGTGAAAATTTTCTTGAATAATCTTCACAGTACTTTCTAATGCTCTAATGTCTAGCTTCTTGGGCTTCTTGGGGAAACCTATAAGTAACACTGCACATTGTATTTACGTTTGGTGACGTTATCTATTAAAATTGTAATGCTTTCTCTGGTGTATATGGTCTTGGTAAAGTTGGATATTTATTTAGGCTATCGTATAATTTGATACTCTTTTTGGAGTAATTTGTGGTGATTTGTTGTAGAACGTATGTTGCATCTCTTTTCCCTGAACCCTGCAAAGACAATTGAGTAGCTAGAACTAATTCACTTTAAGAACGCTGATCTTTCAGAGACCGTACCCTACATGTTTAATTCTTAGTTTCATGCCACTTTCTTCAAACAATTTTTGAGGTCTACCTACTCCTGAAACGGATGGAATTAAATCCTTGGACATTTGGCGAGTTTTTATTTATTGTAGAACTCTTTGGGGAAATTTGATATCCTTTTTTTTTTAATTGGGGACACATATTAAAAATGAAATTTTAATGGCAAGCAGATTAATTATCTCATGCCTCCATGTTAAATTTTGTACCAGTGTCCTTTATTTGAACCAGGTACCCAGCTTTGAAGCCGTTATCCCTGTGAATTTACAGTGTATTTAATTCCCCTTTTAAAAGTTTCAGGTTTTACTAAAATATTGACAATAATTTATTAATGGAGAGAAGAAAGAGTCTGGAGTAATCGGCCAGGCATGTGGGAAAAGTAGAGGGAAGGGAGGAGGATGTCCGTGGTCCATTGATTTCACTAACCATTCCGAATCTTTACGCAAAAACCTGTCCTTTTTCCTGGAACACTGTTTTAAGCATTTTTTTAAAATTACTTCTAAATGTGCGCAAAACTTTTTCGACACACCGTATAATATCCTTGGAACAATGTTGTATTTCTAATTTTGTCACTACGAAATCAGTGAGAGTTTGAGTAGACCCTTTTTAGTTTAAGTCAATCCGAGTCACAGTGGACTGGATATGGGGATCTACCTCTGAAATAAAAACGCAAATATAAGAAAAAGGTAAGCAAACGCAAGCAAATCTTAACTTTTGTAATAAACTGTAAGGATTGCTTTATAATCTGATGTAGATTTTAAGGTGACATCTGGTGCAACATTTTTTATATCTCTAATTTAAAATGAAGTAAAGACATAATTCCGCAATATTTTAAAGCTATGTTTAACGCATCCCTGGTAATATTTCACGTATATAATTAAAGTATGAATAATGGGAATAGGAAGTACGAACCTTCTGCTAAAACTTCCATCACAGAAAGACACTTTTCTCCACATCAACAACCCACAGATCACCCTCACATCACTACCGCCATAAACCGTCTGGCGCTCGGCGCTCGGGTTCTTAACACTTGGCGACTTTTAGCAGCCAGCCCTGTTGGCATTTCGCTCGGTATAAATTGATGGCATACAGATTTATGAAGATCAGTTTTAGTACTTCGAGACTATATAGCGAGAAAATGTTATTTAAAACATTCAAAAATTCAATATTTTTCTGCTAGATTTGAATTCTGGCCCACTGTGACTGGTTTAAGTTATATGAGTGTGCCAAGCATTGAAAAAGTTTGAAAAAAACGCTATTCTAGAGAAACATGCACAGGTTGATTGTTGAATTAATAAATTATTGAACTCGTTAGTTACGAGCTCTTTACTCGTAAGAAGTATAATACTTCAAGTGGTAATCAAATTCAATGAAACACTACCTGTAATATTTGTTTTTCATTAGAGGTTGCTGTAGCAGATAGAGAATACAGAAAGTCATCGTGACTATATAACTGTAGGTGTTACTTTTACATAGTAATTACTGTGAAAGAGCAGTTAGTGAATTGAGCATAATAAAAGTCAATAAAATTAGTTTTAAGATAATTATTATACCGGGTTAAGACGATTGCATAACTTTTCTTAATAACTTCAGTAAGGATCCTCCTAGAGCAGGCCTGCTAAAGATGCGCTCTCAGAACGATTTGTTTCTCCTTCTCCCACTCCTCTGCAGCAACTTTGCAAGTGGAGAAAGGGGGTGGTAGTGTAGTTGGTCCGTCAAAATCAAAACAAATCGGAGTCAGTGACGGCACGTCAGTATGAGCGCACAAAATCACCATTATATGAAGGGCTCAAAGGCGACCAACCCACAATTTTGTATTGTTCATTATTAAGCCTTTTTTCAAAACTATACATTGGTGTTATAGATTCATGATATTTTTTGTATTAATTCAATGTAGACCAAATTAAAATAAATTGTGAAGCCAAACATTTTTGTCAGGATCCTCTTAATATCAACTCTTATTTACTCATTTTGTAATTGTGGGTTAGTCGCCTTTGGCTCTGAACCATTCCTTTCACAGTGAGTGGGAAGAATAGTATTTAAGCAACGATAGCTATTGAGACACGAGTGCCGGAGTAAGTGTTTTAATAGTTACTACATGAGGGTTACATACAACTGTTTTTCTACGACCTGTTGTAAGGTTAGACAAAAATTAATTAATCCATTAAAAATTTAAATTAATGTTTAGGTACATACTTCTTTATACTGAAAATATGGAGGTATGAATGTGGTTTTAGATAGTGGGAAAACAAAACAGTGACGTTTGAGACAGTGGGAAACAAAAGAATGAAAGTGATTCTTATTTGCAGTTCCTATAGGTACGAAAACAAATAAATGAAATCACAGTTCCTTTTTGTAAATTTTCACGTTAACTGAAATATAAAAATTATTGAATTATGTCTGATTCAAGAAATTTTTATGAAATGGATATAATGGAGGAAGCTGTAAACGTGAGCAGTACTCTTAATTATGTATTAGTTTGAGTAAAGCATTTAACATCTCGAAATCAATGGTATTTTTTGAATTAAGATATCTCTATCGAAATTAATATAATATAATTTCCATACCGATGATCATTGTATAATAACTTCATTTCAGTGTGGTCGTAGAATTTTTTTTTTCTTTTGTGCTAGAGGACCAAAAGTTTCGCTGTTCATTCAACAGTAATTGCTTATACAGTACGTCTCACTTTAACATAGGAGACATTTTCGAAACACGCGCAAGAATACGCAGAAGAAAGAACTAAAGATGTGATCAGAAACAGTTATTTATTTTTTTATTTTTTATATGTACGTTTTCACTAATTACTTGTTTCAAAATTAGACACAGAGCAAAAGGAACTTCAAAAAATAATAATTGTTTCCTTTTAGTGATCTGTGAATTTGTAAATAATGAGAGTATGTATTTAGTTTAAGATCAGTTTGATTGAATAAATGTTTCACTAGAAATTAATAACTGCTTATGATTTTTTATTATAATTACAATATATAGTACTTACAGTATAACTATTTACATAAGAACTACCATATTTTGTACAGTACAAAGCAAGGACGAACGTGCCACCATTGGAATCTTACTGACGTAATTTGTAGAGTGTTTTGGTATTACTCGACCGAGGCGAGTGGAGCCGCGGGAGTAATGTGAACTATCGCGATGACGCTATACGAACGCAGAAGCAGTACAAGTGGCGCTCCAGGCTGCAGGACAGGACTCCACTGGCCTCGGTCGAGTTGTATTCGAAGTTAGTACGGCAGGATGTTATGACAAAACAACGTCAAGTAAATGACCTCACTCCCAACTGAAGCCGAGTTTACCGGGCCTGTTCTAGAGGCTCGGCAGTATTTCAGAATGTGTTGTGGTGGTGATAATGCACAGCTGTTACACTTCGTGCAGACATATGAGAAAGGACTTAATCCAATTACGAGGTTTATGGATCGTATAAATATGCCGTTTTCAGTCGTGTCATTACTGTTGCTTCTGCTCTGTTGAATGATTGTTCGAGATCTGATCCTAGCTGGTATTCAAGTTACAACAGTCATATTTATATTTCATTATTCTCTTAATTTGTTCATATACTTTAATTTAAAAAATCTAGGGCTTGGCTATTCTGGTAATTGATTGCCAATTTAGTTGAAGGAAATTAAACTGAACAGACTGATATATAGTGCTACAGATCGATAGAATTATTATTTGGTTACCCTATCTATAGGAATGTAGCAGGCAAGATAGGAAGCAGTTTAATGTATGTACATTTTACATTCATGAAACTACATACTAAAGAAAGTCAGAAAATAAGTTTCTAAACTTCAATACGCCTACTACGAAGACTACTCTACAGATAGTTCCGTTTCACTGGCCGCAACTTTTGCCAAGATTCGTTATGAATGTACGATAAATACTCGTATGATTTGCCTTGCTTCATCTGCAGCTTCTTTCGCTCAATTACATAGCTGGTTGCAGCCAGTTTAGGCGTTACGAAATAATCGAACTGTAGATGAAGGTAAAGGTAATCTGTTTAGACGTCATGGGGACATGAAGGTAGAGCTCATAATTTTATGACCTCAGCTCTAGAATGAAGTGTCTGCAGCATGTTCCGACCCTCTTACTGTCGGGAAAGTCCCAGTATTGTACAGTGCGTATACTAACTGGCTTCGCAAGAGAAGTGGCAAGCAGAACCCGGGGACTCGAGAAGTTGTGTTGGTATCGTGCAGGTAGAGTCAATGACCTTGGCCGCATTGAATGGTGGAGGTTGAGAGGGAGCGAGAGGGGAGATGTAATATTCTTACGTTCAAACCACGCGCTACACAGTACCAAATTTACATCGCTGCCGGGTCGAATACTGCCACTTGCTTCACTGCGGAGCCAGTTACTATACACACTGTAGAAGCACAAAATATTGTGTTCATGGAAAATATTTAATTATACAGTCAAAACTGGCTTTAAACTAAAAAAAACATGAAAAGGAATTTCATCAAGATCTGTGTATGGTACATGCCAACATCCCTCTCAACAATATTTCAAAGCGTTTCTTGAAAAAAAAAAAAATTCTTTTGACACGCGAATATACCTTGTAGTTCGGTGCATTGAATTGTGAAGAAATGCATTTTATGTAAGTACTGTATATATTTTATTTTCTGCTCATACATAAATCGTCGACGAACATTGATAAATTGCAGCACATCATAATGAAAAATAAGCCTACATGAAGACGAGAAAAAACTACACTCTGAAGGAACTTGGGATATAGAACAGTCAAGACAATTTCTGAAGATGATAGAATTGTATTAATATTTACTTAATGTATTGGTTGCATTTAAAATGTTCATACTTATAGAAACTTTACAGTTCATGGTAGCTCTGAGGTAGTGTATGTGCTGCCTATCCAAGCGGTGAGTGGTTCGATTCTCTGTGGAAATTTTTTTTGGGGTTGCCCGTTGTCTTATGATTGCCCTGTGATGTCTCTGCAGTAGTCCACATTCAGAGAGGCCCGCAAAGTGTGCTTATGTCTAATGTCGATTCAAAGAAAATATAATTCCTCCCCATAGACCGGCTTTGAGTTGGTAAAATGGCGGAGGTAAAACAGGTATACAAAGCCTGAGGCCCGGTTTCTTCGACCTTTGTTAAATTATAACAGTGTGTTATTCCATTTTAACTGTAAACTTAACAGTTGAAGCATTTCTTCAACTACTGTTAGTACTAATAGGCTGTTAAAACATGTGTTAATTTAACTGCCCAATTTCATGCAGTTAAATCATTTAACTCTCTGTTAGCATAGAAGTATCCGATATGGCTGGTGCGTTAGATGCTGAACTTATATATCTGGATTAATTAGAAAATGATATCCATGAATACATAAACAGAGATGATGATTTCTGTGATTTGACTGACCAGAAGTTTATAAAAAGGTATAGGCTATTTTCTGCCAAGACTCATTTTTCGCTTTCAACTTAGATCCGTTTGTTTGTTTATTCTCATTAATTGGTTTATACTGCGAAATAATTTCCAGGAAAAGGTTTCTTTTGAACGAAGAGAAATTAGTCCCATGATTTCTTTTTGTTCCAGTGTTTTCCATTTCATAACAGCAATACCAATACGCAGCCCCACGCTATTGTGATACAGACGAGGAAAGAAGCAGAAATCAAACCTGAGAGAATAGAAAGACTTCTATCCTCTCTGAATCAAACAACGGAAACAAGCGAGAATCGCAATTGTCAGAGTTCATAAAACAGAAGTGAGCCTATGCTTCTTATAGGTTATGGTTGAACTCTAGAATCTCTGGTCCTAACAGAGAGTTAACAATCGGAATGTTAAAATGTGAAATGTAAAGTTGAAGAAACGCAATACTTTTGACAGCAATTCATACTTTTAACTTACAGTTAATTAAAACTATGTTAGGTGCATTTTAACAAAGGTTGAAGAAACCGGGCCTAAGAAGAAACTTTACTCCTGTCTTTCCATCGCAGTTTATTCTTGAGTAAAACATGCTCGGACAATCAAAATACAAGTATGCCAACCAAGGAGGCAACTCCCTACTCTATAATAGACCATTTCTATGCAACTCACACTCGTTGATTAGAGCAGAAAGAAATGCAAAACCTCATATCGATTAAATCGCAGCGTAGTGGAACCGGGCGTAATAAAATAATTGAAATTAACCGTTCGGCCCACTTGCAATTGGGTTGATGTCGTCTCGTCACGCTAGCAGCGGGCACAGAAATGGATTAAAGTCGTAATTTGGAGTTGCAGTCCCGAACAACGCGAATAATCGCATAATCGCTCTTTAATCGGACTCAGATCCTGTTAAACAGCCACTTGCAGCTATAATTGACTTCAGCAATTGAACACATTCAAATTTATGTTTGCATGTCGTCAAGAAATAAAAGTCACAATCTGTATAAGACAGATTAAAACTTGTAAATTAGAATAAAATTATGGAACAAAATCACGAAACTGTAGAAACAAATTAATTTCTTATAGAACCCAGAATTCATTTCGTTTAAACTATGAGTGTAAGACACACCTGTATACAGAACGTTATTTAAATTAGCGGGAATGACATATAGTTTGACGTCGTACAATAAAGCGTTGTTTCCTTGTAAACCAACGACCAATTTTATGGATCTAAAAATCGAATAATAATTTCCAGTGGAGACTCGGAAGAAAATAAGCCGGACTAATTACTTCAATGACTGTACAAATGCTTATACTTTACAATGAAACATAATTCTATGATGTTTGGTCAAAACATGAAAACTCCGAAAATGACCTTTGTTTAGCTAAAAGCGCAGCTGTATATAAATAACAATTCTCTTTCTTTTGGTATAGCCATGATAAATATAATCTTGTGTTTTATCCATTCACATTTGTAAGTAAACTAGAATTGTGGTTTTTATAGGAAAAATGGAAATAAAAAGGCTTGTATCTCAAAACAAGTTTTTTTTAGTTATCATGTTTTGACCAAACACCACAGAATTATGAACAATGATCACACTAAATAAAAAAATTAATGTCGAAAAAATTAGTTATTTAAAATAGTAGAAATCTAATTCACTTCAAATTTTGAAGGAAGGTTATTGAATATTGACCAAATCGATCTACCAGATAAAATGTATCATTTAAACTAATAATAATAATAATAATAATAATAATAATAATTATTATTATTATTATTATTAATTTTAATTATTATTATTATTAATTTTAATTAATATTATTATTAATTATTAATTAGTAGTACTATTATTAATTTTAATTGGTATTATTTATTATTATTATTATTATTATTATTATTATTATTATTGAGGTAGGATATGACGATAGAGACTGGATTAATCTTGCCCAGTATAAGGACCGATGGCGGGATGATGTGAGGGCGGCAATGAATCTGCGGGTTCCTTATAAGCCATGAGTAAGTTATTATTATTATTATTATTATTATTATTATTATTATTATTATTATTATTATTATTATTATTATTTGTTACTTCGATTTTCAAGACGTCAATTTGATCGAGAAACCCATCAACAGCAAAAGCCCAACAGTTGGCTTACCGCTCACATGTCTGAGCAGAGGTGAACTATCATCGAACCAGAATGGGGGTAAGGTTATTGTGCTGTCAGTACTATGATACTACAGCTGTTAGGCCCTATAGCTAGTTTCCGAAACCGGATTTCGATACCTAGCGTAGCTTTCCAAACTCATCACAATGCCGGGTGTGCACCGATCTGATATGCTGGACAAAATTTTATCAGAAAATTTCTTCCCTCATGAGTACTCGAACCATAATGTAATGCAAGTGGAGGCATGATGCATTAAACCACGACGGTACGCCGCGGGATCCAGATGCTAATGATCAACTGCAATTCAATTGACTCAAGGCGTTCATAAATTGTTTTAGACATCACGCACAACACGACTAGGGATAGGCACTTTTCGCCGAAGAACTTCTCCAATTCGTAGCGCTTGCATTTCAGTTATAGTAATAATACATTTTAAACAGTTAAAGTAATAAATAAGCACAGACGGGTGGACTTATTAATATATTGATTGATACGATGCGTTCGAGGAAAGAAACATTCATTTCTAACACGCGGATCTCTCAAGGTAGTTAATCGCTCTCAGCTAGAGTAATGGGTTCTAAATATATTTTAACTAACTGTTAGAATTCGATCCACGGTCCTTTTTTTCGTACTCTTTAAAAAATTTCGAACTCTGATTCCAAGTGATTGTAGAATGTTCTAGTTAAACCTACTAAAACGGGAAGTACCTGTAAAAACCCGGATTCTGCCTTTGGTAATCATTCACATTTCGAATCTCTGAAATTCGTAACAGTAAAGGTGAAAGATAGCGAGAGAAAAATGAATATAACAAGTTTCAGCATGCAGAATATGGTCCAACTACATGCGGGTTGTCGTCGATTTATAGTCCGCCGTACCAGGATTCTGTAGAGTAGAAAGACGAAATAACACCTCTGAGAAAGTGGCATGTGGGAGGGTTGGGGCCAATGATCGCTCTGGGAGGAGGCATTGGTTGAACGAAGCTACCAATAGCTAGCAGGAAGAGGATTATTTCTATCTCAACTCTCTACCACCACGAACATATTACCCCTTAGCGGTCTTGAGCTGATGCTGCTCGCAACCATTAGGAATAGATCGACTCCGCCCGTATATGCGCCAAATCACTCTACAGAGACGGACTATAGTATGTCATAGACTATATGGTCTATCGTAGTCTGAATCCAACATTTTTCTTGGCCTACCCAGGTTGTATTGTTCTCACGGTAGTTTCGCTACAAGTGGCATACAGTACTCAAAATATTATTAAATGAATGAATTAATTGTGTTAAAACTCTACGCTGCCAGTTCTTTAAAGATACTTTTTATTATGTCCGTTGACCTGTTAAAATTGAGCAAAAACAGCTCCGCTGGGCAGTTGGATTCCTTACAGGACATTGCGCCCTCAAGAAGAACTTTTATAGGATGGTACATAATATCAACCCAGCCTATACTCATTGTTCATAGGGAGATGAGTCTGTAACTCATCTATTATGCAAATGAAATGCACTCGCTCATCAAAGAGCTCCCATCTTTAGAAAACATTTTCCGAAGCTTGATGAGCTATCAACTGCCCCAGTCCATAGTTTGATTCAGTTCATTAAGAACATCAAACTAATGGACTGGTGGGATATTATGTCGAGGATGCGCAACAGACCTTTTAGGTCGCAGTGCTAGGGCTGTTAAAGCCCTCTCTCGCTTAAATTCAATTTAATTCAATTATATTCGTTAGTTAGGCTTATTCCGAATGAAATAAAACAAATTAGTCTGAGAAATTGCAGAATACTTACGCATTAAGAAATAATATCGGGACTATAAGAAGAGCAAATTACCTAATAAAACACCATCTAATGAGAAACGTGACTATTTGGAATATTGCAAAGCCGAAAAAAAATTAACAAATTGAATTCACTTGTTTAACATAAAATTATCATACGAAGACATTCGCATGGACGCTAATACAAACATCTGATGTCGCCTGCGAAACCACAGGATATACCTCCCACATGTCTGAGCTGATATTTGGACTGCCTAAACATAAATGAACGGCTTAAATCAGACACTCTGTATAGGGCAAATGCAACAACTTTTAATACTAATGCTTGTAACGGAGATCAATGTTGGACACATGGACTAAAACAAGGAAAAAGGACTAATATCGCAAAGATGAAATTCTTTAGAAGTAAAGGAAATGAGGATGTTCCAAGGAATGATATTTAGAAGATTATATGGAAGAGCAACACTATATGAAAGAAATGGCTGAAACGTAGGTAGGCCCTACTTGCTGATTTCCAGGAAACATTAACTTAAGAAAGATTTTATTGTACAAACAAAAAGGGAAATGACTACAAGAAAAACTTAAGGAACGATGAAAGGCCCAATTTTATCAGCAGAAACTATCTCGTAAGCGGAAAAAGCTAAAAAGCGCAATACACGATGTAGTTTATGGCGATGATACACTACAATGTGTGAAAATGAAATATTACTTTTAGTAGGAGAGAAATATCAGCGATCATGACATGTTTAAAATAAACAAAAGCATAAACCGCATTTTCTTCTGCTTTACGAAGGAGATAAGTTTACGTATAGACACATAAGCAGTTCTTCTCTTGAATGAAGATGTTCTCCGTTGTACGATGTAACACGGTTTGATGCAAAACAGCTGTGGTCAACTGCACGTTCTTCTATCGTAAAATCCCGTACGACTCAACGATAAAAGTAAACCGTAGTTAAATCGATTGTAAAACGAATTGCGACTCAGTCACGAACACAACAGTTGCGATAGCTTCTGTTTCTGTGAACAAATGTCGTTTATCTTACTTTGTGAGCATGAGTCGCCCTAATGCGAGTTTACCACTTTGTGCTGCAGCCTGCAGTACGTGCAGGTACGTATCCCAGACCGGCTGACCTTTCAACGCGTATCTCACTTCATAAATTCTCTTTAAGTTTCGATTTGGTATTTGTTATATAGGATATACGAAGATCAGCCGAGCCGTGGTTTATTCGATTATAGAGCGGCCTTCCACCGAGCCGACCGGAGTTCGATCCGCGGAAATACCAGTGAAATACTTAACGGACAAAGCGATTCTGAAGTATTTTTTTTCTCCAAGTGGTTTGGTTTTTCTTGCTATTTCATTTCACCATTGCTCTATTCTGAACAACCGTCACAGAAGATATCCATTGGTCCGTAGAAGGGGCTTCATATCTGATCGGTTTGAAGTTCCGAAAGTAGGATACAAAAATATATTAGTAGGCCTACTACTGAAAGAGGATTGTATTTTATTTAATTGGAGACTTGGTATACGTAGGTCAGACCTGGGCGTTAATAGCTCATTTGAGGTGCTACAGACTATCTCTTAACTCCCCACTCCACATTCCCAAGCAGAAACAGTTATGTGTGTATCGGACCGATACGAGTAGACCTCAAGGCAAGCATTTCTGTGTGACCGATCGTATAAAGCATGGATCATATCTTTCGGCGCTCGCTGGTTTAAAATTCACTATACTGATGCACAGTTCTTTACTATGTGTTCCTTCTAAAGCGGTGAAGTTGTCAAGTTAGGCGGGTATATCCTCACAATATTCGCCTTCACATTTCTACTTAAAGTAATCTCCTGCCTATTCTTCACCACCCTATTCTTCCTCACAGTGTTCCTTTTCATACATTCCTCCTTACAGTAATACCCTGCTTATTCTTCCTCATAATAACACCACCCTATTCTTCCTCACAGTGTTCCCTTTCATATTCCTCCTTGCAGTAACTTCCTGCCTATTATTTCTCATAATAATCACCACCCTATTGTTCCTCACAGTGTTCCCTTTCATATTCCTACTTACAGTAATACCCTACCTATTCTTTCTCATAATAATCACCACCCTATTCATCCTCACAGTGTTCCTTCCATATTCCTCCTTACAGTAACCTCCTGTCTATTCTTCCTCATAATAATCACCGCCCTATTCTTCCTCACAATGTTCCTTCCATATTCCTCCTTACAGTAATATCCTGCCTATTCTTTCTCATAATAATCACCGCCCTATTCTTCCTCACAGTGTTCCTTTCATATTCCCTCTTTACAGTAATACCCTGCCTATTCTTCCTCATAATAATCACCACCCTATTCTTCCTCACAGTGTTCCCTTTCATATTCCTCCTTGCAGTAACCACCTGCCTATTCTTTCTCATAATAATCACCACCCTATTCTTCCTCACAGTGTTCCCTTTCATATTCCTCCTTGCAGTAACCACCTGCCTATTCTTTCTCATAATAATCATCACCCTATTCTTCCTCACAGTGTTCCCTTTCATATTCCTCCTTGCAGTAACCACCTGCCTATTCTTTCTCATAATAATCACCTCTCTACTCCTCTTCACAATTTCCACTTTCATATTCCTCCTTAAAGTAATCTTCTGCCTATTCTTCCTCATAATAAACATCACCCTATTCTACCTCACAGTGTTCCGTTTCATATTCCTCCTTACAGTAATACCCTGCATATTCTTCCTCATTATAATCACCTCCCTATTCTCCCTCACAATATTTCTATCATATTCCTCTTTAAAGTAATCCCCTGCCTATTCCTTCTCATAATAATCCCATTCCTACTGTTCCTTACAATAATTTCATTCTTCTTTCTCTACACAATCCGCTTCTTATTTCTCTTCACAATAACCCCTCTTCCTATTTCTCATGATAATCCTTTTCTCATGACTCCTCATATTCTTCATTGTCCTCTTCCTTCACACATTTGTGATTTTCATACTCCTCATCGTCCTTGTTCGTGTCCTCCACATCCTCACTGTCCCACATCATCTCTCTTCACACCTCATCAACTTTATATCATTATGCATATAGATAGTCTTCTTCCACAACCTTATTATATTATAAATAATAATTTTCTTTTCTCTTCTTTTTCTCTTCTCCAATCTCTTTGTGTTATTTTCACCCTTCTGTACTCCTTTCCTCTTCAATATCTTCTTTCTCGTACTCATATTCTCATCATTCTACTCTTAATATTTTCACTATCCTTCTATGTGTCCTTTCGTCATCATTACTCTTTCTGATCTTGACTTTTCTCCTAACATTACTCAGAATTTTCACCCTTACCGAATATTTCCTCACCAGCGTGAACAATATTTTCATCCTCCTTATCATCGTCCTCTTCACTATCTTTATCGACGCCATTCTCTTTAATTTGTTATTCCTTTGCAGCCTTTTCATTACCGTCATCTCCCTTTCATCATTGTAATATAAACCAACACATTAATTTTGCAGTAACTGATGTTAAATAAATTCTCATCTTAAAGGTAATGGTGGTGTAAAACCTTCATCTTTGTTGCTAGTTTTATCAATTATACATCTCTCGATTTACACAGTCGAAGGACATTGGAATTGAAACGATCCGTAGTAAAGGCAGAGATTTAATTACAGACATGAAATTAAAACGGAACACATTATGTAACATGTTAAATATAGAGTACAACAGAATCCATTTGTCCTCTGTATAAAGCACCATCTGATTTGGCTATATATCACAGTAGCTTTGTATACAATCATATCTTATACAATTTGAAATAGCTGCTTGATTCTGTATCTTTTAATAGCATCGATGTAATTACAGGCCTCGAACGACTGCCTTGATAATGTCGAATGTCTGAATTGAGTCACATAATAGGATTGAAATCACAGGATTCACAAGATTAGAACCAGACTCTGTTTATAGCTCCACATTCATGGCATAGCATAACTTCTCAGCTTTATTCAACATTCCAGCTACTGGACTACACCTTACAAACTTCCAGTATTATTAGTTTCTCTTCTGAAGAGTGTTTCGTAGTTACTGCTTTCATCATCCTTATTATAATCATCATCACCAGTAGTCGTTGTCACTGTCGTCGTTAACAGGAAATTCAAATTCTGGTGTTGCGAGGCCGTTAAAAATTCGACCTTGCCTAGAGGAGTGTCACTTAAAATAATTAGCGAATTTTAGAACAATACAATTCTTTAGGCTGTAATGCCTTACATAAAAGAGACAATCAAGTTTACGAATTGCCCTGAATGGAAGCACCACCGAAGTAGTGTGCAATTGAAAATGGGTCACAGTCGTGCTATCTATCACACAAGTGAAGTGGGTAGGCATTGGACACACATTTAATGCAATGTATTTCACTGTGTTTGATTTTATTTTATTTCTTATTTTTATTGTGTATTTTTTTTCAATTCGCTTTGTAATGTTATTATGTTAATAGTATTATTTTGCTTCTAATTCAATGCTTAGGGCCTATATGTTTTCCACAGATAAAATTTTGAGATAACTTAAATAATTAAAGTTAAAAATCTTTAAAGAAAAGCATATGTTTTGAAAGCACAAGAAAGAAGTTAAAATTTTCTATTGTTTATCTAAATTAATACATCCAAATCAATAATAAGAATAAATAAATTCTGTTCATTTTTCTGTACACTTCATTCTAATGTCTATTCATGATTTCAGTATATAATCTTGTTTACTCATCACTTAACATCAATATGTATTCCACTGTGTTTGTTTTTTATTATTACTTTTTATTTTAATATTGTTTAAATTTTATCCAATTATCATTTCTTTTTGTTTCATTATGTTAATGGTATTTACTAGTAACGTAATACCAATGTACAGTACAGTACATTATCCGTCAGCCTATTAACCGATTGGCGGATTATCCGACTGTCTTTCACCTTTCCTTTTACTACAAAAATACAATACATGAAGTACTATGACATTATATCAGTACGCATTTTTTTCTAGAGTATGTTATTAACTTATTAATCATTACAAGCCTTTACTCCTACACAGTATGGTCTACTGTTCGAGTTGGTGCGCCGTGCTGTATATTTTCTTTATAAGCTGTCTTCCACGGATGTTAAAAGAAAGCATGTTGTGCTAAGTATGGGAAAAAGTGCAAATCATTGAGTGGTTTGGGAAAAGAGAAATTGTGGCTCATGTCATATTAGAATGCGAGATTGGAGTTAAATTGAACGCATTTAATAAAAATCAAGACTCAAGTGTTTATTAAAGTATATAAATCTACAACATGAGACCGCCACTATTCCTGTCTTTCCACAGACAGCCATTACAAGGAGTTTCTTTGCCCCTTGAAAACCCGTCGTTGACAACCAGACTTGCATTAATGAAATGATACACTACCTAGCAAATACAAGACCACGCAGGAAATTACGACAATGTAACTACTCGTATTATTCACTTAATTCACAAAAATATTTTATGGTATGGATTATCCGTTTTTTCCATTAACCGTTGAATACACCCTTTCATTACTACGGATAATAGAGGTTCTACTGTATATTCCAGTGCGTTTATTTTTTACTGCATACATTTTTATTTTACTGCACCCTTTGATTTCATTATGTAAATCGATCCGTCTAGCTTAGACTAATATGTTTAGTACTTCAATCGGATAGTTATATGTTCAACTATGTAAGCAGTTTTACTCCTGGTTGGGTATAAGCTAAGGCTCTACGGCAGCTGTCGGCAAATTTGTACTCACGATGACATCACTGAATGCAAGCCGCAATACATAAGATATAATATCAGTAGAGGAGTATAGAGCACTCTGTTCGGATCCCAGTGGCGGACTCTCAATCCAATCATCTGACGTAGACTACACAATATTGGTTTATAGATGGATAGGTTATATTTTATTTCACTTTCATTTTTACTGTGCTATAACAACCTAGGAAAATACGTCACAAACAGCCACTCTTAATACAACTCGAAAATATTCGTTTGCTAGTCACAATCTTGTTTAGATTTTACAAGTTTTCGCTCAAAAAACAATTGTTGGAAAATATGCTGAATGTAGAGCCAATTTACCTTAAACTATGTTCATATAATTACAGTGAAACCTCTCCTTACGGACACTCCCAAGATAGGACACTCCTTATATACGGACAGATTTTTATGTCCCAACTGAAATAATATAGAAATAATGATAAATTGAACTCTCGTTTACGGACACTCTCAGACACGGACACGGACAGCTGTTTCACAGTCCTAAAGCTTGCTTTACCTCCTGACTGCGGACAGAACTTGGATTTCAAGACCTAATATGTTACAAAAATGGAAAATTTAGTTTTGAGTACTGTACAGAAATTCCTTAACATGAAAGAAGACAATAAGGGTCTCGTAGGTTACCACTAGCCCAGTGGGCTAACCCTTGTTAGCTAGAAGCGGGTGGATAAACAGTCATAAAATTTAACCTGTCTGATGGGTCCAAGGCTTTCGCGATGGTGAAATTATATTCGACACATGCTAGAGTTAGTAGGATTATTCTCTTCATTTCAATCAGTTGTTCTGTTTCGAGAGACATAGTACCTAAACGCAAAGGTTACGTTGAAAACTGTAAATTACAGTACCGCATACCTGTAGACCTAGAATAAATTTGCATGGCACAGTACTATATTTTCCTTTTTCGGTCTTATCTACTGTAGTCGCAAAGAATGTACTGTAGTATACTGTATTTAAAATTAAACTACAGCAATACATTTCATTTAAAGCCTAAAGGGATACATAATGCATATTATAAATTTACTGTTAGATTGGGGAGCCTCCCTCTCAATAAAGACACCTCTCAGATTCGGACAGATTGTTACGTCCCTTCGATGTCCGTAAATGAGAGGTTTCACTGTACTTTATATTGTTCTAAGAGTTACTTTATAGGCAGTATAGATGGATCAATTTTGTACTTTTCTTTCATTGTAATTTGTCAGACTGCATATTGTTAGTAAATTTGATCAAGTTCTTATGGTATTTGTGCACTAGTTTGTCTTTATTCACTGGCGAGTTTTCAGACTTTAGAACTGCCGCTTTCAGAATGTCTTTTTATCTCTCAAGTAATTTACAATTGTATAACAAATGATCTATCGTTTGTTCGTCATTGTTGCATGGACATAATGGGCTATCTATAATTTTATATTTATGTAGATAAGATTTTATATTTCCGTGTCCTGTTATTATAGTTGTGAAGTTTGGGGTTACGTTAAGTTTCAATTTTAACCGATCGTTTATATTTGGGAAGAAAGATTTTATGATTTGTCTTTTTGCTGTGTTGTCCCATTCGCCTTGCCACTTCACTAAACTGAGAGTGTGTATTTCACCTTTCACTGCACTTTTTGGTGTCTTGCTGTAGCTCTCTGGAAGATCCTCGGAGCGTGCTGCCTCCTTCGCAAGTTGATCTGCTAATTCATTCCCCTCGTGTCCAGCGTGGGCCTTAATCCAGTTGAATTCTATTTTCCAGTTCTTCCTCTCCGCTTCCTTTACTTCCCTTCTGATTTCTTCTATAAGATACGTATGATTTGTTTGATTCCTAAGGGAGTCTAATGTTATCCTGCTGTCTGTAAATATTGAAATTGTTTGCTGTTGACTTTCCAGAGTCTGTACATGTTGAATAGCTTTTTAATATGGCTAGTTGTTCAGCCTGATTGTTGGAACATTTGCCATTCAGCCTTGTGTGTCATACAATGGCGACGTTTTATGTCTAACTTATTTCCAGTTCTCTTAATAACACGTTAGTCCTTAGTCCACCTAGTAGACTTTTTTAAAGTCGTATTTCGAGTCCCGTATGTTATCACAGATACAAATTGCTCTATGTTCAGATTCATTTCTTCTATATATTTTCTTCATGCTTGGAATAACTCCTGTTGTATTTCATTCGAGTTCAATGACATGGAGCAAATATTCTTATACAGAGAGATCCTTCGTATCTCCGCGGGTGAACATTACCAGTATGTATCAATATCTCTGTTTTCACCTGAAAATAGAGAATAAATCAATGTTTATGCTTATTTGATTTTATTTCTAGTTCAGCTAATGTTTAAATATTATCCCTTAGCTTTGTTTGTATTTTCCGTGTGGATAATTTCATACTGTTGAAAACATCAGATTATTCGGGACAAATAATGTTTGTAACTTTATTCAGACATCTTTTAATGAACTGTCCTTCATTGTAGCACTTCAATGATTTTGTGATTTCCAAAGCAATAACATTGTGCATAGAATTCCCTTTGACACATAGCTTGTCTCATTATATTTTAGTATCGGAACTCTTATTAAGTGAATTTAGTATTTTATGTTTAAATTGCTTTGCCCAGTCCAGCCCTAGGAAAAGAACATTATTTTTATACTTATTTTCTACTGTATAGGCCAACATTTCCTTTTACAATTACATTGCTTACCTATGATTTCGTGATAACCTTATGACATGTCGTATTTTTGCTTGATATTTGATTTATTAAGTGCCTATTAGAATTTTAGAACACAAGAGACATCCACATTGTCACCGTATGTTCATCAATATTATTTCCCTCATTCTTCCGTAAACACGCGTTTCCGAACAGACGTTGAAAGTTTTGAGAAAGAAGCAATTTAAATCTAATCAAGTAACCCGCCATTGATAGATGTCTGTGTTGTGGACTTGTAAGGGAATTGGCCGGAAGGAAGGGGATGAAGCAAAGACAGTTTACTGCACTGCCCCTGTGACGTCACTATTGCTAGTGATCACGATGACATATTTGCCGATCCCTGCTCTATGGCTTTAACTCTGCTAGGTTAAATAAAACCATTATTATTATTAATATTATTATTATTATTATTATTATTATTATTATTATTATTATTCAACGGGTAGGAATTGAACGGGTTACATCAACTACTTTTCTATGCGGATGACGTGAATATGTTGCGAGAAAATCCACAAACGATTAGAGAAAACGCGGAAATTCTACTTGAAGCAAGTAAAGCGATAGGATTGAAAGTAAATCCCGAAAAGACAAAGTATATGATTATGTCTCGTGATCAGAATATTGTTAAAATGTTATGTTTTATTTAACGACGCTCGCAACTGTAGAGGTTATATCAGCGTCGCCGGATGTGCCGGAATTTTGTCCCGCAGGAGTTCTTTTACATGACAGTAAATCTACTGATATGAGCCTGTCGCATTTAAGCACACTTAAATACCATCGACCTGGCCCGGGATCGAACCCGCAACCTTGGGCATAGAAGGCCAGGGCTATACCAACTCGCCAACCAGGTCGACTCAGAATATTGTACGAAATGGAACTATAAAAATTGGTGATTTATCCTTCGAAGAGGTGGAAAAATTCAAATATCTTGGAGAAACAGTAACAAATATAACTGACACTCGGGAGGAAATTAAACGCAGAATAAATATGGGAAATGCCTGTTATTATTCGGTTGAGAAGCTTTTGTCATCTAGTCTGCTGTCAAAAAATCTGAAAGTTAGAATTTATAAAACAGTTATATTACCGGTTGTTCTGTATGGCTGTGAAACTTGGACTCTCACTTTGAGAGAGGAACAGAGATTGAGGGTGTTTGAGAATAAGGTTCTTAGAAAAATATTTGAGGCTAAGAGGGATGAAATTACAGGAGATTGAGAAAGTTACACAATGCAGAGCTGCACGCATTGTATCCTTCACCTGACATAATTAAGAACATTAAATCCAGACATTTGAGATGGGCAGGGCATGTAGCACGTATGGGCGAATCCAGAAATGCATATAGAATGTTAGTTGGGAGGACGGAGGGAAAAAGACCTTTGGGGAGGCAGAGACAAAGATGGGAAGATAATATTAAAATGGATTTGAGGGAGGTGGGATATGATGATAGAGACTGGATTAATCTTGTTCAGGATAGGGACCAATGGCGGGCTTATGTGAGGGCGGCAATGAACCTCCGGGTTCCTTAAAAGCCAGTAAGTAAGTAAGTAAGTATGTAAGTTATTATTATTATTATTATTATTATTATTATTATTATTATTATTATTATTTGATTTCTAGTTCTTTTTCTTTCGTTTGAAAACTGTCGTCTTTGAATAATCACTAAAACGATTACAGCAAAATTAAGATTAGATATATTCGTTGAACACAGTCAGTACAGATATAATATTGAATAAAAATAGTAATGTATTCTAGTATATACTGTTTTATTCAATATCACGAATACAAATTCTGGAAACAGTATTATCGCACCAGAAATGAAGGAAATATTTTATGATACCATTGCTTCGCATTACTGTTACACATTGTAAAACTTTATGTTTATGTTGTGTGCTTCTAGCAGCTTCACGATGAAAATTCATGTTCGGCGTAAAAAGTCGCAAAAGTACATTACTCAGAGAATAATAAACGCCAATAGAACATGCGGATTATTTCACTGCACTCCAAGTACATATGATGTGACAGAAACATGGGAGTGGTAATGATATGAAGTTTTATTATTCTTATTTATTATGTTCCACATTGTTCGACATGTATGTCAGTCTCTAAATATGACGCGTATAAACCTCACACTTTTACGACTGTTGTTACTCGTACAATTTCACATTTGTGTAATAATGTCACTTATTTTATATATTTGTGAATGTGACATACCACCTAGAAAGCTCTTTGTATCGTCTATTACAATGTATTTTCCTCCTTAGAGCGCACTCTTTAAAGGTAGACATTTTATTAAACTGACATTTATAACTAAGAAATTACATACTTTTTAAATAAAATGAATACCTAATATAGCTTAATTGAAGGTTCAGAGCCATAGTGTGCCAAGCGCCATTTATTAAAAACGGAGAAAGTATGGGTTAAATTTAAGTGAATACCACAGTTTAATGAAGATTGACATATCATTTAGTTTGAATGTGCATACCAACTTAATATTACTTGCTATATGTTTCCATTGAATTGTTGTGATAACTTCATTTCAACCCTTGTTTTCTACGGTTTTAGTAAATGACGCTTGGCCCACTATGGTTCTGAATCCTTCAATTGTATGAATAAAGAAAATATTTCATTTAAAATCGGACTATTGTGTACGTTAATTAACCACACTTTCAAAACAGAACTAGTTCAAAGCAGAGACGGAACTAATATATGTTATTATTACTTCTTTCGCTAATAATAATAATAATAATAATAATAATAATAATAATAATAATAATAATAATAATAATAATAAGCTTTTCTCTCCTCACGGCATTTTCTACAGGTATCCGAGTTGATAGAGTTGTCTTCGATGATAAATTTCACATAATTTGTCATGCAGAGAACACATTTTTGTGTGGTAATTACATAATAATAATGATAATAATAACAAAAATAACGTAATAATGACAATAAGAAGAAAGTAGTGTTATTTCAATAATTTTCAATATTAAGCACTGTGTTTCACATTTTGTTCCTTTATTTATAAGATGGGCGGCCGGGTAGCTCAGTTGGTAGAGCAGCTAGCTACGGGCTGAAATGTCCGGGGTTCGGTCCCAGGTGGTGACAGGATTTTTTCTCGTTGCCAAACTTTCAGAACTGCCCCGAGGTTCACTCAGCCTCCTATAAAATTGAGTACCGGGTCTTTCCCGGGAGTAAAAGGCGGTCAGAGCGTGGTGCCGACCACACCACCTCATTCTAGTGCCGAGGTCATGGAAAGCATGGGGCTCTATGCCCCCCAAGTGCCTTCATGGCATGTTACGGGGATACCTTTACCTTTACTTTTTTTATTTATAGTTATGATATTGTACAAATAGAAACAAGTGTAAACTTTTGGATTTACAAAGAAGCTAGAGATAAATTACAATTTCAAACCAATAAATGTTAAATTGTTATTAAAAAATTACTAAACCTTAATATCGGGATTCCAAAGGCAAGTAAATCAACCTCTCACACACATCACAGTCTATAAGAAAATACTTGTAAGACGTAAGACGACTTAGTAAGAGTACATTTCTACATATACATTTTGTTTTCTAAAAATAAAGTTGTCTATTCCAACTTTATTTTGTAGAAGATAGATAGTTTGTTTATTTTATATAGATAATAAAATATTACTGTCCTGCCATTGCTGTCTTGAAAAATCATTAATCATTTTATTATACCGGTACCTATTTTAGTAGTGTCGACCTGGTTGGCGAGTTGGTATAGCGCTGGCCTTCTATGCCCAAGGTTGCGGGTTCGATCCCGAGCCAGGTCGATGGCATTTAAGTGTGCTTAAATGCGATAGGCTCATGTCAGTAGATTTACTGGCATGTAAAAGAACTTCTGCGGGACAAAATTCCGGCGACGCTGATATAACCTCTGCAGTTGCGAGCGTCGTTAAATAAAACATAACATATTTTAATCTATTTTAGTTTATTGCAATAGGGCCTATATTTTATATTACTTATTATTTTTTGTATTCTTTGTAGTATTTAGCTCTGGTTTAGTGGAAGGGAAGGCCTCAATTTCTTAAATTTACCGGAAAAATAAATAAATAAATAAAAGGTGATGCTAATAATAATAATAATAATAATAATAATAATAATAATAATAATAATCATAACAATAATAATAATAATAATAATTTCTTGCGTGATATAACGAATGTGATGCTTAATATACCTATGATATAATGTAGCGTTAGGTACATATGTAACATATATTCCTTTTCTCTAACTCGAAACGGAAAATGACGGAACTAAAGAATAAAATAAGCTCTTATACTATTACATAGCTTTCAATAAATTATTTATTTTCAACATGAAAACTATTGTCTATTAATGGAGTGTATTTCTTATCTAGTCTTCACATTTTTATTCCTCAACTACTCCATTATATCATTGCAAAGACGTTGGAAGGCATCTCCAATTAAAGGCGCCTATGAAGAGGAACAAACTATTTGGAACTCGTAACGAAATCCACATAACCTTACTGAACTCGGTAACACAATGTAAATCAGGAGTAAAGTCAGTTAATTTTCACATCAAACTCCACAAAGTTTGAGTCGCTTAACGAGACAGTTTCTAACTGCCTTCACAAGACAACTGCCAGGTTGAACAATACAAGTTGAACCCTCCCAGCGGGGTTACAAATTGCGGTGACAACCCGATAGTGCGGGCGTGAGAGACCGACTGAAGTCGCTCTAACCTCGATATATATATTTCCTCCGTATTGCTTGCGGCGCTGTGAAATATAGTTGCAAGGCTTAGCTTAATCAGTCCAGGGCAAATCGTTTGAGCCCCCGTAATAATGCACAACGAATCTCGTTAGCGACTCAGTTCTCGGAAACTAATGTGTACTGTATACTCAGCAATATGGTTACTGTACATTCACTTGTGTTATAATGGCGAAATTCCTAGCCGATTTCAGAAACGTACTTAGAAAATGAAACAAACTGTTACATATGAGAAATCTAAATTTATACTTAAAATATACTTCAAAATTAAAGAGTTGTCGTTAAGAACTATAATATCATACATTGATAGACAGAAAAAGAACAGTAATATGCGTTACAAGAGCGGTATGTTGAAGTTTTCATGTTCGAGGAAAAGTTTGAAAAAGCGAAACGTAGTTGAGCTTTTTTAATTTCCGAGAACATGAAAACAAACATACCGCTCGTGTATCGTACATTATTTTGTGCGAAGATCGTTTATTACATACCTGAAAGAGGAATTTCTAATTAGTTGCAATGAAATCTCCATCTTGGTTTCTGTTCAATGACGGCAAATTAGCAAAACAAAAATATCTATCTTCAACATTGTTGCTTTAAAATGTTTTCTGTGTTTACTATACTCCAGCAGGCCGTGATATACGTCTATCTCCCCCCCCCTGTCTATAAATGCGAACTTAAAACAAACGGTAAGGTTATGTAATGATTTATTTTTCATTTTAATATTTTAACAATATTATTTATATAACATATTTCAGTAATAACATCGACAAGTTTTTTTATTTTTTCACGACTTCCTTAATGCTACTTGCATCACGAATGCAGTAACTTTATTAGAGTTGTAGAGTTCACTTAATTTTTGCAAATATTTAAAAACAATAATTAACAGTGCAATTTAGGTGAAATTGCAGTGGTAAATTTCCAATTTATAATTATTACTATATTAAACGTCTCTAAAAATAATATGTTAAAAGCCTAAAGCAGTAAAATGAATATGGCGCTTAAGCGGTGAGAAGAGGGAAATAATGTGCGTTACGTTGGGAATACTGAATGTGGTATTTCACACTTACCGCGGATTGGTTTTGTGCGGAAAGCAAGAAAATACACACGATCTCGCACAAAAGGAGATCGTGCGTATTTGCTTGCTTTTAACATATTATTTTTAGACACGTTTAACATAGTAATAATTATAAATTGGAAACTTACCACTGCAATTTCACCTAAATTGCACTGTTAATTATTGTTTTTAAATATTTGCAAAAATTAAGTGAACTCTACAACTCCAATAAAGTTACTGCATTCGTGATGCAAGTAGCATTAAGGAAGTCGTGAAAAAATCAACAAACTTGCCGATGTTATTACTGCAATATGTTATATAAATAATATTGTTAAAATATTAAAATGAAAAATAAATCATTACATAACCTTACCGTTTGTTTTAAGTTTGCATTTATAGACAGGGGGGGGGGGAAGATAGACGTATATCACGGCCTGCTGCAGTATAGTAAACGCAGAAAACATTTTAAAGCAACAATGTTGAAGTTAGATATTTTTGTTTTGCTAATTTGCAGTCATTGAACAGAAACCAAGATGGAGATTTCATTGCAACTAATTAGAAATTCCTCTTTCAGGTATGTAATAAACGATCTTCGCACAAAATAATGTACGATACACGAGCGATATGTTTGTTTTCATGTTCTCGGAAATTAAAAAAGCTCAACTGCGTTTCGCTTTTTCAAAATTTTCCTCGAACATGAAAACATCAACATACCGCTCTTGTAACGCATATTACTATTATATAATGATATGCTAATGTATACGGGAATTTTACTTGAAGCAAGTAAGGAGATAGGTTTGGAAGTGAACCCCGAAAAAGCAAAGTATATGATTATGTCTCGTGACCAGAACATAGTACGAAATGAAAATATAGAAATTAGAAACATCTTTCGGAGAAGTGGAAAAAATTAAGTGCTTTGAAGTAACAGTAACAAATGCAAATGATACTCGAGAGCAAATTAAACGCATACTAAATATTGAAAATTCCTTTAATTATTCAGTTGAGAAGCTTTTATCATCCATTCTGATCTCGAAAATGCTGACATTTAGAATTGATAAAACAGTTATATTACCAATTGTTTTTTACGGTTGTGATTTTTAGTTGGTTATTTAACGACGCTGTATCAACTACTAGGTTATTTAGCGTCGATGAGATTGGTGACAGCGAGATGGTATTTGGCGATATGAGGCCGAGAATTCACCATAGATTACCTGGCATTCACTTTACGGTTGGGGAAAACATTGGAAATAACCCAATCAGGTAATCAGCTCAAGCGGGGATCAAATCCGCGCCTTAACCGACTGAGCCACGCCGGTGGCTTTATGGTTGTGAAACTTGGACTCTCACTGTGAGAGTGGAACAGAAGTTAAGAATGTTTAAGAATAAGGTGGTTAGGAAAATATTTCGAGCTAAAAAGGATGAAATTATTAGAAGAATGGAGAAGGTTACACAACGCAGAACTACACGTATTGTATTTCTTACTTAACATTATAATTAACATTAAATCAAGATGTTTGAGATGGGCAGGGTATGTAGCACGTATGGATGAATTCAGAAATGCACATAGTGTGTTAGTTGGGAGACCTGAGGGATAAAGATCTTTGGGGAGGCCGAGATGTAGATGGAAGGATAATATTAAAATGGATTTTTAAGGGAAGTGGGATATAATGGTAGGAACTTATTATTCTTGCTCACGATAGGGACCGTTGGTGGGCTTTTGTGGGGGAGGCAATGAACATCCGTGTTCTCTAAAAGCCATTTGTAAAGAAGTGTGTAAGTAAATAAATATGCTCATGAGTGCTATTTCGTATGATCATATGCAGAAGAAGAAGAAGAAGAAGAAGAAGTACTGGTTTTGGAAACAAAAAATATATAATGAATGCTCTTATGAAAAATTGACAGGATACTGTTCGTGGTTGTTATTGTGAGCATGGTTTGGATTGTAAGGATGTTTGGGATTTGAAATAAAAGTTTCATAATATCCTTTCATTTCAGTCTTTATATTACGGTACCCGTAAATAAATTTAAGAAGGAGGGGTCTTCTTGTTAACTACTTCTTGTTTAATTTCGAGACAGAAATGTAATTTGAAATTCGAAACGTTTTGCACATCAATGTGACACCAATGATTAAAATATAAAAACAATATAACTTTTACAGTATTAAAACACACATTAAAAATCATGTTAAACCATACATGTTTCAGAATGTGCGGTGGTAATGACTAATCAGCTGATCTTTTGCAATTCATTTTGATTAATATATATATATATTTTTTTTTTTCAGAAAAGTCTATGATATACAATACAAAGATTTATTTTCAGTCAATGACTTTACTTTCTATATGTGTAAGGTACAAGTCCTTATATTACATAATTTAATACTGTATTAACGTTTTCGTCGGTCATGCCGACATCATCAGATACAACTTTTTTTCCTGCAATATCACCTCTAATAAGTACATGTGCCTCTAGGATCAAAATACAATCTACATTAATAAACATAAAACATATTAAAATCAACATGGTTTGGGACATCAATATTTCTTATGTAAATGTACCCTTATTGTCAATTAGTTAAAAACACAAACGTGTGATTACAATTCATATACATATATAAAATTGCAAGTCTTCACTATATAAAAAATAAAACTGAAAAATCCATGTAAAATACTATGTGAAGAGATGCTTACAATCTTTAATGTATACTATCTAATTTGTAAATGATGGACAGCCAAGTATAAATCAAAGATCTGAACAGGCATTTCGCACACAGATAGATAACTCAACGGCAAAAGAAACACGAATGAAGTTGCATAAAGTTACATACATCGGTATGTGACTTACATCACAACAATATAACTTGAATATTTAATAAAGAGAACAAATATCGCTATCTAGTAGTTAACGCAACTTTTTTTTTATCTGTTAAAGGCTCTTATAGAATAGAAAATCTTGCAATGAAGATATGACAAAGGAACTTGCGTAATTAATAAAAAGAAAATAACTATCGTTACTACGATGTGCGTTTGAAAAATTCGTTGCCTGAGACAAAGATGGTATTGAAAACACGTCAACAATGGCGCCATTGTTAGTGGCCATTTTACTTTAGTTCAATCACGAAAAATCATAATTTTCTGTTCACTGCATTTTATGTAGTTCAATTTCGAAGATTGGCAAAAATGGAAAATATCGACCTTCGTGCTGTCATTATATATTTCGTAAAAAGAGAATGAGTCCAACAGAAATTAAAGCAGACATGGATGCTACATTGAGGTATCCGCTCTAGTGTCTTCGACTGTGAAAAAATGGGCTGCACTATTTAAATATGGTCTAGAAAGTGTGGAAGACGATTCCCGCAGTGACAGCAACAAGTAAAGAAATTGTAGAATAAATCAACGATATCGTGTTGAATGATCGTCCACTGAAAATGTGGGAAATAAGCGAGGTTATGCGTATTTAGACTGAACAGGTGCGCCACATTTCAGTCATTGTCTTGGGCATGTTCAAGGTCTCCACGAGGTGGGTTCCGCGTTCGTTAACACCGGAATAAAAAAAGCACGTCCGATGTCAAATTTTGAGAGATTGTCTGGCTCAATTCGAAAAAATATGCACGATTTGTTAGGCAGTTTATGACTACTGATGGAATCTTGATTCACTACTACATATACCAGACACAAAATAGTTGTTCAATCGGCTAAGAATGTCATGGCGTCCGTGCTCTTGGATTCTAAGGAGATAATCACGATTAATTCTCTAAAAAAGGCGAGAACAATAACCGGAGAACATTATTCAAATCTCCCGGAGAAAATGGAAAGAAAAATTCGCTAGAAGAGGCCGAGTATGGCCAAGGCACTCATGGCGTAGAAGGTAGGAGCAAAAGGTTTTTTTTTTTTTTTCTAAGAATTCTCCAGTTTTCCTCTACTTTGCAAAGTTTACTTCAACTTTTATAGTTTGGACCTTTCCTTCTTTTACATGACAACTTCATAAAATGCAGGGAATAGAGTGGAATAGAAGCTTAATTAATAGCAGTTGGAGATGACCAGCATAACAATTTACCTCTATCTAACGATGACGACCATGGAAAGATGCCATTTGGAGAGGCACGGTTGATGAATTTTTTTTGCTTTACAGAAGTAGTTCCTGGAATTGACGATATTTGAAGAACTGACGGAGCTTATTCCTCTGGTATAATGCGGCAGTATATCCACACAAATAGAGCTCTCTTTTCTCACCCCCACTCGGAATGGCGACGCCATACGCATAATAGATCAATATCTAGCACGGAAAGATGGTTTAAAATACCTTAAGAATATCGGATTTAAAAATTATAAAATAAACAATATAAACTTTATACAGGTCTTCCATTATATCTCTGCCTCTGTGAAACGTCACAGTTTGCGGTGAGGGGAAAAATGACAGAAGTTTGCAATGCTTTTTAATGCACGGCAAAGAAAAACCACTTGAAATTTACCAGTCACCCACCAGCAGAGATATAAAAGGACACCTGCAATTGAAATTTGAAATACATGGATACAATATTCTGTTAAACAATGTTGTGATATCGGTTCGGAAGTTACCTAATAGCAAAGAATTTCACACAGAAATTGAAACAAATCTTTCGGAAGGATCCATTACTGCACCAATCAACAATACTTGTCATATTATACAGAAATCTCTCACAATTGTAGACGGAAGAATTCGGTTATGGTTAAACTATAACTCTTCTATGAGTATTTAGGTCTTCAAGAGGACTCTTCTTTTCGGAGATAGCCTATCTACCGTGGAAATGTGTACTTATATTTCTCATGACGATGTAAGATTATTAATCACTTTTGTGTGACTCATGCGGCATGGCCTAATTACCATATTGGTGCATGCCACACCGGGTGGTAAACCATCCTTGCCCACTCCGAGTAATGTTTCATGTTTTGTGACAGATTGTAATTGAAGTGTAGTGGGTGCGGAGTGGTAACATTTCCACACTTTTTTCTGTTAGTTCCGGAAAATAATAAAACATCCCTTTCATTTCCGCATACAACTTCAGCCTGTAGTTAATTATGATTGAATATATATGAGGCACGGAAATGCCACATCCATCACTCACGTGCTCACTCAGACGTGATGTCTACTCTTTTTTGTCAAAGAGGAAGTCTGACATACAATATTTAATATTATACAAGTGTTAATATTTTCTATTTTTACGTTCTCTGATATTTTACAAAGCTAGTAATGCTTTTTATTCCTATTGGCTTATCTACCTATAAGATTAGAGTCTGGGTGGGAGTAAGAACAGGCCTGCTGATCTTATGTGTGCCAGATTTAACAAACAAACAAACGAACAAACATATATACAGCGCGACTAAAAAATTCGGCTGCATACGAGCATCAATGCGAACGGGAAATGCCCTGTTGCCACATGTTTTCCTAAAGTGGAGATTTACGCTATCGCAATCACCACAGTGTACTGGGAAAATCACGAAATGAGAATGATTAGCAGTGTTGTCAATACAAGTTCAGGCAAAACCGTCAGGTAAGAATGAAATTCATTATAAATCTTGATTACACGTTACAAAGAACACATCACAGTCATAACAAAATTACAAAACACTTCCACACATGCAGAACACATCACAAATGCTAACCACACGTACAGAGACATCAACACAGACATGGAAATTCTACACATCCAAACAAAAAGCCAGAAACTAAACACACTAGAAAAATACGAAATATACAAACACAAAAAAAAAACACGTCCATATGAAATTCTCAACACACAACTCAATTTCAGAACACACACACTCTTTGACTCCACATTACACTACACAAACACATCCCCACAGGAAACAAAACAAAAGGCACCAAGACCAGCAACAACCAGTACTGAAGATGGCCAATAGCAGGCCGAAACATGTTAACAAGGGAATATAAAATTTAACACGTGAAAGACACTAATACGTTTTCCGAAATTAAATTCCGTTGAATGGCATAAATATAAAGATTTTTTTTTTGCACTATGATAAATTTTAATAATAGCTAATAACTGCATTTAGACTGTTTTCTTCGTTAAATAATACGTACCGTACGTAAAGTCCACTAGAACTACCGGAACGGGCCATTAATTTGACAACACTGGAATTGGCGGGTATATGGTGCTATTGTACAGCCTCAACGGTGTACTCTACGTTGAAAATTCAAGCATATTATATTGAAAACTACATATTCCCCTCTTTCTATATTTTGCTCTTTGTACTAATAACGAAGTTTGTCTATGTCGCCGGACTTTTGAAACGCTCTATATAAGCAAATGAGTAAGTAAATAAATAAACAAACATGAAAACATACACACAATTGCCATTTTTTAACAAAATAAACATCATTTCTCGACATTCACCGTCTTGAATTTCCCTTTTCTTAATGTCAGGGACTTACGGGACGTTAAACTGAGGAAGTGAAGATTTTTTCAGCATCCATTCGGCTGGCTGTTATAGCACACGCCACGCTCCATTTGTCGCCGTAGAGCTGCCTACATAAACATGGACTAATGGCTTCAGTTTCAACAGCAAATAACTCTCGCCTGCACGCTCGTGCAGCTGTGCTGCCTCTCCATCACAATTATTGCGCAAAAATATTTGCATAATAATTTAATAAAACTTTCATATTTCAAATATCGTCACGTTAAAATGTATTCCCAACGTAGAACTCGTTTAGAGTTTAGAGAGTGTGACAAATTGTATATACATGAAGAAACAATACCCTACCTTGTTTCGATAGAGGTTCCCCATTATGATGTCAACCTGAAACAAAAGAGTAGATTTGATTATTATTGTTTAACTGTTGTGTATTACAGAAATTTACCATTATCGAGCCTCATACTAGCCTGTATTAATCATTCCCATCTCCAAAATTAAAACTGGTCTTTTCACACTTTCTGGGGCGTATAGTTAATCATTATCCGTAAAAATATATTCTACTTCATCTTGTTAAAATGATGAAGCCAATTAATATTTCACATTTTATTTTGTACTGCAGGTGAAAAATTATTTTGTGCGAGATCGTGCGTATTTGCTTGGCTTCCGCACAAAACCAATCCGCGGAAAGTCTAAAATTACACATTCAGTATTCCCAACCTAACACATAACAATTTCCCTCTTCTTACCGCTTAAGTGACATATTGATTTTACTGCTCTAGGCTTTTAACATATTATTTTTAGAGACGTTCAATATAGTAATAATTATAAATTGGAAACTTACCACTGCAATTTCACCTAAATTGCACTGTTAATTATTGTTTTTAAATATTTGCAAAAGTTAAGTAAACTCTACAACTCCACTAAAGTTACTGCATTCGTGATGCAAGTAACATTAAGGAAGCCGTGAAAAAATCAACAAGATTCCAGACTCATCATTGACTGGGGGGGGGGGGAAGACAGACGTATATCACGGCCTGCTGGAATATAGTAAACACAGAAAACATTTTAAAGCAACAATGTTGAAGATAGATATTTTTGTTTTGCAAATTTGCCGTCATTGAATAGAAACCAAGATGGATATTTCATTGCAACTAATTAGAAATTCCTCTTTCAGGTATGTAATAAACTATCTTCGCACAAAATAATGTACGATACACGAGCGGTATGTTTTCTTTCAATTCTCGGAAATTAAAAAAGCTCAACTACATTTCGCTTTTTCAAACTTTTCCTCGAACATGAAAACTTCAACATACCGCTCTTCTAACGCATATTACTATTTAAATATCATTACGTATGTGGTCTCCATGTGTAATATTCCAAGTTCTTAAAAGCATGACTTCTGTTGCCCTTTTTTGCCGCTTATTTATTTTTTTTATTACATAAGGAACCATCCTCTGAGGTTCTGTCTGATATGTACATCTATTATCGGGCAGTACATCTCACTTGACGATATGTGTCAGAGGAACAACAATTGTTTGTATGCATCTCAAGTCTGACTAATGTAATATGTAGCTAGTCAGCGATGTATACAATGGAGGGGGAAAGGAACTGGCCACCCTACCCCATTATCTCCTGGCCTAGTTGCCTCATAAGTGGTGTCTTCTTGGTACCACTTACGAGGTTCATACCCGTCATCGAACAGTTTACTAAATAACAACAACATAAGGAACCGGTAATGATATCCAACTGGAAAGAGCAATAACTATGGATAGTTGTTTCCGATTTCTGGAAACGATTTTTGAATAGCGTCATGTGCGTTAGGAGTCACACGACAGTTGAAGTGTGGCGAAAGGTGACAGACAAGTCATCTTCTGTGTATTTAGGCCTTTATAGGTTCTTGGTCCATTTCCTTAAGGGCTCATCCAGATATTTGTATTAGGGCCTTAGTAAAACCATGGAAAACCACGGGCAGAATGTGTTGTCTCAGTTTAAGAGACTAAGCAATTGGATATGCCGTGACATTAACAAAAAATGGTCCGCTTGACCACTAACTGCCTATACTGTATGTATCCATGAACTCTTCCCTCCATTAATTTATTTCCTACCTACTTGTCTATCTGTTCCCCTGTCTACTTACTTGTCTCGTATCGCTGACAAGCAAACATTTTCATGGGGCAGATAAAAAAATCAATTTGGTTTCTACCACCATGTTAATAATGTCAAAACAAATGCGTATACAAATTTTGGCCACTCGAGCGTAATTACAAGGCCCGTCTAGAAAGTAACATAACGAACACACAATTTCATGGAAAGGTTTATTGGAAGACATATAGCAATATTGTTGAAATATTTTTAAAATATTCCACACCGAAACTGAGACATTTGTTAAACAGTGGGATCAACACAGAGGTGCAGATGACTGTCACACACTGGTTCCGATCCCAGGCGGCAGACTTCTACTACACAGGGATACAAAAGTTGATCCCACGGTATGAAAAATGTCTCAATTTCGGTGGGAAATATGTTGAAAAATAGCCCAACAATTGTTGTGTCTGTTACAATAAATCTTTCCATTAAATTTTGTTTTCTTTCTGTAAACAACTCCAGGAAAATTTACTTCCTAGGCAGCTCTCGTAAATGCGCTCGAGTTGTCAAAATTTGTATAAACACTTGTTTTGGCATTATTAACAGGGTGGAAGAAAAAAAAATAACTTTTTTGTCCGCCCCCATGAGAATGTTGGCTTATTACTTTATAATTAACACTACGTATTATAACTGGAATAGAATTGCATTTAGTCTATTAGGGCTCTAGTGATAATACGTCAACACGATTGTGGACCATAATATTGTGTTAATTATGAACTTCAATTTATTAATCCTGGGTTATTAAATAATTATCTAAACGCCTCTCTCCTCATCGAGAAATGACTTTGTGAACAACGTGTCTAGCTCGTTCAAGAAAATCCAAAGCGTTAATACGTCTATTTAGCGTTTTAATTTCCCTAACCGGCAGCGCAATGGATTGCGGGGTCGTGACGAACATGACAAGTTTATTAAAACTGCCACGCAATTTTATTGTTCTTTATTGCTTCTGGACACGTAGAACAGCGTAATGGGCCCCAGGCACAGTACTGCTGTGTTATATGTTCCTAGCAATATCATTCCGTACCTAAAGACTGTGTAAGCATTGACTACAACAGAATTCTGTACCATCTCGAATCTTAGCTACAGCTTCCGCCCAGTTAGTTCACGACTTCTCAAGTGAGGCGATAAAGTTCGACTCGCAGAAATTATTTCATTATTTCTGGTGGATAAAGTGATTGTGGAGCAGAAATGTTTGAGTAAAATGGGGTATGGTACGAATTTATCCAGAACTAACTTATACTAGATAAGTATTTATTTATAAACTAGTCGTATCCGCGCGCTTCGCTGCACTTGTTATAAATAAATATCATTGATTCAAATCTGTTAGGGTAATTCCGGGTTAGATGGCCATAGTTTTTTAAATCACTTAGAACAGGGTAACCGATTTGAAAAGAAATACGAAACAAATCAAATACGTTCCTTCTAGGTTATATTTCTCCACTACAGTGCCTCAGGGCGCATAGAATTCACTGATGTAATAAAAAAATACGTTTGAAATATAATAGGCCACTGGCCATCTCACCCAACATATATGGGAGAGACGGCCATAGGATATAGGAATAGATGGCCACCATTATTTTTAAGTAAATTCGTAACAATTTTTTGTAAAACAATTAGGTTATATGCACTGGTCACATAAATATAGTGTCAAAGTGCATAATTATGATTGTTTGAAATTTTTCAACAACTTTATTTTTTGTTTTTTTCCTCTTTTAGTGAATTTTCCTTAAAACAACACAGAAATAAATTGAAACGCTTATGAACACATTATAATAATAATCCGAGGCACGACAGCCCATGAAGGACCATGATCGACCAGTCGGCTGCTGGCCTCACGTTCACATGTCGAAGCAGAGGTGGACGATCATCCAACCAAATGGCGGTATCGTGTGATTAGCCCGATGATCCCCCAGCAGTTACAGCAGGCTTTCTTAACCGGATTTCGCTACCTATCGTAGTTACCCAAGTGCATCACGATGCTGGGTGGGCACCGGTCCCATACACTGGCTCAAATTTTATGAGATAATTTCTTCCCCCATGAGGACTCGAACCAGCGCGAATTCCGTAACGCGAGTCCTAGGCAGGATGTCTTAGGCCACGACGCGGGACCTTATGAACATGTTAATGAAACAAAATCCTGAAAGGTCAAAGTAACAGTATCTTTTCCAGTTGGTTTCCGGGATAGGAAGTGTTGTCTCACAAGCAAACATTCTGATGGGAGCAGATAAAAAAGTTATTTTTTTCTTCCGCCATATTAATAATGTCAAAAGAAGTGCTTATACAAATTTTGGCCACTCGACCGTAATTACCAGCCATCCAGAAAGTGATTTTCCCTGGGGCCGTTTACAGAAAAAAACACAATTACATGGAAATATTTATTGAAACAGATACAGCAATTGTTGCGCTAATTGTCAACGTATCTCCCACTGGAATTGAGACATTTGTCATACCATGGGATCAATTTTTGTACCATTGTGTCGTAGAAGTCAGCTTCCTGGGATCGAAACCAGCGTTGGACAGCCGCCTGCACCTCTCTACCGATGCCATGATATGACAGATGTCTCATTCCGGTGTGGAACGTGTTGAAAAAAATAGCTCAACAATTTCTGTGTCTGTGCCATTAAATTTTTTGAATTAAATTGTGTTTTCTTTCTGTTAACGACCCCTGGAGAACTTTTTTTTACGGCCCTCGTAATTGCGGTCAAGTGGCCAAAATTTGTATAAGCACTTCTTTTGACGTTATTAACATGGTGAAAAAATATAACTTTTTTATCTGCTCCCATCAGAATGCTTGCTTGTCAGCCAGTCAGAGAATATTGACAAGTTATTCAGCAAAAATGTAAGCGAGACTATAGACATCGGTCCCTGTAAGGGAAAATCCATGTTCCTGCATATTTAATATGGCGAACAAACCTACATCCATTGTCATTGCCTATGTGTCACTTGGTCCCATTGCACCCTTTGTAGAATTGTCTGTTTTAACTCTACTTTCCAGGGCTTTTATTGGAATATGAAATGTAATGAAGGCTTGACGTACAGAAGTGCCATATTTAATGACTTCAAAAGCATGGTGTAAGTCATCTTCATTCCAAAGACGCGGTTGCTGCCGGGCTTTGCTTTATATTTTATCGGAATCTAGAAATAACGATACCTTTAACATAATAATATTCCTCAATTGTAGGCCATCTATCCCGGAAAAATGCTGGCCATCTCTCCTTTTTTTACGGGAGAGATGGCCATACCGCGTAATAAAAACTGGCAACAGTGAAGAGAAGAAATGCAGTTAAGATGGAATGTTTAAAGATGCCTTACCTCTTTAATAATGTTTCCAGCAAATATCCTCACAAAATGCAGTATTTCTTTATTGTTATTTCAGAAGGTGAAAACTTATTGCTTGCTCACAAACTAACGAACGGCTACAAAACGCGGAAATAATAACCTTACGTTTTCGCAGGTGCAACAATCACTTCGTTTAATTAACATCTGGCAGCAAACCGATTTTCATTCGAAACGGATGATTACAATAAAAATAAGAGCGGTTGGTCGTCTCACCCGCATGGCTATCTCCCCCGGAATTACCCTATATTTTCAAATACAGCTTCGTTATGGTTAGTGACTAATTAATTTATTATCAATTATAAATCGTTTGCTCCTGAATTACTTTCAAAGTTGTATTTAGAAACTATGAATGTAACTGTTATTACCATGCAATAGATTCTGGAGTTTTTCGATTAATTCTACTTTTAAGCTTGGTATAATGTTAGACCTAACAGCGTCTGAAATAGAATATAATTGTAAGAACTGAAGGTATTTACTCTCAGCTGGAAGAAGGCCTTGTCACCAAACGATACCATTTGAAATAAGGTGTTGTACTGCCCTATATTATTTAAAACGTGTGTTGATAACGGATGTACTACTATAAATACCTACCTAAGTTTTTAAATGATTGTGAAGGTTCTTAAATCTCAGGAAGAAAAACTTTTCCAGCAGCGCAACGTACTCAAAACTAATTTACAAACATGTTAAACGAATTATTCTTGCAACGAAAATGAATGCTCCTTAGACCAAATAGTCCTATTTTAATTATGTAATTACTTTATAATTTCATCTGGTATTGTATGACGTTGTGACTGAGATACCTATGTTGTTAATTGTTTTTATTGTAATATTCGACCATAACTGACCAAGTATATAAGATCTCGCGCTCAGAGGGGTGGAGTTTGGGGTTTGAGATGGCCTACAAACCACAAGTCATGCTAAAGATGTTGGTTTGTTAATTATTCAATATGGAGTATTGTGCACTATTAAATAGGTTCTTGAGATTGCCTCATGCAAACACACAAACATTCTGTCTTTATAATATTATAATAATATTTAGTATACAGTATTATAAACACATATCGTATCATCCTATATTAATCTGATTGTTGTCCAAGGACTCCAAGGCCACATTAAATAATTGCAGAGTCATTTGTTTTATCTTTATTACTCGTATATTAATGTGACGTGGCCATGATATAAAAAGCATTGTTATTTTAAAACATATTATCTCGCCATATGGTAATGTAGAATTCCTGCACGGAAATATTATGTCCTTAATAATAATAATAATAATAATAATAATAATAATAATAATAATAATAATGATAATAATAATAATAATAATAATAATAATAATGTTCTATTTTCGCTGGCAGAGTTAAGGCCATAAGGCCTTCTCTTCCACTCAACCAGCCTTAATCAATACAATACATAAATTTAAATTACAAATATTTACACTACACTTAAAAGGTTCTCCAGCAATATTCTTCACTACACATTTATTTAAATTTAGATAAACCTATAAGGTAAAGTACTAACTTAATTTATGAGCTAATTTAATTCAATGAAGTATCGGTACATTCGGTACATCATAGTAATATCAGTCCTATAAAAATTTTGAACAGAATAAAATGTTTTGGAAATCGTTTTTAAAGAAACTTTTCTTATGGAATATTTTTCATAAAAATCAATAATAAGCGAGATATTTCGATTTATTTAATTCAGGCCTCCTTATAACCCTCCTTTTAAATAGAGTATTTTGAATGACATATAGCCTAAAATTTAAGTTACAACGAACTTAATTTATATTCCAATTTTCAAATAAATCGGTTCAGTCATTATCGCGTGAAAAGGTAACAAACATCTAGACAGACAGACATACAAACAAAAATAAAAAAAGCGATTTTCGGTTTCAGGATGGTTAATTATACATGTTAACACGAATTATTTTTGGAAAGTCGAAAATTACCAGAAAAAATTTCGGCTACAGATTTATTATTAGTATAGATGAGGGGCTCGGTCGTGCTATAGTGTAAGAAAATAATTAAAAATATATTTTTAAAATCACGTTGTTGGAGCATTGTTAGAGCTGTGATATATTGCTATGATACTGATTGCTTTGTAGGTTGCGTTTCCATGGATTCAACAGAACTAAAAATTAACACGAAGAACGAGGCAAATTATTTTCTCACCAAAGCACGAAGGATAATTAATTCTTTGTCAGTGGTACATGACTATTACGGATACATAGATAACATGGAGATGCAACGGTAAGACATTCAGAGAGTTGTAAGAAAGAAGAAAGAAGAGCAGTGGTTGAAGAAGGGAACGCTCTAAAGAAGGCAAGACAATATGTATTAAAAACATATTATGATACGTTGATTTATCGTCAATATCAATGATCACAACATGATTGAATATGGAATTGTTCTAGTTCTTAAGCTCTAATCCTTAAAAACTCGCATGTTGTTCAGACTACCCATATCCAGATTGTTTGTAACTGTCTCTATTTTGCTATTACAATAACAATTTTAGTCACGAGTTTAGATTCCAAAAAATGTCGAATTATTTCAGGATTCTGTTTTTAAAAGCTTTAATATTTTTCGTGTAACGTTTCATTTTTGACCCAACGCTGAGCCGTAAAATAACGTGCGTTGCTTCCAGATTTATAACGTTTCTTTTCTTACAATCCAAACTTCCTTTTAATAAATCAGTATTACTTTTTATTAGATTTTTAAAATATATATAATTATTTTTGTTATTTCTCTGCAGTTTGTAATCTACTTTTGTCGTAGTTGGTAGAGTTCGACATTTATTAAATTTGAAATGTATTTCACTAAGTTTTGAGGTTTCCCATTAATTCCTTGCTTACAAGTTCAGAATTGTTACTTTATAATAATAATAATAATAATAATAATAATAATATATCAACTCATGTGTTATCTCACGTTTAGTAGTATCTCATTTAAAAGAAAAAAGAAAAAGAATTGTAGGCCTATTTCGCTACAAAGTAAGACATCATAATCGATATATTCAGATGTATGCTCTCAAGTATGGTGTATTAGTAGGCACGTATGTATTATTTTGTATTTCTTCATCTACTTTCTTTGAAAATAAATGAAAATTATGAAAAGAAAGCCATTTTGCGCCAATAATCTCCTTTAGAATTCAATTGTAATTGTTTTGATGTCCCAAAGATATTTTTCTTAGAAGGTTTTGAAATGACATATCCCAATTGAAAATACATTGAATAAGGTTTTATTTAAACTAATTACTAGTAGGTCTACTGTCGCTTCTTATTTCATCCAGTTTTGGACAGCCTTTTATTTCAGTGATTTATTTCTCGCATTAAAAATATTGGCGCACCTACACTCGAGTTAGTAGTTCATCGACTTTCCAAGCTGAATATCCACGTCCATATGCTTCTGATTTAAGTGGAATTTCAGTGAAACGAAATGTGCTTCAGGTAAGTGGTATTTTAGTATGTTTCTTAGGGACAATCGTTCCTGTTGCTTCACTTCAATATTAATTATAACCTTCACTTGGTGCACCGCGGAAAATACGTATTAATTATTCCATTAAGGTATATGTTTTTCATTAGCTACATATTTGTTTGAGCATTTCTTAAAATAATATTTATGTGTTATTAATTTACTTTATTTAGTTTTCGTAAACATTGATGCACAACGGGGCCAACACAAAACATTTTTTTCGTACATAATCCACGCTATATTCACATTGGTTTGAAGTGATTTATTATTAAAGAATACATTCAAGACTAATTCAGAAACGTATTAAATGAATTATCCTTACTCCTTTGACCAAATGATCGTACTTTAATTATTTGGATACAATAGCAATTAAGACATTTGTTACAGGAATTATACTTGTTCTGAAATATATTCCACATGGACAAAAATGACAATATTTTAGTTTGTTTCACTACAAGTGCAATTAAGAGACATGTTCAATGAATTATCCTTCCACTGGATAGGATGCTCCCTGGATCAAATTATGGCATTTTAATTATTTAATTGCATCGGTATTTTATGGGGTTGTTCTAACTGAAATATCTATTGCTAATTTTTTTATTTATAACAGTAGGCCATGATTGACAAATACTTTAAGGGCTTATCCTCAGAGCAATGGAGGTCGGGATTTAAGATGGCCACAAGCCACAAACTATAAGTTATGCTAAAGATGCTTTGCTAATTATCCAGTATGGAGTGAAGTGTAATGTACGAAATTGTTACAAATTAATTACGTAACTTTCATAGTAATCACATCATGTCTCTATAGTGGCATGTTAAAATTGCAATTATTTAAGTACATATTTTCTCCCCCGTCTGGCGTGGAAAGAATATATAGAAGATTCACATCAGATAAACAATGTTACTGAGTTTGTGCCTAAACATTAACACTTTTGGGTAATATCACATATATTGCACATCCTTCTAACAAAAGGACTTGAAGAATAACTTTGAACGAAGGAAAATTAAAAATATCTTTCGTCCCTAACGGATCCATTAGCGATGGAATCACCTATATATGTATAAAAAGTACATACAATAATTTCTTACGAATATCTACATCCGGTCTGCAATGAGCTCTGTGTGAAAAATGTGAATTATATTTTTTCTATTTTTGCAATTTACAAATCCAAAAAACTGTATCGTTTTTGGCCGTTGTCGGAGTTGGTGAACTACAGCGTCTGAGATGGTCATAGCTGTAGGTTTGGCTTTTCTTTGTTTCCCAACAATTTTAAGGAATTCTGAAAACTTTAATGTATGTTCAACGCAAAAGTTTATTTAAACCGCCTATTTTTTCAACAACATTACATTTTTAATAGTTAATGGTTATGTTCGTTAAATGTGAGATGACAACTGTGAGGTGGATGAAATGAGAAGTTATAATGATAGTAATGGATCCACATGAGCAGTAGTCCAAACCACTGTCTAAGTTTACGAGGCACACTATTCAAATATATTTAGTTTGAATTATGACAACATTTAGAAAGAGTGAATATATAAATGTTATAAAAATAATTTTATATCATACAGATGTGATTTGCTAGCATACAAACAAGTGTGGTTAAGTAATTGAATGTTTAATATTAATACAGTTAGATTAGTATACATAAGCAAAAAATGTAAATATTCCTACTGCATACTTTCTTCATTCTGTTGGCAAGTTATTAAGGTTTCAACACATAGATCAGCGTGCAGTTTTGCAGTGGATGATAGCTGTGTACTCAGAATTAGCTGAAGTAGGCCAGCACGTTCAGTATCGCTCCTCAGGTAATAACATTAGTCTAATATTAGTAGTAATAATAATCATAATGATAACGAGATTATTCATTGTATAACACTTCATGTTGTAGAGGAAGAATTCTAGGGAGCTGAATATATGCATATAATCATTTTGTCAGGTTATTTTATAAGAGCCACGATGTGAATGCATTTACGGTAATCTGTTGAGGTGTTAAAAAAGAATGTTTCATGAATTCATATTTTAATTCTCTATTGGTCGCGAAAAGTGACAAAAGTAAAAAATGTTAATTTTACAGAAGGAAAAAAACTGTCTGCACACGGTTTATGTCGATTTGGTTTTCTTCTGCATGAATTATTGTAATGGGAGAAATACATATGTCTCTTTTCACAAGCGAGCAGATGTTCCGTAAGTTGTCAATAAATTATTTAAAAAGTTTGAAGAAACTGACTTATGCCACTTTTCCCAAGCACTGCAGAATTCCACCTCCTACGGACTGAAGTCGGATATTTAAAATTTGGCTGTAACGCAAATGCATCACAAATGGTAGGCCTACACATATGCAATTCGACTACAGATTACGGGCAGCTTTATCAAAGGATATAGGAACTGCTAGTCAACATGGGAACCTTCTGATACTCATCGGGTCGAAACACCTCTTGGAAATTTGCGTTTTTGTATAGTAGGTAATGTCTAGCTGGTTGGATCGCTTGTATGACGAGGCTGGGTACATTTAGGCATTGTTTTGGGGCATTTTGCGCCCTATCTATGCGATGATTGTCTAATTCCGACAGATATCCTAGGTGGAATTCGTGACCAAAGGCTGAGACAGAACAGCCCGTTCTGTCTCAGCCTTTGGTCCTGTTTCGGGGGCGAGTAGCCTGATGAGCCCCAGGGTCCCGGAGCCCCAAGCCCTTCCTGTCATCGTCGACTGACAGTTGAGTTTTCCTACCTCAGCCTCTGATGAATATGCTTGATAAGCCGCACAGTGTCCGGGGCTACTAGCCCTTCCTATTTCGGCATCGAGTCCTACCCCAAAGCGTTCGCCCCAACATATTTTTACTACTGCGGACGGTAGATGAAATGAAGGACAGATAGAAAGTGTTGGTGGAACGGGAAAATCCGAGAGAAACTCTCTGCAAAATCTAGTTTGACCGCCAGAAATTTCATCACGACCTGGCCAGGCATCGAGCTAGACGTGGCAATCATTAACTATGCTTGTTCACCAAATACAGCATTCAATATTTTTCATCACTATGAATTATTATTTACAGCAATTTCAAAATGGAATTCAGAGTAGACACCTATTTATTTAATTTGAAATTTACAATTAAAATTTGCCAATCTGCTTACACAATAACGTATAGTGATACACCAAATTTGCGTTATTAACTCGGAGAAAGGTAGTTAGTGCATTAGTACAGTAGAAGAATGTAATCTATCTTTTTATCTCGTGCATTATTGTTTCCAAAGGTTATTTTTCATTACGACATTTAACCTTAAACATTTTTAAGAGGCTTTTAACCTGATGTTGTGATAGGTTCCCTTGTAAACGGATACGTTTGTACATAAACATTGGCAGGATTCTCTGAAAAGAGAAGCGGTCACTGATGAATGTATCAAGAAAGACGAAAAGAGAGAAGGAGACAGACTTTCTTATAAGTATTACAAAAATAAAAGTAAATCATTGATACATTTTCGGGGACTAAATACGTGCAAAACAACAAAGCGTAATGGAAAGACAGGAATGCCTAATCCCTGAACAGTAGAAGAATAAGAAGAAGATATTTTGTAGTTTCCTTCGTATTTTATCTTCCAAAGTGTATCAAACACTTAAGAACGTGATGCATAAAATATTCACATATACCAGCCTTCAACACTCACAATTACCTTAATATATTGTTCTTATTATATACAAACCAAAACAACATAATTAATGGACAAAAATCTTACATCAACTTTAAAAGACTTATTTTACAGTAAGTAGGCCTACTGTATCATTTGAAACAATACTGACATATACTCCTTCAATGTATCTGCATTGCTGGTATACAATTGTTCAGCGACGTCTATACACCGATAATAATCAAATCATTGCATTTCGGAAAGTTGAACTATGGCCAAAGAAATGCCCAATTTCGGATTTCTTTCTTTCAAAAGTAAAAAGGAAGGTTGATATAAAAATATATAATGCACAACAAAACGTTGCTTACAACTTACAGTATAAGCAGGAAGAGCAGAAAATATGTCACAGAAGTAATCAAAATTATTACAAACTTAGTAATCCGAAATAGAATTAGATTTATAATAAATGAAACATTAGTGTAGCATTATGGCGATGTCCTACTGGAAATATTCGATATTTTACCAATTTTAATTTTTTTTTATTCTCGCACTAAAAATGTACAGTACGGTTTCATGAGGGGTATTGTCGTGATATTTTATGGCTTACTATCGATATATTAAATCTATAAATTAATTTGGTAGAAGTTGTGTTAATGAACGATTTATGTGTAACCAAAATTTTAAATTTAATTATCTCAAAAAATTTATTTTCTACGTTTTCAACTACAAGTATTAATTTTATTTGCCAGTGGTTGAAGCTACACTGATGAAACCTGGCATACCTATTCATTAATATTTCTGTTGTGAAAAGCAACATTTGATTTGATTGGCTGTATTCAGCATAGTTTTATTGCTAGAGAATTATAACGTAAATTAGTATTATTTGTATTAATGTTTCAATATTGAAGAAATTACATTTTTTTTTACAAAATAACAAATTAGAGTAGGGCAGTACTAATGCTCCACTGGACAATATGCAGTGAAAAAAATAGATTAAAAAGGTAATAATTGGTTTATAGAAATACTATTTTCACTAAGAAAATAAAAAAGAAAGAAGTGTTTATGAGAAAAAGACTGAAATTTACAATGTGTGGTTACGATATTAATATGCATATTCAGTAAAATTTTCAACTTTATAGCTAAAAAAATGTGGATTTTAGACATTTCAGTAGCGCATCGCCTCAAGCAAAACATAAAGATTAACGTAGGCCTACTGTAAATGTGAGATGTAACTGAGTTCGGAAGAATATTTCTGTGGCAAAATTCCAAATGGTAAAAATAGCTTAACAAAGTATTGCGTAGTTTCGAGATTTAAAATTAATTTCCATAGTTTCTTCTTTTCAGTCCTGAACGTCGGTGGTTACTCGTGCGATTTCGCATTGAGACGTCAGCCAGTACGATTGGTGGTCGGGCAACCGGCTGCCTGCCTGTCTGTCTTCCAGGAGGTTACTGGTCAGTCGCCGGTCTTCCAGCGGGACACCCGAGCGTCTAGCTGGTCGTCCAGCAGAGCGACGGAGCAGCTCCAGTGACGCAGCCGGACAACCGACCATGATGCAGGTCTTCAGCTGGGCGATCGTCATCCAGAGGGACACCGAACGTCTAGCTGGTCGTCCAGCAGGGCTACCGGGCAGCTTCAGTCACCCCGCTGGACAAACGACCATGACGCAGGTCTTCGGCTGGGCGACCGTGAGGCCGGCCAGTCTGCCAGCCGGGGGACTTGCAGGCCTTCCTTCTGCTGGCTGCAACCAGTGTTGCCAGACACAAAGCCCACATTTCCCCAAATGTCCTCAACTAACAGGCAAAAACTCCCCCAAATTGCCTCAACATTTATGCGAATTTTCGATTAATGGAGAAAATGCCAAGTAACAAGTAGAAAAAAGGTGTTCTGATCAGACGTAAAACTGCTGTTTTGTCCACCACAGTACCAGTAAAACTTCCATATTACTTAAATTCTGTTTTGTAATGTATTTAAACTTCAAATTGTGACTAATAAGTGCAAACTAATCTAACATTTTAAAATTAATGTGGGGGAAACGGACAGTCAACTTTATTCAACGTTTTATGGTTAAGTTATTTTGGAATTAGCCTATAGGAAAGGAATGTAGAAGGACAATGCCGATTAAAGGCAGCAACTACAGTCGAAACTTTCATTTTATATTACTTACTATAGGCCTACTATACTTACTGGCTTTTAAGGAACCCGGAGGTTCATTGCCGCCCTCACATACGCCCGCCATTGGTCCCTATCCTGAGTAAGATTAATCCATTCTCTATTATATCCAACCTCCCTCAAATCCATTTTAATATTATCTTCCCACCTACATCTTCGAATCCCTAAAATGTTTTTCCCTCCGGCCTCTCAACTAACACTCTATATGCATTTCTGGATTCGCCTATACGTGCTACATGCCCTGCCCATCTCAAACATCTGGATTTAATGTTCCTAATTATGTCAGGTGAAGAATACAATGCATGCAGTTCTGTGTTGTGTAACTTTCTCCATTCACCTGTAACTTCATCCCTCTTAGCCCCAAATTTCATTTTATTATATTCTTCAAAATTATAGAAATACATCTTCTTTTCAGATAAATATTTAAAACGTACTATTTTTTACACATCAGAACAAGTGTAAGGAAAATACAGTTTCCGTTACTATAGGCCTACATCATTTAGATAGACCTAGTGAGCCACCGGCATAGCTCGGTCGGCTGAGTAGCTTGCTTCACGATCCGAAGTTGCGCTACGACGTGGGTTTGATTCCCGCTTCCGCTGATTATCTGAATAGCTCCCCCCCCCGAATTTTTTCCCAACCGTAAGGCGAATGTCAGGTAAACTATGGCGATTAGGAGTAGCTATGGGTATTTACAATACGTGTAGCGTATATCAAAGTTCGAAAATGTATTGTGTTCAGTTTTTGTTGCACATTTCTTCCACAGATTTAAATGAAAGCCAAAAACTACTCAAAAGTCTGGTATTTTCTTCATATTTCCCAAAATTTCCCTCTTTTTCACAACACTTCCCTAATTTGAAGAAATATCCTCAAATCTGGCAACACTGGGTATAACCACCTTGATGTAGGCGGGCTCCTCCCAGCCGGTAAGCAGCTTTGCAACCGCGTATGCGCAGTGAGCTCTATAGTAAACTGGATACACCACCGCAGTGCTGCTTCCTGTCTGAAAGCGTGACTGTAGAATCGCAGCGATTTCATGTTGGGGAGAGTATTGCTCTTTCTTTATAATCAGTGTGTATCAATCAGTCTTTCGTGAGGTTCCTGTTCTATATGCTCAATAAAAATAATAAAAATGGCGAAAATTTTTGTAGCGTTTGGTTGTTCAGAAGAACAATGAATGAGATGTGGTGTCCAGTTTCATAGGGAAGTTTATTCTGCTTTTGTTAAGAAAAAACGTAAGTAAATCGAAGTGTTACTGTAGGCCTAAGGTAGTCATCGTTTGTTTAAATAATCTCGACCATTATAATTATTAATATGTATATTTCAATTTTTATAAAATTTTCGTATTCTCGAGCTTAAATCCCAAAACAATGAATCCAAGCAATAGGGAGAAAAACTGGTCGCCTTCTAAACACAGTTGCATATAGCAGTCATTTCTCAAATAAACTTTATCAAAGTTTGTTCTACAGCGCAAGTATAATTGAGGACCGTTTTTGCTAAACTTGCTAACTGGACAATTTTCAAAATTGAGATTTTGGTGGATTAGTTAACATAAGACAGGCCTCTACATGATGCTAAAGGCTTCTTAGGAAAATCTTATTATTTCCTTCACAGTAGTGTGTCAAAGTGTGATCGTTTTTTCAAAACTTGCTTTCTGCTATGTGAGAGCTATAGCAAAACTTGGAGTTATTTCAGTTTTTTGTGTTTCCTATAAAATTTAGTTTTTACAGTTAGCAAGTTTTGCAAAAACGGTCCTCAATTACTCAAACCAGAAACTGTTCCATGAATATCTAAGTTCCCTGTTCACTTGCAGAAGAAAATTTCAGTAAGGAGGAAACTTGTACAATTTCTTGAATGTTCTCCGGGAGTTGAACTGGGGATCGCTAGGTTTCATAGGCACTGTACTTCATTATAAATCATGTTAATTTTTTTGCATTGAAACAATATAGAAAAGTCGACAGTTTGGAGTTCCGCAAATAATTTCAAAGCTTACGACGAGCTGATGTAGTGTACGAGAGCATTTACTGTAAGAAAGACAAGGACAACACTTTAATAGAAAGAGATAGCAATACGCTCAGGCGCACAGCACACGTGTCACGCCTTTAAAGCATTGAGTTGTGTCTCCAGTTTAGTATAGAGCTCACTGCGTATGCAATGAGTTCGGTGGCTCTCATAATTTTACCTTTCGACTCTCTGCAGGACCTTCCTTAGTAACTTGATGAGCGATACTGAACATGTGTCTTCGAAGTTTGTTTGCACCGTATAGATTGATCATGGTGTTTCTTCGTCTTTGTTACTAGATTTTCCAGTTAGGGTAATCGATAGCTGTTCTTTATTGCAGGTACATTCGATAATATTATGATATTTTATTTTTATCACGGTTTTTCTTAAGGAATGAAGTAGTAACTATTGTTTAACTTGTATACTGCATATCTTAATTTTATAATTGATATAACACACCTGCTACATTATGGACTTATTGAGCTAGCTTTATTGTTAAAATTACGATTTACATCTTAGTCAAAACTTGTTCGTATGCTAACAAATCATATCCGTACTTCGTCAAATAATGCCAAAAAATTGGTTATGTGTCTATTCATATGTATTTCCATATGTTAACGTAAGTGTTGCTAACGTTGTTTCTTGTATAGCTATTGAATAGTATAGAACATTTACAACTTATGTGAGGACGCCATCTCAGTGTAATCAGCCAGCTGTGCAGCCGGAGATGCGGGAACATCCAGCCTTGGAAACCGTTCAGCCTGGAATCAGTGGCTTCATCCAAGAGGACAAACACTTCCATTCTTCAATTCTCGTAAGGTTCTAGGTATGTACACTATTTTATCCGTTGAGTAGGGCGATATTTTCTGGTTCTTGTAAAGAGCTATGGTTATAGAAAAGTAATTGAATCAGTTCCAATATCACAGAAGGTCAGTAGAGGGAGAATCTACTGAATTTTTAAAGACAGTCATTCTCCAGCATTAACTATTTGCGTCAGCGTGATTTTAGTCTTTGTATACCAGCGATATCCGTTAAATAGAGTAGGTGAGAGTAAGTTGGCAACTTTCAGCCGTGCCGTTATAATGATAATTAAGCACACAATGTCGCCAGCATATATGAACAACGTTTACCATCCTCACAAGGAGAAATTTGGTTTTTCTCTCTACGTCTCTTATCCTTTCTTAACTTACTGAGAATTAGCGCCATTGTTAGCAACAAGGTTAGACAAGGTTTGTTGTGAAGAGAGATTATAGTCAATTAAAGGCACTGTCAATAATAAAGTTAACTAGAATTCGATGAGGGGATAGACCAGCAGAGGCAGTTTCAGACGATGTGACGTTTGTGGAGGAAGAGTACATCCTCCATTTCGTGTATTGTCAGTAGAGTTCTGCCAAACCGGTTCAAAACCGAGGAAACTTATATAGCGCTACTGAAAGCCTGGCGTTATAGGCAGTATGCGATGTACATCTGCTTGCGTGCTGCATCAGTATTCGGTTTAACGAGTATTCGAGTTGATTCGATCTCTCTGTGGGTGGACGGCTCTGGCGTATAAAATGAAGATCACAGTGTACCATCCAGATATTATAACTGCGGATCATCAAGAGGAACAAACAGCATGCAGCGTGGAACTACAGAAGTTGTAAAGCGTAAATTGCAGAAAAAAACTTTCGGTATCCACAAATTACCAAGGTTGTAATTTTTGCTTACTCTAGAAAACTGAATTATAATAGTACAATAATGACACACTTAAACAACAGTAAACACAATCAAGAGTAAAACTAAAACAAAAATAACTTTATATCTTCTGAAACCTACTACAACCTATGCTTTTAATATGTTTACTGTGACTAGAGTCTAGCAACTAATTTTCGAGCAATCGAACTCTCAGTTAGTTGTCAATCATCTCGCCACTGTAGAAAAGTCGAACCACAGCTATGACAATTACTATCTATGGCCCACTTTGACATGCTTGACCTAGGGCGACAGACCTGAGTTCGTTGACGTCTTACATCTGTATTGTCCACACCTGTGAATGACGGTCAGCGCATCTGGCCGCGAAACCAGGTGGCCCGGGTTCGAATCCCGGTCGGGGAAAGTTACCTGGTTGAGGTTTCTTCCGGGGTTTTCCCTCAACCCAATCCGAGCAAATGCTGGGTAACTTTCGGTGCTGGACCCCGGACTCATTTTACCGGCATTATCACCTTCATTTCATTCAGATGCTAAATAACCTAGATGTTGATACAGTGTCGTAAAATAACCCAATAAAATAAAAAAATACATTTGTATTACAAGAAGAAAAAGCAGTGTGCAACTAGCGGCGATGTTTCCGGACTGCTGAAACTTCCAACTCAATTTTCTAATAACCGTGCATTTAATCGCAAAACGTAATATAGGTTTTCCAGTCATTTAAGTGAACCTTATCGCCCCGTACAATCTGCAGGGTTATTTTACTTCTATCCTGTATATGAATAGCTAATGTTTTGGAGGAATGCATTTAGAGTTAATAATTATTTAATTTTATGTTTTGTGATTAATTGTAATTCTATTTTGGATTTATTTAGCCTCTCTAGCAACACTTGTGAAACGAATATTGGCCATTCCATGAATAAGTGTTTTCAGCGAGCGTAACTTTAGACTAGTAAAACACAAGAAGTCAACTCTGATCATGTAGTTTATGATAATAGGCCCTAATAATAATTGTGAATATCAAACATTTAATGTTAGCACGCGTGTAATAAAATATTTCTTTGAATGACACTTGTTTTCTCTGAAGTAGATCTTTTCTGTACAGAATGATTTGCTTCTAAAACTTGCTATTCTTTTGTTATTCGTAGTTTAGAAATGTGTAAATTATACTTATTTTGTACAGAACAACAACCATTGGGAACCAAAGTAATCGTATTGTTGAAAGTAACAGTACTGTTTATTTTATAAATTGATTTCTTAATAAATAATATTGCAACTGCTTAGAATAATTAAAAAGCATGCAACTATTGTTTTAGAGGTAGGCCTATACTTTTTTTTTAGTTTAAAGTACAAACGTCATAATGGACTGTATGTACTTATTTCCTATTTTGTTTCATAACGAATTGTAATCATATTTTTGAATATGTTTACATTATGATATTTCACATTATACATTATGTCTATTTCCTTCGATGTCACTGTGTCCAATTGTTCATTTATTTGTTACTAGTCAAATTACTGCAAGTTCGAAATACAAAAATAAACGTATAAAAGTGTCAAATTATTTGTATTCCTATTTGAAGCAAACATATTTTTGCAATTAAACAAAATAAATATCCTTCAATATTATTACTCTGTTTGTATAGCCTACTGAGAAAATGTTAAAGAGTTATTGTATGATGAAATGTACCTGGTGTTTTTTGGAGATCCTATTTTCTTCCAACTTACCATTTCTTTCTGTGTGAGATTTGTGTTCTAAATAATTCGCGATCATACATGAACTTATGTAATATCGATTATTGGGTTATACAAATCGAACAAGATTCAGTCAATAGGCCTATGTGACGAGAAAGAGTTACGACGTAATCAAATGATGAAGTTATGACGTATACTGTTTAACATTGGTATAGAAAAACGCCAGCTATATAGCGTTTATTGGTAAGAAAAATATACATGGCTTGTGCACGTCTTGTTCTGTGAAAAACTATATCATTGTTTAACATATCTATAAGCAACTTTCATTAGTAAAACTCTATGGGTGCTATTCATAGACATTTCGTAGCACGCGCTACGAGCGTACTAAGCTAGCCCCGGCTATCCACTGGTTACTAGTACAGAATTCAAATGATATCCTATCGCTAACACTAGTTTATGAATACGAAAAACGCTGATCATCCACCGGAAACCCGCGATAAAAATGTCTATGAATACGGCCCTAAAAGTTTAAAATATAAACGATACTTATAAAGTTACTGCAAGTTCAGAATAATAAATAAAATATATAGTACATCCGCTCAAATGAGAGCCACTTGCACCTACCTTGAGCGGGAGGCGTCAGGTGTTTGTCTTGAAGCACACGGCGCTGTTGACAGATCTAAGTCGGTGCTCCGAGAACAAGTTCATATAGTATTTTGTTTCAGACGATCACGCAAGTAATGCAGTTAGCTCAGAACAAGGCAGAAAACGTAAATGTATATTGTGGCTTTTGTCTTCCATATAATATAAATAAAAAATAAAATAGCTCCAACGTCAAATAAACTTTTCAATGCAATGCGTAATAAAACACAAGGCACCCAATATGAGTTTCTGTATCAAGAACTACTTTAATGGAACTCTTATATTCAATGGGGTTTAAATATAAAATTCATGGATCTCAACCAGCAGCAATGGAATCATTACGAATACGGATGTGGCGTTCCTCGTATTTACGGAATATAGAGTATTTTCGACAACTAGACTAGACGGCAATTCGGAAGGCGGGTGGCCACTAGATGCGCCGTAGCCTGTATGGCATGTGACGTCACAAGCTTGAACAGGAGAACCAATCAGAATCAGTCTATAACAAGCACTTCCTGAATTCGTTTGTTCACGTGCGAGTGTTTCAGTACATTGAATAAGTAAAACTAACATTTACTATGTGTATGTAAGGTAAATAAATGGAAGAAGAGACTGTAAAAACACAAGTATTACACAAGCAGGCGCGGAAAATAGTGTTTAAGGTGTATAATTATTATAAAAACGTTAACGAGCAGAACGCTGCCGGCCATCTTGATGCTGGCAGCAACGTTGGCAACGTGCAAGAAACGACTGCAGAAGCATGTGGTGTGGGATTGAGAAACGTGCAAAGAATATTGTTAGTTAAGGAAAGAGGTTTTGTTTGGTGTCATGCTTACAGTAATCAACGGCTAAGGTCATTGTTGTCTTTTGATAATTTAAATTCTCTCCTGCGCTATTTGTATTGCACGTGCGTAAAGTACGATGTGGCAATGTTGTACGCTGCCTTGCTCTCTCTATCTCTCTCTCTCGACGCAAACGCTAGCAGACAACCCGCCTTCCGAATTGCCGTGGACTCTAGGTTATGAAGAAGTATACTTAGACGAAACATGGTATGATACCCATTACGGAGTAAAGTGTCGTTGGTCAGATGGGTCAAGTTAATGTGATGACAATTTTTCTTCAGGTAAAAGACAACGAATGATAATTTTACATGCGGGGGGGGGAGAAATAGTTTCATTCCAGGAGCATTATACATTACCCACCAAAGTATGTGTGATGTCCCGGCTGATTATCGTGAGACTATGATTTCTAAAATATTTGAAGAATGATTTGGGGAATGTTTGCTAAAACGACTGGAAGAACCGTCGTCATCATTATGGATAATGCCCCATACCATTCCCGTATTGTGAATCCTATGCCTACCACTACATAAACAATAGATGTCATTAAATCGTGAAAATAACATCCCTATGCCCACGCCAGTCCCAACAATAAAGTTACGTCTGCTACAAGAGATAAAACGTAGCCATTGCAGAAAAAAGATGTACGTAATTGACGAACTATCATCGAAAACGGCCATGTTGTACTACGACTGCCCCTCATACTATTGTTGTCTCAATGCCATAGAATTCGTTTGGTCGGAACTGAAGAGAAATGTCCGGTCAGAAAATGGATTGGGAAACAAATCTGTTCAAGTAGTAGTAGTAGTAGTAGTGGTAGTGGTAGTGGTAGTGGTGGTGGTGGTAGTAGTGGTGGTAGTGGTGGTGGTGGTGGTCGTGGTGGTGGTGGTAGTAGTAGTGGTAGTGGTGGTGGTAGTGGTGGTAGTGTTGGTAGTGGTGGTGGTGGTGGTAGTGGTGGTGGTAGTGGTGGTGGTAGTGGTGGTGGTGGTAGTGGTGGTGGTAGTGGTGGTAGTAGTGGTGGTAGTGGTGGTGGTGGTGGTGGTAGTGGTGGTGGTAGTGGTGGTGGTCGTGGTAGTGGTGGTGGTAGTGGTGGTGGTAGTAGTGGTAGTAGTAGTTGTGGTAGTATTAGTGGTGGTAGTGGTGGTGGTGGTAGTAGTAGTGGTAGTAGTAGTGGTAGTAGCAGTGGTAGTAGTGGTGGTAGTGGTGGTAGTAGTGTTGGTAGTAGTGGTGGTAGTGGTGGTGGTGGTGGTGGTCGTCGTGGTCGTGGTGGTGGTAGTGGTGGTAGTAGTGGTGGTAGTAGTAGTAGTAGTAGTAGTAGTAGTAGTAGTAGGTTTATTTTGCCTGGCAGAATTAAGGCCATGAGGCCTTCTCTTCCACTCAACCAGGTTTCAATAATATACATGAGATACAAAATTTGATTACAAAACAACACAAAAGAAAATACCTTAGAAATTACATAAAATATAGTAGGAAATTACAATAGACAAGATCAGTTACATAATATGAAATTACAAATAGTCAAGATCAGTTACATAATATATAAAAAATAAAGTAGAAAATTACACATAATCAAAATCAGTTACATAACATAAGGGGAATACACACACACACACAATTTATAAGACCTAAATTGCCCGAGACGAATTGGACGATTAATTTACTTGAGATATATTATTCAGTTAATATACTAATTGGAGAATACATATGGGTGACAAGACATAACATGTTGATTAGCAAAATCCTACTAAATGGCGACATTTAATAGTAAATGTGATGGATGACATTAATAATAAAAGCATTGGGTGAAGTATATCGAACATGTAAAGAGAAAAGAAAGTGATTATCGCTCCTTAGAAGCTAGCTGGGAATCTTGTGTAATTGATTTAAATAGTGACTCAACGGATTCTCAATAGGAGGTGTTCGTGCTTTAGTTCTGTGTTTACAAGACGCACACGAAGGTTCACTTCACTCTTCAGAAGGGAGAGATGGCAACGCAGCTTTGTTTACATGGAACCTGCTCGGAGTCGCTAGGCTACTTGCTCCCAGCGGTAGGTGTGTCAATCGCACGTACCAAGTGGCTCTCATTTGAGCGGACGTACTATATGTGTTATAGTGTCGAATGAACTGTAAGAGTACTTGCAAACACTTTTTTTTTTCAATAAGATAACGTAAATTTCCTTGTTACTCTGGTTGTGTACTCGAAAAACGTTAGTTTCATGTAAGTGCGCCTGAAGTTCTGTCTACTCTGCAATACATCAGGCGTAACCGATCGACAACCGAGTATCCGGTCCGATGTTCATCCCAGTCGGTTGTAGCTCCGACCGGTCGAATCTAAACCGGTTGAGAGCGCTGTTTTGCAGGTCTCTAGTTGTCAGGCGAGTGCATCATAACGAAAATTTGCCTACATAAAAGGCATTTCTTTGAGTTAAGAGAAGAAATAGCATTGTTCATGACTAGTCTGTCCCTCAATTGAGAGAAAAAACCTGAATTTGTGACTTGGCTTTCCATGCTGACTAACAGACGATTTAAATACCTCACTTTAGGGCAAGTGTCTCATCGTAACAGATATGTACAGTCACGGAAGAAAAAACTGGCCGATGTGCAGCAAAACTCGTAATGTTACTTATGCCGGTTTTGTTGTGATTATCACAGTATAGAGCATTGGTCCCCAACTCAGAGCACTGTGTCGTCATCAAGCCTTGCCCGCTCGCCAGCGGGAAGTCGTAACAGGGCAGGTAAGACGTTCAGCGGCGGGACCACAATATGAATTTACTGCATAGGTTTATGATTGTTTTCTGATGGAAAAAAGATACGGGCTGAATAGAAATAACTAAATGAACTATCTTAAGCAATTTGAAAAAAAAAAAAAAAAAAACATTGTAGCCTATTTTCAACAAAGTTAGAAGTTGATAAATTTATAATTACTTTTAGAAATGTAATACACATTTCATGTTAATTATTCGGGTAATGCATGACAATTACTGTAAATGTGTAAACTGCTTCTGTTAAGGAAAATGTTGAACAAAACACATAAAAATCCTAGGAATAATAATGCAGAAATTTAACTCCATTCAGTCCAATCAACACTGGCATTAGCACTGATTTTTCGGGATTTGTTTAATTCTCTTTTTCCTCAGCAATTTCTCAACGATTGGAACTATTGTTTGTATAGTGCATAATGTGACAGCACATTTTAAGTTGTGATCCGATAATTGACTTCCATGACATGGCTTGTTTATCTTCATCATAGGAAAAACATTACTGTTCGCACAGATGGCCTACGTGAATCCGAAAAATGATGTCTGTACAATCGGGGAAATCTAAGACATGGAAAGTTCATGTAAAAGTCAGATAATTTCTTTTGTTTTGATTTTTATCCTTCAATTCACTATCGTAAAGTAAATCAATAAGTTCTAATTACAAATACTAATTGAAAATCAAATTGAAAATTTTCCTAGTCTTTAAATCTCGAATCAGATTCCTGGCGCAGATCGTCATGATGTGTGAATATATTCTTCGAAATCCAAAGTCTTAAGAAACTAGTATGCCTATATCGTTGTTAATATTGAAAAATGTGCCGTAACTTATCATTTTAGTTAAGCTAACGTTCCATAATTAAAGGTGGTTTATATTAAACGCCTTCACTCTGTCATATAACTGTGTAATAATCTTGTTGTTACCATGTAGAAAACGATTTAAAGCATTCAGATAATTCCATTAAGAAGGCAAGTTCACAAATCCATTTTTTCATTCTTCACTTATGATACAAACTTTTCTTCTTCCTCCGTGAACGATGATGTTTCCTCCCTCAGTTCAAAGAACCTATTCAATAATTCGCCACGACTAAGTCACCGTACTTTACTATAATATGACAGATCGCCTTACTCGCTATTGCATTCATCAAGAAAGACTTAAATTGACAATGAACGAGACTTTTCGATACAATTGTGTTGGTGGTTTTTCCAACTGGACTACTTCTATAACACCATTTTGATTTGTTTTGCACATGATTTCTGTTGGTGTATAATGTAGTGAATAGAAATAACTTCATGGGATACATTAACGCTTTTCACTTTGTCCCTTAGAGAGATTGGCTTTCGGAATGGTTTTATTTACATTCTACAGTATTCTGTAGGTTATGCAGAGCCGGAGTTAGGTATAGTGCCGCTCCTAGACAGTGCTAGATTTTGCCGTCCCCAAATCCCACAAACAGTTTATGGACAGCTATTATACAGGTGACGTTCAGTTGAAGTTATTTTTAAATGAAATGTTACAATTCAGAAAACAAAACGTTAAATGTTATGATTTATTTAACGTCGCTCGCAACTGCAGAGGTTATATCAGCGTCGCCGGATGTGCCGGAATTTTGTCCCGCAGGAGTTTTTTTTTTACATGCCAGTAAATCTACTGACATGAGCCTGTCGCACTTAAGCACACTTAAATGCCATCGACCTGGCCCGGGATCCAACCCGCAACCTTGGGCATAGAAGGCCAGCGCTATACCAACTCGCCAACCAGGTCGACTTCAGAAAACAGTAAATTACTGAAATCAAAATAAATGCATCTTACTTGTGAATTATAAAGACTTTCTTCTGACTTCCTTCACAGAGAAAGCAATGATGGTATTATCAAAGTCAATCTGACGAAACATATCAGACTCGAAGCAAAGAAACATATTACTCAAACTTATTCATTGTTGAAACAAAATTTATTTTTGAAAGGCAGGCTGTGGTTTTTTTAAGCATGGTTTCTGTTTGTGTATAATTTTTACGAGTATTTCTTACTTCGACAGGAGTATAAAATACATTGAAAAATAAACTCCAACTCTTTACAGAATAAACCTTTCAAATCGAATTATATAGTGAACATACTGAAAAGGATTAAATAGTTTTGTTAATGATATAGGCCAGTGTTTCTTAAACGTTTTTGAAGTGGGGACCACTTTTTTAAGTCAGAACAGTTCCGAGGACCACCTTACTCTTGTTCCCTTTGAAAGCAAAGCATATTTTAATACCAGTATAATTTAAAACTGAATTAATTAATTAAAATTAATTTGCTTCGTTTAACTTTATATTAGTATTAACTAATTAAGTTAATGTTTATAGAAAAAAATTCATTTTAGATTTTTAATAAATCAAGGTATTAGATTTTGGACAATCTTTAACTTATTAACTAAAAAATAAATAAATAAATAAATAAATAAATAAATAAATAAATAAATAAATAAATAAATAAATAAATAAATAAATAAATAAATAAATAAATAAATAAATAAATAAATAAGTAAGTAAATTGTTGGTATTCTCACTAATGAGATGGATAAGCCTGCCGATTCTTGCGCAGTCCTATATTTTGATACATGCTGGTAAGCTTAAGTCAGAGATCGTTACATACATAGAGTCTATTTCGGTACTTTGTTTTTATTAGAGTTAGTGATGAAAACCCTTTCTCACACAGATACGTAAAAGCAAACTGAGTTATAATCTGTAAAGCACCACTGTACAGTTCAATATATTCTTTTTTCACTTGTGTTGAGGTCCAGAAATTAACCATACTTTCTGCTTGGAATTTCATTTTAAGTCGAGAGTTCAATTAACTGTTCTCTTTCACTCAACGAAAGTTTGTTATTTTCAATATCAAGGGATCGCGAACCCATGAAAATTCGTCATATTTGCATGGAAAATAAGTTTCAAATTATGACCTCAGAGTTTCGAGATGCGAACATATGTCATTGCATAATTTTCTTTCCAATAACGAAATCATTTTCAATCAAAGAAGACTCTAGGGTTGGAAATGGTGAAAAAACCTCTGTTTTACGGATCTGACCCACAAACCAAGTTTCCTCCCGAACACTTTTTTCTCATACAGTCAAAGAATTACCTTGTAGAGAGAGATTTAGTTCGTTTAGTTTTGAGAATATATCTGGAAGAAATTCCAATGTACTTAGCCACATGTCGTCAGCTGATGTGCAGGGAAAAGATGGCGAGAAACACCATGTTCATAGTGCTTTAAATCCTTTTTTGCTGAGAGTGGAGTGGGAATTCGGTAGACAGGTAGGTTAATAAATTTCATAAAATGTCAGTACTGGGAGTAAAAGTGAAAGGTGACTGTCATTTCCAAACTCTGAGATTTTGAGATAGTGTGATAAGCAAATCGTTTGAATTTGATTTTTTCTTCTGTCCTTTTTGAAGAACCACAAGGGCAGACCTCGGGGACACAGGTGGTCCAAGGACCGTAGTTTCAGAAACGCTGATATAGGCTATTATATTGTGAATGTAACTGAGAGTTGTGGTTACTATTCATAGTGATAAATAGCTAATAAACAACAATATGCAATTTGAGTTCCAACACTGCATTCTTGTTCATACAAGCAGTTAAATTTAAGCAGTTTCATAGTATAATAATGTGATACCAGTATTACAATATAACTATGCAGCTGCACACTTTCCTTTCACTCTTGCCACGACCGCGACAATGTGATAACAAAACAATATCTGACTTCCACAAGGTGTTCAAGAATAAACTTCAGAAAAGATTTACCAACATGTGTTTTAAAAATAAATTTCATTGTAAAATAAAAATGAAAAAGGGAGAGAAAATGCCGCCCCCTGGAAATTGCCGCCCTAGGCAAGTGTCTAAGTTGCCTAGGCCTAAATATGGCAATGAGCCTATGTGTATATTTGCAACGTTTGTTGTGTTTTAGTCAACATACAGAAAGTTGTTTTGCCATTGGTTTTGCCATTGCGAGTATGAGGAATGTTGTTAATGTTATTTTCATCAACTCTGTTCGTTTCTCTTCACTCTACAGACATACTATGTTTATGGTTTATGACTACTGTATATTTCGTGTTCTTTCTAGAGTCCTAGGCACGTGACCCTTTCCAGCCTTACTAACAGAATTTGTCTATAAATAGCCACAACCACTACGAAAATCATCATTAGTATTTCAGTTCCATAGATATGGACGTCAAAGCCAAAGTAATTGCACTGATCGAGGAAGGCCGATTTAGCACGGCTCGAGCTGGAGAACGCTATACAGTTGCGACTAGAAAGCGTCCAGGTGGTGGGCGCAGTATCAAGAGCGAGGTTACATAACTCGTAAACCTGGTAGTTGAAGACCCAAGGCATCAACACCACAACAAGATCTTATGTTAATAGAACGTTCGAGGCGCTTTCATTTTATACTTCTAAAATATTTGTGGCCGGCAGGGAATTTCCTGCTTCCAACAGAACGCTAGTAAAAGGCTCAATAGTGCCAACGTTGCGCTGAGAAGAACAGCGGTGAAGGAAGTTCTGACTGAAGACCATCGAATTGATCGTGTCACATTTTGTCGAATTCATACAACTATCCATGGAAAGAGGTCATCTTTTTGGATGATGTGTTTATGAACTATAGCAGGCCAGTGCACGTATATCGACCGAAACAATCCAAGAGATTTGACCCTGAATATTTGTGGTCCAGAGGCAACGCAGTGGTCATTTGTCCTTGTCGGTGTGGTACGGATTTCTGGTTATGGTGGCGGTGGACTATGGAGGATTCATGGGCATATGAATGAGCATCAGTACACCAATAAACTGGAAAATGTGATGCTACCTAGTGTTCGTGTGTTTAAGCCCGAAAACAAAATAAAATTCCAACACGACTTGTCTTCGATACACACATGCGTCGCCGTGCAGCGGTGGTTCAACATTCACAGGGACGATGTCGAGAGGTTCCATGGGTGCCAAGAAATCCTGACTTAAATTCCATAGAAAATGTGTGTACGGAAGTGCAACGCAATGTTAATGTGTAACTACAGAGTAGGTGTCCTAGGATTGCAGATGAATTGTGGAATCTCATTGCAGATGTTTGGGATGATGTTGCATTGTCAAATAGATACAGTAGGTCTATATCCAATGTCTGTTAATTCTGTAAGTAGAAGAATGGATGCAGTGATCAATGTCAACGGTTTATGGACAGGCTATTAAGTCCAGAAGAAAACTGTTGTATATAACTAGAACTACATAGGTAGAAGAACATTTTTTAATTTGTGATATAAAGAACATTCAGTATTAATTATTTTACTTCCGGAATGTATTTTTCTTTTCTTTTTTTGGAACAAAAATAAACACTGTGGGCCGTATTCATAGACATTCTTAGCGCGGGCTTTCGGTGGATGATCAGCGAACTAACGTTTTTCGTATTCATAAACCAGTGTCAGCGATATGATATGATATGATATGATATGATATGATATGATATGATATGATATGATATGATATGATATGATATGATATGATATGATATGATATGATATGATATGAATCCTGTTTAGCAGGCTCGTAGCCCGGGCTAGCGAAATGTCTATGAATAGTACCCTGTAGCTTTAATAATAGAATAAATAAATAGGTTCTAGTAAACATTAGGATCACTTATATAATCAAACGTTTTCCTAAAATGCACAAAAATTATTTCTAACTAACAAATCTATTTGTGTTTCTCTTCCCTCATTACTAATTGTTTACCGAAAGTAATTTATAGGTATTTATTTATTTCAATTTAACTGAATGTTCACTTATATAATTTGTATTGGATTATCTTAATCAATTTATATTTATTCTACTTTAACTGTTCACGTCTATATCATCTTACCACTAAGTTCGTATGTATTGTATCTATCTTAATTTTGTTTACTCTTCCTCGTCTGTTTTGCCAGGAAGATATTAAAGTAAAATTAAACCATAAGTAAACGAAGTATGTCTATAGAGTAAAGAGAGACGAACAGAGGAGTTGATAATGAAATGAATAACATTCCTCATACCTGCAATGGTAAAAACAATTAAATAACAAATTTCTGTACATCGACAAAAACACGAGAGTTTCAACCTTATAGAATGTGAACAGAAACAGTACGAAAGCCTTTCTCTCCTAGTCCAGCAACTTCGAGTAAACAGTACTCTGTACTGTGATAATCACAACAAAACCGGCAAAAGTAACATTACCAGTTTTGCTGTTCATCGGCCAGTTTTTTCTTCCGTAACTGTATTATAGAGTTAGAGCGTTCAAATTGTCGTTCTAACGGTAAATGAACTTCTGGCTGGAAACTATGCATTTTTCAACGTTATCGCAAGTGCGTGATCCGAACATTAGTCTCTCTGAAGAATATTTGCAAATTCTACAAGATCTTCGCTAGTTTGATTCGAGGTTTCAAGATATAGAATCTGTTTCTACTATATTTCAGCTCTTTGGAACCACTTATTCAGTAGATGTCAAAGATGTTCCTAGCGGATACCAACTGGAACTATTAAATTTACAATGTGACGATTTGATGAAGGACAAATATATAGACAAGAAGGACTTGGCTGACTTTTACAGGAATTTCTCCCAAGCCAGATCCCGAGATTGTATGCACATGCTGCACAGATTTATGTATGTTTGGTTCGACATATGTATTCGAACAACTGTTTTCTGTTATGAAACTTGTTAAGCTAAATCGAGAAGTACCTTGTCAGATCGCAACCTAACATGCAGTATTAGATTATATATTGCCCAGTTATGTCATTATTAAATTAGTTAAAGAAAAAAAGAAGTCCACCGTTGTGACTGAGGGGTTAGCGAGTCTAATTCTGAACCCAGCGGTCCCGGGTTCGAGTTGCCTGGGTGAGGTTTTTTTCGTGGGTTTTCTCTCATTCCTATGCATGAATATCAGGTAACTTTATCAGGCGATTGAAACCCCACTCATCTTCGCCACTTCCTTTCCTCCCCCTTCATACTTTCCTAATCATCCCATTTCTGGTTTTTCAGATCACTCTACAATTGGCCACCAGGAACTACTGGCTCTCTCGACCGGTCTCCGTGGAATGTAGCTAAACAACGATGGATGGCTTCTACAACGAGCACCCGAGGCAACTCATTGCATATCGAAGTTTAGCGCTATAGATCTCAACAGATCGCAGTGCTGGGCCATTTATAAATGAGGGGCTCGGTCGTGCTATAGCGTAAGAAAATAAGTAAAAACCTACATATTTAATTTGAACTGTGGCAGACAAATTTATGAAAGCTATACATCCTGTAGGTTGTGTGATGTCTCAATCGAAAGCTAATAATATTAATATTGCGGGAAAATCTAAACTAAATAGTTTGTAGCGAAGTTCATAGAAAGCTTTAAATTTAAAAAAAATATGTGCGACCGTCGCAGTGAAGGTATACCGTAGGACATCTTGCAGTTCGTTTCATAGTGTTGTGCAGAGGGCCGTGTTCACGTAATGTACTTTATCTTCATTTGAGTTATTAATACAGCTTTCTGAGGTTTATTCGAGGTCATGAATAGTGTCAGTATAGGAAAGGCTACGTTTCAAATAATGAAATTTCAAACATCGTGTTTCCTTAAAACGTTCACAAATGTAGTTATCGAAGCCTTCTGTACGCGCGAGATGTTGACGTCACAATATCATGCTTTTCGAGATCTCGATACCGTAATAATGATTTGTTCATCTTTCAACTGTCATGTATTTTTTTCGTGCTTCAATATATAGTCCCGTCGTCGCTCTCATTTCCGGCAGCCAATCGCATTGCAGGTCGGCTACATTTAAACGTGTGCGTCTTGTGATTCGCTTATGAAGACGTTATTCATTTCTTAAGGCTCGATAAATACTTAATATAATCGCCCGCCATTTTGGATCTTTCGTGGCGTTCGCAGAAAGCACACGAAGATGTTATTTGCCGCTCAATTATTTGGTGAATTACAGTGCGTTTGATTTATTAACATAGGAGCTACGACATGATAATGTTTAACGGTGTGGCAAATAGATTCCTCGTATGGTAGCTCGGGAACGAAAGAACAAAAATGGCGAACGATACTACCTAACTAGACTTTATAGAACCTTCACTTCCTAAGATGTAAGCAAAGAGGCGGAGTCACGCCGGAAATAACAGCGTCGCGACTATAGTAAGTGTTTTTTATCTGGCAATACTTAAAAAATAATAGTGTTGTTACATTGTGAATTTAGTTCTTCTTTATTAGTTCACTATTATGAGTGTAGCTAGTCGACCAAGAAAATGTGGTAGAACGTTTAGAAATGTAGTGCATTAAGAACTCATAAACGATTATGTAGAACATGATGTTTGTAACAACGTTTCGAGAAGTGAAATTATGCATGAAGACAGTATTACACATTACGATGTAAAAATTTAAAAAAATATGTGCGTCCATCGTAGCAAAAACGTATACCGTAGGACATCTTGCAGTTTATTTCTTAGTGTTGTGCAGAGGGCCGTGGTTCACGTAACGTACTTCATCTTCATTTGAGTTATTAATACAGCAGTGTTAAGTTTTTTGAAGGTCATTAATTATATCAGTAACGTGGGACTTTGAGTATAATAGTTTTATGGTGATATTCAATCTCTACGAAGCAGCAGTTGCTGCTATAAGCCACTAGTATATTATTAAAAATCACGTTATTGGAGCATTGTTGAAGCATTTTTGGAGCTGAGATATATTGCTACGATACTGATTGCTTTGTAGGTTCGTTTCCATGGATTCAACAGGACTATAAAATTAACACGAAGAACGAAGCAAATTTTCTCATCAATGCACGAAGAATAATTAATTCTTTATCAGTGGTACATGACTAATACGGGTACATAATGTAACATGGAGATGCAGCGGTAAGACATTCCGAGAATGGTAAGAAAGAAGAAAGAAGAGCACTGGTTGAAGAAGGGAACGTTCTAGAGAAGGCAAGACAGTATGTATTAAAAACGTATTGCGATACTTTGATTTATGGTCAATATCAATGATCACAACATGATTGAATATGGAATTGTTCTAGTACTTAAGCTATGATCCTTCAAAACTCGCATGTTGTTCAGACTACCCGTATCCAGACTGTCTGTAACTGTCTCTATTTTGCTAATACAATAACAATTTTAGTAACGAGTTTAGAGTCCATTTTTGTTAGTGTTGTATCAAAATGTCGAATTATTCCAGGATTCTGTTTTTAAAAGCTTTAATATTTTTCGTGTGAAGTTTCATTTTTGACCCAACGCTGAGCCGTAAAATAACGTGCGTTGCTTCCAGATTTATAACGTTTCTTTTCTTACAATCCAAACTTCCTTTTAATAAATCAGTATTACTTTGTATGAGATTTTTTAAATTTATATAATTATTTTTGTTATTTCTCTGCAGTTTTTAATCTACTTTTGTCGTAGTTGGTAGAGTTCGACATTTATTATTTTGATATGTATTTCACTAAGTTTTTAGGTTTCCCATTAATTCCTTGCTTACAAGTCCAGAATAGTTACTTTATGTAATAATAATAATAATAATAATAATAATAATAATAATAATAATAATATATCAACTCATGTGTTATCCCATATTTAATAGTATCTCATTTAAAACAAAAAAGAAAAAATATTGTATTTCGCTACAAAGTAAGACATCATAATCGATATATTCAGATGTATGCTCTCAAGTACGGTGTATTAGTAGGCACGTATGTATTATTTCGTATTTCTTCATCTACTTTCTTTAAAAAATAAATGAAAATTATGAAAAGAAAGCCATTTTGCGCCAATAATCTCCTTTAGAACTCAACTGTAACTGTTTTGATGTCCCAAAGATATTTTTCTTAGAAGTTTTTGAAGTCACATGTCCAAATTGAAAATACATTGGCTAATGTTTTATTTAAAATAATCACTAGTAGGTCTACCGTCGCTTCTTATTTCATCCAGTTTTGGACAGCCTTTTATTTCAGTGACTTATTTGTTGCATTAAAAATATTGGCCCACCTACACTCGAGTTAGTAGCTCATCGACTTTCCAAGCTGGATATCCACGTCCAGATCTTCTGATTTAAGTGGAATTTCAGTGAAACGAAATGTGCTTGAGGTAAGTGGTATTTTTAGTGTGCTTCTTAGGGGCAATCGTTTCTGTCGCTTCACTTCTATATTAATTATAACCTTCACTTAATGCACCGCGGAAAATGTTCAAGAAAATAAAGTGTACTTAAGCTTTAGATTGTTACTGGTACAGAGTAAAAATTGCATCACGTTGATCAGTTAAATATCTACTATTAGATAAACTTGAAACTTCGATATCCTCCCACAGCACATGCGGACTGATGTCTAATTTGCGTTGTGTTATTTCATGATCAAATGAAATTGCGAGATGAAATAGCTTTGCAAATACATGCGACGCATACTAATTACGTATTAATTACTCCGTTGAGGTATGCGTTTTTATTACTCACATATTTGTTTTGATCATTTCTTAAAATAATATTTATGTCTCATCTTAATTTATTTCAATTATTTTCGCAAACATTGATGCACAATGGGGCCAACACAAAACATTTTTTTTTTTACATAATCCACGCTATATTCGCATTGGTTTCAAATGATTTTATTATTAAAGAATACATTCAAGACTAATTCAGAAACGTATTAAAAAAATTATCCTTGCTCCTTGGACCAAATGATAGTACTTTATTTATTTGAATACAATAACAATTAACACACTTGCTAAAGCAATTATCCTTGTACCGAAATACATGTCACCTGGACAAAAATGATCGTATTTTAGTTGTTTCAATACAAGTGCAATTACTATACATGTTAAATGTTATCCTTGCACTAGAAAGGATGCTCCTTCGATCAAATTATGTTATTTTAATTATTTAATTACATCGGTATTTTATGGGGTTGTTCTAACTGAAATATCTATTGTTAATTTTTTTATTTATAACAGTAGGCCAAGATTGACCAATACGTTAAGGGCTTGCCCTCAGAGCAATGGAGGTCGGGATTTAAGATGGCCACAAGCCACAAACCATAAGTTGTGCTAAAGATGCTTCGATAATTATCCAGTATGGAGTGACGTGTAGTGTACGAAATTGTTACACATTAATTACGTAAATTTCGTTTTGATATGTTAAAACTGCGATTATTTAAGTAGGCCTACATATTTTCTCCCGCGTCTGGCGTGGGAATATATCAAACTTTCACATCAGATTAACAATGTTAGTGAATTTGTGCCTACACATGAACACTTTTGGATGAAGTCACACATATTGCAAATCCTGCTAACAGAATAACTTGAAGAATAACTTTGAACGAAGGAAAATTAAAAATATATTTCGTCCCAAACGGATCTATTAGCGATGGAACCACCTATATATGTAATTTCAAGTATAAAAAGAACACACAATAATTTCTTAAGAATATCTACATCCGTATTGCAATGAGCTCTGTATGAAACATTTGAATTAATATATTTTTCTTTTTTTGCAATTTACAAATCCAATAAACTTTATCCTTTTTGGCAGTTGTCGGAGTTGGTGAACTACAGATTCTAAGATGGTCATAGCTGTAGATTTGGCTCTTCTTTGTTTCCCAAAAATTTAAGGAATTCTGGAAACTTTAATATAATATTTTCAATGCAAAAGTTCATTTAAAGCGCCTATTGTTTCAACAACATTACATTTTTAATAGTTTTGTGGTTATGTTCGTTAAATGTGAGATGACAACTGTGAGGTGGATGACACAAGAAATTATAATAATACAGTAGTAATGGGTCCGCATGAGCAGTAGTCCAAACCACTGTCTAAGTTTACGAGGCACACTATTCAAATATATTTAGTTTGAATTATGGCAACATTTAGAAAGAGTGAATATATAAATGTTATAAAAATAATTTTATATCATACAGATGTGATTGGCTAGCATACAAACAAGTATTGTTAAGTAATTGAATGTTTAATATTAATACAGTTAGATTAGTATACATAAGCAAACAATGTAAATATTCCTACTGCATACTTTCTTCACTCAGTTGGCAAGTTATTAAGGTTTCAACACATAGATCAGCGTGCAGTTTTGCAGTGGATGATAGCGGTGTACTCAGAATTAGCTGAAGTAGGCCAGCACGTTCAGTATCGCTCCTCAGGTAATAACATTAGTCTAATATTAGTAGTAATAATAATCATAATGATAACGAGATTATTCATTGTATAACACTTCATGTTGTAGAGGAAGAATTCTAGGGAGCTGAATATATGCATATAATCATTTTGTCAGGTTATTTTATAAGAGCCACGATGTGAATGCATTTACGGTAATCTGTTGAGGTGTTAAAAAATAATGTTTCATGAGTTCATATTTAAATTCTCTAGTGGTCGGGAAAAGTGACACAAGTTAAAAATGTTAATTTTACAGCAGAAGGAAAAAAAAAACTGTCTTCACACTGGTTTATGTCGATTTGGTTTTCTTCTGTATGAATTATTGTAATGGGAGAAATGCTTATGTCTCTTTTCCCAAGCGAGCAGATGTTCCGTAAGTTGTCAATAAATTATTAAAAAATATTTGAAGAAACTGACTTATGCCACTTTTCCCAAGCACTTCAGAATTCCACCTCCTACGGACTGAAGTCGGATATTTAAAATGTGGCTGTAACGCAAATGCATCACAAACGCTACATATATGCAATCCGACTACTGATTACCGGCAGCATTATCAAGGGATATAGGAACTGCTAGTCAACATGGGAACCTTCTGATACTTATCAGGTCGAAACACCTCTTGGAAATTTGCGCTTTTGTACAATAGTAATGGTTAGCTCTCTGGCTCGCTGGTTTGACGAGGCTGGGTATATTTTGGCCCATTTTGCGCCCTCTCTATACGATGATTGTCTAATTCAGACAGCCTGGGTGGCATTCGTTAATCTGACAGTTGAACTGCTCTGCCTCAGCCTTCGGTTAGAGCCACGTCCTGTTTTGCGGACGAGTAGCCTGATAAGCCCCAGGAGCCCGGAGCTCCTAGCCCTTCCTATACCAGCATCGGAAACGAGTCCTATCCCCAAGACTTCATTTCAGCCTATTTTTACTACTGCAGACATAGATGAAATGAGGGATAGGTGGAGAGTGTTGGTGGAATGGGAGAATCCAAGATAAACTCTCTGCAAAATCTGCTTTGAACGCCAGAAATTACATCACGATCTGGCCGGGCATCGAGCTAGGACTTGAGACACAGCCGTGGCAATCATTAACTTTACTCGTTCACCACATACAGTGTTCAACATTTTTCATCAATCTGAATTATTATTTCCAGAAATTTCAACAAGCAATTCATAGTAGATACCTATTTGTTTAATTTGAAATTTACAATTAAACTTTACCAATCTGCTTCCACAATAATGTATGATACACCAGATTTGCGTTATTAACTCGGAGAAAGGCAGTTCATGCATTAGTAAAGTACAAGAATGTGCTAGCCTAAATTTAATATATATTTTTTTTCTCGTATATTATTTTTTCTCGTGGTTATTTTTCATTACGGTATTTACTCGTAGTAATTTCCTAAAAGGCTTTCAACCTGGTGTTGTGAAAGGTTCCTTTGTACCAAGAAGGACGAAATGAGAAAGAGGAAAGACATTCTTTAAAGTATTACAAAAATTCAAGTAAATGATTGATACACTTTCGGGGACTAAATACGTGGAAAACAACAAAGCGCAATGGAAAAGCAGGAATGTCTAATTCCTGAACAGTAGAACAGTAAGAAGAAGATGTTTTGTAGTCTCCTGCGTATTTCATCTCCCAAAGTGTTTCAACCACTCAAGGACATGATGTATAAAAATAGCCTATTCATTTATATCAGCCTTCAACACTCACAACTACCTAATATATTGTTCCTATTATATACAAACCATAACAAACAAAATTAATTGATAAAAGTATTACATCAACTTTAGTACTACATCATATGAAGCATTACTGACATTGACTCCTTCAATATTTCTGCATTACTAGTACCGCATACAATTGTTCAGAGACATCTATTTATACACCGATAATAATCAAATCATTGCACTTCAGAAGTTTGAACTATGGCCAAAGAAATGACTAATTTCGGAATTTTTCTTTCAAAAGTAAAAAGGAAGGTTGATATAAAAATGTATAAGTTAATAGACATCAAAATGTTGCTTACAACTTACAAGCAGGAAGAGAAGAAAATGTCACAGAGATAATCAAAATTACAAACTTAGTAATCCAAAACAGATTTACTCTCTTAATAAATGAAACATTACTGTAGCATTAAGGCGATGCCATCTGAAAATAGGCGAATTTTGAGCAGTTTTAATCGTTTTTTTTTTTTATTTTCGCACTAAAAATGTACAATACAGTTTCATGAGAAGTATTTTCGTGATATTTTTATCGGTTAATATTGATATATTAAATCTACAAATGAATTTTGTAGAAGTTGTGTTAATGAACGATTTATGTGTAACCAAAATTTTAAATGTAATTATCTCAAAATATATATTTTCTACGTTTTCAACAACAAGTATTAATTTTATTTGCCAGTGGTTGAAGCTACACTGATGAAACCTGGCATACCTATTCATTAATATTTCTATTGTGAAAAGCAACATTTGATTGGCTGTATTCAGCATAGTTTTATTGCTAGAGAATTATAACGTAAATTAGTATTATTTTTATTAATGTATCAATATTGAAGAAATTACAATTTTTTTTACAAAATAACAACTTAGAGTAGGGCAATACTAATGCTCCACTGGACAATATGCAGTGAAAAAAATTGATTAAGAAGGTAATAATTGGTTTATAGAAATACTATTTTCACTAAGAAAATAAAAAAAAGAAGTGTTTATGAGAAAAAGACTGAAATTTACAATGTGTGATTACGATACTGATATGCATATTCAGTAAAAATTTCAACTTTCTAGCTAAAAAAAATTGTGGATTTTATACATTTCAGTAGCGCATCGCGCATCGCCTCAAGAAAAACATAAAGATTAACGTACTGTAAATGTGAGATATAACTGAGTTCGGAAGAATATTTCTGTGGCAAAATTCCAAATGGTAAAAATAGCTTAACAAAGTATTGCGTAGTTTCGAGATTTAAAATTAATTTCCATGGTTTCTTCTTTTCAGTCCTGAACGTCGGTGGTTACTCGTGCGATTTCGCATTGAGACGTCAGCCAGTACGATTGGTGGTCGGGCAACCGGCTGCCTGCCTGTCTTCCAGGAGGTTACTGGTCAGTCGCCGGTCTTCCAGCGGGACACCCGAGCGTCTAGCTGGTCGTCCAGCAGAGCGACGGAGCAGCTCCAGTGACGCAGCCGGACAACCGACCATGATGCAGGTCTTCAGCTGGGCGATCGTCATCCAGAGGGACACCGAACGTCTAGCTGGTCGTCCAGCAGGGCTACCGGGCAGCTTCAGTCACCCCGCTGGACAAACGACCATGACGCAGGTCTTCGGCTGGGCGACCGTGAGGCCGGCCAGTCTGCCAGCCGGGGGACTTGCAGGCCTTCCTTCTGCTGGCTGCAACCAGTGTTGCCAGACACAAACCCCACATTTCCCCAAATGTCCTCAACAGGCAAAAACTCCCCCAAATTGTCGCAATATTTATGCGAATTTTCGATTAATGGAGAACAAGTAGAAAAAAGGTGTTCTGATCAGACGTAAAACTGCTGTTTTGTCCACCACAGTACCAGTAAAACTTCCATATTACTTAAATGCTGTTTTGTAATGTATTTAAACTTCAAATTGTGACTAATATTTTGGAATTATAGGAAAGGAATGTAGAAGGACAATACCGATTAAAGGCAGCAACTACAGTCGAAACTTTCATTTTATTTTACTTACTATAGGCCTACTATACTTACTGCCTTTTAACGAACCCGGAGGTTCATTGCCGCCCTCACATAAGCCCGCCATTGGTCCCTATCCTGAGCAAGATTAATCCAGTCTCTACCACCATATCCCACCTCCCTCAAATCCATTCTAATATTATCTTCCCACCTACGTCTCGGCCTCCCCAAAGGTCTTTTTCCCTCCGGCCTCCCAACTAACACTCTATATGCATTTCTGGATTCGCCCATCCGTCCTACATGCCCTGCCCATCTCAAACATCTGATTTAATGTTCCTAATCATGTCAGGTGAAGAATACAATGCGTGCAGTTCTGTGTTGTGTATCTTTCTCCATTCTCCTGTAACTTCATCCCTCTTAGCCCCAAATTTCATTTTATTTTATTCGTCAAAATAATATAAATACAAACTATACATCTTGTTTTCATATAAATATTTAAAACTTACTATTTTTTACACATCAGAACAAGTGCAAGGAAAATACAGTTTCTGTTAATATATATTATTTAGATAGAACTAGTGAGCCACCGGCATAGCTCGGTCGGCTGAGTAGCTTGCTTCACGATCCTAAGTTGCACTCCGACGTGGGTTTGATTCCCACCTCGGCTGATTATCTGAATTGGTCCCCCCCCCGAATTTTCCCCAACCGTAAGGCGAATGTCAGGTAATCTATGGCGATTAGGAGTATGGGTATTTACAACACGTGTAGCCTATATCATAGTTCGAAAATGCATAGTGTTCAGTTTTTATTGCACATTTCTTCTACAGATTTAAATGAAAGCCAAAAACTACTCAAAAGTCTGTTATTTTCTTCATATTTCCCAAAATTTCCCTCTTTTTCACAACACTTCCCTAATTTGAAGAAATATCCTCAAATCTGGCAACACTGGGTATAACCACCTTGATGTAGGCGGGCTCCTCCCAGCCGGTAAGCAGCTTTGCAGCCGCGTATGCGCAGTGAGATCTATAGTAAACTGGATACATCACCACAGTGCTGCTTTCTGTCTGAAAGCGTAACTGTAGAATCGCAGCGATTTCATGTTGGGGAGAGTATTGCTCTTTCTTTATAATCAGTGTGTATCAATCAGTCTTTCGTGAGGTTCCTGTTCTATATGCTCAATAAAAATAATAAAAATGGCGAAAATTTTTGTAGCGTTTGGTTGTTCAGAAGAACAATGAATGAAATGTAGTGTCCAGTTTCATAGGGAAGTTTATTCTGCTTTTGTTAAGAAAAAAACGTACGTAAATCGAAGTGTTACTGTAGGCCTAAGGTAGTCATCGTTTGTTTAAATAATCTCGACCATTATAATTATTAATATGTATATTTCAATTTTTTTTTAATATTTTCGCATTCTCGAGCTTAAATCCCAAAACAATGAATCCAAGCAATAGGGAGAAAAACTGGTCGCCTTCCAAACACAGTTGCATATAGCAGTCATTTCTCAAATGAACTTATCAAGTTTGTTCTTGAGCGCAAGTATTATTACTCAAACCAGAAACTGTTCCATGAATATTCAAGTTCTCTGTTCACTTGCAGAAGAAAATTTCAGTAAGGAGGAAAATTGTACAATTTCTTGAAAGTTTGCCGGGAATTGAACTGGGGATCGCTAGGTTTCGTAGGCACTGTACTTCATTATAAACCATTTAATTTTTCTGCATTGAAACAATATAGATAAGTCGATAGTTTGGAGTTGCGCAAATAATTTCAAAGCTTACGACGAACTGATGTAGTGTACGAGAGCATTTACTTAAGAAAGACAAGGACAACACTTTGTTAGAAAGAGATAGCAATACGCTCAGGCGCACAGCACACGTGTCACGCCTTTAAACCATTGAGTAGTGTCTCCAGTTTAATATAGAGCTCACTTCGTATGCAATGAGTTCGGTGGCTCTCTTAATTTTACCTTTCGATTCTCTGCAGGTACCTTCCTTAGTAACCTGATGAGCGATACTGAACATGTGTCTCCGAAGTTTGTTTGCACCGGATAGATTGATCATGATGTTTCTTCGTCTTTGTTACTAAATTTTCCAGTTAGGGTAATCGATAGCTTTTCTTTATTGCAGGTAGATTCGATAATACTGTGACCTTTTATTTTTATCACGGTCTTTCTTAAGGAATGAAGTAGTAATAATTGTTTAACTTGTAGAAGGATATACTGCATATCTTTATTTTATTATTGATATAGCACACCTGCTACATTATGGAGTTATTGTTAAAATTACGATTTATATCTTAGTCTAAACTTGTTCGTATGCTAGCAAATCATATCTGTACTTCGTAAAATAATGCCAGAAAATTGGTTATGTGTCTATTCATATGTCTTTCCACATGTTAACGTTAACTGTTGCTAACGTTGTTTCTTGTATAGCTATTGAATAGTATAGAACATTTACATCTAATGTGAGGACGCCATCTCAGTGTAATCAGCCAGCTGTGCAGCCGGAGATGCGGGAATATCCAGTCTTGGAAGCCTGTCAGCCTGGGATCAGTGGCAACATCAAAGAGGACAAACACTTCCATTCTTCAATCCTCGTAAGGTCTTAGGTATGTACATTATTTTATCCGTTGAGTACGGCGATATTTTCTGATTCTTGTAAAGAGCTATGGATATAGAAAAATAATTGATTCAGTTCCAATATAACAGAAGGTAAGTAGAGGGAGAAGCTACTGAATTTTTTAAGACAGTCATTCTCCAGCAATAACTATCTTTGCGTCAGCGTGATTTTAGTCCGTGTATACCAGCGATATCCGTTAAATAGAATAGGTGAGAATAGGTGTGGAAGCTTTCAGCCGTGCCGTTGTAATGATAATTAAGTACACAATGTCGCCAACATATAGGAACGATGTTTACCGTCCTCACCAGGAGAAATTTGTTTTTTCTCTCTACGTCCCTCATGCTTTCTAAACTTACTGAAAATTAGCGCCACTGTTAGCAACAAGGTTAGACAAGGTTTGTTGTGGAGAGAGATTATAGTCAATTAAAGTTACTGTCAGTAATAAAATTAACTAGAATTCGATGAGGGGATAGACCAGCGGGTCCACACCTGTGGAGTAACGGTCAGCGCGTCTGGCTACGAAACCAGGTGGCCCGGGTTCGATTCCTGGTCGGGGCAAGTTACCTGGTTGAGGTTTTTTCCGGGGTTTTCCCTCAACCCAATACGAGCAAATGCTGGGTAACTTTAGGTGCTGGGCCCCGGACTCATTTCACCGGCATTATCACCTTCATATCATTCAGACGCTAAATAACCTAGATGTTGATACAGCGTCGTAAAATAACCCAATAAAATAAAATAAAAAATAGACCAGCGGAGGCAGTTTCTGACGATGTGACGTTTGTGGAGGAACAGCACATCCTCCATTTCGTGTGTTGTCATGCGAGAGCATCATAATGAAAATTTCCTACATAAAAGGCGTTTCTTTGAGTAAAGAGAAGAAATAGCATTATTCATGACTAGTCTGTCCCTCAATTGTAAGAAAAATCCTGAATTTGTGACTTGGCTTTCCATGCTGGTTAACAGACCACTTAAACGATTTAAATACCTCACTTCAGGGCAAGTGTCTCATCGTAACAGATATGTAGTATATAGTTAGAGCGTTCAAATTGTCATTGGCTCTAAGGGTAAATCAACTGCTGGCTGGAAACTGTGCATTTTTCAAAGTTATCGTAAGTGCATGATCCGGACATTAGTCTCTCTGAAATGTGCAAATTCTACAAGATCTTCGCGAGTTTGGTTCGAGGGTTCAAGATATAGAATCTGTTTCTACTATATTTCAGCTTGCAACCTCTTATTCAGTAGATGTCAAAGATGTTCCTAGAAGATACCAACTGGAACTATTAAATTTACGATGTGACGATTTGTTGAAGGACAAATATAAACACAAGAAGGACTTGGCTGAATTTTACAGGAATTTCTCCCAAGCCAGATTCCCGAGATTGTATGCACTTGCTGCACAGGTATTATGTATGTTTTGTTCGACATATGTATGCGAACAATTGTTTTCTGGTATGAAACTTGCTAAGCTAACTCAAGATCGCAATCTAACATGCAGTATTAGATTATATATTGCCCAGTCATTATGTCCCAATATTATTAAATTAGTTAAAGAAAAAAAGAAGTCCACCGTTGTGGCTGAGGGGTTAGAGAGTCTAACTCCGAACCCAGCGGTCCCGGGTTCGATTCCCGATCAGGACGATGCCTGGGTGAGGTTTTTTTCGCGGTTTTTCTCTCACTCCTATGGATATCAGGTAACTTTATCAGGCGATTGAAACCCCACTCATCTTCGCCACTTCCTTTCCTTCCGCATCATCCTTTCCTCATCATCCCGTTTCTGGTTTTTCAGATCACTCTACAGGCAGCCTCCCGAAACTACCGGCTCTCTCGACGGTCTCCGTGGAATGTAGCTAAACAACGATGGATGGCTTCTGCAACGAGCACCCGAGGCAACTCATTCCATATCGAGCGTTAGAGCTATAGATCTCAACAGATCGCAGTGCTGGGCCATCCGTGCCTCCCTCACTTAAATTTCATTCCATAAAGAAGAAATAAACAGAAAAATGTCCACATATTCGTTCTGTGCTTTCTTCCAAATTGCAGAGAAAATAAAATATAAGTTTTATGTATTTTCTCATAAAATGCAGGAAAGGTTTAATTATTTCTAACCTTTTAAACACGTGTAACTGCAGTCATTATAAATAAAGGATAACTTGACGTACAAATGGACGAGCATAATAAAAAGTTCCATTATTTTATATTATATTTGTTTCGCCAAATTAACTGAAATGAAATACTACGTAATTATTAGATACAAGAAAGTGTCCATCATATGAAACTGACTTTGCTATAAACTGATTCTCGTATAATAGATCAGAAATTGAATTGTTTATAATCAGTACACAAGATGTGCATTTCAAACAGTTAAGATTACCATTGGGATAGTCAGCCATTAAACTGTGTTATGAACACCAGATCACTATTATTTATCTTCTACATCACTGCAGCTGGGTTACTTTCGGTGCTGGACCCCGGACTCATTTCACCAGCATTATCACCTTCATATGATTCAGACGCTAAATAACCTAGATGTTGATACAGCGTCGTAAAATAACCCAATAAAAATAAATAAAATACATCACTGCTACCTGCACGTCTCTCTTCCTCCCTACAAACTTCTGCCCACAACTCACAATCCCTGCAGAGACGTCGACTGCGAGACGGTAGAACTAACTTACTTGCTATGTATTATATTTTATAGCTCAACTGATGAATAATCGTTTGCGTTTGTAAATTTAATAATCTGATTATCTATGTACTGTATATTTTTAGTAGAGCCATCGATGTAGCTCAGTCGGCAGACTCGCTGGCCTGCTGATCCGGAGCTGCGCTCGGGCTTGGGTTGGATCCCCCGTTTGGTCTCACTGTTTGGTTTTGTTCCGAGGATTTTCCCAGCCGTGGGAATGATGCTGGATGGTCTATGGCGAGTCCTCGGCCTCACTTTATTTCACCCCCTTTAGTCTGATTCCTTGGTTCAGTTTTTACGAGGTTTTCCCAAACCATAAGGCAAATTGGCGAATCCTCGAGCCTCACCTCATCTCACTAAATCTCGCCAAAATATTGTAGAAAATTTTCTCAAAAATTTGTAGAAAATTGTAAAATCGTAAAAAAATTGTAAAAATTGTAATTGTAATCTTGTAAAATTTTGACTTGTTGCACATCTTAAATCTTCACTGCTAATGTAAGATCTATGGAATATAATAAATGAAATGAAAAAAATGAAATGAGTGCGATTACGTCATAGTGCTTTATCCTGTTCTCGTTTGGGATAGACTATTGTCGATTAGATGCACTATTAGTGATAAGTAGAGTTCTGCGTTTGGTTACCTAAAGCCTCCAACCGACCAACAGCAGTGAAGATGTGTATGGACTATAGACCGGCGGAACTCGATCCTATTACACAGTTCAAGTCTGCTGTTCAGTGAACATGCGAAAACAAAACAAAGCTGGGTGCTTGGAGATCAGTGCTGTAAATAGAAGAATTTGTTAGCCAGCAATTTATTAGGAAAGAAGAATATGCATTTTATCAGAAAGAAGGCAATATTTTTCATTTGAAGCACTTAAAATATTTACAATCATTCATCGTAATGTGTAGAGACTCGTGAAGCATCCAATAATAATTTGCTTTATTTTAAGTATGTGCTGACATTTATGTTTCTTCATTTGCTAATTCCAACCTTTAATGAAATCTAAAGTAACTTAATGTGTTTTACTTATTGTAAAAACAGATTTAGACAAATACAGGCAGGAAGTAGCCATGGCGACTAAATTTTTTATGTGGTGCTGAATTGTTTATTGAGTTCAAATTTTTTAAAACTTCGATTTATTTTATGTTATTACGACTAATAAAAATAATGTCGACAAAAGAGGTTGTATGAAGAAATTCGAATATGCTTCGTAGATTAATATTGTTACAAATTTTGTTGCGCTTCTCATTGTCACTACATAACTTCAGGGGAGAGCACAGAGCGTCTCTGAGAGCGTGTGTTTGCATTGAATAAATATTTAATATTGTTTCATATGCAGATGTATCATCTTAGCTCGAATGGTTTTCTCATTACATTTGTGGACAAAATATGATGGCTCCCGAAAATAAAGGAGCTGGACCTTGAAAATTTTTAGTTATGTCTAAAAGTGGTAAAAAAAATAGATTTTATTAGATATAAGCTGCTTTTGAACAACTTCTTTATTATTGTTGTTAAATCGAAGTGGTATTTTGTACATGAGTATTATTCCTGTTCTTCACATACTTATAGATACAGGTACACGAATAAATGTACTGTAAACACACAGTACCGGAGCGTGCGGGAAGATTTCGCAGCGTACGCAAGGAGGGGTTGCCGGGTTTGAACCCTCCCTTTAACTTTTTTAACAGAATTACATATATCTCAATATATTTTATTGTTTCAATGGTTTTTCCTGATATATAGAGTGTTTTACCTATAATTTTTCTTCTGGGGAAAATGGTAGTGGAGCTCTGTGTAGAATATATTATAGTGGACTGGGAGATGATTATTATCCAGTGCACGGGAATTTTGTCGTTTTAACCTCCTATTCATCAAACTTTAAGACTGTCAAGGCCTAGGCGGAGTTAAGAAAAATTGTGTTAAAACATAATAAATTGACACATTTCTCGGTTTCATTATGGAAAATAGAACAAAAATATGCCGGAACGATATTACGACGCACTCCGACAGAAAAAAAGCACTGGACTTACCTATCATTTACAAATAACTGACTAATATATATGTGTGTATGTATGTATGTGTGTATAACTATTGTATAAGTGTAATAATGACAAAATTATTTTTACACAGAATTAAAAACAAGTTAAAATTTGTTAAAAATTTGATGGCTGTGAAAAAATTATGTTTAAAATATTTTATAAGCATATCCATGAATATGTTCCATTAGAACATAGTTTATATTAATAAATATACCGTAACATATTAATAATAATAATAATAATAATAATAATAATAATAATAATAATAATAGGTGGCCGGGTAGCTCAGTTGGTAGAGCAGCTCGCTACGGACTGGAAGGTCCGGGGTTTGATCCCGAGTGGTAACGGGATTTTTCTAGTTACCAAACTTTCAGAATGGCCCCGAGGTTCACGCAAACTCCTATAAAATTGAGTATCGGGTCTTTCCCCGAGATAAAAGGCCGTCAGAGCGTGGTGCTCACCGCACCACCTCATTCTAGTGCCGCCGAGGTCATAGAAAGCATGGGGCTCTGCCTCCATGCCCCGCAAGTGCCTTCCTGGCATGTGACAGGGATACCTTTACCTTTATCTTTTACCTTTAATAATAATAATAATAATAATAATAATAATAATAATAATAATAATAATAGTAATAACAATATATAAAATAAATAATATTAATAATATATCAAATTTAAAATACCGATAATGTAAATTGTGAACAGTTTTAATAATTAGCCCCTTGACAAAAGTTTGCGTACTCCACTGCATACAGTAGGTTGCATACACACACATACATACATACATACATACACACACACACACATACATACATACATACATACATACATACATACATACATACATACATACATACATAAATTATTATTTTAGTATAGTTTCTTTATTAATAAGAAATGATCATATTAAACTGAACTCCGCGTTTTGCCAACATACACAGCTCATTCTTCAAGATACTACGCATTGCTCGGGTGTAGGCCGAAATGTCTCTCTCGTAGCTGTCTGTACACTTGAAAGACTCCTAGGAACAATCAATTCTGAAACCGGAGCAACGCCATGATTTCCCGCTAATTATTGCGTCGCGTACTTGCTGCTTGTATTCCGCGAGGAGCGAGACTGTGGGTGTTGCCTGTTAGTGTTACGTATTCGTCTTCTGGGTGGAGCCGTTAATAAGCCAACTCTGTACACAGGATGCAAATATCATACCTCCCATACATAGAGTTTGCGGCAGCAAGAAACATACAGTAGTTGCACCAGAGTTTGAGGTTCTGCTGTTCGTCTAGTAGGGTGTTAACAGAAATTCCAGGCTACGAAATGGGATATGCTTGTTAATTACTGGAGTAGGTACCTTTAGCGGAAGACTATTGTATCTGCTTTTCACCTCTGAAGTTCAGGTTCAAATCTTGGAGACTTCAATTAGAATTTAGTGGTCGAGAGAGATGGTGCGGGGACGGATTTTCGCTGAGTGAATTCGTTTCCTAAACCTTGTTATCCATAAATTCCCAATCAGATATCACCCATTCTTCATTCTTTTGTAATATAGGTCAACGTTTTATGTTGTACCACGTGCAACACCTGCAACAGTTTTTACGTAACTTCTGTGCGTTTTTCCGAGAGACCTAAAGACAATTTCATTACATAAACTCACGAAGTTTACAGTAACCGATATGTAATAGCATCTACACTATTTGTTGAAAAATATGACATAGAAATATGTCATTTATTCCGTTCCAAAATATGGTATAGTTTTGTTAAATTTCTCAGTATTCCGTGTAATGTCAAATAATTAATTAAAAAAACACGAACTTTGTTTTCAGAGAGGCAAATTAACGTAAAAACTGCAATAAATTACAATCCCTTTTTATACGATTGTTGTGCCTTAAATGTTCTATTCAAAATTGTCTGGGTTGGTGTTACATTTTCTGCAATAGGAACACCACAGCAGGTGTCCATTTAATTTCTGTTTATAATAAACTCTTTATATATTATAGATTGATGCACTTCAGAAAACTATAAACGTTCACAACTGAACTGTCAGATAGTCCCTTCACTACTGAACAGAATACCACACCGCGAAACATTTCGTGCGCGCATGCGCAATAATCAAACTTATTTTGTTTGTTACTATACCATATTTTGGAACGGACGGAGTATTATTTTAATTGTGTGGATTTCAATACGCTTGTATCACCGTAGAATATGATCTTCAGAATGAAACAAGAAACTGAAATTTTATAAATCTGTGACCATATCACTGCTTCTGTACGGTTTCTATACATTCAGGGAATGTACGTTGGTACTCCACTGGATATTAGGAAACTAACTTCAAATATTATGTCAAGTTATAGATAGAAATCAATAAAAATTCAAAATTTCTCTGCTAAGTTTTCCTTAATTTCACGGTTTGCCCATAAATTAGTAGTAGGCCTGTATCAAGCAAGCAAGATTTTTCTAGCGAATACAATAAAAATGCACCTGTGAGACACTGCCCACAAAAATTCGGGCTAGTTGCTGTCTGAATATCTGCAATGCAACTGTTGTTCTCATTTGATTTACCTCAAATTCTCTCTTCAACTGAAAAACAAGGGAATTCCTTTCTTCGCATCTCTTATTTTTTCAACTAGTGTGTTTTTTAACAATGTAAGTAAAAACTGTTACTTACGTTAATTTTTCTTACCATTACCAAATACTACAAGACTACACCTTTTCCAGTTGTATTTAAGAAAATATCAATTGTATTTCAGAAATTATCAATTGTATTTCAAATTTGTCAATTGTGTTTCAGAAATTATCAATTGTATTTCAGAAATTATCAATTGTATTTCAGATTTGTCAATTGTATTTCAGATGGTATCAAATGTATTCCAGATTTGTCAATTGTATTTCAGATGGTATCAAACGTTTTTCAGATTTGTGAATTGTATTTCAGATGGTATCAAATGTATTTCAAATTTGTCAATTGTATTTCAGAAAATATCAATTGTATTTCAGAACTTACGGTTGGCACCTTATTCTCCAAAAGTGAAGACGTACGTAAAAACCCATCTTGGAATTCCTGACGTCATGGCTCCTGGTGTTGGGGGCTAATTTACCTACTGTACTGTTGAGAGTAAAATTGATGAAGCAACACACACAATATTATTGGTGGCGAGTGTGTTCATTCAGTACAACGTAGTTAAGTTCATCAAGCTGTAGATTTAGCTATGGAGAATATGTTAGAAAATTAAATTTTTCAGTCGTTGACTTTACTACTTTATATATTTTGTTAGGTGTTAACCTTTACATAATAAATTGTGTGATGTATGAACGTTTTCGTTGACCATGTCAACATCATCAGATACACTCTGTCATTTTACAATATCAATACTCTCAATGTTATCTACACAATTCACATACAATACATGTTTACTGTCATATGAAGGTAAAACCTATTAAAAATTATATGAATTAGTTTTATAATGTTGAATTGTGGATACCCCAACTGTCAACAATTAAAATATACTTATATTATCATGGGTATATTCTTTGCAAATCATCACATGTGAACGATAATATGAACGATGTAATGATATGAGGCTAAAAGTAAGATAAAGTATAAAAATGATTAGCTAACTCTATTTAATGCTTTACTATGCATGTGAGGATTTGCAAATTACAATATTTTGTTACAAGGTATTCACTTTTCCATATCATAGTATAAAATTCTGGCCTGTTATAACTGCCTATATTTTGTAGATCTTGGTGTTATTGTTTATGCCAATATGTTGGGTTTAAACTGTTTATAGTTAATCAGATGATGGGCGTATGTTCTGTAGTTGTTCATGTTACACTGAAAAATAATCAAAGTCGTAGGTAGTTAATCTAATCATATCATTACATCGTTCACATTATCGTTCACATGTGATGATTTGCAAAGAATATACCCATCATAATATAAGTATATTTTAATTGTTGACAGTTGGGGTATCCACAATTCAACATTATAAAACTAATTCATATAATTTTTAATAGGTTTTACCTTCATATGACAGTAAACATGTATTGTATGTGAATTGTGTAGATAACATTGAGAGTACTGATATTGTAAAATGACAGAGTGTATCTGATGATGTTGACATGGTCAACGAAAACGTTCATACATCACACAATTTATTATGTAAAGGTTAACACCTAACAAAATATATAAAGTAATAAAGTCAACGACTGAAAAATTTAATTTTCTAACATATTCACAGACTTTTCTGAAAATTACGCAAAATGAATTGCAAAATATGGAGAATATGCTTGTCAGATGTTAAAATGCAATAAAGTTCAGGATTCTTTAAGTCCATTTTCCATTTTTTAAAATATATATTAAAATCTGAAGTACGCCTACATTTGTTATTTTGTGAAATAAAAGCGACTACGTAATCTTAAATGCATTGCTTATTTTCTGAAGTACATTTGATACCATCTGAAATACAAGTGACAAATCTGAAATACATTTGACACCATCTGAAATACAATTGACAAATCTGAAATACATTTGACACCATCTGAAATACAATTGACAAATCTGAAATACAATTGATAATTTCTGAAATACAATTGACAAATTTGAAATACATTTGATGCCATCTGAAATACAATTGACAAATCTGAAATACAATTGACAAATCTGAAATACAATTGACAAATCTGAAATACAATTGATAATTTCTGAAATACAATTGATAATTTCTGAAATACAATTGACAAATCTGATATACAATTGATACCATCTGAAATACTATAATTGACAAATCTGAAATACAATTGATAATTTCTGAAATACAATTGACCAATCTGAAATACATTTGATAATTTCTGAAATCCAACTGGAAAAGGTATAGACCGACTGATTCTTAAACAATTTGTCTTCTTATGTTTTAATGTTATTTATGTAATGGAAGACACCAATACTGAGAAATGCGTTGCTTCCTGAATATATATTTAATTTAAATTATGAGGAGATTTATGAAATTTTACCTCACAAGTATCCCTTTTATTTTTGTGTATCGTAAAATAGCATGTATCGTCGAGTTCAGAGGATAACTCTCCTTTTACCCAACCTTTCATTACCACCGTCTTGAAGATCAGGTACGCACTTATGTAAACAGAGCACTTACATGTAGGTGCTGGGTTAGTGTCGTGAGGTTTGTTATTATGAATATTATTTTGATTTAGCCTAAGCTAAAATTATCAGAGCTTTGCAGTGCGCAAAACTTTACGGTGTGTGCCAAAATGCTTACGAGACTTATTATTATTCCTTTCATTGCCCTTTATCACTGGAAGAAACATCAACCGCCATTTAAAAAAATGACATATATGTCAGTTTCATATAAACTGTCATTTCGTAGCATCATTATTTCTTTTCAATCCAAAATCTATTGTTTCTTGAAATTTCATGTGCATCCTTTCGGAATGAATTAGTTTATAGTTAGTAAATATTAAAAGAATTCTGTAAATGTTTAGGAGTAATGGCTGCAAAGGAAAGGACAAAACTTAAATGATGATGGAAGAAAGAGAGAGAGAGAGAGAGAGAGAGAGAGAGAGTGTATCCAATGCCTACCCACTTCACTTTACGTGATTCGGGATCCGTATATTGCAGACAAATGGCAGGACTGTGACCCATTTTCTAGTTGCATTCCACTTCGGCGTGCCACGCTGTACATGTGCATCTGTGGAGTGTTATGTCTTGTTCTAGGGTCAGTTTATGTGTAAGTTTTGGTATAAGTGTAGTGTATGGAATGAGTAGTGAGTGTATTTTATTTATTTATTTATTTATTTATTTATTTATTTATTTATTTATTTATTGGGTTATTTTACGACGCTGTATCAACATCTAGATTATTTAGCGTCTGAATGAAATGAAGGTGATAATGACGGAGAAATGAGTCCGGGGTCCAGCACCGAAAGTTACCCAGCATTTGCTCGCATTGGGTTGAGGGAAAACCCCGGAAAAACCTCAACCAGGTAACTTGCTCCGACCGGGATTCTAACCCGGGCCACCTGGTTTCGCGGCCAGACGCGCTGACCGTTACTCCAAAGGTGTGGACTAGTGAGTGTATGTATACGTGTTCGTGTAAGTGTAGTGCATGGAATTAATGGTGATGATGAAGATGAGGAAGGGAGAAGGGGAAACTCGGTGACGGCATGTTATTTTCGTAAGAATCGCAAATCGACTTTTGTAAAATATGGCACTTTACAAATCGCTTTGAATAATAATATCTGTACGATATGACATGAAGGGAGCCGTACTATGTGACACTATTCAGTGCGCTTAGTTTCATAATGTCTATTTTGAAACTGACGTCATTGTACTTGATTGATTAGTGTGGTTGCTCTTCGTATTCGGCTTTACTATAGCACATAATGATTATGTGGACACATGGTTGGAGCAACAATATACTGGAGTATGTACTAACGTCCTCAGATAGCACAGTAAGCCACACATTTACATATATTACAATTATTCCATGCCGCTGGCGGACACTGAACCTCAGCCTTATGCTCAGTGCTCTACTGAATTTACCGACCGCTAATCACTCGTATATAGGTGAACAGCTACCATCACATTAAATGAGACAAACTTACTGCTCATCCTTCGCCTAAAACATAATATAATTTACTAAACTTACCACCAGAGTGACCTGCCTAAAATGATAAAGTACGTAGGTATATCCCTAGATCATATATGTAACAGATAACTCCTCGCTGCGTTAAAATCGGCAGCACTTTGAAGAGAACAACCGCCAGGATCGCCACCCGTCCGCCGTAAACGAACACGAGATGGCAGCACAGTCGCTAATGTAATTCAAATGGGAATTATGACGTGACATCAGATGTAACAACTAGATGGCAGCGTAGTAAACCTGACAAAAGTTGTTAACCTCAAAGCCTATAAGCCCGACATATCTGTTACATATATGATCTAGGGTTAAATCCAGACGAAAGTAACAGTGTAACAGCGAGTAACTAGTTATTTCGTGTCCAAGTTATTTTTGTAACCGTTACAATTGAGTAACTGTTACAAAGTAACTGCTACGTTATTTTTCGCCCATCCCTATAGATATATACAATTATAGGGAAATATGATGGAAACAAAAACAGATACAATAAGATAAATATCACTAGAATATCAAAAATGTAATGAATTTCTAAAATGTAACCCACTAAAATATAAGAAAATAAAAGACGTGTTAATGTGTTCAATTTGAATAAATAAATTTATAGTCGTGTTAATGTCTTCAATTTGATTAAATAAATATTATAGTCTATGTGTATGAATTAATCACCCTGTATTATATTAATGTTCTATAATTTCGGAATATATATGTTTCATAAATTGTCCTACTTGATTCACGTACTATATTATTTTTCTGCACGATAATATTATATTATGTAATTTCATTGTAACTGTAATTTTACTTTTAGTTCCTATTTTATTTTATTTATACATTCCTCTTATATTAATAATATATCCGAACTGCGACCGAACGTGACCACTGCTCATTCGGTCCTAAAATTTATTAATATTATTGCATCCTCTTTTTTTATATTCATGTATTATTTTATTCTATTTCTATTGTTATAATTATATTCTGTAGTCTGTGTTATATTTTGTATTAGGAATAAATAGATAAATGAATAAATGAATGAATGAATAAATTGAATAAATAAATGAATAAATGAATAAATAAATAAATGAATAAATGAATAAATAATAAATAAATAAATAAATGAATAAATTCCACCGTGTTAACAAGTCATTCCTCAGCCTTACATTAATCCTATTAGTTCTCGCATCCATTACTATTTAAAGTCCAATACAGTCATGTCTAAATATTTAATTATGATTGATTTTATTTTAGTACGTCTGTTACATATTTCAAGTTTAAATATGTTCGAATACTACAAGACAACATGTTCCCATAAACTGCAAGTTGCAAAAGATAAATATACATAGGAATGATGATTTATATACTATGCATGATACTCAATTTCTGACAATATAGATTTTCAAAACAAGTAGGCGCCAAAATTTTACGAGAAATTTAAACCAGACTTCAATATCCTACAAACAGAAAGAGCACCTATTATTTACTCTTGATTCAACTAACCAATATCAATAGTGTTTCAAAATACACAGTGAGTATTATATTGAAAAGGTCTCAACAAAAAATGCTTCTGTACTATACCCTAATTTTGTAATAATATTATTAATATTCAATAGTAGTCAAGGCTTCTAAACTTCTCACAGGTTGCATTATCATCGAGCTTGTGGGCGAGAGATCGACGGGAAAAGAAGAGCGATTCTGACGTCACAAGATAGCTGAGCGCGCCAAAGCTCAAATGTTTCAAAGCAGTATCTCGTGTTTTTTCTTGTTTATGATATTTTCAATGCATTATGCCAGGTCAAAGGTGTGCTGTTGCATTATGCAACAATTCTAACGATAAAAATAAAGAGTTGTCTCTCTTTACCATTCCTAAAGATTTATGAATTAGAAAAAAATGGGTAATTGCGTACAAAAGACAGGATAAATTCAATCCTGATACAAGCAGATTAAGCTCTGATCATTTTAAAGATGACGATTTTGTTCCTGATTTTCGAGCAGCTTTAATGAAAATAAAGCCGAAACGACCGAGAATGTTAAAGCCTACAGGTAAGTTGAAATAAATCACGTAGGTCTATATAAGTAGCCTACATTAATACCAGCTTTGCATAATAATTAGATTAGGTTCATCTATGTTAACCTTCAAATTATTTTCTTTCTTTTGTAATCTTTGCTGGTTCGTACACAACTTACAATTAACAAAATAATCATGCTACTTATACTAACAGTCGGTTTTCAAAGGGGTGGAGAGTTAGCGACTGATACCAGTAATGCTTTTTCACTATAATTCTCATTATATTGATTTTATATTAACGATTTATGACATTTTGTCCAGTGGCGTGCGGTGACCATTCAGACAGCCGAAGCACTGAATATTATAATTGTTAGGTACACAATAGTAAATCAAATCACAACTGATAATAATTTAAAAGATCACAACTGATAATAATTTAAAAGATCATATATTAAAATAAGTAGACCTAATATCAATTTAAGTTTCTTAAAGCTACCATTAAACAACATTTGATATAAAATGACAAGCTTCTGGCTTTAAACTCACCCTTGGCACTTCTCACAGCGAGATCAACGGAACTGAAATTCAATCCTTCTCTCCTGGGAAGCAAATTTGGTAACTACCTCATCGAAGAACTCTTTCTTCTTCCTGAGTTCTCCTAGTAGGCGCGCTTCAATTGAAATAATTCCAAGATGAGATAGTCTCTCTTCTCCAGTAGAATTTCGAGAGTAGCTTTTGATTCTCTTCAGCGCTGAAAACGACCTTTCTACTGAAGACGTACTCACAGGAATTGTACACAGTAATGTCACTAACACATTAGACTGCTGAAAACTTTTTTTCAGCATTGAATTGGTACTCAATAGTTTTGCAAGTTCACTCATGGTTTTATTTCTAAACTCTTCATTGCTGTACACTACAATCAGCTTATTTTTCAATCGAATGATGTCGAAAAATGTTCCATATGTATCTATGAGACTTTGAAAGCAACTTTCTGGGAATTGATTAGTATATTTTTCGTAGTTTTGAGGCGACAATAAATTTAAAAATTTCAGTTTAGAATAATTTTGAAATCTTACATCCAAGTGGTTATCAATATTATCAAACACTTCGCAATACATGCGTTTATAGTTGATATTTTTTCTCTTCGGAGGCTCACCTGCTTGAGACACGGTTTCTTGGAAAACCCTTTCATAATCGTCACGTAATGTGGCTATGGAACGGCGAGTTTCTTGTATTTTCTCTTGACAGTATAGAATATCATTTGCTTGGTTCTGTAGGATGTTGTACAATACATCGGTGAAGCTAAATATTTTGTCAAACGTATTTAAGAGAAAAACAAATTTGAAATCTTCCAAAAGTGTCAAAAAGCCATTAATTGGTGCTAAAATATCTGACTCAATTTCTTGAGGGTGTTCTAGCATAGCACAAAATACATTACAAAGTTGAATTCTGTTCCTGCACACAGTGTTTACCAGTCTTCATGAATAATTCCATCGCGTTGGACAGACGTGTGGAAGACGACTTTGCAAAAATTGATCCAAAAAGTTAGCACGTTTCGACGATCTTGAAAAAAAAAAGCTGCAAGTCCATTAAGCGTACTAAAAAATATTTTACACTCAGGTATTTGGCTGGTGCTTTGAGACAAAAAGAGGTTAAGTACATGGGCATAACAGTGAAAAAATAGGGCTTCTGGATGTGTGACTTTGATTAATGCTTGTACTCCATTCAAATTTCCCGCCATCGTCGCTGCACCGTCATACGTTCGTGCAATCAATTTTTCATTACATCCGAATTCTGATAAGAAGTGCCGGATAAGTTCTGCAATAGCTTGGGCATGTTTGTCACTACTTATATCACAGAACCCCAAGAATCTTTCCTTTATCTCTCCTTCATGCACATAACGCAGGACAATAGAAAACTGTGCTTTATTTGCCACATCTGAAGTTTCGTCAACCATGACGGCTACAAAAGGAACTTCAATAATTTCCTGCTTTATAGCTGATAAAACGGTTGAACCTACAGCTTGGATTAGGTCATTTTGAATTCGATTAGAAATTCCTTTAAACACAGTAGAGGTTTCTAAATGCTCCGCTAAAAGAGGATCATATTCTGCAGTGTACTTCAGCAATTCCACATAATTGCCCCGGTTAACAGAATTTTCTGTTTCATCATGAAAGGCCAACTCTTGTTTTCCCAGAAAACACACTGCATTAATAAGCCTTTTAAGGATGTCCCTGTTCCGCTTTACCTTTTGATTGTGTAGAGATATTTCATTTTTAAGCTGGTGGTCAAGTGCAGTTTCTATTCTATTTTCCCCAAAAGCAGCTACAGCTACAGACGATCGTAGGTGGTTAACAGACAGCCCGTGCTCGGCTATAGATTTTACTAAATTTCCCAAGTGCGTGTACCCAGTTCTGGTCCAACTAATATTTCTATCCTTTCCAAACAACAGACAGTACCAGCAAAACACCGCATTTAGCTCAGCGCTACCGGCTAACCAGTCACATTTGCTACACATATTAGACTGAAAATGTTTAGTAAATTTACTGGTCTTTTGAACCAAGTTCGGTAGTTCTGGTGTTGGCCGTCCATTTTTAATTATCTCATTTTTTTTCTTGGAAAGGATGAGCGGAAAAGGGCTTCAACACAAGCTCTTTTATAATACATGTAGACATTGTTCTATATTATATAATGTATTGTATTATTAGTTACTACCTGGTACCTTCACGAACTAAAACATTTTCACACACATTCGACAAACATGTACACTGAAGAAAACATAATTGTTACTGATACGCTTTACACTTTCTATATGCTGTACAACTTCTCACATGTGACTCGAAATTACGGGGAATGCTTCTGAGCGCGACGGTCTGGACAACACTACAAAAAATAGGGGCGAAGTGTGGCATCTTACTGCTCTAAAAAAAAGCAACACACAGGTATAGTCGGTGACTCAGGAGAAGACGAGCGCGGAAGGGAACATAAGAAAGGGTGGTAAACAGATATCATTACTACAACAGTGCAATACTTGTACTACTAGTAGACGTAAATAATGTTTCCACTCACTAGTAGTACAAGTATCGCACTGTTGTCGTAATGTAATCTATTATCCACTCTTTCCCCTCACTCCGTGCTCGTCTTCTTATGAGTTACCGACAGTACTCGTCTCCATGCTCTTGCAGGCATTCTCTTAGTTGACACTAGAGGTGGGGAAAAAATAACGTAACAGTTATTTTGGAACTGTTCCTTGTTTGGAACTGTTCCAAAAAGTAACAGCACCTTGGAACACTATGTTCCAAAATAACAGTGTTGCTCTGAGCTAGTACGAAATACTTGCGGTTACAAATACTCGTTTCACTTTGGAACTACATTATGACAACGCCTGTTCCGCAGAACGGAACATGTTTAGTACTATTGAAAGCAGTGACACCAACTTTTGGAAAACAGTGGGTGGGCTCAAACATTTGACGAGCCTTAAAATCTCACAACACGACGAGCCAGAAGGCTCTGCGACGAGCCCATATAAGTTGGCGCTACTGTTTGAAAGCAGAATTGGGAATCCTTTCGTTGTACCGAAATACATGTTGGAAACTAAAGTAAAAGATAAATAGTAAAGATACGAAGATCGTCTTTAAAAAATGTACACATTATCTTGGAACTGATGTTAATTGAGTATAGGATTCTATCAAATAACATAATGCCTGTATTATAGTAACTACATTGTGAATTTTATCAAGGGAGATGAAAATATATACCGTTGCCGTGCCACGAGATGGCAGAGAAAAGTTCTAGGCGGGGCAAGGGGGGAAGCCATGGCGCATGCGCATAGTATTGTTCTTCATAGTATTCCAAGGCTTCCCCCGCCCCGCCCAGAATATTTCTCTGCCATCTCTTGACGCGACAACAGTAGGTTATGTTTCATTTCCAAATACTTTACAGTTTTAGTTTCATTACCAATTCTTGAAATTAAACTAAAGTCTGTTGAAACATGACTGTATTATTGAAGTTCTTTTGTTTAAAAAAAGTACAACGGTAAATTTTCATATTTCATTACAATGAGATTATTATTCTTCATGACGGTACATTATTAATATGAAGTTTAGCGCGGCCGAATTGATTATAGCTTTTATTTATGCATTTTTGGAGAAATTGAACACTATTGTGACCTTTAGCTAAGCAGAAGAGGAAGAATAGATTAGGTTTCATTTACCACTGGGATCCATTTCGATTTCGTGACCAATTTACAAATAATTTAAAATTACATTACATTTCCTGCTTCGAACAAACCTGATCTACGAATTCAATTTAGCATTAGAAAAGATTTCATTTCCAGGAATTCACATCTCGACTCATTATGACATCGTACTGCATCACATGGCATACAGGGAAGTATGTGATCATTTAGCGTCCTAAACACCACTGTTATATTGCATACTAGTCGTACGTACGTAAATGTTCCTAAATACCACTGTTACATTACGTACTAGTAGTATGTGGCTACTCCTGTTATACAAAATACTTGCTGTTACAAAAAATACTTGATGTTATGGAACTGCATTATGAGTTATGGTTATGACTATAAAATAACATAACGGCCTGTTCCAAAATACCACTGTTACATTATATACTAGTAGTACTGTACCTGTTATACAAAATACTTGCTGTTACATGTTACAATATACTCATGTTATGGGACTCGGCCGACTTGATGGTCCCTTCGCGAAGCGTGTCGGCCGTGTATGGAACTACATTATGACAACCGTTGCTGCAGTGTTGTCAATTTAGCGACTTTGTCACTAGATCTGGCTACTTTTAACAATTTTCAGGGACAAAATCAATACAAACTTTTAATCCTGAAATGGCGTCGTGCATAAATATAACGTAACTGGTTTCGTGGTGTCAATACTGGACTTTCTCATGGCCCTCGACTTATACTTTTGCCTTTTTTACCCAAATGTTTGCATAAACTACTTTGACTAAAGGGTTTTAACATAAATAAATTGTGTCACACGCTTCACAGAATGACAACTGAATTTAGGGACTTGACTCTGGAGGAGTTTCGTTCATTCCTGGTGTGTTTTATTTTGGTGCAGTTTCCAAATTAAATTAAATTATATGTATATATATATATATATAATGTAAAAATTAATTTCTGATCCTACAGAATTTATCTGTTATGGTAACAACATGGAGTCAGACCACAAAGGGAAAAGCACACTGGAGGAGAGGGATTCGATCCGGTGCTGTAGAGCGAACTTCGGCGTAGGCTATATAATATATTGTGGTACTGTTATTTTGGAACTGTTATTTGGAACCTATTATTTTCGTGGAACTGGAACAGTTGGAACTGTTACGAGAAAATAACATCTTTTCCCATCTCTAGTTGACACGCGTAAGTGACGTCACAACCCATGCTAACTTCGGATTGTGGGATGCAGACGAACATAGCCCGTGGCCTTCATCAGAGGTGCGCGCGCAATTCCTTCGCTGTTCAGCCGAAGTAGAAGTGACAATGCTTCGGTTCGCTCACAATACCAATAGTGTAACGTATTAAGCTCTAAGTTCTATACGTTCTGAAGAAATCTGACGATTTTATACAGATATTAATGAATAATCGTATAATTATGACATAATATATTGTTACCGAAGCAGTGCTTCAGTAGCTTACCCTGAATGCAAGCCACTGATTTTGTCCTTATGGCATATTCAGTGGGTTAATCATAAAAGCCTCCAGTGACAATTCATTGTTGAGTTATAATGCTTATTGTGAATGAACGTGTGGCTGACATTTCATTACCGATACATGCTCCTTTTTCCAAACTTTAGAATAAGATATTAAATAACATTCGATGTTAGAATTTTTATAAACACAAGACTGGAAACTAGCAGACGAAAACGGAAGGCATACACTGAGAGCAGACGAATTGTTAAGAAATACAGAAAAATAATGCCGTGACAAGTGCAAGTACAGTTTTTATATACACGGTATAAATACTTTCAACGTATTTACATTATGCCATGACACGTACACAATTGGTTTATACCCATTGTAATGTTTTTATTTGAGGCGGTTATGTTTATAATGTACGCTGATGTCGCTATAAATTTGAAAATAAAGGACCAATGAGCATGGACACTTCGCGCGTCGTCAGCCAATTAGCCAATTGATTGGCTAATGAAAAATGAGATAACCCATTGAGTGTATAGAAGCCTTCAATAGTAGTCACCTACAACATTCGTCTTCTTCTTTATCGATCATGACCTGCTGTATCAGGTTATGATTTTATACATGTTTCATGACTTACTCTACAACATAGAATTTAAAGAATAATATCAGCTAATAAAAAATTGTCTTGCTTACAAATGGCTTTTAAGGAACCCGGAGGTTCATTGCCGCCCTCACATAAGCCGGCCATCGGTCCCTATCCTGAGCAAGCTTAATCCAGTCTCTATCATGATGATAGGGAGGTGGGATATGATGATAGTATCATATAAATAAATGATAGTATCATCATATCCCACCTCCCTGAAATCCATTTTAATATTACCCTCCCATCTACGTCCCGGCCTCCCCAAAGGTCTTTTTCCCTCCGGCCTCCCAACTAACACTCTATATGCATTTCTGGATTCGCCCATACGTGCTACATGCCCTGCCCATCTCAAACGTCTGGATTTAATGTTCCTAATTATGTCAAGTGAAGAATACAATGTGTGAAGTTCTGCGTTGTGTAACTTTCTCCATTATCCTGTAACTTCATCCCTCTTAGCCCCAAATATTCTCTCTGTTCCTCTCTCAAAGTAAGAGTCCAAGTTTCACAAACATACAGAACAACCGGTAATATAATTGTTACATGTGCAAAATATTACCAACTGCAATTGAGTGGTTAAAATAATTTTAACGACTGTTATAGTTAAGTATTGGTTGTTTTAAATAAAGTGATGTTGAAGAAATGGAAAATACATTAACAAAATGTTAAATATAAACACGTTGTTAATTTAACACTACAGTAGTTAAGCCAAATTAAACATTTTTTGGAGAAATTGGTCATAACTCTTCTAGCAACTCTTTAAATTGCCTATGGCGAAGGGAGCTTGATTTAATCAAATTCATGCAATTCACAAAAACGGACATAACATAAAACTGATTTTGCACATAAAGCCTCCCTATGAATTATGCAGTGTATAGACAAAAAATAAGAGGCCACATCCATATTCCTTAAACATTTCTTTAATCTACCAATAAAACTATTTTCATTCCCTTTTATCGACGGGGACTCATCGGTCGCAACACTAACTAGTATAGCTCATAAGAGAAGAGGTTGAGATTCGCCAAGAGCGGGCAAATTCCTACAGCGAATACTGATTGGCATGGCTGGTATATGCTGTACGCTCGATATCAAGTTCTGCTGTGATTGCTAGCTAATATCGTGTCATGGTCTAAGTAAAACCCGCTCACAAGCAAACGCTCTGATGGGGGCAGATAAAAAAGTTATTTTTTTTTCTTCCACCATGTTAATAATGTCAAAAGAAGTGCTTATACAAATTTTGGCCACTCGACCGCAATTACGAGGGCCGTAAAAATAAGTTCGCCAGGGGCCGCTAACAGAAAAAAAAAACACAATTTAATTGAAACAGACACAGCAATTGTTGAGCTATTTCTCAACATATTTTCTATCGGAACTGAGACATTTCTCATATCATGGGATCGACAGAGAGAGGCGCAGAAGCAGTCAAACGCTGGTTCCGTTCCGATCTGAGACGGCTGATTTCTACGACACAAAAATTGATCCTATGGTATGACAAATGTCTTAATTCCAGTGGGGGATATGTTGACAAATAGCGCAACAATTGCTGTATCTGTTTCAATAAATATTTCTATGCAATTGTGCTTTTTTTCTATAAACGGCCCCAGGGAAAATCACTTTCTGGACGGCCTCGTAATTACGGTCGGGTGGCCAAAATTTGTATAAGCACTTCTTTTGACTTTATTAACATGGTGGAAGAAACAATTTTAACTTTTTTATCTGCCCCCATCAAAACGTTTGCTTGTCAGTGCAAATATGCGTAATGCGACAAACAAAGCCGCATCACACCGAAGTATTATGGCAAGAAGAAATAGCTAGGAAACAATGAGTTGTATGCATTGTATTTAACAAAGACTACATTGTTAAAATATACAATACGTTGATACTATGGTTACAGAATTTATTGTTCACTAAGCTCTGAAAGCAAACGGAACGTATTATTCTTTGCAATTCAAAAAGCGCGATTTAATCGTAATCACGATGTGTTTTGAAGGACTCAGAAGAAGATTTTCACGCCTCATGGTAAGACATTATTGATATTCATTAAAAATTCGGCCGCGCTTTGTAGAAATAGTGAATCTTTCTTATTGCCTCAATGAAAACGTAGCTTTGATTTTCTTTACTTTTTCTTGAGTAAGAACAAATGAGTCATTCCCTGTGTGTTTGCAAGTATCATTTTGCACGATGAATTATAGAAGTTGGCTTCATAGTCCTGGAGGTCTGACTTGGGACCTCGGAAAATGAAGTATTGGTGGAATGATGATGATAACGGTGAGTGAAAACGCCTTTTTTATTCAATGCTGTTGGAATTTTTTGTTTAAGATAAAATGTTTTCATAGCCACGATATATCCTCTTTTTCTTCTCAACATTAAAAGTTTATGTCAAGTCGTTGCCGAAAAAGAGCAGAGTTGCTATTACCCGACATTAACAATAACTACGACTAATAATATTTTGTAGTACCCGTAGCAGAAGGCATATGACTCGGTTAAGACAGGTGTTATATGATATTCTTATTGAATTTGGTATTCCCAAGAAACTAGTTCGATTAATTAAAATGTGTCTCAGTGAAATGTACAGCAGAGTCCGTCTATTGGTCAGTTTCTGTCGGATGCTTTTCCAGTTCACTGTGCGCTAAAGCAAGGAGATGCACTATCACCTTTACTTTTTAACTTTTCTCTAGAATAGGGCTGGACACGGGGAGCGATTCCAAACTCTAAACGGGAACGCTTAATATTCATCCGTGACGGAATCAACGCTGTGCGGTGTTCGGAAGGGGAGAAGTCATATAGCTCCCCGTGAGAGAGTAGAATCCTCTCTGGGTGCCCAGCCTTGTGACTAGAATATGCCATTAGGAAGATCCAGTATAAAGAGAGGGTTTGGAATTGAACGGGTTACATAAGCTGCTTGTCTATGCGGATAACGTGAATATGTTAGGAGAAAATCCGCAAACTATTAGGGAAAACACGGGAATTTTACTTGAAGCAAGTAAAGAGATAGGTTTGGAAGTAAATCCCGAAAAGACAAAGTATATGATTATGTCTCGTGACCAGAATATTGTACGAAATGGAAATATAAACATTGAAAATTTATCCTTCGAAGAGGTGGAAAAATTCAAATATCTTCGAGTAACAGTAAAAAATATAAATGACACTCGGGAGGAAATTACACACAGAATAAATGGGGAAATGCCTGTTATTATTCGATTGAGAAGCTTTTGTCATCCAGTCTGCTGTCAAAAAAGCTGAAAGTTTGAATTCATAAAACAACTATATTTAACAGTTTTTGTGTTTGGTTGTGAAACTTGGACTCTCACTTTCAGAGAGGAACAGAGGTTAAGGATATTTGAAAATAAAGTGCTTAGGAAAATATTTGGGGCTAAGTGGGATAAAGTTACAGGAGAATGGAGAAAGTTACACAATACAGAACTGCACGCATTGTATTCTTCACCTGACATAATTAGGAACATTAAGACCAGACATTTGAGATGGGCAGGGCATGTAGCACGTATAGGCGAATCCAGAAAGACATATAGAATGTAAGTTGGGAGGCCGGAGGGAAAATGACCTTTGAGGAGGCCGAGACGTAGATGGGAGAATAACATTAAAATGGATTTGAGGGAGGTGGGATATGATGATAGATCCTGGATTAATCCTGCTCAGAATAGGGACCGATGGCGGGCTTATGTGAGGGCGGCAATGAACCTTTAGGTTTCTTGAAAGCCATAAATTAGTACCGGTAGCAGGTCGTGGTCAGAGAACGCATACTCAGTTTTGAAGTAAGAATTTTTCTCCGTTCCATTACTCTTTTATCGTATGATGACGCAGAATATCTGCATGGAAATATCATATGTACTTCGGTACATTATAGTAATATATATGATATGCGTAAATCACTTCGTGATTTAAGGCGGCGCTTATTCCGTCGGATTCCGGCCAACTAGTCACTCATTACGAGTGCACCTCAGCACAAGTGTGGACTTCGATCCTAGGTTTATAGATATCTATGACGTAGTGCAGAGGGCGGCCGCTAGAGGGTACCCAAGAGTTGGAACTTAAACAACTGAGACGATTCTTCAGACGCCGGGGTGGAATCCGGTGTGGCTTAGTGGATAAAGCGTCAGCACGTAGAACTGAAAACCCGGGTTCAAATCCCGGCGCCAGAGAGAATTTTTCTCCGTTCCATTACTCTTTCATCGTAAGTCAGAGATACTTCCTGATCATCCCCGTAAAGAGACTGTAGCTGCCATAAGGACACGACTGCCTGGCGGAATATTTATGTAAACTGGGTATTTTATCATCACCTCATTGTGTCGTTTGTAATGAGGAAAATGCTATTATGAATTGGGAACATTCAGGGCCGTATTCATAGACATTCTTAGCGCGGGCTTCCGGTGGATGATCAGCGAACTAACGTTTTTCGTATTCATAAACCAGCGTTAGCGATATGATATGATATTAATCCTGTACAAGTAACCTGTCGACAGCCGGGGCTAGTTTAGCACCCCCGTAGCTCGGGCTAGCGAAATGTCTATGAATAGCACCCTTAAATGTTTGTAAAATAACTTGTAAATTTTAAATCCTCTATGGGGACTTTGTACTGGTCTGCCAGACACCAAATGATATTGAATCATTCTGGTTGAGCATTACATACATACATACATACATACATACATACATACATACATACATACATACATACATACATACATACATACATACATACATACATACATACATACATACATACACACATACATACATACAGTAGTCACCAAAAAAAAAACCGGACCGACCCTTGTAACAGATTTCAGAGCCTTGTTCACTCCAGAGCCACGATAGACTGGTAAATAAGACTTTCGTGGTTCGAATCCTGCCTGGGAAGGAATTTTTTTTTCTGTTCCTTATTCAAATTTATTCCCTATACTGTTCGATTGCAGCGATATTTTACTTCTAATTAACTTATTATACCCATAACATGAATTTTACCAGCTTATTATCTAATGGCTTTCCAAATGGGCTACGTCAGCAGTCGAAACTACAACAATTTCAATAGATTACTCGCTATCTTGTGAATGCGGGCGTGGCATGAGCAGTGGCTCATTTCGGGGACTTTGACTATTCCGTCGGTCCGGTTTGTTTTGCACTGCTGTACATCTTTTTTATGTTAGTAAATCCTGAAAAAGTCATAAAGACTGAAACTATATTACAAAATTTAACTAGTTACAGACTTATCTAAAAAAAAAAAAAAAGAACTCTATATGAATTGCAAATTTATTATAGGCTTGTTATACGCAAAATAATTTCATTTTTAGTGTTCTTGCTTTCATTTTTGCCTAAAGATCAAGCTGGTGATGCGGATTACAGTAATTTTGACTGATTAATTCCTCCACAAAATGTAACTGCTTTGGTTGAGTGATATATGTTCCACTTGTCATCTTTCAAATAAAAATTACAAGTGACAAATTATAGCCTGAATAGTGAGAAGGCATGTAAGCAAGAAGCTAGAAAATACAGAATTTGTGTTTTCGTTATCAAACAAAATTCCATTTCGTGAAAAGCAGCTGATATGGGCACCTGCATAACTGTTCTGCATAGAAGTAAGAATACCGATCTACTTAATATTTTGGATATGAAATATTGCTTTTGTGTAGTGCCCCATAATTATTACAGATATTCTTACCGAATTTCTTATTCATCCAGTCCAGTTTTAGACCTCGATGGTCAGTTATGGTTTCAATCAGTGTTCTGCTGGTTGCTCCATACTTGTCTGGCCAGAACAAACATTTGGTCATCTTCTTTAGCATTCTCTCGTTGTTCATTCGGAGAACATGCGTATTACCGGGATTTCCTGTACGCTTATTATTATATTATAGACTAATAATAAATTATGTTTGTTTTCAGCCCAGGCATTGGAGGCGTCGTCCACCTCAACCTCCACGAAACGCTCGGCCCTTCTTCTCGCTCTTCACCGAAGAAGAGTGTGAAGAGTTCTCGGTAGGTGCAACATTTTACAGTACAGCTTTCTTTAAGATCATTAAAATATTGATTAATGTAATAATATGGAAAATTGTAATCCAAAAATGATCTACATAATTTCAAATATTAAATAAACAATGTTATGAATGATATATATTTTTATATGTTTTATGTGTTTAAATGCTAAATATTTATTTACTTTAAGGTTCCTCTAAATTCGTTTTTCTTGGCAAGCAACATTTTCATTTTGACGTTTCCTCTCTCTGTTATCTTCCTGCGTGGTGAATGGTAAGGAAATTAAATTATTTATTATCGTTTCCGAAAATGCGCTAAATCTTGTCACTCCAGTTCCAGTTACATATTTGTCAAAGAACACTCATGACGCAAAAACTTTCCAATTCACAATTCAATGTCTGACAATTTGTGTATACCAGTACATTTTCTCGGAAAAGAGATAGGTTTTGAAGTAAATCCCGAAAAGACAGAGTACATGATTAAGTCTCGTGACGAGAATATTGTACGAAATGGAAATATAAAAATTGGAAATTTATCCTTTGAAGAGGTGGAAAAATTCAAATACTTGCGAGCAACAGTAACAAATATAAATGATACTCGAGAGGAAATTAAACACAAAATAAATATGGGAAATGCGTGTTTTTATTCGGTTGAGAAGCTTTTATCATACAGTCTCCTGTAAAAAATCTGAAAGTTAGAATTTATAAAACAATTATATTACCGGTTGTTCTTTATGGTTGTGAAACTTGGACCCTCACTTTGAGAGAGGAACATAGGTTAAGGGTGTTTGAGAATAAGGTACTTAGGAAAATATTTGGGGCTAAGAGGGATGAAGTTACAGGAGAATGGAGAAAAGTTAGCCTACACAACACCGAACTGCACGCATTGTATTCTTCATCTGACATAATTAGAAACATTAAATCCAGACGTTTGAAATGGGCAGGCCATGTAGCACGTATGGGCGAATCCAGAAATGCATATAGAGTGTTAGTTGGGAGGCCGGAGGGAAAAAGACCTTTGGGGAGGCCGATACGTAGATGGGAGGATAATATTAAAATGGATTTGAGGGAGGTGGAATATGATAGTAGAGACTGAATTAATCTTGCTCAGGATAGGGACCAATGGCGGTCTTATGTGAGGGCGGCAATGAACCTCCGGGTTCCTTAAAAGCCAGTAAGTAAGTAATGCGTGTTATTATTCGGTTGAGAAGCTTTTATCATCCAGTCTGCTGTCAAAAAATCTGAAAGTTAGAATTTATAAAACAATTATATTACCGGTTGTTCTTTATGGTTGTGAAACTTGGACCCTCACTTTGAGAGAGGAACATAGGTTCTTAGGAAAATATTTGTGGCTAAGAGGGATGAAGTTACAGGCGAATGGAGAAAGTTACACAACGCAGAACTGCACGCATTGTATTCTTCACCTGACATAATTAGGAACATTAAATCCAGATGTTTGAGATGGGCAGGGCATGTATATAGCACGTATGGACGAATCCAGAAATGCATATAGAGTGTTAGTTGGGAGACCGGAGGGGAAAATACCTTTGGGGAGGGCGAGACGTAGATGGGAAGATATTAAAATGTATTTGAGGGAGGTGGGATATGATGGTAGAGACTGGATTAATCTTGCTCAGGTTAGGGACCAATGGCGGGCTTATGTGAGGGCGGCAATGAACAAAAGCAAGTAAAGAAGTAGATATATTTTCCCGTAAATCATGCAGTACTAGATGGTTACGTAATATGTAACAATTACTAGACGTTTGTCTCATGCTATGTATTAACTGACCGCTATAGTATTCAAATTAAATACTCTGATGCTTTTTCCCCGACCTTTGCATTCAGTAAGGAAATAGGTCCGAACTCGTATGTGATGCAAAATTTATATGTTCTCGTACATACTGCAAAGTGGAAGGATTTAAATCATTGTTTATTTTGGATATGAAATATTGCTTTTTTGTAACCCCCATTATTATTACATACATCCTTGCCAAATTTCTTCCAATCCAGTCCAGTTTTAGACCACAATGGTCAGTTATGGTTTCAATCCATCGTCGTGCTGCTTGCTCCATATTTGTCTGACTAAAAGGAACATTTGGGCATTTTCTTTAGCATTCTCTTGTGGTTAATTCAGAAAACATGTACTTTCCGGGATTTCATAGATTATTATTATTATTACTAGCCGTACCCGTGCGCTCCGCTGCACCCGTTAGAAATAAAAATAAAGTAATTACATAATTAAAATAGGACATTTGATCCAAGGAACATTCGTGTTTGATAGAAGGATAAATCTGTTACTTAATTTAAATTGTATTAAAAAATTAAAATGCGATCATTTTGATCTAGAGACCACTCATTTGGTCATCAAAATTATTTTAGGAAATACAGGAAACGAATTCCTATCAAGTTTTCTGTGCATAAGAAGCTATTTTAATCTTACCTGTCTTCGATTCACTCAGAAGTTACTGTAATAACATTATAGCATTATGTCCATCTAGAGAAACTACACTTTCCAATGGTTAAATAATAATTAATTATACAAATCGGTTAATTTAGCTTCCGATATTACTTCATACAATCACAGAAACATTCTCTGTAGGCTATGTTTCATAGCTTTCAATTGTTTTTGTCCAAGGCCCCTTATAGATGGAGTCATTTGCTTTTTATTTCATTACACCGCCTTAGATTATGTTGTTATTGTAATTTTGAAACTCATTTATATCATTAAATATCAGTCGTATCAAAATTTTGCATGGAATAAAACTTATCGAAAATTATTTTTAAAGAAACTTTTGTTATGTAATATTTTTCATAAAAATTAATAATAAGGGAGATATTTCGATTTATTTAATTCAAGCCGCCTTATAACCCCCCTTTTAAATAAAATATTTTGAATACCATATAGCCTAAATTCTAAGTTACAACGAACTTAATTTATATTCCAATTGTCATAAAATCGGTTCAGCCATTATCACGTGAAAAGGTAACAAACATCCAGACAGATAGACAGACAGACATACAAACAGAAATTTCAAAAAGGCGATTTTCGGCTTCAGGGAGGTTAATTATATATGTTAGGACCAATTATTTTTGGAAAATCGAAAATTACCAGAAAAATTTTGGCTACAGATCTATTATTAGTATAGATTATTATTATTATTATTATTATTATTATTATTAGTATTATTATTATTATTATTATTATTATTATTATTATTATTATTATTATAGACTAATAATAAAACGTGTATGTTTTCAGCCAGAGCACTGGAATCAGCGGGGACCAAGAACACAGATTTCCGCTTCCCTTAGCTCGTCTCTCAGTTCCTCCCTCACTTATCTATCTAGGGAAGAAGAGACTACGAAGGTAGGTGAAACATTTTATAGTAGGCCTTTCTTTAAGATTATTAGAATATTGCTTAATGTAATAATATGGATAATTATAATCCTAAAATAATCAACATAAATTGGAAATATTAAGTAAATGATATCATGAAATGGTATAATTTTATTACCTAAGTTATATGTTTTCTTCATACAAAAGAAAATGTTACATATTTTTTTATTTTAAAATTTTTTTCAAATCCGTTTTTGCTGGCAAACATTTTCATTTTTACGTTTCCTCTCTCTGTTCTAATCTTTTCCCGAGATGAATTATATGGAAATTAAAGTTATTACAGTTTCTTAAAACTTGTCGTTATAGTCCGCATCACCGTTTTTGGCGTATGAAATAAGTAATGGGAACGTTAAGTGCGAGTGTTTTACCTTTGCCGCAGTCAGTCTGACAACTGTGTTTGGCAAACGGCTGATGTGACGTTTATAGGAAGTGGTACCATTCTTAGCTGCACTAGCACCATGCTCAAAAACTGAGCATTATACTCGAGGACACACGTCAAAAACGCTGGCGCCAGCTATACAATAACTTACAATTACAGATTTTTCAGAGAACATTCAGGATGCAAAAACTTTGCAATTCAGAGTTCAAGGTCTAACAACTTATGTTTTCTCGTAAATCTTGCAGTACTAGATTGTTTCGTAATACGCAACAATGTTTCCTTCACGCTATGTATTAATTGACTCCTATGTATCAATCTAAAAACTCGTGCATTTTTTCCTCTTCCTTTGCATTCAGTAAGTAAATAGGTCCAAACTCGTATACTTACTTATTTACTGGCTTTTAAGGAACGCGGAGGTTCATTGCCGCCCTCACATAAGCCCGCCATTAGTCCCTATCCTGTGCAAGATTAATCCAGTCTCTATCATCATATCCCACCTCCCTCAGATCCATTTTAATATTATCTTCCCATCTACGTCTCGACCTCCCCAAAGGTCTTTTTCCATCCGGCCTCCCAACTAACACTCTATATGCATTCCTGGATTCTCCCGATACGTGCTGTATGCCCTGCCCATTTCAAACGTCTAGATTTAATGTTCCTAATTATGTCAGGTAAAGAATACAATGCGTGCAGTTCTGTGTTGTGTAACTTTCTTCATTCTCCTGTAATTTCATCCCTCTTAGCCCCAAATATTTTCCTAAGTACCTTATTCTCAAACACCCTTAACCTATGTTCCTCTCTCAAAGTAAGAGTCCAAGTTTCACAACTATAAAGAACAACCGGTAATATAACTGTTTTATAAATTCTAACTTTCAAATTTTTTGACGCCAGACTGGATGATAAAAGCTTCTCAACCGAATAATAACAGGCATTTCCCATATTTATTCTGTGTGTAATTTCCTCCCGAGTATCATTTATATTTGTTACTGTTGCTCCCAGGTATTTGAATTTTTCCACCTCTTCAAAGGATAAATTTCCAATTTTTATACTTCCATTTCGTCCAAACTCGTATATGTTGCAAAATTTATACACTAAAGGTTATGTGCTCGTACATGCTACAGAGTGGAATGATTTCAATCATGGATATGAAAGACTGCTTTATGTAATGCCCCATAAATATTACAGACATTCTTAGCAAGCTTCTTCATCCAGTGCAGTTTTAGACCTCAATGGTCAGTTATGGTTTCGATCCATCGTCGTGCTGGTTGCTCCATAGGCCTACTTGTCTGTCTAGAAACATTATATTTGGGCATTTTCTTTGGCATTTCCTTGTTGTTCAATCGGAAAACTAGTATTTTTCGGGATTTTCTATACTCTTATTATAATATTATAGACTAATAATAAATTGTTATGTTTTCAGAGACGGTGCTGGGGCCTCTGGAACTGGTGTTGCCAGCTTTTCCGCCGTTGCCGAAAGGCAAAACGTCAAACCGGCTCCAATATCGAAACCGGCCGTACAGTACGTGCAACATTTTGCAGTTATTAACATATTGATTAATGTAATAATATGTATATTAATTCCGAAATGATTAATATAATTTCAAATATTAAATAAGCGATGTCACGAAATGGCATATCTTTATTATCTATACGTTTTTCTGTATACATAAGGAAATATTTAATATATATTTTTAAATCCTTCCAAATCCGTTTGACAACCTGTGTTTATCAGTATGTTTTCTCGTTAATCATTGAGTACTAGATGATTACATAATGTCAAAATTAGGAAATCATATCTGTCTCATGCTTATGTATTAACTTATATATATATATATATATATATATATATATATATATATATATATATTTGCTCTAGAGTATGCCATTAGGAAAGTCCAGGATAACAGAGATGGTTTGGAATTGAACGGGTTTCATCAGCTGCTTGTCTATGCGGATGACGTGAATATGTTAGGAGAAAATCCACAAACGATTAGGGAAAACACGAGAATTTTACTTGAAGCAAGTAAAAAGATATGTTTGGAAGTAAATCCCGAAAAAGACCAAGTATATGATTATGTCTCGTGACCAGAATATTGTACGAAATGGAAATATAAAAAAAATGGAGATTTATCTTTTGAAGAGGTGGAGAAGCTCAAATATCTGGGAGCAACAGTAACAAATATAAATGATACTCGGGAGGAAATTGAACAAAGAATAAATATGGGAAATGCCTGTTATTATTCGGTTGAGAAACTTTTATCATCAAGTCTGCTGTCGAAAAATCTGAAAGTTAGAATTTATAAAACAGTTATATTAGCGGTTGTTCTGCATGGTTGTGAAACTTGGACTCTCACTTTGAGAGAGGAACATAGGTTAAGGTGTTTGAGAATAAGGTGGTTAGGAAAATATTTGGGGCTAAGAGGGATGAAGTTACAGGAGAATGGAGAAAGTTACACAACACAGAACCGCACGCATTGTATTCTTCACCTGACATAATTAGGAACATTAAATCCAGACGTTTGAGTTGGGCAGGGCATGTAGCACGTATGGGCGAATCCAGAAATGCATATAGAGTGTTAGTTGGGAGGCCGGAGGGGGAAAAACCTTTAGGGAGGCCGAGACGTAGATGGGAAGATAATATTATAATGAATTTAAGGGAGGTGGGATATGATGATAGAGAATGGATTAATTTTGCTCAGGATAGGGACTAATGGCGGGCTTATGTGAGGGCGGCAATGAAAAATAATATCAATATAAATACTCTGATGTATTTTTTTCCCTTCCTTTGCATTCAGCAAGTAAATAGTTATGTAAAAGACTATGTGCTAGTACATGCTGCAAGGTGGAATTATTAAAATCACGATTTATTGTGGATATAAAAGACTGCTTTTGTGTAATGTCCATCATTATTACATATATCCGTACCAAATTTCTCCCTCAACGGTCAGTTATGGTTTCGGTCCATCGTCGTGCTGGTTCCTCCATACCTGTCTCACCAGAAGAAACATTTGGGCATTTTCTTTGTCATTCTCTTGTTATGTACCTTCTAGGATTTCCTATACTCTTACTATTATATTGTAGACTAATAATAAAATGTGTATGTTTCCAGGCATGGCGCTGGAGATCGTGCCGTCGACGTCGCTCCCCCAGCCCTTCCCCCAGTCTCTCCTCCAGCGAACAGGATAATACTTCGGTAGGTGCAACATTTTACAGTACAGCCTTCTTTAAGATTATTAAAATATTGATTAATGTAATATGGAAAATTGTAATCCTAAAATTATCAACATAAAACGTAAATGAATCCCCTTCTTTCCAGAAATGATAAATTTGAGGACGGTTCCAAACAACTGGCCACAGAAAATTGGTAACTGGGACAATTGGCCACATAAAATTGGTACTAGGGACAATTCGCCACAGATAGACATTTCGCCACAAATAGACAATTTGCCACAGTTAGACAATTTAGCACAAATAGGCAATTTGCCACACTGAGGTACAAAGATAAATCCATGACTTCCAGAAGCTCTATATTGTGCGAATGGATACAGAGATTAATAATTGTGACTTCCACTAAGTATGTGAATTGCTATGTACATATAAATTTGGCTTCAAAAATGTCCTGCTAGGTTGTGGCCTACAGCTCTCAAGTACCGGATGACGGTGCCTTCTGCCTTGTACCGCGGGTATTCTTCAACTGTGTCGATGTACTTCCGCTTCTTTTTGGTAGGAGAATGACCACCTTCCAATCTCTATATATATCTGTCCACTTCTTCCACTTCCAACTGCAGTTGCTCCAGCACGTGATACAAGGAAGGATGCACTTTCCCCATTAATAGGTTCAATCTCCTGTGCCACTGCCAGTCAGGAGAGCTGCATATTATACTAACTAGGCCACTAAAGCGTCATATAATTATACTAAGAAAACTATTAAAAATCAGTGGAGTATTTAGTTAAGACATATCTTTCAAGCATAAATTATTACAAGTTTATTTTATTTTGTAGGAAACGGAGAGAGAGATTATCCTCCGGGGACTACTAACACCTGTCTATCATCCCATGGATGTAAGTAACTCTTCAATGTACAGAGAATAATATAGAGTATGATGCTTAGAGGTAGGGTATATGGATCGTATGCGGAGACTAAAATGAAGATACAGTAGTGGCAAAAAAAAAAAAAAAAAAAACCGGACCGACCCTTGTAGCTGATTTCAGAGTTATATATTCAAATTTTGCTAGTCACAAAACACATCCATCTTGTATAATTAATTGTAACAATGAAATTTATTGCATTTGTTCGATTCTTACCGTCTTCTGTTTCCTTCAGTGCCTCAAACTTACAGACGAAAAAACTTTGAGAGTTTTATTTTCATCTGGCATCAATATTACATTTCTACCTCTATTCGCAAAGATAACTTGCTTATTTTTACATTAAATAGCAGTACCGGTACATACCTTTGGCTTCACTATCCATATTGAAATTACCACAGTTTGACACAATACACAGCACAGAATTCTTTTGTATCAGCTACAAGGGTCGGTCCGGCTTTTTTGCCACTACTGTACAAAATAGGAAAGATTGGAGAATGCTGGGTTTGCAGTGAAAGACTATGAATGAATCATTATAATAAAGAGACATTTTCAATAATTTTACGATAAACATATTTATATTATGAAAAAGTGCATGAATATTTTCTGAGTTGTATGTGGTTCTTTCCATTCGTTTCATAAATTTTAATGAACCACTAGGCTACTTCACATATGGCATCAAGAGAAAGATAATGGATTTGAGAATACAACGAAGAATTTCTAGCACCGTTAAGGCCAAATGTACAAATACATGTCAGTTACAAGTGGCCAATATAACTTACTAATTTAAGATCGCATGTTCAGAATCCAGCTACTGCAGTCCATTGAAAACTGTGGTAAAAGATGAAGATCATTCAAGTAAAATAGTCCATGTCTACTAAGAAGATTAATAAAAGTAGTGGGATATTAAATTTAGTTCACTGATACCTATTGTTGTCATCGTCGTCTAACTGCATACTTCTTGGTTCGGTTCATAAACATGTCTTCTGGCTTCCCACTTCCCACTTAGGGTGGGGACTTCTCAAATCAAGGCGACGAAAAACCAGACTCACCGCATTGTTCAAGGCACAAATGGGACACAAAGCATGGACCGATATCAATGCTAGATTAGCAACACCATCATACTTAGGAAGGACTGATCATATTAGGAAGTTTAAATGTAGAAAACAAAGAACGGACGTGGCAAAATTTTCCTTTGTTAACCGCACAATAGTAGACTGGAACAGCTTACCTGCGGCAATCTTTCAGGGTGGTCCTCTTAAAATCAATACATTTAAGGAAAGGTTGGGAAGATTAGACTGAAAATTTAATTGGAGGTGCAGTGTAATTATTTAAGTTGTCATGTAATTAATGGAGTTGATATATAATTAATTAAGTTGATATGTAATTAATTAAGATATGTAATTTAGTTGATATGTAATTAATTAAGATGATATGTAATTAAGTTGGTATGTAATTAATTAAGGTGATATGTAATTACTTAAATTGGTAATAGATGGGTGAAATAGAAGTACTTATAAGTTAGATTTACTTTTGCTTATCGTAGGCGTTCTTATAGAATAGTTTTTATTTACAGTCCTAGGTTTATTGCATCTACTATTTATAGATTACCGGTACGTTTATTTTGTTTTATTTCATTTACGTTTATTTAATTTTATTTCACGTAATTGTAATTATTGTATATTATATATCACGCCCACCGGGTGTATACCCAATTGTAGTGTTAAATAAATACATATACAATATACCTAAGCTTCATATTATATACTAAGAATAATATTAAAAGCAGTGAAATACTTAGTTGAGTGATATGCCATATATTTCAAGCATAAATTATTACTGGTGTATTTTATTTTTATAGGATTCTGAAGATAACGCCAGGATAACCCAACATCCCGGCCCGCTTATACTTAACAACGGGGAAGTGGTAAGTAACTCATGACTGGACATAGTTAATACGTTGCTTAGAGTCTCTTCTTAATAGCAATATGACTGGGTCTCCCTCCGTATGAGAAATGTTTATTAAAAAAAGTTTTTTTTCGAAAATAGATATAATTTTAGAACAGAGATATTGACACCAGTGTAGGACTGTATACCTTACTTTAAGGGGGGGATATACAGGTTTGAGAGTAAAAAAATGTTATGGTTTAATTTAAATTTTGTGTGAAGATTGGACATTTATCTTTATATCAGTGAAGGAATTTTTACAATATAAACAATATTTTAGTAGATATGACCATAAACGTGCGAGCGTGCGCTTATTTAGCTCTCCACACATAAGGTATATTTAACGTTCATTTCCGTAACTTGTATTTTTCAAAACCGTTTTTGTGATAACTCCGGAAGTTTTTAAGATATCCCAGTAAAATTCTGCATGCAACTGTCTTTCATACTTGTGAACAAGATGAACTACAAATATTGCTGTAAAATTTATAGTTTATTTGAAAAAAAAAACTAAAAACATTGAACATATAACTTCTCATTAGAAATAAAAAAAATACTATTGTAGACGCTTCAAAGACTGTAGTTCATATTGTTCATTTGACATTTAGGAATAAATGGAATAAATAATAGCTCAGAAATATTCATATCTGTGGACATCATCATAAAAACGGCACATCAGTGAAAATAGTCTATAATTGCAGAAGCAGTGAATATTGAGCATTTAAAATTGCAAGATTGAGGAGTCATTAGCTGCTAAGAAAAAAAAAATATTGAATTTCCCTCATTTTTCGTGCTGCTTTGTTCCATCTCCACAATGGGCACTGCGAGTTATTGTCTTCTTTTTATGTAACACTAATATATTTATTAATATAATAATTATGACATGTGGGCAAATTCTGCAACAAATTTGGAATTGTATGCTGTAGTGCAGTAATGTCGATTCCTGGAGTGTAGTGTTCAATGCCCAGTAGCGACCAAGACAAGAGTGAACATAATTTAAAATATCCACACGCAACAACTGTTTTCGCTTTTGTTTACCCATTTTTAACGTGGGCTGAGTTAACATACATTGTTTAGGTGGCCATCGAGAAAATATCCGTAATAATTCTTGTAGCACTATTTATGCGCAACCCGCTGCAATATATCAGTGCCGGAAAAGTAAACAAAGTTTGAAAAATTATGTAGACCTTATATACAAATTGAACAGTAAGTAATGTCAATAATTTCAAGGGGTTATTCTTTTAGATATTTCAAACAAAAAAGTTTAATACAATTTTGCTTATTTTACTCTATATGAAACATTCACAGCTTATTTCGGAAAAGCTACTGAATTAATTCCCAATATGCTTTGTCAATTTAAGAGAGCTTTGTGTTATGATGATAAATTATTGAAAGAATATTAATTTTCTTCTTTAAATCTGCAGAATTTTGATTCGTATAAATGTAACTTTTAAAACGTAATGCACTCTGATGACGCCGTAAAGATTATTGCCTGGAGAGAGGCAGATATACGAAGCCCTAAGTACCCTGAACATCTCGCGTGTGATTGTGACAGGGATGCAAGAGACGACGAGAAATCTAAACATAACCGCTTTTAAAGACGGCTCGGGAAATTTGATTTATTGCATGTAAGTTTACCGGTCACCACTTTACAAATGAAAGTGAGAGGGAACTATTTCTAATTGCCTGAAGAAATGTTTGCAATATGAAAAAGAGAGTTTTTTCATTAATTAAATAGATTTGTAGGCCTATAACGTAAGAAAGGCTTTCATTATTGTCTGTGTTCACCGAATATTTAACTAAAATCAAATCGAAAGACTTTACAAATAATACTGTTCGTTTAATTTAAATTAAGTCTATCGCATTTTCATTTATTCCTGTAGAGTTTCAAATGTTTTAAAATTTCGTTTTAAGCATCATTATTACGTTCTGTAAAGTATCCAACTGAAATGGGAGTGTAGAAATGTTTCTTAATCTTTTAAATTTATTTCGAAGTAGGCGTATCATATTGTCTGCGTTCTCTGAACGTTTAATTAAAATTATGTTATAGAGATCATTTTAAATTGACCAAGATTTGTTTAACGTGAAATGAGCAGTATTTATTCTCCGCTGTCTAAAACAGTTTAAACACAAATATTAAAAACGGTATACCATATCTTACGAGTTTAAAAACAAAGTACATGGCCATGACCTTCCACTTCCCTATTCCGTAGAAGCCAGGTGAAGAGGTTGTACAGAGCAACACAATCTCATGTGCACTCTCTCCTGATTACAGCGTTGCACGATCTAGTTATTCACTTAATAATAATAATAATAATAATAATAATAATAATAATAATAATAATAATAATAATAATAATAATAATAATCCGTGGCGCTACAGCTCGTGAAGGACCTAGACCGACCAGCCGGCTGCTGGCCTCATGCCCACATGCCGGAGCAGAGGTGGACGATCATCCAACCAGAATGGAGGTATCGTGTGGTTAGCACGATGATCCCCCAGCCGTTATAGATGGTATTCGCAACCGGATTTCGCTACCTATCGTAGCTCCCCAAGTGCATTACGATGCTGGGTGGGCACCGGTCCCATACACTGGCCGAAATTTCATGAGAAAATTTCTTCCCCCATGAGGACTCGAACCAGCGCGCATTCCGTGACGCGAGTCCTAGGCAGGATGCCTTAGTTGTTATTCACATGGACACTTTAAAATGCACATTTTTTTTAACTCTTCAAAACTTAGCAAAACGCTATTTGATTTTTTTATTGCTGTTTACTAGAGAAATCATCCACCAGAATAAATGGCATTACTTACGGTTCAACCGATTGTTACATAATTATCAGACATCGGATTCTAGGGCAAATGCCTATTTTGTTTCTTTAGGAGAAAAGTAAAAATAATTATTAATATTTGTGTTTCATGGAAATTGAAAGGTATTCAAAGAGTTTTATAGTGCCCTAAAATGCCCTAAAACGGTTATTAGAGCCTAATTTGTTAATATTCGCCTAAAAATGCCTAACTCACTGTAAAGTTTCGCATTTTACTCTTACTTTTTATAATTTATACATGCATTCACTGCGAAATTTAAGGCATTTAAAAAGTGGAAAGTTTGCTTCACACCGGCCGTGAAACCATTGATAAAGGAAACAAAATGTTTTGAATCTCACGACACTCGCAATAGATTTCACCGAATTTAACATGTTTGGAGGCATAAATGCCGACAAAGAACCAACCTTAGTTTTGAAGCAGGCAACAATCACAACATGTGCTGCTACCGATTCAGAGATATACTATACTATAAAAATGACTGTTTTCGGTCTGAAACCGATTAGCTGCACTGCCCTTCAGAGTGTCATAAAATCACAATTTTTGGAGAAAGTGTTTTTGAAATATTTATGAAAAGTCGTAAAACTGCGAATTAGTAGGGTAAACCGTTACAAAATATTTAAAAGAATGGCCCTCCTAGTGTTAACACTACCAGGAAATGCAACAATAAGTGGAACTTTGTATTTTTGTCCAATTGAATCTCAATAACAACGGTTCATTTGAATGCTCGTTAACAGTTGCTCTTTCCCTCACCTTATTTGTGTTGAGAAGTTTTGAGCGGTAGGACGTTTTCCTGTGAAGTTTAACGCGATAATGCCGAAAAATATAAGTGCAAAATCTACATTGATCCGGCAATGGCTAACAGAATATTCAGAATTCACTTATGATGGAAAAATAATATTCTGCAAGATTGTAGCAAACAGGTATGTAACAATAGTTGAAATATATAAATTCTATTAATTTTAATGAGTAGGCCTATAATATTTATACATTGACTGAGCTATCCTGAGGTATAATTCTTTTTAAGACCACTACACTTTAACCTTTTAAATTCCGCCAGTTAAAGTATTTGCAGGTCATTAAAATTTTGATTGTTCGAACCCACTAACTTTGTGATAGAAATACGGCAATACAACAATTAGGATTTTATTTTAATTCAGTTTACTTTACATTTTTAGATTTCGTAAGAAAAGAAGTTTCACCTAAAGCAGCATGTGCAAGGAGCGGCTCATAAGGCTAAAGCTCAGCAGAAAAATCAACTGCAACAAACTTTACTAACACAGCCTACTTCATCCAATCTCAGCAGCAATTTCTATGCTGATTTAACCAGAGCGTTTGTTGCTGCTAACATTCCCTGGAATGCAATTGAAAATCCGGTTTTAAGACAGTTTTTACAAAAATACTGCAAACAAAATATCCCATCTGAGTCGACCCTAAGAAAAAATTACTTAGACAGAATATACAATGAAACTTTAGCTTCCATTCGGGAGGATATAGGTGATTCTTACATATGGGTCTCTGTGGATGAAACCTCAGATCCTATGAATAGGTATATAGCAAATATGGTAGTAGGAAAACTTAGTCCTGATGGACCTTCGATTCCACACTTCGTATGTGTTAAGGAACTTTCGAAAGTGAATAGCCAAGCCATTGCCAGTCTTTATACTCAGGTAATATAGACGATTCTAAAGTTCTGTTGTTTTTTACTGATGCTGCCTCATACATGGTTGCTGCAGCTCCACTTCTTAAAACATTTTATCCTAACCTCACGCATGTAACCTGTCTAGCACAGGGCCTTCACAGGGTTTCTGAAACAATCCGGAATGAATTTCCTCTTGTCAATTCGTTTATTTCTAACACAAAAAAAATGTTTTTGTAAAGCCCCATCCAGGATTTCAATATTCAGAGAGAACTTTCCAGATATCCCACTCCCACCTCAGCCGGTTGTTACACGATGGGGAACCTGGATTCAGTCAGTGGTGTATTATTCTAAGTATTTTAAAGAAGTGGTCACAGTTATTGATAAATTACCTGAAACTGATAGTGCAGCGTGTGTGAAAGCAGTGAAAGATTGTCTGAATGACTCACGAGTGAAAAACGATATTGCCTACATAACATAAAACTTTTCTTTCATACCTGCAAGCATTGAACAATTAGAAAGTGAAAAACAATCTCTTTGTAGCCAAATAGCAATAGTAAAGGAAGCTCAAGTGAACATACATTCTGCTTTGGGCGAAACTGGGAAAAAAGTTAAAAATAAGTGGGACAACGTATTAAATAAGAATGTAGGATTTTCATTGTTGGAAAAAGTATCAAGAGTGATATCGGGGGAAAGTGTAAATGTTCCAGTAAGTATTGATGTTTCTATTGTACCTAATTTAAAATTTGCGCCTCTCACATCAGTTTCGGTTGAAAGAAGTTTTTCTGCTTTCAAAATGATTCTCAGTGACAAAAGGCAAAGGTTAACTGTGGAGAATTTAGAAAAAATTCTGGTGGTGTACTTTGCAGATAATTATAATAAAGTCTGAGCATGGAACTGAATTTCAATAACTTAAAATGAGTAATCTTGATATCAATAATCATTATTTCATTAGTTTCAAATATATTAAATTTGTGCAGCTCTGTTTATAAATATAATATAATATAATATTTTTTAAATGTTTAAACATACTTTTTTGTGCGTATTTTAGTGTATAACTAAAAATTTCAGTGAAAGAAATAAGTATGATACCTTGATGTGCCTAAAATGCCTATTTTCATTAAAATAGAGCCTAATTTTACAAATTTTGAGCTTATTTTAGGCGCCTAAAACTGCAATTTTTAGTGCCTAAATATCCGATGTCTAATAATTATACACAGTATTTAAAGGGTGTAAATGATATGTTGTTATTGAAGTGTTGTATCAGTGAAGAAGTATGTCGTGTCAGTGAAGTGTGCTGTGTAAGTGAAACGTGTTCCTGTCAGTGAAGCTTTATAGTCTGTAGTGGCAGTGCAAAGTATTTCAACTGTGAAATGTTTTTGAAGTGTTAGTGAAATCAGGATAGAATCAGTGAAATGTGTCGTAGTTCCAGTGCAGTGAGTGAGTTGACAGCGAAATGAGTGTAATGTTGAAAGGTACTTGTGCAGATATGAACGTATTATACTCGTGGGTTTTAGTTCGAACTTAGTTTTAAGATACAAATTAGATTTATTTTAAATGTTATTTTAAGTGATCGTTTCATTTAATTTAGGATATTCCCTGTTGTTATTATTATTAATTATTCTTAGTATTAATTATTAGTGTTATTATTAATTGTATTTTTAATTAATAAGTTTATTATTGTCATTATTGAGTGTAATTAGTTACCACTGCTACCGGGTATATACCCATTGCAGTGTGAATAAATAAATACATACATATTACTTCCAAGATGTGATTAGTGGCATGAGCAGCGAATGCTGCATTTATTTTCTTGTACGGGTTTCGATATTTACTAAAATTTCAAGTTCACTGTTTTGTGATTATGCTAAGAAGATTCTCACAAATTCGCGATCGACAATTATTTAAAATAGCACAACCGCCAACCATTTAAACGTTGCAAGCAACTATAGGGATCTTATGATTCCCCTGTCATCATGTAAATGAAATGAACTATTTCGCAACAGAGAAAATATATAGCCCTTACAGGGTGTAAATGAACAACATCGAAATTTTGTCAGTGACAATAGAAGGATCCTAGCAGAAGCAACTTTAGCAATGGTGACCGACGTAAATGAGCAACGTGTTAAAATAACTAAACATCTGTACCCGACAAGCAATAATAAACGGGAAGAGGCAGGTATAAGTATTGAATGTAATAGCACTCAATGAATTAGAGTAAATAACAATTATACTAACCAGGTCACTAAAACTTTAATAATAATAATAATAATAATAATAATAATAATTATTATTATTATTATTATTATTACTATCATTATTATTTATTTATTTATACCGGCAAAATTAAGGCCTTATACTGTCAAGATTAATACAAGCAGTGGAATATTAAAATTAGCTATATAAAATACTTGTAAATTCTTTTCTTGGCTTTTTTCTATTAGGACTGCTGTTAAATGAGTAACTACTACTGGCAGTTGTCTAACCCATTGACATATTTTCAGCATAATTGTAACTTGTTTATTTTCTTTTTATAGTTCCCCTACAGCGAGGCCATTTTGAACATCCTGGTTCAGCAATATGTAAGTAACTCCTCAATGCACACTACATAGATCATACTATGTTACTTGTACTCTCTTCTTTAATAGTTGCCACTGGATCGCCATATGAAAAGTGTTAATTGAAAAAAATTGTTTTAAAGAATGGATTTAATTTTAGAATAGAGAGGACATAATGTATAATATAAAAGTCAAAACATATTCTATTAAAACTAAAATCTTCAAAAATATGTAGGCCTACACAATGTATCTAAAATCCGGTAGAGATAGCGCAAAAGCCACTAATTTCCCAGCATTGGGATTGGTGGGTGTGTTGTACTACTGTACAGCCTCAACGATGTATGCTACGTTGAAAATTCAAGCACATTAGACTGAAAACTAAATATTTTCAACACCTTTTTTCCTCTGTCCATTGTTCGCCATCTGCACTAATAACATAGTTTGTCTATGTCGCCAACTTTTGAATCATTCTGTATATACTGTACCAACAGTCTTATTAATAAACCGTGTATAGTTTTTTATACGAGACTTATGCAGAGTTGAGATAGAAAACTTTACTAATAAACCATGCATAAGCAATGGATGTATAAACAGGCTGTAACTATACAATGGGAATTGCTTTGCAGTAGTTATATACACGAAACTCCTTGTTTAAGCGTTGTATATAGAGAGAAAATGGCCGCCCCTGTAACAGCTGTTCGTATCGACTGTCGTTTTATGATGATGGTTGCCTTGTAACCACAGAAGAACAAACCGAAGAGCACAAAATAATTAGAATAATATTGCTGTATCTTGTACTCTTTGGCCAAAATATAGTGTGGTAATCAATCAGAGCCAGTTGTACTATCGATACTTAACACGCCACACTAGAGCGCTCTACCTGATGCAATAGAGAACCTCAGATATTCTATTACCTTTCGTAACTAAGTAATGACGAAACTATGACGTAGCTGTGTAACAGTTACACTGTTATACACGACGTATGTAGTGATTATTAGTAAGGAATTTACACACAACGTATAAACGAGCTACTCATTGTATAAGTAAAAGACAGTTGAGCGTATGTATATAGAGTTTGTATTAGTAAGACCGTAAGAACATTAATAATGGTAGTGAGATATTTGGTCCAGTTATATATTTTCTGATCTAAATGAGGGGTTGGAAAGCAATGGTGGATTGTTAATGTTTAGGTGAGGGGTTTGCACTTTTTCCATTGCTGGTTGTCACAATCAAAAAATTAAGACAACGTTTCGAAGGGTGGTTCTCCCTTCGTCTTCAGGCGGAAGGAAGGAAAGAAGAGAAAAAAAAAACCTACTGTTGGGATAGCTATAGCTGCACGTAACGATCCCAACAGTAGGTTTTTTTTTCTCTTCTTTCCTTCCTTCCACCTGAAGACGAAGGGAGAACCACCCTTCGAAACGTTGTGTCTTAATTTTTTTTTGATTGTGACAACCAGCAATGGAAAAAGTCCAAACCCCTCACCTAAACATATATATTTTCTGTATACTTATTGTTGGTTTGTGTTCTTTTTATAGATTGAGACCACGTACATGCAAGCTTACGTGTACGAACGCCGAGTCGTAAGTAATTCTTCAATGTCCATAGATCATAGTGCATAATCACAGTCTAGTACTCGTATATACAGTCACGAAGCTCAATATGTAATAAATACGCATACATAGATAGTTGCTAACCACTAGCATCGCTACTATCGCCTCATTACAGACAATGCGAAATAGTACCTGCACAGTCTATTGTTTCTAGCAATCTCAACAACTCAAGCTTCGTGACTGTATATACTAGACTATGGTATAATCCTTAGAGGCTATCTGTAATAGTTATAGGACTGAATTTTCATATGAAATGAAATCCTTGAAAAATATTTTTTAAACTAGATTTAGAACAGAGATTTTGATATCAGTTTCGGATTATATACTGTACTTCAAGAACTTTTATTTTATTTCACCCACACAAAGTTGCTATGAGTTATTGTCTCCTTTTTATCCACATCCCTTGGTTCATAATCATTTATTGGCACATGCTCTTCAAAAATGTCTCATTTCAATTATGAGTTACGAAGCTTTAAAATTCAGATTTGTCAAAACTTTAAATTTTGAGTTGTTTCCCTTTTCAACTGGGTCATCGAATTTGGCTTGGATAACAGGAGTCGCAATAATAATTACGAAATCTGCCTACAATATAAATCAGTATCAACAGCTAGACACGCATTAACTATAAGGTAGGCCTATCATGCAACCATTGTCTTCTGGATAAGAAATTATACATGTGATCAAAGTGGATCCAGCAAGGGTGAATGAAACATTTTTTGCTTACAACGCAACCCAGCATTACTTTTTAAACCAAACGCTTTCATGTGACACAGTTTGAAAGGCTCTCAAGTAGGAAATGAAAGCATATTATAAAACTAGAAGGTTCAAATGTAAACACGAACAGAAAAAAATGTATTTTCTTAACTGTTCACCATTATTTCACCACAATTTCCCCTTAAAAGAAAATGTTCTTTTTCCAACTTTACTTCAGTCCGTTACGGTAACGATAATACTGTAACCTGCTGGGAAACGGCCTTCACTCTACCAAGACTGCTCGCCACCTGGATGGACGTAACTCCACTGGCAACCAGGAGTGCAGTATGGGTTCCCATTCCCCCTTGTCCTCTATACTTCTGTCTTAATCAGAATTTTTCCGTCTTGAACATATTAGAGATTTGAAATTATTAATATTTTTGCAGCCCGGTATTTACCAGAAGTCATTTCAGTGGAAGGCTTCCAATTTCAGCAACTTTTTTATATTATTTATTTAATAATAACATATCAAACTGAAAACGTTACATGAAAGTACCCCGAAAGAGCAAAGCTCGTGTTCGGAGACAGTTCCGTTTTGATAAAATAACTTGAGAATGACGCAAAATTTTACGCGATTAAAATTAAAAATGTTGGTACCAGAGATTACACATAATTCACAAAAATAAGTCTGTGTTGTTCCTAAAATAACATTTATAGTTATTACACAAGGATTGGGGCATAAGTCGTGGCAACTATTTTTTTTTAAGATAAGTGTTGGTATCACAAAATGTTATATGTCGCACGGAAGGCGTGCAGTCATAGTGTGTGTCCACAACACAAGATGGCTCTATGTTCGTCTGTAATAGAACAGAGAGTGATGTTAAACCAGTTGCCAGTGTAGCGTCACATTCCAGTATATACAATCACGAAGCTTGAGTTGATGAGGATACTAGGAACAATAGACTGTGCCAGTACTGTTTCACATTGTATGTGATGAGGCGATAGTAGCGATCCTAGTGGTTAGCAACTATCTATGGATGCATATTCCCTATGTATTGAGCTTCGTGACTGTATATACTAGACTGTGGTAGCGTCGTGCAGAATGGATCTAACTCGTGCTGAACAACGCTCGTATATCAAAATAGCCGTTCTCCATGGGAGAAATTCTAAAGAATGCCACAGAGAGTTTGTAGAAGCTGTCAGGAATAATGACCTTTCATACCGGACAGTCGCGAGATGGGTAGCTAATTTGGGGGCCTTTAGAACGAGTATGTGTGCTGTAATCATTCTGGCAGAGGACCCCTGTAATGTTATGGCAACGACCGTAACAAACATAAGAAAAATATTGGCATGTTGTTAAATGTCCGTACATTTTGTCCATTCCTTGTCCTTTCATCTGTATATTTCACATTTTACACCCACGCTCGAATTCTCACAAAAAGAAATAGTTGCCATGACAACCCTGGTTCTTGAGAGTAGAAGATAGACAGAAACATAGGCTACATCAATCACAAATATAAATACTATGTAGACTAATATTTAAACACCACTATAAGATACTTAAGAAGTAGCTGCTTTAAGATGATAGTAATAAAGTTAATAACAATAATACTAGTAATAATTGAGATGATTTATACCATAATTTCAGAGTGAAAAAGGATGATGTTGAGATTGGTGATTGGTTAATACTAACTTATTATTTGTGTAATCAGTGGCAAATCATGTTGATATAGGCTTGTAACAAAGATGAGATTGAGAGAAATAATATACTTAGGGAAGAAATAAACTTGCTTTACAATGCATAGCACATATAAAGTAGGGAAGTTTGTCATATGCGTTGTTTAATCCTGGATTTGAAAATTTCATTATTAAAAGTAGCCAATTTTGGATTAAATTGTTTTATGCTCGACCATGCGGAAATGTAGTAATTATACACCTGGTAGTAGCTCTTTAATGCACCTCATTAAAGTACACCTATTCATTAAAGTTCAGGTGTTCAGCCAATGACAAGTCACCTTTGTACCGTTATAAAACCGCAAGTATCGATTATTCTCGGATATGTAATCGAAAGACAATTAGCGAAAAATCACGGAGGCTGGAAATCCAATACTGTCGCAGAAGGTTATGTTCTGTTACTATAATAATTAGCGTTAATTGTAAATAATATTCAAATAAATTCAATTTGTCATCTCGTTTTTCAATTCTAAATCAATTTCCAGGTTATATCAGACTAATGTTCGTCTTATTCTCTATCAAGGTCAATGACATTCGGCTTCGGAAAAAATCAATACTTTCGCGTCTGCGCACATCTCACAATTCAGGTCAGTTCGCACATAACCATAACATGACCTAATTTTGAATAATTTCAAGTTAGAAATATGGTCGAGCATAAAAAGTCGTATGAAACTTGCCTATAATGGTAATTAAGACGCTCGTATGAAAATTATGAAACTCGCTTGCGCTCGTTTCATAAACAAACATACTTGCGTCTTAATTACTACCATTATAGGCCCGTTGCATAATGTACTATTATCAAATTATATAGATGTGTACCATAATTTGTACCATGTAAGAAAGCAGTAGATGTGAAGCATTTAGGTTCAACTAAAGTAAGAAATTAATTTGTAAAGTAAACAGTATCACGTGACTGAAATGAGGCTTGATTGGCCGCAGCTTAGCGCCACCGATTCTCAGCACGTGATCCCGCCCACTGCTGTACATTCTGTTTCATGTTAAAAATTTCTCGTTACTCGTCGAAGTAGACCTAGCGTAACTACTATGCATTCGTTTGCTTAGGAAACAATTACTGCCAACTTAATTAAATTATTTCAAACTTTCGTGTAAGGCCAATCGCTGGCGGACAAAGGTGTTATTCCTCTGTTATGTTAACCACATTCACTGAGGATGCAGAAGCCATACTATTATTTGCTTACCTATGGGGACAAACTCAAGATCAAGTGACGATAACTTGTTACAGGAACATATTACCTTCGTATGGTTAATACTCTTCGTTTTTTATCCGCTTTCGTAGTAAATAAAATATAAAAGTGTCCTTTCTTTTCATAATGCTGTACGTATGAGTTACATTATAAGCTTTATCGCTCTAGTAGGCCTACTAACTAAAATTTAAATTTGCTTCTAAAATAAATACAAAGTTATGATCCTCGAATACGGAACTATATTTTCCTGCGTCGTGTGTTTCGACTACATACGAGGCAATGACGGGTATGTAAGCCACGAGCCTGTGTTTACATTAGGATTATTCTAACTCCGAAAATATTATGAGTATTGGATTTATTAATATATATTAAATGGTTAATAAAATGCAGTAGAATATATTATAGTCCACTGTAATTTTTAACATGATTTACAAGTTTCATTTCTTTTCACAGATCTACGGTGTCCAGTTCGGGCGTGTAGTAGACCGTCCATATGTAGTCTTGCTTGTCACACGACGTCCGGTAAATAACTCTTGGTTATATATAGATAATAGTAATTTATATACAGGACATTCATTTCAAAATTTCATTAAATTTAAGTTAAACAAAGCACGTCAATTTAGATACTGAGGGGAAAGTTTAAAACCAGAATTAATTGTCATTTGAAATTTCAAAGAGTGGGTGAGAATCGAGAGGATTAAAACTATAACGCAATTAACATTCGTTTTAACTTATTCCTAAATATCTAAATTGACACGTTTTTTTGTTTAAATTTAATGTAATTTAATTCAAATAGTACATAGTTATTTAGACTTGGAAGTTTTGAAATGAAAGCCCTATATATTGCTTGTATTCTTTCCATAATCGTTGTAACACTGAATTTTCACATGATGGGCCGAAATATTTATTGAAATCAATTTTTTAAGCAGGGAACAAGGATTTTCATATCATTTTCGTAATTGCTAGCCGTCCATTATACAACTTGATTTTGTTTCACTTACACAAGTAAACAGATCTTATTGTTTTCGTTTTATCCACACTTCTTAATTCATATAATCATTCATTGACAGAGGTATTGGCTTAATTCACAATTTGCCATTTGAAAGTAATATGATCAAACTTTTTTTTTTGAGATTACTAAATTTAAAGTTTTTGTTACATATAACTCGTGAATTAACATAACTTCTACCAAATTATATAAAAGTATAGCCTACTTATAATTAAGGTTTCGGCCAGTGTACGGGACCGGTGCCCACCCAGCATCGTGATGCACTTGGGGAGCTATGATAGGTAGCCAAATTCGGTTGCGAATGCCAGCTATAACCGCTGGGGGCATCATCGTGCTAACCACACAATACCTCCATTCTGGTTGGATGATCGTCCACCTCTGCTTCGACATGTGGGCATGAGGCCAGCAGACGGCTGGTCGGTCTAGGCCCTTCAAGTGCTATAGCGCCATGGATTATTATTATTATTATTATTATTATTATTATTATTATTATTATTATTATTATTATTATTAAGGTAATGAGATAAAATTTTCACAAAATACTCCTCATTTTTTAGCGCGAAAATAAAAAGATGATCAAATTTGTCAAAAATCGACTCCTTTCAGTAGTACATCACCTTAATGGATTGATGGAAAACCACGGGAAAAACATGAAACAGGTAACTTGTCCCAACCAGGATTTGAACCCGTGCCCTCTCGTTGCAGTGTCACATGTGCTAACCATTATCCACAGCGATGAACCTCACGAAAAAAGTGCATAAATTTTTAAGAAGTGGCATCTGAGAGCAGAATTAATAAAAATCACAATTAGTTTTATTAATGTTTGAACATTGAAGAAATTATACTTTTTTACAAATTAAGAAATCAAGAGTATGGCATTACTAATGCTCCATTGCACAATATGCAATAAAGATAAAAAAAAATATTTTTTTTTAAGAAATAAGTTTTTCACTAAGAAAAAAATAAAGAGAGCAAAATAAGTTTAATTTTTTTAAGTGTTTATGAGAAAAGATTGAAATTAAAAACTTGTACTTATGATATTGATATGTACAGGGACATTATTCTATTTTTCTAATATTTCTAATATTAACCTGGCTATACCTTTGGATCAACGATTAAGAACCGGAAACACCGTTTGCTACCCCCTTCCACGACTGGAGTTCGATGATACTGGCGTAATATACAAACAAATCACTTTACTAGGTATAGGAGGGAAGAAAAGTAGTCCATCCATTTACGTAAACTAGGAAATATCGCGATTTTGAGTTTGATAATTTTCATTAGGTTTTTGTTTAATCAAAATACAGTACAGTATTAAGAATGAGAGTTTTTACTCACGAACTGAGCTATCCATGCGGACGTATTCATTATGCAGTGTATATTATGCCGTCTACAGCACATTAGCGTACACTATAAAGAATGAAGTTAATTGAAAAATAATCATAATATGGATATTTAAACACATTTTTGAAAATGGTGACCGTTCATTTCGATACAGGCTTCAGTTCTAATGTACATATTATCGCACTATAGACTATTGTACGTAATTTCAATTACCAGGTTCGTACTTCGTATCAGTAACTCATGTTGAAATAATTCTGTACCTATTCTATAAAAGAGACCTTACGTACTGTAAATTCAATCTTCACTTCTGCCCGATCCGAAAAGATAAAATTACTCAGACATGCTGTCTACTGTCCGTCCAAGTGGTTATGTCGTAGGATCGTAGAAAGGGGGAAAATCACGTGACAGTTAATTACTTAACGAGGTCCTTTTATTTAAGTTATTTTAAACAGTTGTATAATATTACGTAGACGTCCAATTCCTAACAGAAATTAATATTCTCAGAAAAGAGCTAAGACAGCCCAGCCACTAGCATTTACAGAGAGGCGAATAGAAGCAAGTGGGGGAAACCAGGATGCGACGTAGGCCAATATAGAAAATGATGCAATATTGAAAGCTCTTTCGTCACTGGAAAACGGGAACATATTTTTGGGACGTACTGTTTACTATGACCGTAAGGCTACTATGACTGTATATGCGGTCTTGGATCTGTGTGGAGGACGGTTGAACTTCATTAGTAGAAGGGCTGGGAGTGAAGTACATTCAAAAACTCACGTACAATAAAAATTGAAGTAAAATAAAGTGATGTCCCTGTATATTCTGTAAAAATTTCACCTCTGTAGCTAAAAAATTGTGGAAAAAAAAAAGTTTGCAGAACCCTGGTCTACACTATTATATTGTCACGTTGTCGGTCATGGTTCGAATCCATCCCAGTTAGGTCTGGAATATTTCACTGATACTTGTGGCGTATAAAGTCGCAGTTGCGATATTTTTGGGGTTCTCCCATTTCGCCATCTTGGACATGAACATAATTAAAGTCAAATCAAGATTTTCAGGTATAACTCCCTGTAAAGTTGATTTGAATAATTTCGAGGGAAAAATTGTTCCGTAGCCGGGTATCGAACCCGGGACCTTTGGTTTAACGTACCAACGCTCTACCACTGAGCTACTCGGAAACTCTAACCGACACCGATCCAATTTTTCCCTCTATATCCACAGACCTCAAAGTGGGCTGACAACCGTCAAGCAACCAACTTCGAGTGCACACTAACTCCGTGTGACTTAAATTGTGGTTTTCTGTTAACGAACAGTGACGTGTATTATGCAAATCAAGATTTTCAGGTATAACTCCCTGTAAAGTTGATTTGAATAATTTCGAGGGAAAAATTGTTCCGGAGCCGGGTATCGAACCCGGGACCTTTGGTTTAACGTACCAACGCTCTACCACTGAGCTACTCGGGAACTCTAACCGACACCGATCCAATTTTTCCCTCTATATCCACAGACCTCAAAGTGGGCTGACAACCGTCAATAATACACGTCACTGTTCGTTAACAGAAAACCACAATTTAAGTCACACGGAGTTAGTGTGCACTCGAAGTTGGTTGCTTGACGGTTGTCAGCCCACTTTGAGGTCTGTGGATATAGAGGGAAAAATTGGATCGGTGTCGGTTAGAGTTCCCGAGCAGCTCAGTGGTAGAGCGTTGGTACGTCCCGGGGTCGATACCCGGCTCCGGAACAATTTTTCCCTCGAAATTATTCATAATTAAAGTCATTGTTTACTCTATTCAATTACATATCCATATCATTTCTCTCATCACAAGTTCTCGGGTTATTTCTGAGTTCATAAATATTCTCGGGCAGAGTTTTGTAAACCTAATAAAATGTAGCCTACCTGTAATCATTAGGGATCGTACTTAATCCCAGAAGGCTACAAGATAGAGTATCACTGGAGTTTTATGTAAACGACGCACGTCCATATAGTAAGCGAAGTACTTGACTGAAGGCTCACGCGTCTCTTGTTTCGTCAAGTAGGGCAGAACAAAACATGGACCACTTTAACAATATTACACTAATATTTACAATTAAAATTATTTACACTATGTACAGGAGTGGCAAAAAAAAACCGGACCGACCCTTGTAGCTGATTTCAGAGCCTTGTTCACTCCAGAGCACGATAGACTGGTAACTAAGACTTTCGTGGTTCGAATCCTGCCTGGGCAGGAAACTTTTTTTGTTCCTTATTCCCAATACTTTTCGATTGCAGCGATATTTTACTATTTAATTAACTTATTCCCAGAACATGAATTTTACCAGCTATCGAAAAGTATTAGGAATAAATTTGAACAAGGAATAAAACAAAGTTTCCTTCCCAGGCAGGATTCGAACCACGAAAGTCTTAGTTACCAGTCTATCGTGCTCTGGAGTGAACAAGGCTCTGAAATCAACTACAGGGGTCGGTCCGGTTTTTTTTGCCACTACTGTACACTAAAACATGCTGTTTTTAATATTTACACTAGGCCTATCGCCAACCAAACTTTACAAGGGATACTCAAAATGAAAAAAAGGAATTCACAGAACTTCAGTATTTCTTGATTTATTCTGATACACTCTAATCGTAGATATGAGATAGAACAGATCAGTCATTTAACTGTGAGAAAGACAATGGGCTGTTTTCGTGATAGATTGGGGCATTGGCTGTGAATAGTTCTCATTTTGAGCATTTGTTAAAAAGTTTGATTCGTGATAGTGTTTTGTTTATTTTTATGACCTATTTCACATGATTTTACGTATTTTATTTATTTGTCTCAAGTTTAATAAAGAGTTAAAAGATACGAAACGGGTAAAATTTAATGGAGACTGAATTAAAATAGAATGCCATTTTGAAAAAAAAAAAATGAAGTTTACTGTCAAAATCTATATGCCTGAATAACGTTTTTCGAACACTGGTTTATCTCTAACAGCTTTTGTGTAAAACTCTTTCCTGCCAAATTAACATTTAAGACATTAAGAGCAATATTCCATACTTAATGAACACACTACATAATTCAGCAATGTATTTTCGACATTATTTTAATTAGTTACTTTTCTTTCAACAGGTGCATCCAGGTCGCCGAGATATAATTTATCCTGACGACAGGGACATTATTGATATGGGTCTGGGCCCACCGAGACCTTCTATAACAATAGAACGGTTCACGGTCTACTACGACCACAGGGTGAGTACTGAGTATTTTGTTGCGTAGATGACAGAGAGTGTTACTTAAAGGCTTTCTGTAATCCTTGTAATACCAAATCTAATGGTAAACATTTACTGAAATCAGTTTTTAAGCTATATGTATACTTTATGGTTTATTACAAGGATGTTGATATTAGTTTCGCAACTGTATGCCTTCTTTAAGCGCTTTACTAAATTTTTGTTCCAGTTTTACAATAGGTGCTATCCTAGGGTGCTATGTGTAATTATTTCTCTTATTCATCATCATCATCATCATCATCATCATCATCATCATCATCATCTTCCTAACAAGTATTAGGCCAAATGGCCTGTTACGGTCTCAAACTAGAATTTTCAGTCCATCTCTTCTTTGGACGGCCTAGAGATCTTTTGCCATATGGATGGTAATGAAGCAGTGCTTTTGGAATTCTGCATCGATTCATTCGTTCGAGATGACCCTTCTACTGAAGTTGATATTTGCTGATGAACTGCATAATGGATTCTATTTGAAGTTCTTGCATTAGATCCTCATTTTTTTTATGATCCCAGCGAGTATATCCAGCTGTTGCTCTCATAAACCTCATCTCACTTGCTGTTATTCTACTGACATCTTTATTATTTCTCTTATTCACCTTCCTTAATAATCATTCACTGACATAGGTATTCCCTTCATTTGCAATTTGTCTTTTGAGCACAGTTTTATTAAACTTGTTTGATGAATAGGCATGCTACAGAGTAGGTCTACTGATAAATATTCCCATTCTTTTTAAATATAAAAATGAAGGCTAGGAAGTGAAAGATAATTGTTATGTTTATGTTTACTGTTTATATTCTTAAAAATTAAAATGGAATAACTTCTCGAAAGTGATAGCTGCTCACTCAAAGTTACATAAACAAAACAACAACAGCTCTGGTACTATTGCATTAAAAATTACTAGCATACATAAACTAAAATATTATCTTGCTTCAATTTATATGTATTCTGAATCTTCATGGTAACCCTTAGAAAAGGCAGCTGTAACTTTTTGTTATCTCTCTCTGTCTCGCCCTGACATTGCAAAATTACCATATATCTTCTGTGATTAATTTTAAATGTTATGGCACAACTAAGATGTGCTTAAATAATACGCTGTAAATTCTTGAAATGTGTTCATTCTTCCATCTTTATAAGATATCTCATCATTACCATCCTCATGATTCTGAGAAGGTGATCCGTTTGTATGTTAAATATTTATGCACTCTTCGAAATCCCTGTTTGCCAGCAAACAACTTCTGTCTCGTAGATTTTTCTATTCCTGTTGCAACCCTCAGTCAAGGTAATAGTGGGATAGGTAGATTATTTATTTCTAGCTTTTACAAATAATTTATTCCTGCTGAAACGTGTATTACTCTAATTTCTTAGCATTTTCCAGGGTCCTCTCATGACAGGGTACCTAAGTAATGTAAGGTAATTCGAGTGTCGATTTTGCGACACCTCTTGTTTATAATTTTTGGGAGAGTTGAGTAGTATCGGACATCGGGTAATATCGGACAGTGAGTTTCTTTCATCTTCCACCAGATGATAGTACCTGAACGACATGGTTACGTTTCTGTGATGTCGCATACAGAAACGTAACCATGTCATTCAGGCACTACCATCCGTTGATAGATGAAAGAAACGCACTGTCCGATATTACCCAACTCTCCCCTATATTAACGAACCATCATCCTTACAAAATGGACAGGTTTTTATTAATTCTGATGATACAACACTTCTCAACTACAATAGCAGCAAAATTCAGATATCCCATTCTTGATTTTTTCCGAATTAAATTAGCCTGCCATCAACAGATCTGTGCAAATCTCTCTCTCTCTCTTTTTTTTCGAACTGTCGCTTGGTCTATTATTGCGTAACTTCGTCCAAATATACCAACATTATTTCCATCTTCAGAAAAGAGCTCTTAGATATATTTTCAACTTAAACATACAGATTCATGCAGACAAGCATTTAGTTCGTTAAATTCCCTACATATAATGGAAGTGATTATATTAATATTATCATATCATTAATATCATTATATTATATTATATCATCATAATAATATCATATAACGAAAGTTATATTAATATCTCTAATCAACTCATTCATACACACAATGCCAGAATATACGAAACGAGTTGGCTCAGGCGGTAGCGTTTGAGACTCGCATTTGAGAGGTCCCGGGTTCAAAACCCGTTGCCGACCAATCTGACTGAGAATTTTCATGGCTTCCCTCTGTCACAGATGCAAATGTGGGATTGGAAATTTGCATGTCATGATTCATCATCGTCTCAATCACCAATACCACAAACATTAATCAAACATTTATAATCACTTCAATGAACTTTAGTCATCTACAACAACCAACAGAAACAGGAACTCAACAATAGTAAAAACTGCCTACTGATAACCTCACAATTCCTAACTACGCGATATGACCACAGATTATAAAGCGTGTATAAAAGAACTTAACAAAATAAACTATCAGAATAAATTGACATTCACAAAAAGAAAAAAAAATCACAATCTGGAACTCACAAAATTAGAAATCTTCTGTGACAGGGAGTAAATCCTATAACAAACTTCCAGATGGAAATAAACACTGTACAAACCAACAAGATCTTTAAAACTAAAACCAGGAAATTCCTGATTGTTCATAGTATTCAAAAAAAGACTACAAGTATCACGATTTTCACTTTTATTATTGAGAACAAAATGTCTATTTACTACAGCAATTTATTATGTATGAATTTATTTTATAATTTTGTAATACTATGTCCAGTATCGGTATATTATTTTTTTATATATAATTTTGTTGTAGGCACAGTCATCTTGCCGCCCAGACCCCGCCAGCCAATAACATCAGGCTTACCACCTCAACACCTCTCCACACCACAACCTCCCACCAGATGTATGGCATGGCGAGGTGTTATGCGTCTGGTGTGGAGGAAGGCATTAAATGGAGCAACCAAGAGGTGGTGTGCGTCGAGGCATAACATCTACGCCTCCGCACAATTACCAGGCCTCCCACCTCACATACCAGCTCTCCACACCACAACCTCCCACCAGATGTATGGCATGGCGAGGTGTCATGCGTCTGGTGTGGAGGAAGGCACAAAATGGAGCAACCAAGAGGTGGTGTGCGTCGAGGCATAACATCTACGCCTCCGCACAATTACCAGGCCTCCCACCTCACATACCAGCTCTCCACACCACAACCTCCCACCAGATGTATGGCATGGCGAGGTGTCATGCGTCTGGTGTGGAGGAAGGCACTAAATGGAGCAACCAAGAGGTGGTGTGCGTAGAGGCATAACATCTACGCCTCCGCACAATTACCAGGCCTCCCACCTCACATACCAGCTCTCCACACCACAACCTCCCACCAGATGTATGGCATGGCGAGGTGTCATGCATCTGGTGTGGAGGAAGGCACAAAATGGAGCAACCAAGAGGTGGTGTGCGTAGAGGCATAACACCAACGCCTCCGCACAATTAACAGGCCTCCCACCTCACATACCAGCTCTCCACACCACAACCTCCCACCAGATGTATGGCATGGCGAGGTGTCATGCGTCTGGTGTGGAGGAAGGCACAAAATGGAGCAACCAAGAGGTGGCGCGCGTAGAGGCATAACATCAACGCCTCCGCGGGACTAACAACGAACTCCATACCATTACCTACCACTAGACGTATGGCATGGCGAGGTGTCAAAGTCTGGTGTGGAGGAAGGCACCCAATGGAGCAGCATAATAGCGACGAAGAAAGTAGTAACAAGAAAATGAAAAATGAGTTTCTCTCGAAAATCGTAGCAGAACTTGCGGACATTAAAAAACAGAACGAGTCATTCACAGAGGACACAATAAAAGAGTTAGCAGCAACGAGAATCGAACTCAAGAATAGAGAGCAAGCTTGGAAACAAGATAGAGAAAGAATGTAAATAATGATAGGCAATAGGAACAACACGATAGAAATTAAAATGAAAACGATGGAGCAGCGCATTAAAGATATCGAAGAGGAAAAAAAAAAAGAAGGCACAGAAACGAAAGAAGAAACAACATCGTTATCAAAAGCACCGAAATAGAAATAAACAAAGAGATATTACTAGAAACAGTAAATGAGATCTTCAAGAAAACAAATAGAAGTGCCGAACAATGACGTGAGATACATGGGAAAAGACAGGAAAAACAGAGGCCTGGTACGAATTACCATGAAACATTTTGAAGGCAAGGTCAGAGTAATGAGGAAAATACGAAAACTCACAGGAGAAGAGTGCAAGCGGCTATACGCAAATGGGCGAAAGAAGAGAAAGATAAAAGCAATGCGGTGAAGATACGATTACAAAAAATTAGCATCAACAGGGAAATGGAAATTCTGAAATGACGTTGTTCCAAAAAACGCGAGATACAAAGGAAAAGATTGGAAAGATAGAGGCCCGGTGCGAATTACCATGAAAAATTTTGAAGACAAAATCAAGGCAATGAGGAATAAACAAAAATTCAAGAGAGGAGTGCTATGAAGAGGATGATATGACGAATAAAGAAGGGGAAATTCAAACGGCTATGATAGGCAAATGAGCGAAGGAAGAAAAAAATAAAGGCAATGAGGTGAAGATAGAATTTAAAAAAAAAATCAGCATGAACGGGAAATCGGGATCCTGGAAGGAAAGTGTTCCAAAAATCGACGGAACAGTCCGCAAAATAGGAAATATCCCTAACGTCCACTAACAAACATATTTCTAAATCTTTGATTCGATAACTGATAGTACTTGTCAACATAACACAGATGTAATTTTAACAAATATGTACAACTAGTTCATTAAAATTGTTTGCATTTTAACTGTTTTATAATTAATACATATCTATTGTGCATAATACTTTGTAATTCTGGTTTTTCCATATTAGACAATGATGTACAAATACTTTAAAAATCACACATACACACATTACCGATACATGTTCCAAAAAAATTCATCTGAGTTTCTAGTTTTTGTCGTAATGGCATAATTCATGCATGTTGTAAGTTGTCAACCACATATTCTATAATGTGTTTATGTAATGTTCAGATGACACCTGATGATACCGTAAGTAAGGCGAAAGCGCTCATCATAAAATAAAGTAACATATGTTTTATCTTAAGTCATTGTTTTAAGTAATAAGTATTGACTGAACAGTAACCTAATATAATTGTTTCATTGGTAACGTATCTGAAAACAACAATGTCTGTCAAATTATCAAACGAAAATAATAATATTCTCGGATCACAATCATGAACAATACATCAGGATGGCAACACTAAACGTAAAAACACTTGGGATTCTTTCATCATAGGCTATCGCTTTATTTTCGTAAAGTTTAACAAACGATGACGTCACAACACGAAAAATTGAAAATAGGATATCAACACAGTCCATAGGTGAAATTTCGGCGTTTCTCCAACTATGCACGGGAAAGAAAACATAGGCCTACTTAAATAATTGAATTCACAGTATTCGACCTCATGTCGCTCAGATATCCCCTCAACCAGTACGAATAGAAGAAATAGTGTACGCACTTCTATGCTTTCCCATTGTCGGTGGCGGACCTGATAACTAGTGACGCTTCGATCGCTAGGAGCCATATGTTGTCTGAAGTCAGATACCTCGAAAATATATTTCTCGCGCGTTTAATGATGAAAGTTGCTAGGAGTTGTTAATGTGCTTTGTTGTTGAGAGTTATGTAGATGTCTTCAATTTGTTGTGCTTTGAATTAAGCAGTGACAAAAGAATATTGTGTCGTGATTTACAAAATAATAACAAAAAATGCCGTACGGTTTTGTTCCGGGCTGTAGATCGGAATACAGTAGAAATAGTGTAACAAGACATATCTTTTCATCAGTGGCGTGCATTCTGGGTAGGCTAGGTCTGCTGCGCCTACCCAGACAGGCAGGAAGAAATTTATTAAATTTGTATTTAAAAGTAATACTGTTAATTTAAGAAAGTCTGCAGAGTCCTTAACTAATTTCAGCAAATTTTGGCTTGGCATCCTATTTTCATTTCCTTTTGGTTGGTACTGTACGTCGCATTTCAATTATTGTCCGCTGTGTGCTCGCTCTCGCGTCATCTTTCGTCACTGGAGAGTTGGGTAGCTCGGCTTGCTGAGCCTCCCTGGCCCTGCAGTGAGCGTAGTGTTTCCCTTCATAATCAGTACATTAGAACAGCTGGCGCATGCGCCCTGATTTACGTGTCTTGCCCATTGCCGTAATACGTTAGGCTGGTAGGCGCTAATGAAAGCGCTTTTGGTGATGAAATTACTGTATTATAGTGTTTATTTGAACTTATATTGGTAAAGTGAGTGTGTTATAGAGTTTATTTAAACAAAGTGAGGTAAAACTAGTGCGATATTGTTGTAATATGGCAGAAGATCACTGTATAATTGAACAGATTTTTAAAAGGACTTTCGGTTGTAGATCATTGAACGACAAAGTTGAAATTGTAACTGTGGGGGGAAGACCAGTGCCGGCGCTTCCGAACTTTAAGTTTTTACATAAAGAAAAGAGTAGAGAATATTTACGTTATTTCAATGTGAACCAATATGTGAAAACTAATTAGCTAACAGGATGCAGTCATTATTTTGCTGGCCATGCTTATTAATTTGTAACGATTTTTTTAGTAGGTTATTTTACGACGCTTTATCAACAGCTTAGGTTATTTAGCGTCTGAATGAGATGAAGGTGATAATACCGGTGAAATGAGTCCGGGGTCCAACACCGAAAGTTACCCAGCATTTGCTCATATTGGGTTGAGGGAAAACCCCGGAAAAAACCTCAACCAGTTAACTTGCCCCGACCGGGAATCGAACCCGGGCCACCTGGTTTCGCGGCTAGACGTGCTAACCGTTAATTTGTAACGAACAAAGTGTGTGGAACAAAGAGTGTTATAATAATTTAAATAATCTCAACAATGCCATTGTCAAACACGAACGATCGCAATGTCATTTGCATTCGGTTGTTCAGCTTTCTTGTTTTGGAAGTGTTCGTATTGACACCCAACTTGATCAACAATTGAAATCGGATGTGGCGCGTCACAATGAAATGGTGAAGAAGAACAGAGAAATAATGAAAAGCCTAATCGACACAACGTGCTTCTTAGCCATGCAAGTACTGCCTTTCAGAGGGCATGGCGAAAGTGAAGATTCACTTAACAAAAGCAACTATATAGAATGTTTACATTTGTTGAGCAGCTACGACACTACTCTTCGAGAACATGTAGAGTCGTCTACAACATTTAAGGGCACATCAACAGAATTCAAAATGACCTGATAGCTGCTATCAGTGGCGTGTTGATGGAATCTATTAAGAATGACATTTCCATGGCCCAGCATTTTGCAGTTATTTTAGATGAAACATCCGATGTAAGCAACAAATCACAACTATCCACCACTCTCAGGTATGTCCATGACCAGACAGCACAGGTTCAAAAAACGTTTATTTCCTTCGTTGATGTGAGTGCAGATAGATCCTGTAATGGTTTATTTAATCATGTAATGGACATAGTGGGATCTTATGATATTAGAGACAAATTAGTTGGTCAAACATATGACGGTGCGGCAGAGATGGCTGGAGAAATAAATGGACTTAAAACCACAGTTCAAGACATTTATCCTAGAGCTCTGTTTGTTCATTGTTTCAGTCATGTCCTAAATCTAGTCTTATCTCAGTCAGCTATGAGTATTAAGGAGTGCCGGATCTTTTTTTCAGACATTGAATGGACTAAGTAGCTTCTTCTCCAAGTCTACAAAACGCGCGCATGCTCTTACTGAATATTCCAACAGAATAATTCCAAGAAATGCACCCACAAGATGAAATTTCTCTTCCAGAATAGTCAATATTGTAAAGGAGAACCGTAAATTGCTGGTGGACTTTTTTAAAAATATACTCAACAACTCATCAGATTGGGAAAGTGAAACTGTTGCTCCTGCGCGTGGATATTTGTCTTTCCTTTCAGAGTTTGAGACCAAATTTCTTCTAAATGTGTTATCAAAGATCTATGCATACATTGACATTCTGTACAACATTCTTCAAACGAAGCATTTGCATATTCTGTATTGTGTAGAAAAGGTTAATGAAATAAAACGTATTGTTCTACATGAGAGATACAGATTTGATGCATTATGGAGTGATGTTTGTAATGAAGTCGAATGTGAAGAAGTGCCGCGAAAAAGAAAATGCCTGGAAAATGATGTCATAAAATAGAGGAGAATATTTTTTGAAAAAATAGACAATGTGACAAACCATATTACAGATAGGTTTGGAAATCTCCCTCAGTTGGAATTTATTTCATTGCTTGATCCAAACAAATTTCAGTCTTATAAATTAAATTTTCCTAATTCCGCCCTGGATGCGCTGAATGTAAATCACAGTGCAGTGTTTGATATAGTTCGTCTAAAAAATGAATTGACAGTCCTATATTCAATGGAAGAGTTTCGTGGAAAATACCCTCATGAACTGGTGATACATTTAAAATCAAAACAACTCCACACAGAATTTGTCGAATTGTACAAATTGACCCTACTGGTTTTGACCATACCAAGCACATCTGCATCTGCTGAGAGGTCATTTTCTGCCCTTAAGCGGATTAAATCACTTCAAAGATCAACTCAAGGGCAAGAAAGATTAAGCAGTTTAGCCTTGATGTCCATTGAGAAGAAAAAGCTGAAAGAAATCTGAAAATCCCCTACATTCCACAGAGATGTCATTGAGGAGTTTTCTAAAAAGGAACGCAGAATGGAGTTCACCTTTAAGTAAATAAGGTATGATTTATTTAATTACCAATTTATTTTATCATCAGTTTCCGGAAGTTTCTGTTTTCTTACCCTCCTTCTGGCTGCTGCTCTGGTTTGATGTCAGAACTCACTAAAATTATATCAAATTATCAATATGTTCGAGATATTGTAAGTTGTATACCTATGTAGCATGCAAACATGAAGAGCCTACCCTAATGCAATAGGTTCCGCACGCTACTGCTTTTCATCTCCCAAAAGACGAGTTTGGAAATTGGGCCAGAGCGATTCCGCGGAAAAGGTAGGTACCTTTCGGTAAATAACCAATCAGACTGTTTTAATATAAATCGTCATAAGACAGATATACCGCGAGTGCGTTGAAAATTACAACCAAGAGTTGTTCCTCACATTTTCCCTAATTTACCGATATGATGAAATATATGAAAATAAACGTTGCGGAGTGGTAATATTCGATGAGGTCAAATTCAGAGAAGAAATTCAATTTAATAATTATTCCCTTAAAGTGTAGTATTTGTTGATTTCGGAGATCTCACGTCTGATGTTCAAAAGAAACAATTAGCAAATCATGCATTAGTATTTATGCAAGATTGGATTCAACCAATTGCTATTTACGCTAGCAGAAACGCTACTCTAGGTGACATTCTCGCTAAAATTCTTATACAAGTTATACTACAATTAGAAGCAGTTGGGACGAGAGTAGTCGGTTTCACTTGTGATGGCAGTCAAACAAATAGAAAGGCCTGGAAGTCTTAGAAAACAATGGAAAACATTTCCAGCATAATACTATATTCATAATCCGTTCGACGACAAAAAGAAAGATAGGGGAATTCTCAGATTTTGTGCACATACTGAAATGCATAAGACATTTTTTCCATGATAAAATCGAACTCTCTTGCAAGGAGAAAAATATCAATTTTAGTTTTTATAGGAGAGTTTTTAAGGAAGACTTATCTAGATGTGCGAATGTGTAGGGTTTGTCCCAAGTTTGACAACAGCTCATTTATATCTCTCGTCCTTTAAGAGAATGGATGCCACCAGACTCGCGTTCCAACTCCTTAGCAACAGGTCGTCAAAGCCTCAAATTTTATCGAGAATTAGGGTCATCGAGTTCGAAGGCAGTGAGGGCACTGAAGAATTTACAAGGCATTTAAACTGTATTGCCGCCGCATTAAATTCACACATTTCTGCTAAGGCTGTTTATGAAGACTCTTCTGATCACTAATTCCTTATTGATTTTCTTCAGTGTCTCACAACTACAATCAACACATTTGCGTCTGCTACAACAATGTTTAGTAGTAACCTCGCAGAGTAACTTAGAAATGAGCGAATGGCTCCGGAGCAAAGGATACAAATATATCCTAACAGGGAAACTCGCCCAAGACCCCTTGGAACATCACTTCGGAATTTTGTCTTCACTCAGTTCAGATGACCATCCTTCGACGATAGATTTCTTCCATATGCATTTACTACGAAGCAGATCCTTCTTAACATTGCTGGAAACTCTGAAATGAAAAGTGATGATGAACTACTCACATCGTTTGTGAACCAAATGCGAACATTAGCGCGAAATGTGGAATTACTCAACAAGACAATTAGAAGTCTGTAGAAACCTGTATAAAAGAAAAAAATGTTATTCTTGAAATAATACATGGTCAATACTGGGAAAGTGTTGTGCCCGAGTTGGTGAATACCACTGCTGCTGCGTTGATTGACATGTTTAGTATATTATGTGACCGGTTATGTAGTAAATCATTCCTCTAAGTTTATTGCGTGTACACTCTGTGCCCTTCGACAGGAATGTAATAGGTCTCATTGTGCAGCTCTCACCCAAATCAAGGACTACCGATCAGGTAGGAACGTCAGTTTTTTAAACCATCCCTCCTAAGCTGTGTATGACGTACTTATTCAAACAGAATTGAAAATTAAAGAAAAGATTAGCTCAGGAAGTGCAATGTGGGATGAGCTCTATCTTGACGCTCTTTCGATCCAGTGTTCGGGAACAGGTTGTTGCAGGGAACACATCATCGATATTATTCCGAAATTAGTCTACCACTATTTAAAGTGCCGATTCTTCTTCAGGACAAAGTAAATCCGAAGATTTTTACAAGCTCGTAAATCCGTCAAGTCATCTCGCAAACTCTCAAAGGTAGCGAACAACTAATCATGGTGAGTAATTTAATTCATTTATAGGCACGTCAAATATAATTCAACTCTTTATTTATTAGCATTTCGTAGGTTTTTCTGTCCCTGAATTCGCAACTTGTTACGAAAAGATTATTTAAATACTGAACGTATAATTGCTTTCACAACGTTTCAGATCCCATTGTATTTTCTGTTACGAACGTTCATAATAGTAATACCTGATAGAAGACTATTAATTATGAATGAGAGACTATAAAGGTATTTCTTAAGTTCGAATAGCCGGGTTAAATGGAATAAATTTGCTTTTAAAAAGGACTACATTCAGCGTAACATGTACTCTGAATTCCTTCCGAGTCCGCGCTTAGCAGCAACAGCGCCGCGTTGCGGCGGATCCGTGTAAACTCACAGAGTGCGTACACTATTTCTTCTATTCGTCCTGCCTCAACTAACCTTGTCACATACCTCGATCTCATGTCACTTAAGCTATCCCCATTTAACCTAATTCATAACTGTGGTCTTCATACAAATTTAAAACTCAAATTAAATATAAATAAAAAGAAACAACGAACATACACACATTACCGATATTCTATAGGCTAATAGACCCGCAAATCATTTCCTTCTGTATAAAATTTATGCAAAGTAATTAAAAACTTACCATTGTCGAATGAAACTGCCGCCGTTTCTTCCTGAAGGTCATCTGAAGGTGGAAGAATTCATTTTACGCACAGCAGCTTCTACATAAGTTACGTTGATTCTGTTCACAAAGTCCATTTCCCAACGTCGGGAGAGGACTAACAGTAGTCTTTCGAAATACTAGCGTATAAATCTTGACGTTATGCATTAACATACCGACACACTTCCAAGCAAATGCACTTTACCATTAATATGGTACCAAGTCATAAAAAAATGCTTTGCCGAATGATATTGCACGAGTCAATGTTTTTCACGTTATAATTCGCTCCCTCCTTCGTAACATGTCTCAGGTGAAATGTCATCATTTAGCCTACATTACTGTAAGTTCTCAGCTTGGCATTGTACATACACACGATGAGTAAAATTTTATTAAAACACAGCTGTTTAATATTTTCCGCTACACACTATACGCAATGCCTCAACTCATAACCATGAAAGCACCAATTGTCATACGCTGATGGTAGAGTCAGCTGATCTGTTTTGTGCAACGTCACTGGTTCGCATACAAAATCAGTCTCCCGGGCTTTTAGGACTATAAAAAATTATAATATCAGAACATTAAACTTGTCAATACTTGAATTTACAACAATGTAATGCAATTTCGTTGAATAGGCTATATTAAGAAACAATCTCTCTCAATCACAAAAACGTATTTTGCATCTTCCGATATACAGTATATAACAGTCTTGTTCGTACAGCCGTTATTTTTGTGATAATGTACGTTTTAACTGTCAAATAAGATAAATATTTTGTTTTCTTCTTCACGTATATAATTGTGTGCAGTTTATTCATAACATTCGCCATTACATTTAATCATAATATATCTTTAAAACGTTTGTTATTTTAAAAAGAAATCTTCATTATTCGTTGTGTTCCGTAGGCAACTTTTCTGTTCGTACACTTACAAGTCTTGCCCCATCTCACCGTTTCAAAATACGCTAACCGGTTCGTGCTTGCTACTGCTGAGTGGTGGCTGCCCTTGTTTACATTTTTACCTTGCAAGAATGACAGTAGTGTACAAGATGGCGAAGCGAAAGCAGCTTTCAGAATATCTTAAGAAAGTTACTATTCAACTTATCCTTAAAGGCAAGTCTTTAAGGGAAATAAGTAAAATTGTTGGATATACACATTCAATAGTTCAGCATATTGTAAACAAATTTAATTATGAAGGGTCTTGGAAGAATTTTAGGCGAAAACCAAAAGAAAGAGAATTAAATGAAAAGGAAGAAAGATACATTGTACAACAAATTAGTCGTTACCCTAGGTTAAGTGTTGAAAAACTGCGTTCACAAGTACAGGGACATCACTTTATTTTTACCAACATTTTTAACATTAACCTGGCTATACTCGGAAACACTGTTGCCCCCTTCCATTACAGGAGTTTGATGTTACTAGTGCAATATGTAAACAAATCATTTTACTAGGTATAGGAGGAGAGAAAAGTAGTGTATCCATTTATGTTGTAAGGAAATACGATATTACGATTTTCAGTTTGATCATCACTTTTACGGAATTTATCAAAATACAGTAGAGTAGTAACATTTTTTTTTTCAAAAACTCGACTTTTCAGGCGGCTATGTTCGTTATGTAATGTCTACTTTATTTAGCATATTAATTATTGATGTTATCATACAATATAGAGAGTGCATTTAAATTGAGGGGGTCATAAGTAAAGGGCTGTAAGTGCACTTAAGTTACTTTTGAGAAAATGGGGTTTAAATATTTAAGCTTTCGTAAAATCGGTGAAATTTTTTATTTAAATTTTAATGTGAGATGTGATTAAAATATCCCTTTACCACTAAAATTTTAGATACTTTAGCTTACACTGGATGCACTTAACTCACAAATATCACTAGCGTTCCTTTGCTTCTAGCCACCTCAATTCAAAAAAAGCTAATCTGAATTTTTAAACAAGTTGCTGAAAATGGTTGCCGTTCATTACAATGCAGGCATCAATTCAGTATGCATATTATTAAAAACATTTTGAAGCATATTCTCTGAAATTGAATTTATCGTTTCTTGAATATAATTTTTTAGTACGATATTATTAATACAGGTTCTTTATTCTATAGAAAACGCAATCATATTTCTGAAACACATTATACACTGCAGTGTTTACTACACTGCTTGAAGACTTCGAATGCAACAGCGGCCGTAAGTTTGTGTGTCTGATGGGAGCAAGGACATTAGTGAAGGGGTGGGAGTGAAGTACATTCAGAAATGCAGGTACAATAAAAATGCAAGTAAAAATAAAATGATGTCCCTGTACAAGACACTATAGGAAAAGAAATGTCTAACCAGACAATTCGTAGTGTATTGTGAAAACACGGATATTATGACGGGGTTTCATGTAAGAAACCTTTTATTAGTGAGTCAAATAGAATAAAAAAGACTTCTATTTGCAAACGAACACGTTTCTAAAGAGGAGGACTATTGGGATCGTGTAATATGGTCCGACGAGACGAAGACAAATCTTTTGAGCCCAGATGTTTGCAACAGAGTGTGGAGGAAGGCAAACTATGCCTTTAGGAAAGAAAATACTATTCCTATTGTAAAACACGGAGGTGATTCCATAATGATATTGGCCTGTATGTCTTCTTCTGGAGTCGGAAACGTACACTTCATTGATGAGAATTATGTATAAAATGACGTACAAGAGTATTTTTGTGACAAATTTGAAAGAAAGCTCTAAAAAAAATCTGCTTCCAGGGTAATTATATATTTCAACATGATAACGACCCTAAACACAGCGCTGAAATCGTCAAGACCTGGCTCATTTGGCACATTCCCCATCAACTCAAAATGCCACTTCAATCAGGGGATTTAAATTCTATCAAACATTTGTGGCCAATTTTGAAAAGGAGGGTACAAAATAGCAAGGTAACATCCTTTCCGGAGCTTAAAAGAATAATGGCACAAGAATGGCAGAATATCACCCCAGAGGTTTGCGAGGTTGAAAAGAAGATGTGAGGAGATTATTAAAGCAAAGAATATGTTACAAGATATTAATTTTGTGTAACAATTGGCAATTAAGGCTTTGAAAAGTACAAAATGATTAGATGTACGAAGAGAAAAGTTGCATAAAATGTGCACATTTTTTTTATTTTGTATGTTTATTTATACTGATTTGAAAAATTTGATGAACCTTATTTTATATCCTGAAAAGAAGATATTGTTTTTTTCATATTTTAATTTAACCTATTAAAATAAATTATATTTTCGTTAACGAAATTACATAATTTTAATCACAATATTACTGTACGAACAAGATTGTTACATACTCTACATACTGCGCAGTGCAACTACAAAAATAAAAGCAGAAAGTTGAAGGCTGAATGAAGTTATCTCCAAAATCAGACTACGATCATTAGTTCGCAATAAAGTCAGTCTTCCATTCTTCCAGAATTACATCAAGTTAGAATCATTTATTGCATTGTGAATGTCTAAATAAAGTCTAGTAGAACAACACACATCACCTTGTCCAGCTGATCAAAGTGTCTGGTAGCAAGCATTACCAATCTTATATCGCGTAACAAAATGCTGCATGCAGAAAACTGCTACGAGCAGTAATATACAGATTATAAAAGCTATTACACTACAATCACAGCAGTAAACGGTTGCATGATTACTCTAAGAGCACTGTATCTTCACAAATTAACCTAGATACGAAGTTGTAGCTATTTTATAATATAGACACACCGAATTAAATAAAATGAAAATCGAATACTGTAATACCCAAGACTTGAACTCCTATTTACACATTAGTATACAGTGTTGATAATATTGAAATAAGCACTGAAAATGGATTCCACTTCTCAGAATACGCACAACCTCGAAACCAATGCCCAATTCGCACATACACACGGTTTTCGCTTCATTTTTTTTTTATATTTCTGTATTCAAACACACTAGATCATGAAATTAATAAATATATTTACAGATCACATACAGACACTGAAATACCAATAGCCCGTGAAATGTCCACACAGAACAAGATTATGTAAATAATACACGATTTACAGAAACATTTATTCTTTCTGTCCCAGACAAACGAGATCGCCTGTCTGCCCACAGTATTCTCTATACTGTGGTCTGACCAGAACCACAGTCTAGTATATATAGTCACGAAGCTTGAGTTGATGAGGGTACTAGGAACAATAGACTGTGCCGGTACTATTTCGCATTGTCTGTAATGAAGCGATAGTAGCGATCCTAGTGGTTAGCAACTATCTATGGATGCATATTCCCTACGTATTGTGCTTCGTGACTTTGCCAGAACTGACTAGTCGCAAATTTCAGCAACGACTCTACTGCAACCTACACCACAGTGGTGGTCAATTAAAGTCAAAGACGTTGTAGTTATATATCTAGACACACAATTGGCGCTGGTGTCGTGTACAAATTTGAAACCTCTCGCGCAGGTTCGCGCGACGCCATGTTTGGGGAGCACGAATGATTGTTTCTATAAAGCATTCGGAGTTTAGAAAATACCATTGAGTATATAGGCGTTTTCTTAGTGGATTTCCTCCTTCACTGTAATATAACTAAACTTATTTAAGTATTTTCTAACGTCTAATTTAAAATAACAGAAGTAAGTCTTAATATTGTACCTAACTAAGCATTGTTTTAAATATAAACGCTTTATATTGCTCATAAATAGACATTAGTTTATTTCTATTTCCTATGACCGAATACATGGAATATTTTTACTTATGTTATTTTATATACGTTAGAAAATACGTACATAATTTATTTAAATTATATTACAAAGAGAGGGATGTCCGCTAAAAATATCTGTATACCCAATGGTAATTTCCAGACATCATTCTCAATGACACAATATTGTCAAAATATGATTGCATTCATTGCTGGCTTAGTTCTTAAATCGTTAAGAAAAATATGGTGTAATAAATCTAAAGACTCAATTTATGGTAGGTAGTCTGCCAGCAGTAAACAAAATCTCTTTTATTTTTTTTAACGAAAGAATAATGGGAGTCTTGTCATGCCGCTTAAGTGAAAGAGCGATTATACAGATGTTGACAGTTCAATTGCATATTACCACGCACTCTTACATCGTATGGAAACAATGTGCTCTAGAAGTAGAACACTTGTACAATCTTTCTACACTTATAGGAACATATTTTAGAAAATGGATTCCAGATTCCTCCCGAGAATCATATTTTAACTTATTAAACTGACCATAAAAGTACATAAAGATACTGACGTAGCTCAGCGGGCTAAGAACTGTCGGTCCGGAGTCACGCTCGGTCGCGGGTTCGATTCCCGCTGATTTCCCGGTTGGGTTTTTTCTTATATCCCCAACCGTAAGGTGAATGTCAGGTAATCTATGGCGGATCCTTGGCCTCGTCTCGCCAAATATTATCTCGCTATCATCAATACCATCGATGCTAAATAATCTAGTAGTTGATACAGCGTCATTAAATAACCAAACAAAATAAAGTACAGTGAAACCTGTCTAAAGCGGCCATCTGAAGCTACCTTGTAAAATGGCCGTTTTATCAGGTGGCCGCTTGATTAAGGTTGCGGTTTTTTATGAATCAGCATGAAAATACAGAATTTCATTGACTTTTTAGTTTCTGTGCGCGTACAACAATCGTGCATATTAATGTCAGCCTCTTCCATTCTTGCAACTAGCCTTTTCAAATCTCGCTTGCGGTACCTCTGTTTAAATGACTGGATAATACCTTGATCAAGGGGCGGAGATGTGATATCGTATTTGGGGGAAGAAACACCAATTTCACGGATCACATTGCGATAAAGTTTTGTTAGGGAGGCCCCTGAAAAAAAAAAAACTGTTTCGTTAACATTGTAAATATCTCTGAGTTTATATTCCGCAAGAACTGAAGGCAGTCTATTTTTTCCATTCTTCAATAACATTGGTTGCAATGTCACCTCCTTCACCAGAGAGAACGAAATGCAATGTTATGCCGTTTTCTAAAGCACTCTAACCACCATTACTAGCAACAAAATTGCTTACATTGAGTTCTTTGGTAATTTCAAGAGCTTTCTCTTGAATCATAGGCCCACTTACTGGCAATTTCTTCGCCTTCGCACACTTGAACCATTAGTAAGCGAAATCATTCACATTACTAAACACAGATTCTCTCTTCCTTTTTTGGCCGCCACGCATATTTTTCTCACATTATTTTAATATTTCATTTTTATTCTTAACTATACCGTTTATTTGTGTCCTTCAACATTTTAATGTTTCTGCAATTTTTCTCGCATATGTTCCCTTCTCACTTTCTTCAATCATTTTTCGTCTCACCTCTAAACTTAACACCACTCTAGACCAGCGGTTCCCAAAGTGTGCTCCGCGGAGCCCTTAGGGCTCCGCGAATGATTCTCAGGGGCTCCGTTCGCGGAAGTTATGAAGATGACAAAAATTGCTAATTCCATCTAGTCTCTAGCGGGAAAAACGGAAACTACTTCCATCAAGCGAAAAATACTTTCTGAGAAAGTAGTTTGCGTTCTTCTTGCTACATGGAAGCATTAATATTAGATCTACTTGTCACTGGAACTATCTCGATATTTCTTGCTTTCCAAGTACTCAATGATTCTCGAAATTTATTTTATTTTTTATATACCGAGCAGGCAGCGTTTGTTATTCGTAATACATGGAATCTACAATCTATTGACATTACCCCCAATATATATATATATATATATATATATATATATATATATATATATATATATATATACTGTATACCTGCATGTTAATTTGGTAGCAGATGTGTTAGCTAAACTTTCGTTGACCGGAACTGTGGCTTAAGACGGGCTCCATAAAACCTAAGAGTCATTAGCCATCAACCAGTGCTCAGTCAAATGGAGATAACAACAGCTATAACCTTAATTCAAAGAAGACAGTGCGAATTCCTGGGAATTGATTTCGGAATATGTTGAGCATTATCCTGTCTCAGAGTCTCCGATGCCTAGTGTAGAGGTATTGAAAGTAACAAACGAAAATATTGCGATTTATATTTGGACATGGGATTCACTGAGTTTGCTTATTAACGTCCACAGTGTGTGATATGAACAAAGTTTTTCCCAATAGTTCTATGTTCCCTGCCAAGCTTAGACGGCATTTCTCAATTCAAAAAATCACAAATAAAACTGCAGCCTACTTCGAAAGAAAAAGTGACGAACTCCATGCAGTTCAGACAAAATTTTACCTCTTGTAAAAACAAACAACGAGAAAGCACTGAAAACGTACTTGGTTAGTCATGACCAGACTCTTGGTGGTAAACCTCACCCTTGCTGAAACTCTTATGAAACCACTTTTAGTGAAGGTAGTGAAGTGCATGGTGGACGAGAAAACTGCAAACTTGATTTCCAGTGTGTCCCTATCAAATAACACTCCATAATCGAATCCAGAATCTATGAAAAGACGTAAAAATATCATGATTTCTCGTATCAGTTAAACGAAATTTTCGTTACAATTTGAAAAATCCACGGTCTTTGCCGGATTATCTATGTTAATTATGTTTGTGCGTTATGAATTTTCAGGTTCTTTCATGAAATATTTTGTTCTGCAGCCATTGCCATCCTCTACAAGCGGTACTGAATTTTTTTTTCTTCTTCATTGAAAACTCGATACCGTGGAACAATTGCATTGACGTGTGCACAGATGGCGCAAAGGCCATGGTAGGTCCTGTTGCTGGCGCTGTTACAAGGATCAAGAAAGTTTAAAAAATTGAACAAGTAGTCACTGTGTACTACACCAACACGCCCTCGCAACTAAAAAATGCTAGCGTTATTAAAGCGGGTACTAGACAACACCGTCAAAATTATCAACTTTGTTAAGGCACGACCTTCTAAGTGTAGGCTACTTAAAATCCTGTGTGAAGATATGGGAAGTATACACAACTCATTGTTAGTAATATTACACGCAGAAGTGCGATGGTTGTCGCCCGGTAAAGCGTTGTCCCGATTACATGAACTTCGAACGGAAGTTTCTTCACTTTTGAATTACCAAAACAGTTTGCTAGCAGATTATTTGAATGATCAGGAATGGTTGTACAAATTATGTTACTTGGCAAACATTTTTCAAAAATGAATTCAGCACATACATAGGGTAGAGTGGCATAAATCGCACCACTTCCAAAATGGCACCACAAGTTACTGTAGTAATGTGGCATTTAGTGGTATTGTTACAATCTACCATATGAACTTCCACCATGCCTCTTGATTTCTGTCACTTCTTTGTGTCTGCAGCGTGTTGATAGTGTATCTAATATAATCGCTCAGGTGGATGTATATTTAGCTAACATGTTGTAACTAAATAACGGATTTGTATGCAAAGCAATCCATAATCTTAAGATGTTATTAGTTTAAAGAGATATTAAAGAACATTTAACTTAGTACGATTTTCGAACATGTGCTTATTATAGGCTAGAATGAAGGAAATAATAACTTATGACGTAGTTTCTCAATTCGCACCACTTTGTAGGTGCCTAATTCGCACTGGTGCGGTATGAGCAACTGTAGCAATTCTAACCTTACAAAAGAAGTCCCCAAAAACTTCAGCTGAACGAGGAATGCATCAGGTGGGTGCAATATCAAGCGGTGGGAAGGGCGTTAATACAATAAGTGTGTGTTGTACAAGCGCACCAGGTATTTTGTGCCGCCTATGATAATTATTAAACGTCAAAGAGTGCTTCCTACATTATCAGCTGGTGCTTCTCTAGGATCGTTAGTTGTTTGCTCTGAGTCAGGTTACATCAACAGTGAACTATTTGTCGACTAGCTCAAACATTTTATTTGCCACTAAAACCTGCCATAGAAAAAAATGTTGCTTCTGTATGTCCACCTCCATTCCAAAAAATTAGTAGCTGTTAGATTATCTCAGGAAAATGGTGTGCTCTTGCTTCAGATTCCTCGTCATAATACTCATAAACCCAGCCTTTAGATGTTTCTATCTTCAAGCCATTTCAGACAGCGTATATCATGAAGCAATTCTTCGGTGGCTTCGAGATAATCGTGGAGAAAAGGTGACGCAGTTTACATTCTGAACTGCCTGGTGAAGCACATGGCAAATGTGTAACAAAAAAAAGCGCATTGAGGCAGTTTAAATAGTTGGTAATTTATGCTCTACTTTTTCAATTTCATTTCGAGAAGCGTTATTCTCTTTCATTAATTTCAATAAAACTTGTATTTTTCATTTATTACATTATTCATATTAAATACTGTTCAATATGTTCAATATTAAAAGCTTTCTTTCATCCTGTTCCCTGCAGATAAAGAGGTGCGATTTAAGAAACCGCAGGTGCTATATAAGAAACTAGTTGCCCAAATGGCACCACTGACAAACGTTTCGAAAATGTCATTCTAATTTTAAAATATTAAATCAAATTCAATGATCTTTTCTAAATGAAAGTTAAATGTTCTGGGAATGTATTTCTGTAAAGAAATGTAGAAAATAAAAACTGTATTGTTCAATAAAAATTTTAAATGCTAAAGTGGTGCGATATAGGCAAAATTATCCTACAAAGTAAACGGAAGACTATATTCGATTGTCGCACTGACGAAAAAGATAGCGTTCTACATAGAAAGCGTCGACAATAAGGATTTTACGTTTCTCATTGACTTCCAACTTGATAGAAGAAAATAACATAACAATGAATGTCTCATTCATAGCAATAATGAAAGAACTCCTTGACAATTTGCTTCAAAATATGATTCATACTTTCCAAGGGACACTCAGGAATCGATTCTAAAGAAATATGAGTGGATTGTAGATTCATTTGCAGTAATGTCAAACCAGCACCCCTCACTGCTACAGATATGAGGTCCTTATAGACATGGTTTCGAACAGCCACTGTTAGGCATCATTTAAAAGCAAACCACTTCCCAAATTTTGGGTTAAGTTAGGGGAGGATTTATTGATATTAAGTTCAAAAGCTAAATTTCTCTCACTGCCTTTTGGTACTGTGTACGACCTTTTCGAGGTACACGGCTACAGAAACAAAATATCGAACTTGTTTGGACACAGAAGACGATATACGTCTTCAACTGACTTCTATGACACCGGACATTGACAAACTCTGTCGCAAGAAACAGGCACATTCTTCACATTAACTTCGGGTGTACATGTAACATTGTAAAATTTTTTAAATATCTTAATTACTTCTTAATATAATTTTGTAGACTTAAATAAATTATATCCAGTACTTTTTTATTATTGTTTCCTTCATTACTATATATATATATATATATATATATATATATATATATATATATATATATAATATATTTCCGTTTATGTATCGTGTGAAATATGCTTCATAGAACGTAGACATAAAACTAGAAAGTAAACATTTCTTGGGGCTCCATGAGAAACTTTTGCTTCAAAAAGGGCTCCGTGGCTGAAAAAGTTTGGGAACCGCTGCTCTAGACTATTGTTAGACATGATTTCTCTCTCAAACTAACTGCACAGTTCCTCTGAATCAACTGAATGAAAAAAAGAAAAATTCGTAAAAGCTGGTCCAAATAGAGAAAGGTAGAAAGAGGAGAAAAAATATAAAAAAATTCGAATGGTTAACTACAGACCTAAAACATACTGTGACATTTTCGATAGAAAAAGTCCGTGTTTCAATCCTTTAAAAACGAGTAAGAATTTATAGCTGTGCAAGGTCGGAGTGGAAAGTGACAAAAGAGTCATAAAACAGTAACCAACTAACCCCAAGATATGGAGGGTGTACTGTTGTATACTTAGCTATTGTCCTTGTGACATTACTTCCTGTTCTTAACCATCGAAAAAATAGGTCAGACAGTATTCGTGAAAAGATTTTTTGCTGAACAGTGACTGTTGTAGTCAGGTTCCAATACAAACAGAGCCCGGCCGTGGCCGGCGCGTGAGGTGGCCGCTAAATAAAGAGAGAATTTGTATTGGTCTTATGGAAAATCCAATTGGCTCCAGAGAAAATTGGCCTTTTGGCCAGGTGACCGTTTAAATGAAGTGACCGCAAAGACAGGTTTCACTGTACTACATAAAGAGCAGATGTTAGCACACAGCTTATGGTTACCAGTACAACACGACTTTACATAAATATGTTGTAAGCAGGGGCGGCTTTCGAAGAGGGGCTGCGGAGCTGCAGCACCCCCATACATTTGTGGCTCTTGTCTCGTTTTATGTTGTGAAATACATTTATTATACAGTCTCTATTTAGCGGCTCGAATTTTAAAAAAAGTTTCACTCTCAATGACATGCACGCAATCGTTAGTGAAGTCACTTCCTCCCCTGGTACTGCCAGAGCGAAACCAGAGACAAGGAATATAGGGTAAAGCCACTTCCTCCCCTGGAACTGCCAGTCTCGTCTCGGATGCTTTGCGCGTTAGTTTTACCCCTCCTCCCTGCTGCCTCTGGCCGTGAATCCAGAGTTTCCAGGCGCTGCAAAATTTGCAGCAGTTTGTCAGTAGCTCGCAGTTTTAAATACATTTTCTTTAATGTTGTGAGTATAACAAGTGCAACAATGTTTAATTCTGTACAATATTTACAGTCTATTCAGTTCAGTATCTTAACAGTTCAGGAGAAATGTGAAATTAAGTGCTCATCAGTTGAATCTCATAATGGAAAGAGCCGCTAAACAAAATACAAAGGCTCGCATATTTTTTGATAATTTACCCAGTATCCCTGCTTTCTTCTCTCGATCTCCACACAGTCTGTATTAGATTAATGTGTTTCAAAGACAATTCCATCAGCTGGGGCAACAAGATGGATTTAAAATAAGAACAGTAAATGTTGTTCATGAGAAGAAGGAGCCATTGCTAGAATGTTTTCAAACCATAATGGAATCTGAAACATTTAACATCACAATAAATGAGGCAAGCGCCCTGGTGCGCACTCTTGAATATCCTGAATTCAGTTTCTGGCTCAGTTATTTTTTTCATTTATTGTATCATGTATATACATTATACAACCAACTACAACATCGCCAGTTAGATATTTCTAAGGTTCAAATCTGCATATAAAAATTAAGTTATGGTTTATTTAACGACACTCGGAACTGCAGAGGTTATATCAGCGTCGCCGGTGTGGCGGAATTTTGTCCGCAGGATTCTTTTAAATGCCAGTAAATCTACTAACATGAGCCTGTCTCATTTAAACACAACTTACAAGGTAAGGCGCATGGAACTAATCTTTATATAAAGTAAGTTGCTTGGTTTATTTTTGTATGCAGCCCCCCTTAATTCAATACCCACGAGCCGCCACTGGTTGTAAGACAATATTTAACGGAGTCAATAATAATAATAATAATAATAATAATAATAATAATGAATCAATAGGCAAGATGTTCTGTACACTAGGCCTGAGTTCTATTAAATGACTAATTGACTAATTCATGCATGTAACGTTTATTTCATTCTACAGTTGTGATAATAAGTTATTGCACGGTAGGTCTACTTATATTTCTACGTGTTTCTATTTTACAGGTGTAGGCCTATATTATGTGATATGGAAGCGAATAAATAATAATTGTTCATTTCTCGTCCATATCAAAGCAAACGTGTTTACAATATAGGCCTAATGTAACGTGTTACACAGGCAGTGTTTTGTTAATAATAGTTAATACTAATAATTTTCTTTCCATTTGCTGAACTATTACTACAATATGCATTTGTATTTCTGTTCGCTCTATATGTTGTCAAATAACTATACAACATCTTTAGTTACGGTATCAAATTGTTACATTTTTCTTTCGTTTCATGTCAAACTAACGGTAACTAAGCTTAATTATGTCTTTAACGTGGTCGCTTTAAATGTTAATAAGATTTTTTTTTCATTTATCCATTCAGATTGATTTATAAGAGACACCAAACATATATATTACACATTCAGCACTGTATAGTGCAGCCGTCTGCTAGCCGGTGCTTCTCCCAAAGCATGGCGGCGGACGCAAGCTTCAATTTGTCCCTACGCTAAACTTCTGCGCAGCCTCGGCTGTAGGGGCTTGATTAAGGTGTTGCTACTAATTGTTGGATGACCCAAGTACAGTCTTAGGAAAAAGTTTTTCATATAGATACTTCCGAAGTCCCAGAAAGGAGACAGTTTGCTTGACCAAACATATAAGAAGACAACACTAATTTTATTACCTCAACTAGTCCTTTTGTGAACTAGGCCGCTCGTCCTCTGATCCTGTGCACTGCCTCCTTTCTGGGGCTTATAAAAATTCTTTTTATGCAAAACTACCATATAAATTTAGGTTACCAGATTATTTTCACAATTTCTGGGGATAGATATTGACATATGAATAAACTGCTTTTAGCATTTACATATACATCCAACAAGGAAAACTCAGTGCGCAGAAACCAGCGGGCGAGACTGTCTCGCTCAGATAACGTATGCTCCCGTTCCCAGCATGCTCTCAAGCCTACTGCAGGGGAGTAAGAGGGATATAGCATGCGCGCCGCGTGGAGTTCGAGCTGAGTTTTGCTTGTAGGATATCTATAGTTAGCCATTCACTTATATATTTTTGCACACTTTAAAGAATCAAATACTCATTCTATTTAGACGCAAAAATATTAATTCTATTGGTATTTTCAGAACAATGAAGTGGAGTAACGGTCAGCGCGTCTGGCTGCGAAACCAGGTGGCCCGGGTTCGATTTCCGGTCGGGGCAAGTTACCTGGTTGAGGTTTTTTCCGGGGTTTTCCCTCAACCAAATATGAGCAAATGCTGGGTAACTTTCGGTGTTGGACCCCGGACTCATTTCACCGGCATTATCACCTTCATCTCATTCAGACGCTAAATAACCTTAGATGTTGATAAAGCGTCGTAAAATAACCTACTACTGAAAAAAAAAAGAACAGTGAATTTTTTTAAGCTGGTATTCTCCGGATTCTCAATTTTGCAACAAACTTCTGATAGGCCGTTGTTAAAATCTGTTAAGACAACAAACATAATTGGAACAGTTTCTAAACTCATTCTGGATTTATGGATGTCCACATCAGGTCCATTAAAGCAAAAACTCTCTCCACTGAAGCATTACTTCCAGGAAGACAAAGAAACAGTTCAATCAATTTTTTAAGTTGTGCAAAGGGAATAATTTTCTCAGGGAAAAATTAAAAAATTTCACTCCATTTTGAGCGAGGATCAGCATTTTTTCAATCCATTTTTCTATTTTCTCTGGAGTCACATATTTCTTCAAATATGAAATTTCATCAAATAAATTAGTTCATCCATGTCAAGTAAGGTGAATTGGGGTAAGTGCAATTCTGGGGCAAGTGTAACTTCAGTCCATATCTCTGTAGTTCATTTGAGATTCGTCCTGCCATCTCGGGGAGTGTTAATCTTATTCCCTGAACACCGTTTATTGCCGAAATACGTAAATTATCAAAAGGAATTAATAAAATAAAATTTGAAACATGCATTTGAGTTCAAAGAACAGAGAATACGCACTTGCCCCTTGATTATGTTCTATCCTGTACTACGGAAAGTTACAGCCTGGAGATTCTCTTGTCCCATATCACGGCGCAACTGCATACCCTCAACATTATAATTGTACTTACTTGTTTCATAAAAGATGCTTCGACCATTTACACAACTGACAAGATGAAAATACACAAAATTAATATACCAATAAAGTCTTATTTTAAAATTACAAAGGGTTCAGGTGTTACTATGCATCAAAGTTGAACTTTCATATTTAGGGAATGCCAGTACCACCGTTTCTGGCGTGTGAAATAAGTAATGGGAACATTGAGAGCGAGTATCTTATCTTTGCCACAAAATGTGGACGAGAAAGCTGACAAATGTGATTGGCAGATTGCTGACATCCTATCTGTTTAGGAGATGGTACCACTCTCAGCCGAAGTGGCAACAGATGCCCCTCACTGGACACACCCCAGAAACGCGAAGTGTGTCTTGCCTTTGACGCAGCGGGTAGATTGCTGATGTGACGTGTTGGGTTATTTATTTTATTGGGTTATTTCACGACGCTGTATCAACATCTAAGGTTATTTAGCGTCTGAATGGAATGGTGATAATGCCGGTGAAATGAGTCCGGGGTCCAGCACTTAACGTTTCCCAGCATTTGCTCGTATTGGGTTGAGGGAAAACTCCGGAAAAACCTCAACCAGGTAACTTGCCCCGACCGGGATTCGAACCCGCGCCACCTGGTTTCGCGGCGAGACGCGCTGACCGTTACTCCAGAGGTGTGGACACGTGTTGGGTAGTACCGTTCTCAGTTACACTGGCAATAAATGCTCACTGATTGGGTTTTTACTCAAGGACATGCGCCAAAAATGCTGGCACTGGCTATAGCCCAACTTACCTTTCATCTATATTTAAAAGAAAAGAAACTAGAGAAAAAAACTTTTAAATTTCACTCCATTTTGAGCGAAGATAAGCATTGTTTTCAATCCATTTTGCTATTTTCTCTGGAGTCACATATTTCTTCAAGCATGAAATTTCATCAAATAAATTATTTCATCCATGTCAAGTACATCTATATTTTTGAAAGAAAAAAAAACTAACGAATTGTCTCTTCAAATTTTTCTCTATCTGCAGGAGATCTCAGCAATATACAGTACATTCAACATATATCCTATCTCGTGCCTGAATACTCCAGGCACTGGGATATTCAACAGTACTTTCATAATTATTTACACCGTGATTCAAAATGAAAGAGCAGATTTCAATTTTTATTACAGACAAACTATCAAAAATAAAACACATAGCGCATGTCACTAGATAGAGGAAGGTTCAAAGTTTTATCCTACAGGCACTGTACACTCAACATGAGCACCTTGTGTTGCGCGAGAAATATCGAGACGGTAGTCCAGTTCATTCCACACATGCATCAATTTATTGAATTGACAGCTTCCACAATTCGATTTCTCAGATCTTCAAGAGTAGCTGCCAAAGGTGTGACAAACACTGTGTCTTTTATGTAACCCCACAGATAAAAATCACAGGGAGTAAGGTTTGGTGACCTGGGAGGCCAAAAACAATGAACAAGATGTTGTCCACCTCTTCCAATCCAACGTTGTGGAATGGTGATGTTCAAATAATGCCATACCTCAAGGTGAAAGTGAGGCGGGATGCCATCTTGCAAGAAAATGAAGTAATTGGAATCTTCATGAAGTTGAGGAAACAACCAGTTTTGCAGCATGATATCTCTCCAATTCCAACACACAAAATGATTTTTCCTACGGTGTAGTAGCCATGTTGCTATAAACAAACAACAGGGCAGCTGTGTTCAAACTTTGAACCTTCCTCTATCCAGTAACATGAGCAATGTGTTTCTGTCTTTGATAGTTTGTCTGCAATACAAAATTGAAATCTGCTCTTTCATTTTGAATCACTGTGTATAATATCTGGGAATATCAGAGGAGAAATTATTAAATTCGGAGATGAATTTTGTTTGGGGACAAAAGGAAAAATTTGGAGACTTTTCTGAAAAAAGAGGATGTCTGGTAACCTTAGTATAAATTCACCTTCAGCATTTTCACTAAATGCTTACATGGACAGCAATGAGCAGTCATATGTTCTACTCAGTTCCCTCTTTCTTTGAACCAGCCAACCATCCACTCACAAATGCGCATAGTAAGAGTATTGCCTTTATGTAAACATACTTCAAGCCACATTAAACTGCGGTGCAGTTACTGAAGACTTACTTACTTACTGGCTTTTAAGGAACCCGGAGGTTCATTGCCGCCCTCACATAAGCCCGCCATTGGTCCCTATCCTGAGCAAGATTAATCCAGTCTCTACCATCATATCCCACCTCCCTCAAATCCATTTTAATATTATCTTCCCACCTACTGAAGAGTACTTGATGAAATTAAGACGTTATTTATTTTAGTAATTTTGATCTGTAAGCAGTGCTTACATTGCTGAAGGTAAAACTTTACATCATTTTAACTACCATTATACAGTAGTATTCCTCGTATGGGATGATATTGGTTAATACGGATTAAATCTTTAAGTTAAGAATTTCATTTACACTGAATAATTTTATCGTGCAATTCGGTATATTACTTTGTATAGTGATGATTACATAGATGGAGATGTAAATATTAATCGATTCATTTTATTGGTTCTTATGTTTGTAATATCTATAATATTTTTAATTATTAGACCTAATACAATTAGAATTTTATTGGTCCGGCAACTGTGGGACAAAGCCAGTGCCGGATAACTGATTTTTCCGGATAATTGAAAAATATGTTTATAGGTTATATAAAAAAAACACTATACTGCACAAATATTTTCTTTTCCATGTTGAAATTTAGTAATTTTAATATAAATAATTAAAAATAAAATTTTAAAATACGTACAATGTTTATATTTAATACTGTACATTCATCACTTCATAATAGCGTAAAAAGTACCAAACTTTTCGTAATCCTATGACAATTTTAAATGGTGGTCATGTGAGTCATGTGACGTGAAGAGCAGTGTAGCCAACATCGCAACTATACTATGAAGTTGCGCTCGATGATTTGAGCGTAAGAATATTTCACTTGTGTTTCACGGAATCCATTGTGCAACAGCAGCACTTAGCGGTAATGGCCATGATACTATCCATCACTGGAATGAAATTTTTATGCGTTCTAGGGAGAGAGAATTTTACACTTTCGTATTTAGACTCATCCAACACCCCTTCGAAATGGGCGAGTTCAAGTGTTAAATTGAAAGGTATCGTCTCTGCGCATTGTTTGCAAAGTCCAAGTGACAGATTATCAATGCTACCCTCTACTCCAGAGACATACGGGTTTTTTGTCTATGTTTTCACGTGTGAACTGTAGAGTAGGGCAGACTGCCTCATATTATCGCCCGTTCTCGGTTGCATAATCTCCTAGATCATATATAAAACAGATCAGCCAAGCTTATATTAAATTTGGACGCAACTGGAAAATAACGGACGCTATGCGTCGCTAGTGTCGAGAAATGAGCTTGCGATAACAAACACTAGGTGGCAGAGTACCTGAAAAGTACATAGAGTAGTAAGACTGTGGGATGACTTTTTTACGTCATGCCACCTCCAAATTTCTTTCTCATTGTAATGTGAGGTTATGTTACAATAAGACTTTGATGTGTCGCTAAATTGTAGCACACAGAAGCTTGTTTTTACCCAAATTCATCAACACACATAGATGACATTTTGGTACATGGCTGATATAATGTTGTTTGCGTTCAATATATAATCTGTCTTCATTTGATGTACGAAATCTAATTGTTTTTAATTTTCAGTATACAATACCTCCCTAGCAACAATTATCACAAAATACTAAAAAGAGCAGATTTGTCTGCGTGTGTTGAATGCACATCATGATGCTCACGAAAAGGCACTAATTTATTTTGTGTGAACAAGATTACAATTTTTGAATATGAAGGAAAAGCAGGTATCCCTCTTCTGAAATTTATCCGAAAGGGGAAGAATTACAACTCCCTCCCTCCAAACATGTTTCCTCTTTTCAAGGCCTACATGTTTTCATTTTACAGGTGTATTATATGATGCGATATGGAAGCAGATAAATAATAACTGTACGTTTCTCGTCCACATTAAATTCAACGTGTTCATAACGTAGACCTGATATATTGCTTCATGTAGGCTACACAGCTGGCAGTGTTCTTTTTACGAATAAGCGGTCGTACTAATCATTTTCTTTTCATCTGAACTATTGCTGGAATATGCGTTTGTGTTTTTATTTGCTCTGTATGTTGTTAAATAACTACTGAACATCGTCTTTGGTTAACAAATTGTTCTATTATTCGTTTTATATCAGTCTTACGGTATTGAATTATGTCCATAACGTGGGCGAGATATTATCAGGCTGGAAAATTCGCTCTGAATGCATTTTTTTACACAATTCTCTAATTTTCAGCAGATTTACGATACCCTGTGCGGTTTCTCTGCCAAAGCAGAGTTAATTGCAATATACGGTAATTCTGTTATTTTCCTGACACTTTTATATCCGTTCTCATAAACGTACTGATTTAGATTCTTTACCCTACTGTAAGTATTTTGCTCTCTACAAATCATCGTTAGTCAAATGAAATAGCCTATAATAGTTGTTTGTAACGAATTAGTAGACAACCTCAATCCCTCCTGACTGCCTCCCTTACGAATTTCTTTCTCACTTTAATCAAATTTACTTTATACTGGTCCTTAAATTACTGAAACTAGTGCTGAGGTAGTTACGGTGATTTCTGAAGTGAAAATCGTTCAATTTATAAGGGTGAAATCAAAAATAATTTTTGTAGCCTTTCCTTGTCCTTAATTGGAAATTTGAGTAACTTCATATGACGACAATATTTCTTCCTTCTTCTACAGTTAACATAATCGCAGATGGACATTTCTAAATGAAGTTTGTTACACAGAAACCTTTGAGACAATATTGACACTTGAAGTTCTTTATATAGTTCATCTATAAGAGTTAAACTAGTGCTGAGGTAGTTTCCTTCATACTCAGCTTATTCACCTTGCATACCTGAGTCTGTAACAGGTTAGGTTTGGTCAGTGCTGTCATGGTAATTTTTTTCTTGGCCATACACCCCACCTCTTGTTTTCTCCCTTGAAATATATTTTACTCTCCTCTCTCTATTTCTCCAATTGTCATTTAATTATTTTTTTTTAATATTAAAGAAGAAATAAAGAAATTGTTTTGCTTTACAATTTAATTGTACAAGTTTGATTTAAAGAATATACCATGTAGCACCACCATAGATGCACACTTGTCTCGATGAATCTTGGAGTGTATATTTGCAGCACTTCTTGTTTTTCAACCATTATTTTATAAAATTCTGGATTCCAGTGCTGAAGAGGTGGATAATTTTTGTTTATGAACATCAAACAAAATAGCCTACCGGTAGGTACAGTAGGAACAGGAAGAGATGATCTAAGATCTATATAGATCTCCACGTACAAAACTTAGGCACCCATATGCCGAATAGCTCCTTACAGACAAAATTTTCATTTCCCCATACAATTAATTAAAAAAAATTGTAGGTTCCATACGATATATGGCCTCGTGTGGCCTCCATGACAGCACTGGGGTCAGTTAGTTTAGGCACTTTTACACCTTGCATATACAATCAACTGCATCTCCACAAAAAAATTCCTTATAAATTGAACGGTTTTCACTTCAGAAATCACAGGAACCGCTTCACCCAGGTAAGTAGTTAGCAGTTAATCATTTCAAAGCTCTTGTTATATTATGAAATAGCATCACACAATGCTGCCAAAATAAATGTTCCCAGTGTTAAAATTACAGAGTGTAAATTTCGCTTAGGACAGTTTTTGCTCTGGAAAATTAAAGGAAACAAACAGTATATCAAACCAGCAGCTGAGACACAAAGCACCTGAAATTCGAAAGTGGTTAAACATTTTTATATTTCGTTCTTTCTTATTTACCAGCAACAGAAGTACCGGTATCAGATTTTTTGCAGAGCTAATATCAGAGGCCCCTCCTATTAGAGAATGTTTTGAATATTATTATATTCTGGAAAACTACATTGGCACATCAACCTCTCCTCCCCCCACCTGAATTCTGGGCTGAAGCACGAAAATTTCGAAATGTACAAACTACAGATGCGGCAGAATATTACCACAATGGTCTTCAGCAAGAATTTTGAAGACATATCCGAATATCTTCATGGTCATTATATGTATTAAAATAAAACATATACTACATGTGAAGTACCTACTAAAAATGAGAGAAATAGAATTTGGAAGGACAATAAAAAAGTGGAATGGACAAACACTAAGAAACTACTCATCTTGAATCAGTATGAACAATAGGACACTTTTTTTTTTGGTGTTAGTGGTATAGAATATGAATATGCATCAATAAGTTTTTCAAGTTTAGCATTACTTTAAGTATTTATTGTCCCCCTGTTGGAAAGATTGAATTACTTTGTTTGAAACTTGATGAAATTTTATTGTACCTTAACTCAATTTATTAAGGTACAATAAAATTCAAAATAATAACTGCAGGCCATTTTAAAATAAATCTGTTGGATGTAAATTATTTCTTGATTTATTAGGACCATAAAGGTATTGTTACAAGCGATAGATTGAATCATTTTTATCTTAATAATTTAATGTAGGATGATTATTTCGGGAATTGTTATGCTCTAAATTGTGAGGATATTTTAATACTTTTTTAAAATATAAATTTGGAATATGTTTCCAGTTAGTAAAGAGTAATTCAGAGAGACAGAGGTCTCAAGCATATTTATTGACACATGCCAGAATTATTAAATATGAAAAAAAAGAGTTCATGCACTAACATACTGTTTATAAAGTAACCAAATCTTAAGAAATACAGTATATGTACTGGTATTCTATATAAAGGCATAGGAGTGAATATAAATCTGTTTTAAGGAATTCCTATTTAATATTCCTGCTATAGGAACATGACAAAATAAATACAACGCAGCATGGAAGCTAATTCAACTCTTATCGAGTATTGTTGATGAGATGTGTTATGAAGGTAGACCGAATCATTCAATATAAATGTATAAATAGGACGAATAATAATAGATTAATTTCAATGTATGTAGTATCAAAACTGAAAGCGGTAACTAGTCTATGAATGATGTCTTAACAAGTATAAATAAAATGGACTCTTGACAATAGACACACATTTGGCTTCAGCAATAACTAGGACTTCAAGGAATTTATGGTAGCTCACCTATCAGGCAAAACTCTGAATAGTCAGCATTGTCGAACTATAGAAGCGCGATTAAAAAGTATTTTTTCCCCACCCATTACATATGATTGTTTTTTTCAAGTCCCAGTAATAACATTATTAAATTAATTATCCCACTTATTTGGGTGGTGCCTTTCTTTGTTTCTGACATAATTTATGAGAGTTTCTCTTTTACACTTCAATAGAGAAATACAACTTTCAGTGGACAATGAACGTGTAACTCTAATGGAACTCTAAGAACCACAGCATTAATGTTTTCTTCTTTTCTTTCATGCCCTTTAGTTTTTGTTGCAGATAACATCATGCTATTGGATAATTATACATGCACCTTTCTAATAAAATTGGCATATATTTCACTGGTCTCAGAAGTAAAATTAAATGTATAATAGTTTCTCGGTGCAAAATATTTACTGAAAATTATTGTAGGATTTGAATAGAAATGTCACTTCTCAGGCAAGGTTATTCGTGGATGACTGTATAATATATAGAAAAAATTAGTGATAAATCTTATATCACCGCCTTGCAAAACTAGCTTGACGTTATTGAAAACTGGACTACAACAAATAAAATTAAAATCAATGTGAGCAAAAGTAAATCAATATGTATCCTTCTGTAAAACACAAAATTAAATTCGTCTCATATACCAATTAAATGAATCACCAGTGTCACAAGTAAACACTTAGGTACTGTATATATTTTAATAACAAACTGGTTGAAATAATGTATGACTTGAGGCTTTCCCGGCGTTTGATGTAGAATAACTCTTCTCGGGTTCTCAGCCAGGTGAGTTGGAGATTAGCTTCCAAGCTTTTGACGGCTAGCTCTGCCATCTTCTTCAGGGACGAAGTGATGTGGGACGAAAAATCGAAAGAGAATTGGGAGGACAAATTTAAAAGGTGCGCAAAACGCGTCCTTGCAAGGGGTTGGGGGTTGTACGAAACTAAATATGTGAGCTCCAAGTCTGTTGGCCACTAGTCTCACTCCGGGTTACGCTGCTCCACTGAAGGAGCTCTAGAAAATTTTGAAGGGAAGCCGAAATTGGACGTAACGCGAGGGGGACTGAGACTTGATCAAGTGATCACGGTACGGGGAGAGGAGGAGTTGGCTGGTGTTTGCCGTTAGGATGGCAAGATGCTGTCATCTGTTGTTCGATGACAAAGCATGTGAAGGCCGTCGGAAGAAGCGTCGTGTAATCTAAATCTGCAATTTGAGAGGTCCCTGTCCTTTCAAACTGCGACTAATTGAGTGACCTCGGATATTTAATAGACAATTTATAGGTTCTGAACTAGGGCATACGTCGTTTACAAGAAAGGGGAATATATATATGGGGAAGGGCATATAGGTCCGTGGCCCATTTCTTATAGGGCTCATCCCGACATTTGTCTTACGCCTGAGGAAAACCACGGAATACCTTAGGCAGGATGAGTTGTCTCATATATAAGAGACTAGCCAATTTGGCTGTTATGTAGGAGGTGATTGTTTTCATGAGCCTTGCTGAATCGTCTCAATTTCGAGACCAGCCATTTGGCTATATGATGGCTCAATTACGAAGAGGGGGGAGAGATGTAATTGTTAATTAATTTAAGTAATTAGGGAGATTCATGTGGATATGAGTGCAGGTCCGTGGCCCATTTCTTTTAGGGCTCATCCCGACATTTGTCTTAGCGCCTTAGGAAAACCACGGAAAAACCTTAGGCAGGATGAGTTGTCTCAATATCAGAGACTAGCCAGTTGGCTCTTAGGTTGAATGACTCTGTGAATCGATGGATATATACTAGCCCATTGGCTCTATGATAGTTCCAAAGATTCACAAAAGGAGATATTGCTAGGGAGGGATTTTGTCTAGCCCAGTTAAGACAAGGTCATTTTAAAGCGATTGCGCTATCCAAGGAGTCTCATGGAGTTGAGTCGTGGCTATCAAAACCTGGGAGTAACGCCAGCCTCCCTGTCCTCCTGTCTCAATAGTATAGCTAATGGACCTGTCTGGTGTCTACGCCGTAACCTTGGTTCATACTGGCCGAGGCCAGATATGAGCGAGTTGGAGTTAGCACGAGCTTCCGCATACAGGTTCCTAGCCAGTCGAGCAATGAACTCGTCTATGGTTGGCAACTCTAGTTCATCATGGAACTTTCTTCTCGAGGCGACTCGGGGGAGATGGGTAATGAGTCGAATCACCTAGTTTTGGACAACTTGGAGTTTACAGAGATGGGACACTGCCGCAAACCCCCATGCGGGTGCGGCATAGGTAATGACAGAGCGAATGAGGGCCTTATACATGGTGAGTCCTACCCTCAGGTTGTCAGCAGGTAAGGCCGCCAGAATGGGATAGTGTCTATCAGCCCGTTGGCCTTACGAAGAAGGGATTGGATGTGATCTCGGAAGGTGAGATGAGAGTCCATAATGATCCCTAAATATTTAATTTGGTTCATCCACGGCATTTCTCGTCCGAAACGTGTGGGTGGTGGTGGTGGTATGTCTTCGAGCCTCGCTCTTAGTGAAAAGATGTGGGACCACGTCTAGCCTTTATATATGCAAAAGTAGGGCTTCCCGCTGCGGCCAATCAGGAGCTAGTTCCTAGTCCCGACCGCCAGACGCATTCTGGTTGGTGGACGCGGCAGCCAATCAGGAGCTACTTGCTGGTCCCGACTGTCTGCCGTGTGCTGGTGGTCTAAGCGTATTGATGGCAGGTTTCCATGCTGTACTCAGCTGTAGACCCCCGTCTCTGTTGAAATTATTGCCATCTAGCTGGATTTCGATGGCTTCCTTGATAACTAAGTCCCAGTTACCTGATGTCTTGTCCAAGATGGTGGTGGCGCTGAACTCTATCTTGTGACCAGTTTCTAGGCTGTGTTGGGCTACTGCAGACTTATCAGGATAATATAGTCTTATGCTGCGTTGATGTTCCTTGCAGCGTTCCATAATAGTTCGTCCCGTCTGCTCGATGTAGCATTCCCACACTCACAAGGTATTCTGTAGACACCAGGTGTCCTGAGACCAAGGTCGTCCTTAACTGGTCTCAGCAAGTTCTGGATCTTTGTGGGCGACTTATGGATGGTTTTAATCCCGTGTTTTCTTAGCATTCTGCTACTTTTGCCCGAGATGGGGCCGTAGAACGGGATGTATGCCATGCCCTTTGTCTCCTCTTGTTCCTCGGCAGGTGGTTTATTCGAAAAGGCCCTTCTGAGGGCCAAGCCGATTTCCCTGTTGCCGAAGTTGTTCTGTTGGAACGTCTTATGTAGGTGACAGATCTCAGAAGGGAGACTCTCTTTGTCCGAAATCCCTCTTGCCCTGTGTAGAAGAGTCGACAGGATCGTTCGTTTTGTGCCGGATGGTGGTGGCTGTGTCCATTCAGATATAGATCGGTATGAGTCGGTTTCCTGTATACTCTGTGACCCAGTGTGCCATCTGACTTCCTGGAGATGAGAATGTCTAAGAAGGGGAGACATCCGTCTTTTTCCACCTCTTTCGTGAACTGGATGTTCGGGTGGATATTGTTCAGGTATTCTTGGAACTCCTGAAGTTTTTCTTCTCCATGAGGCCAGACGACCAAAGTGTCATCTACATAGCGGTAGAAGTGAGCTGGTTTCAGGGGCGCGTTCTCCAGGGCTCTGTGCTCGAAGTCTTCCATGTACAAATTGGCTATGGCAGGTGACAGAGGTGAGCCCATGGCTACACCGTTGGATTGCTCATAATACTGCCCTTTGTACATGAAGTAGGTGGAGCTGCGTATGATTAAAGAGTCCAATTACCTCAGGCGGGAAGTGAGGTCTCAATAACTCCAACGTTTCCTTGAGTGGTTGAAATAAGTCACTAATATTACAAGGATAGCCTGGAAAACACTACATTTCTTTATGCATATTATTAAGAAAGCTAACCGAAAGTCAAAAGAATTAATGTACATAACCCATGTTCGGTCCACTGCTGTGGAGTAATGGTAGGCACATCTGACCGTGAAATGAGTGGACCCGGGTTCAAATCCTGATTGGGGCAAGTTACCTGGTTGAGGTTTTTCCCGAGGTTTTTCCCAATTGTAAGGCGAATGTCATGTAATCTATGGCGAATTCTCAACCTCATCTCGCCAAATATCATTTCACAATCATCAATCCCATCGAGGCTAAATAACCTAGTAGTTGATACAACATCGTTAAATAACCAATTTAAAAAAGACGTCAGATAAGCAGAGGAAGTTACAAAAGCTTGTGGTGGCGAAGAATTTAAAGCGTTTGTGTTGTTAAAAAAAGGGAAGTACTACAAATGGCAGAAAAAGTGGATAGCCTATATTGATGTATTTGTTACGTGACATTACACAGGACATATCACCACATATATTTGTAAACAACCGTGGATATTTTAAATCTGAAAGTGTACTTTAGTGTAATCAAGTGTTGCTTTGTATAATAAGAACTGTAGGCACAGTGTATACGGTAAATCTCTATATGCATTTGAAAAGATTAGTAATCAACTTGACAGAAATGTTCGTGTGTCACAATGTAATTTGTAATATTTTATTTGTTAATGGCACTGTTATTTTTATTAAAGTATGCGATTTAGCAGTTACATGTACTACACAAATGTCTTAATTGTTTCGAAAACAACTAAATGCATTTATGACATTTGGCATAATAATATGAACATTTTACATTTTGGTAATAAATTAAGTGGCAAGAAAATGTTCATGTATCACACCATATAATATTTAATATGTTTTACATTATTAATTATTCCTTTTCATTATGATTTTCTGTTTATATTTTGGAATGCTTACGTTAAAAAACAGTGATGTGTTTTTCATGAACTTCTAAGTATTTGATTAAATATCCTGTGAAGATCATAGTTACTTCGAAAATGTTACGTGTGTGACTATGGAATGACCCATCAGTATTGTTAGTATTGTTACAAATTACAAAACCTGAAACTGTTAGAATGGGATCAGGAGTAGTGACAAAAAAATGTAATGTTGTAGGCCTACATCAACATGACTATTTAATCCAGTTTCTAATAGTTTTTAAGGTTTGAAGGCTTTTTGAGGTAAACAGGATTGAACATGTGAGGGAAGGGCTATTTCTTGGTAATGGATTAGGCCTGTATATTTTATAATATTATTAACTATATATTGTTAAAGTACCTAGTAAATATGGTAATATGTATATTATATAATACTGTAAACGAGACAATATCACAGGCTGCAAACTAGATTATTCTTGTTTTTGTATAATTATACAAACATGTATGAAATAAACAAGACTACCATTGGTTAGGTTAGGATAGGATTACTTATATATTGTAATCAGGCTATATGCACAAATTTTCCCATATACTACTATCATAACTAAATAGGTAATGTTAACATTAATTTTCATACGTTTTTGTGGTACAAGTTAAAATAATTCAAAGTAAAGTATAACAAAACTCCGACAACATTATAATTATGAACGTCAAATTCTCTTATTTTATTTATTTTTCAGTGTTTAGTCCCTTATTTCCCATTGTTCTTTGGATTTATCATTAGTGAAATATCAATTAACGGATAAATTATGTTATACACTCAGTTGATAATATGAATAATATTCACGACAAACATATAAAAACAGAAGAGATAACGAATTATAATTTAGCCGACCGATAACTTTATAAAATGGTCTACATAATCTAGGTAGATTGGCTTTGCGCGAGACTCTGTATTGTATTCTATTCAATACAAAGGCGTACTTTATCTTATCTCTCCGCTTCGCCCACGTGACAACTATAAATAGCTCCCTCGTACCGAACTTGCCAAGGTCATATAGGCCAATAATATTTATCCATGGTCATCAGTTGTCGACAGTACGTTGCTTACGAGATAATCTCGTAAGCAAGAAATGATCGATTTAGACCGACCAAACCGGTTCAGAGTTCGTGTCTCGTGATGGTGTTGCTCATTGTGCCATCTGTTGACGATTACTGAACTACATCAAGCCGGCCTCGACTGCAAACCCTAAAGCGTATATAAGAGAGCTATCTGTTAGTATATATGATCTAGGGTATATCTAACAAAATGTATTAATACTAAATTAAAGAAGAACATAAACATGAATTTAGAGCAGGCCTGCACAAACGGCAATCTTTGCATCAACGTACAGATATAGAAATAAAATTTGGAGCTCACTTATTATATGTTTCGCTTACAACACACTGCGCATGTGCAGTAAACAAGAACCCTTGTATATATGTTACCGTAAACTGGGGATACTTTGAACACAGAGGAAACTTTGACCATTTTTTTTTTTCAGAAAATCATATTTAGGTTTCTACATGCTGCACTTGTTATAAATGGAGGTAAATTTGGTATGAGAATGATTTTATGATAATTTACCTCCATCTATAACAAATGCAGCATGTAGAAACCTAAATATGATTTTCTGAAAAATTGGTCAAAGTTTCCTCTGTGTTCAAAGTAACCCCGGTTTACGGTACTTCTGGACAGTCGCGCGAAATTGAGCATGCATACAGATTGACTTCAATCAAGACTCGCTCCAAATTTTAATTTTGTATCTGTACATAATATGTGAACAATTATTTTCAGATCTGAATGCCTACAAAACACAAGACGGTTCCGAATTATTGATTCTAATTGATCTTCTGTACTAAGAGTCAATGTGCCTACACTGGAACAAAATATTGAAAAGATAATTAATACTTATATCTCATTATTGTCCTCACAAAATAAAGAATAATATGTTTGGAAATAATGTATTTGAGAAACACGTTGTCTAGTTATGCTGACTATTACATTTTTACTATGTCACACTACTTTTGACCAATAAAACGATACGAAAGGACATCTTTTAATCATGAATGCTTATCGCACAATTTTATCGCGTCCCTAGCATTTGTTTAATTGTATCGCTTCCCTAGCATTTGTTTATTTTTATCACTACCCTAGCATTTGCTTCTTTGTTTGCCAACATTTCAAACTACACTGGTCTGGACGTCAAAAAAAAAAAAAAAAAAAAAAAAAAAAAACAGAAAATTACAAACCACTCCAGTCAATGCACTCCAGTCAAATATGACTCGCATTGGCATTCAAGAACAAGAATTAATAAAGATCAGTGGTCATAGCTATGCATCTTCCCTGAAACCCTATTTACAAATAAATGAAGAGCACCATTCGGTAATCCTGAATAAGTTGAGTAATACACCATGTATATCAACGATGTCACGTCCAATATAACATCAACTGAACCACCAACCACTAAAACATCAAATTTGAAAATTGTACTTTCAATAATTGTTTCTTTTAAAATTATTCATGTTCATTTTTTATTTCATCATCGTTAATTAAAACGTTTCTTGTTTATTTCATCATCCCTAATTAAAACTTTTCTAACATTTGTTTTATTATTTAGGTTATGTTATAGTTTCTGCTATATGATACTATGGATAGTCACGTTCTAAAGATTGTTTAATACTAAGATTTATTGAAAATCATCTGTCAAGTGACGTTGATTATTGGGATCCGGATGATTGAAGTGGAATGCAACTGTTTTAATAAAAATGAAACTGAATCAACAAAGCCTTATTGACTAGTAACCGTCCACAGAGTTCAATGAAGATTCCATAGTTGGCACAACTGCTAACAAGAAAACAGCAAATCATAACACACTACTGCCATCTAGCGTAATGTTGAGATGGTACAATAATACATTTGAAGACAGTTGTATTTTCGTAGGTCAATTAATATTTTATTGTATTGGAGTACTTTACTACTTCTAATTTTTAAATACTTTCTTCTAATCGTGTAATAGTCAATTAAATCCCACTGGAGTTTTGATTTTCTCTAGATAAATCAAAACCTCTAGTGAGATTACTGTTGATAAATGAATAACATTTTGATCTTGTACAATTTACAGTTCGCCACTGTAACCACTACCTACTGTGCTCTATGCCGTCCCATGGCATAACTTAGTACCAGGTTAGACTGAATACTCTATGGAGGGCGTTGTAGCGACAGATCTCGTTCTCCTCAAAGGCACACCTGATTTACACCTTTTTCCGGAAGTATTCAATTTGTTCCTGAAAGGAAACATGGCGCAACAATTCTTTCCCCGTTCATGGTATAAAATACACAAGCGTTTTTCTCCTGTAGAGAACTTTGTGAATAATGTCTGGATTTTAGTGAACCAGTAGCGGCTACTTTGTGAATTTTATATTGTCATGATGATTGAACCAAGCCTTGTCAGAGGAACCAATAAAGCCTACATGAATGTATTTTTCAGTACGCAAACCATCCATAAAATGCACGGCTTTATCGCTATCACCTGGTTGTATTTCATGACACACACTAATGTTGTGTGCTTTATTTGAAACACATTTATGCCTGTAAGCGATGTATATTAATTAATATTTAATAATAGGAAGTCAAAAGGAGAATAGCAATGGCCAAGGAAGCTTTCAAACACAAAAAGGGGATTTTCTGCGGACCTCTGGAAAAAGAACTAAAGAAGGTACTGGTCAAGTGCATTGTATGGAGTGTGGCATTGTATGGGGCAGGAACATGGACATTACGACAAAGTGAAGAGAAGCGAATAGAAGCATTTGAAATGTGGATATGGAGAAGAATGGAACGTGTGAAGTGGACAGACAGAATAAGAAATAAAGCTGTATTGGAAAAACTGGGTGAAGAAAGAATGATACTGAAACTGATCAGGAACAGGAAAAGGAATTGGTTGGGTCACTGGCTGAGAAGAAACTGCCTACTGAAGGATGCACTGGAAGGACTGGTGAACGGGAGAAGAGTTCGGGTTAGAAGAAGGTATCAGATCATAGATGACATTAAGATATACGGATCATGTGAGGAAACGAAGAGGAAGACAGAAAATACGAAAGATTGGAGGAAGCTGGGTTTACAGTGAAAGACCTGCCATTGAACAGAACACTAAATGAAATGAATTATTAATATATTAATATTTAGTATTTATTGTTGCATAAAATACAAAATAAATACCTATAACTGACGTTGCCCATACCAGTTCGAGAAGTTTGTGTTCGAAGAGGTTCCTATAAATAAATATTCTGTACTAAAGAAAATACCAAGATTCAATAAAATTACAAAATCAATACAATTATTACAAAACAGGAATGATTACAAAGATGAAAGTAGAGAATCATGTCAAGAACTGAACACAAATCGGAATGAATAAATAGCATGTTGAAATTAAGAAAAAGAAAAATGGAAAAGGGGACATAAATAGGCCTATTAAATAACTATCATAATTTTTTCTTAAATTTATTAAATAAAATCAAAATAACCTACGTCTGCATGTATTATCAAAATAGAGTTGTATAACCTTGGCCCGTAATCCTGGCTATGATTTATTCCAACGGTTGTGTAATATTTAGGTTCAGTTTAGATGCAAAAGATCGAGAAATTCCAGCTTATTGTGCAAGTCGCCTAATATAATTTTGGTGGGATTTCACAAATGATACCCTATAACAACCAACGGTTCTTCCGTCAATACACTTTTCTTTTTTCTTCGCTTTTTATCTGTAATACTTCTATTGCCTCGAATTCAACTTAACGTACTATTTTAGTTTAATTTAAATTAATTCAGCCTTATTACACATTACTTAAAAAAGTACTTCACTTTGAATGGACAAACGCCATGTTACAACGTTTGAATAACTCATACTGAGATTATGTCGCACGTGTGTGATGTATTTTGAATTTAACGCGCGTGAAATCTGATCACATTGAGTTTGAAGGTTTTAGTCCCTTCGAATTGTGAACTTACTGACAGTCTAATTTTGTTAAATTGAGCTACATAGCCTATTTTAGAATTCTCCTTACGCCAATTCATATTTTTCTCTATTGTGCACTATTTGATTCTCAAGTTTGGTGTGGCGATTGCTTTGTAAAATTTTAATTTCCTTTATGCTCGACCATGCCGAAATGTAGTAATTATACACCTGGTAGCAGTCCTTTAATGCATGTCATTAAAGTACACCTACTCATTAAAGTACAGGTGTTCAGCCAATGACAACTCAGCTTACAGGTGTTCAGCCAATAACAAGTCAGCTTTGTACCGTTATAAAACCGCAAGTATCGATTATTCTGGGATATGCAATCGAAAGAGAATTAGCGAAAAGTCACGGAGGCTGGAAATCCAATACTGTCGCAGAAGGTTATGTTCTGTTACTATAATAATTAGCGTTAATTGTAAATAATATTCAAATAAATTCAATTTGTCATCTCGTTTTTCAATGTCGAATTAAAAAATCAAGGTTATATCAAGTTTAACGGGATTACATCAATGTCAATGACATTATTGTTCCTCGGAAAAAATCAATACTTTCGCGTCTGCGCACATCTCACAATTCACGACCTAGAACAAGGTCACTTCCGATCTTGTCAGATACAAATAAAATGTATACATCTGAATAATTTCATGTTAGAAATATGGTCGATCATAAAAAGTCGTATGAAACTCGCCTATAATGGTAATTAAGAAACTCGTAAGAAAATTATGAAACTCGCTTGCGCTTGTTTCATAAACATCCATACTCGCTTCTTAATTACTATCATTATAGGCTCGTTGCATAATGTACTATTATTTGATAGAGAAGCGTAATTTGAGCTAAAATAATAACAGTTATAAATGAACTGATATAATCGAACTTTCAAATATCTTGGAGCAATATTTCAATGTATATATTTAACCAATATTTATAAAATAATGTTATATAGTATAATTCCATAAATGGATGTATTAATAGATACTTGGAAAATTCAATGAGGAAAGAGATCAAGCTAGGACTCCATAATATTATATCGAAACCGATGATCTTCTACAGTAGTGAGACTTGGATAATGAGACAAATAGGCGAAAAAAGATTAAAAACTTCAAAAATAAGATTTATGAGAAGGTCGCTAGGATTACTCTAGAGATAGAGATAGAGTGATAAGTGTAAATATCAGAACAGAATTGGGTATACAAACCACTTCAGTAGAAGACATCGAATAATACGAAGGGAATTTAAAAAATAAATAAAATAAAAACATATTAACAGAATGACTTCTGACCGTTTACCACAGCAAGCATTTTTATATAGACCGAGAGGATGACAAGATGTAAGACGCCCGAAAAACTGATAGAAGGACCAGTTTCAAAAGTAGAGACACCTTTAGCGCACAACAGGATAATAATAATAATAATAATAATAATAATAATAATAATAATAATAATAATAATAACAATAATAATAATAGTAATTTGTTTTTTTAAATTTAAAGATAATAATATACACTTTCGTTTAGCACTCTCGATGAAGCAAAAGCTTGTGGATAGGAGTGAAGTTTACATTGAATAATTAAAAAGTAAAACTATAAGTTTAAGCCTACACTAAAATAATTATTTAATTGCTTAATTTCAGCAATACAATGTAGCAAAAGTAAAGTGAAAAATGCCAAAATACTACTACAAGAAATACAATGAAATTATATCAAATACACAGAAGAGTTGGTTAACATGAAAGTAAAAGGGGCTATGGTCCGTTTAAACAATAATAAAGTAAAATGAAAAATATTAAATAATACAATTGTAAAATAAATGCAAAATATAATGCAATATTATAGTGGAGTAATATATTATATACATAAATTAAATTTTACTTCTATTTTTTTATTGAATTTTGAAAGATTTATAACATTTATATATATATATATATATATATACATTTTTTTTTTCAAAATTTAATGTAAGAGAGAAATATAAAAAATGTAAAATATCAAAAATGATATAAGTATATAAAATAAAATATATTAGAATACTAATCAGTATTTAAAATCATTTGAAGCGCTTGCTTTTTAAATAATTTATTATTGGAAGATGCTAATTTTGAATGTTTTAATGAAGTTATTATACAATCTCGGGCCGAAATTAGAGGCATACCTGAATTCTGCTTCAGCATTGCATTCATTCGGGTTCAAGTAATCTTCTCTACTGTAACCATGGTCACAATAGATATTATTTTTATTGTAGTATTTTAATAGGCTACAACCCAAACCTTGACAAGAAAGAAGATAGTTCCGCATGAAATGGATATGATTTATTTTGCAGGTAATTAGCATGATTATATGAGATATCATTATCTGAAAATTAAAAAATTAGACCCAACTTGTTCTGTTTTTTTTTAATTACCACGAGTATTTTAGATCTTATTGATTATAAATTGTCTCCCTCAGCTATTCGTAAGTTGTCTTAATATTTCTGTGTAATTATCCAAAATTAGATCTCTTTCGTTCCAAAAGACATTCAACGAAACTTATACTGCTATTGACAGAGTGCGGAAATTGTTAAGAAACTTCAAGTTCGAAATGAATGACGTCATTTACAGTTTGCTCTCTTCATTTTCCGTTGACGCTTGTGGACCCAAGTTTTGTCTCCGGTGACAAATCTCTCTAGGAAGCCATCTCTGCTCCGTACAGAAGTTGCTGACAGACGTCAACGTGTCAGTGTTTCAGTTCATGTGTCAACTGTTTTGGCAAACATTCTATAGAACTAGAGCTCATTGTGGATGCTGTGATATGCAGGATCATGTCCATTATTTCAGTTACTCCATCAACAGAAGCTCGGTGGTTTGCCGTCACAATACTTTCAACTTCAGTCGTCGCCATTGGATGTGCTTGACTTCGTCAAGTGCACCAGTCACAGAATTCAGAGTTGCGGAATTTTCTGCTCCTCCCATTTGCTTGCTAGATTGACACACATCAACGTACTGAAAATGTCACTCTACCGTGGATTTCAATTGGTTTCGTGTCTCTACTTTCCAAACATTGGAGGTCACAACGTTGTTCTTACTACATGTAAAAAAGACCTATTTTCATTAGCGACACCACTTTCGTAATGTCATTATTAGGGCTAAGAACTGTATTGCGCTTCATATCCTTATATCTACACTTCTCATTCTATTTCTTAAAGTTAATCCTAGCAACTTTCTCATAAATCTCATTTTTGAGATTTCTATTCTTCTTTCGTCTATTTGTCTTGGTGTCCAAGTCTCACTACTTTAGAGGATAATCGGTTTCGATATAATATTATGGAGTCCTAGCTTGATGTCCTTTCTCATTGAATTTTCCAAGTATCTATTAATATGTCCATTTATGGAATTAGGGTAAACATTGGTAATTTCGTGATAATTTCATGAAAACTAATTTAAAATGAAAATGTGTAAATATATCCTTATTCCAATTTTTTCATATAAAAGACAATAACTTGCTGTACAAATCTGGAGACATGAAAGATTGGAAACGTTCTTGAATATGCACCAAAAACCACTTTTACAACTTAAGCTGAAAGGTTGGCTATTTCGTGATAACCTTGGTAATTTCGTGATATTGCATTGATAATTTCGTGAGAGGTAGAAGAATTGTGGAAAAATTCACTAAAGTCAAATGAAATTCTCATTTATTATTACAAGACTTCAAACATAGTAATTCCGTCTAATATTCATAGCAAGAAAACATAGAAATACATATCAACACATAATAAGAATGAAATCAAAGTAAAATTGAAATTGAAAAGGGATCTTCTTTGCCCAGAAAGGGTGAACACTTTTATTACGGACTTTACTATAGCCTATATTACTAGGGTAACTCCAAAAGTAATGCATAAAGTTTGTTTAAAAATTATATTTTTATCCTACAGCTTTGCTATTTTCACAGAATGTAGATGCATCCCTAAGGAACAAAATGTCACTTTTCCACATAATCCCTGTCCCTTTCAACTGCCTTACGTAACCTAGGAACGAGGGCCTGTAGACCAGCACGGTAAAAGTCTGGACCAACACGTCTGAGCCACTCTTGAGCAGCGTGCACAAGGGAGTCATCTTCTAACCTCGTTCCGCGAAGGGATCCTTCAGTTTACCAAAGAGATGGTAATCGCACGGTGCCAGTTCAGGATTGTAAGGCGGATGTTTCAGTGTTGTCTATCCGAATTTTCTGATCTGGTCTATGGTCTTGTGACTGACATATGGCTGTGCGTTGTCGTGCGATAACAGAACATCCTGCTTCTTCCGATGTCGTCGAACACGACTCAGTCGAACTTGAAGTTTCTTGAGATTTGCAACATACCCGTCAGAATTAATGGTGGTTCCGTGTGGCATATGTCCACAAGGAAGAGTCCTTCTAAATCGAAAAACACAGTACCGGTAGCCATAACGTTTCCTGCCGAAGATGTACTTTCGAATTTCTATTTCTTTGGTGAATTTGCATGATGCCACTCCATTGTCTGCCTCTGTGTCCGGTCCAAAATGGTGGAGTCATGTTCCATCTTCTGTCACAATTCTTGCAAGTCATCTAGCACTTATCATTGACACTTAGCATGATAACAATTCAAACAGAAGCTACACTGAACCCATTGCGTCCCCCTTTTCTCTTTTGTTATCACATGTCTTCAGATTGCTAAAACTCCTATTGTAATACATTTTATACTATTTTAAAAATTGTAACACTTAATGCTCAACAAAATTTCGCCTCAAACAGCTAAGATTTCTATCAGTAAAGCTAAGCCTATATGGCGACTACAGATGTATCTAAAATTCCAAAAACATTTCCTAAAATTTCATTAAGATACAATAAATCTTTGTACCAAATATCATATGCTTACCTTTAGTAATAAGCCTGTAATGTAATTACAAACATCCACAAAATATGTATGCCTGAGAATTCGACGCAAACTTGCTCTCTCCAAACATAAAAGCTCACTGAAACAACTGCAATAGTCACACAAAGCTTAGCTGTATGTTTCTGGAAACTGGACAACATATGCAATCCCTTGGCGGAAATTTGGATCTCGTAACACCATTGATTGGTTAGTTCACAAAAGAGCAAAGAAAAAGTATCACGAAATAACCACTGCCACGAAATTACCAATGTTTATCCTATATTATATAGTATTATTTTATAAAACTTGATTAAATATATACATTGAAAGATTGCGTCCAAGATATTTGAAAGTATTTACTTGTTCGATTGATTATCTGCTCGTTTATTACTATTATTATTTTAGCTCAAATTACGCTTCTCTATTAAGTAAAGGAAATTAAAAATCTACAAAGCAATCGCCACACCAATATTAACATACTATGGATATGTAACTTGAGAATCTAATAGTGCACAATACAGAAACATATGAATTGGCGTAAGGAAAATTCTAAGATAGGCTATGTAGCTCAATTTAACAAAATTAGACTAAGTCAGTATGTTCACATTTCGAAGGAACTAAAACCTTCAAACTCAATGTGAACAGATATCACGCGCGTTAAGGTCAAACTACATCACACACGTAATCTCAGTCTGAGTTATTCAAACGCTGTAACAAAGCCTTTGTCCATTCAGAGGGAAGTATTACTTTTTAAAAAATGTGCAATAAGGCTAAATTAAATTAAACTAAATTAGTACGTTAAACTAAATTGGAGGCAATAGAAGTTTTACAGATAAAAAGCGAAGAAAAAAGAAAAGTGTATTGACGGAAGAACCGTTGGTTGTTATAGGGTATCATTTGTGAAATTCAACCAAAATTCCACCAAAACTTTAGGTACCAGTACGTAATTACGTTGGGATGGGGGATTTCAGTGTTTTTGGTTCAGCAGTGAATTTTAGTTGATCAGTTACATTACGAATACTGCTATTCGTAACAGGCAACATTCAACGTCCTGTAAAGAAGAATAATAGCAAGAAGCAGAGGACGAAATTTGTGACTAAATTTCAAATGAGGAAATTTGTAGTAATGATACAGATTTTGAGATAAATGAGCCGTTCAGAGCAGAAGTGTTGTAGGTCAAGAATGGATAATGAGGGTTAAGGGGACACTATGGTGAAATAATGGTGAAAAATTAAGAAAATCGATTTAAGAATTTATTGTGGCTCTCTATTTAGACCGAGCACAAAAAGCTAATTAATTTGTGTTCTCATGACTATTTTCAAGCTTTTGAGCTAATAATGAATAAAAAATTGCGAAAATTGTGATGCAAGGAGCCTTTTTGGTGACTTCAATATAAAATACATTTTAAAAATATCATTTCAAAACTATTAGCCCTAATGGCACCAAATTTTGTACAGATGACAGTGCTGTAGGCATGTTTATGTAGTTTAAAATTCATAAATTTTGGATGAAAATTGTAAAAGATTTAAAATTCACAGAACTACCCCCTTCTGTAAAATACAGCGCAAAGTAGCAATTGATATTCAATTTATTTAAACTATTAGTAGTCAGTGGATAGCAAGAAGGACATATTAACCCAGATAAGACTGACGTCCTATATATAGAACCCGGACGTTTTATTTTTTTAACATTGCTGTGTAAGATTTTCATATTCGGCAATCACGATACCATAATCCTTGTGTGTTATAAATTGCCTCCAATTTTTTTCTTATATTTAGTCTGTCATAATCAATGTTATTATCATATTTGTGTGAAACGTCCGGTGTCCTATATGTAGGACGTCAGTCTTATCTTGGTTAATTGCTACTTTGCGCTGTATTTTACAGAATTCTTACTTTAACCTCATTACTCAATTTTGACTTACACCACTTTTGCTCTGAACGACTCAAATAATGCTTGTGTAAAATATGTCATATATTCCCCCACTGTTTCTGCAGAAGTTGAACGAAGGTTCTCTAGATATAAGGCTGTGTTTTCTAGCAACAGGCAATCATTCTCCTTTGAAAATTTGAAAATGTCGTTTTTTATTTACTGCAAAAATTACGAAATGAAAAATTATGTAAAACAAAAATGTAATACACTATCATATTAACATAATGAAATAATAAGGCTGATACGTCTTGTAAATGTCATATTAGGTGTATTTTCTACAGACATAAAATAGCATGTAGTCAATGATATTGTTACGAAGCGAATAGTTGGGACAAGAAATAGGAAAAAATGCAGCAAACAAGATGAAAAGACACTAGATAAACATTATGGATATTTAGCTCTATGTAACATTTGTGACAATTTCAAATGATGATATTTATAATAATGATACAGATTTTGAGATACGAGGGTAGACCCAAAAGTAACCGGAACCGAACTGTTGCGCACGCATGCTTTGTAGTTACGAGTTGTGCTGTTAGGTGGTGTTAGTTTGGTGTCTCCCGCGACCGTTAGTGAGCTGGCGTCATTCTGAGTTAAGTGGTTTGTTTGTGGTGGTGTGTTGTTTACGTTCCTGTTTCAACCGTTTGGCGATTAGTGAGATGGCCGAACACAAGGAACAAAGAGTGTGTGTGAAATTTTGTTTTGTGTTAGGGAAAACTGCAGCCGAGACCGTTGAGATGCTTCGGCAAGCCTTTAATGATGATGCTTTGGAGAAATCACAGGTCTACGAGTGGTTTTCCCGTTTCAAATCTGTCAACATGTCAAATGAAGACATACCACGCCTCGGGCGTCCTTCGACAGGAAGAAATGACGAAAACATTGTCAAAATCAAACGTGCAATTGATGAAGATCGTCGAAAGACCATTGGCGAAGTTTCTGAGCAAACGAACTTGGCATGGAGCACGGTACAGCGAATTTTAACCGAAGATTTGCACATGAGACGGGTGTCTGCAAAATTTGTTCCTCGCTTGCTCACAGATGACCAAAGAGAAAACCGCGTGAGAGTTTGCCGCGACTTGAAGAGTGAAGTGCAAAATAAAATATATTAGAATACTAATCAGTATTTAAAATCATACTTAAGGGGAGAGGATGGTATTTTTTAAAACTTTTTTCCTATTTGGTGTAAATTATTAATTTTTTTATGTAGAGAGCTCATAGCTGTGGCAACTCAACGAAATAAAAATATATATAAAAAAGAAAATTATTTGGGGGCCCAAATTTGAAAAAAATATACCCAATGCAGGATTGTACTAAAACCGATATATCTAAACCGTTTTTAAAGATAGATTCAAACAGTTCTTGCAATCTATTTTCAAAAGTATGTTCTACAAACTGTCTGTAACAGAATTTTGATATTAGTCCCTACGTTTGTAAAATAAACAATTAAAATTTAGTAACAATTTTCTGATTTCCTTTTTTGCAAACAAACGGACGTATTTTTTAAATGAAATCAATTAACAAAATTCTGTTACAGAGAAAAGTTTCCTAATAGTCTAAAGAATGTGTGTTCTAAATTGCATGCATGTATCTTTAATAGTTCAGAAATTATATCCATTTTGTCTGCCAATGTAGCAAAAAAAAATGAAGTTACTGGAAACAGATAAAAGCGGGCGTGTGATTTAAAAATCCATAGCGCAGGAAGTTTAAAAATAACGTCTCAACATCCGATAATGGTACAAATACCCACAACGTTTTATGCAATGCATTCCACGTATATCAAAGTGTATTTTAAAGAAAAACATTTTTGAAAATTTAATTTACCGGAAACAACAATAAAAGTGGGCAAGTGATTTAAAAATCCATAATGCAGGAAGTTTAAAAAATGGCGATCCACACATATCACAGAGTATTTTAGAGAATTTTTTTTCAAAATCTAGTCATTTTTCATCAAAAATACCATCCTCTCCCCTTAAGACGGAATTTCTTCTTTTAAGCTCTGTTCTGTAATAAACAGCGCAACATTCTGGAACAAAATTTGTCAAGAAATAAAATCAACGAATGCTGATTAATTTTCCTCTATGAGGACATATACAGCAAAATGGTACAATGGTATGTACAGCAATATAACATATATAACTACTTTATTGTTATTATGAGAGTGAAAGTAATTTTTGGATATTTGACGTTCAATAATAATAAATTGTAGAATACTCATGTGCATCATTGTTAGAATGTTCATTTGACTTCCTAATTGTTGGTTGTTACTTACAATAAGAAACTCATCACGGAAACGGAACTCTCAAGCAATATCCTCTTATTTAAACGAACAGAGTTGGTATCAAAATCATTATAAAATTATTAATGGCTACATTTTGGATATCATACGTATTTGTCCGCACACGTGTTACTCCGGGTTGTCCTTGATAATCCAGAGACTACCGCAGTAGCCATTGGTTGAGGTTCGCAGTTTGTAACCGTTCCAGGACGATGAATTTTTAATGGCGGGAATATCCTAAGTGTGATAGGAATTTGGTCCCGTGTCCTGGACTTGAGGTACAATAAAGAATCGTGTCCTTGGTAGATGGCTGTAGGAAAAATTTATTAGCCAATTATCAAGAAGATAAATGCCAAGAAGACGAAGACCATGGTGATAGGGAGAAAAATAAAGAAGGTAAACTTGCAAATTCTAAATGAGACATTAGAGCGAATGGACAGCTCCAAATACTTGGGGTGTACCATAAGCAATAACATGAGCTGCTCCCAAGAAGTCAAAAAAGAATAGCAATGGTAAAGGAAGCTTTTAACAGAAAAAAAATCATCTTCTGCGGACCTCTGGAGAAAGAACTAAAGAAGGGACTAGTGAAGTGCTTTGTGTGGAGTATAGCATTGTAGGGGGCAGAAATATAGACATTACGACGAAGTGAAGAGAAGCGACTAAAAGCATTTGAAATGTGGATATGGAGGAGGATGGAGCGTGTGAAATGGACAGAATAAGAAACGAAGCTGTGTTGGAAAGAGTGGCTGAAGAAAGAACGATTCTGAAACTGATCAGAAAGAGGAAAATGAATTGGCTGGGACACTGGTTGAGAAGACTGCCTTCTGAGGGGTGCACTGGAAGGAATGGTGAATGGGAGAAGAGTTCGAGGCAGAAGAAGATATCAGATGACAGACGACATTAAAATATGGATCATATGAGGAGACAAAGAGGAAGACAGAAAATAGGAGAGACTGGAGGATGCTGGCTTTGCAATGAAAGACCTGCATTTGGGCACAACACTATGAATGAATGAATATCGCCCACATTGAATTTCAGCGCTGAATAACGTCTACAATTGCAAACGTAAAAAATACAATGCTACTACCACTATTACAATTACCATTATCACTATTACTGAATTACATATTAGCCTAAATATTGAATATGAAATACTTTTCCTGCAGTTCATAAGAAATATCTGTACACAAAGGCATAAAATCGAATGAGACGCGTGAAGCTATCATCGTTAAATGGCAGTGTTACTGACGTGAGCACAAATGAAGCAAATAAGCACTTGCAAGATGGTGACACCACTGCACTAGTGTGTCATTGGAAACTTGATTCGAGAATTGATGCACGCTTTGTGTCGAACTGATAATGATGCACCCAAGACTCATTGCTTGCTTCTGTGCGGGTTAACATATCATCCCATTCATCTGTCTGCTCGGATCACGTAACAATATTCAGTGGCCAACCCACTCGATATTCGCTAATTATCCACCTTTCAGAGAACTTCTGCACCTAATTTGTGGTCAGGTTGAAGTAATATGCAATGGTTAAGATACACGGGCAGCATTTCTTTATGAATATTCTTTGCCGTCAGCACCTTTTCCCAAAGAAACCGCCGTCTTGCATCTGCTCCTTCTTTGTCTCGCTTGTGTCACTTGTGTGCACATCGATCACTTTTGAAACTATTAGTATCATTTACATACTTAGTCGCCTGTGTACAATGAAATCCTTAGCATAGTTTCCTCCAGTGAGAATTGAAGCTGTGTATCTCGTGCCAAACTTACGATAATGTAAAGAACTCTGTCTTGGTAATTTAGGTAATTTTTTCGGCCATTTCTCGCCCACGTTGAAATTCAGCACTAGATAGTCTCTAGAATTGAAAACATGGTTACTACGTCTACCGCTAATGATACTGCTACCACTGAATTAAATACTAAATACTGAATATGAAAGAATTTTCCAGTATTTCATAAGAAATTCTTCTACAAGAAAGACAGAGAAACAACATGCTATAAAGCAACTTTTCAACATGAAGAATGCAAAGTCATATTGTATTTCCTTGTTATTATCGAAGTTTGGTACAGTATTTTATCTTTATAAGTAATATAATGGGGAAATAAAATCAGATTCCAGACGACTTGCTCAAGAATTCAGGATACAATGCTCAATACAGAACGAGGAAAAGCCCGATTCTGTATGAATAACCCAGTACGTAAAGTCAGTAACCCCTTGTTATACTTCTAAAATAGAATTGCTTTTCTATCTTAACAATGAATCGATTGTCAGTTAGGTTTTAGTGTGCTGGAGAAATCTTATGATGTCTTTGTCCAGAACAGCATAGCTGTAGGCGGCGAATACAAAGCCTCTTGTGAGATTGTGGCAACTAACTACTTCTATGAGGAGTGCTCGAGGGTCGACGAATGTGGCTGAATTGAGGCATTAGTTTATCTCGGCTTGAACCATATACAAACTGCCTGCAGTTGCAAGCATTATATTTCCACAAAAATACAAAGGTTTCGAATTTAAAGGATTGTCACGCTTTAAAGAAATGTACGTAATTCCTAATGAAGAACAATGTAACAAGATTCCAGTTTTCAATAATAATTTTTTATTGTTTTATACTCGTAGGTTAATAATATTGGCAATATCATCATAATGAACGATTCCTTATTAGATCCACTAGGTTCTGTTATGCTATTCCTCGTCAAGAGAGTTTTGGTCGCACATTCCTCATTCTCAGCCTCAGTGACAAGCAGTCACACTGTCAGCGATAACGTTAGGTAGGATGAGATAAGACAGTAACTAGTAGCACCATACCAGTGACAAGTTTGCATATGATTGTGACAAGTAACCCCATTGTCAGCGAAATTGTTACGTAAGATTTGATAAGGAAGTAAATTAGTGTCTTCTAGCCCACTATCAGTGACGTATTCAGGCAGGGTTTGATGACAAGACAGATTAATTATAGGTAATCTCACTGTCAGCGACAAGGTAAGGCAGGGTTTGATACTCAGGTAGATTAATGACAATTAGTCCCTCTGTCAGCGACGAGGTAAGGTAAAGTTTGATGGGGAGATAGATTAGTGACAAGTAGCCCAATGTTAGTAATAAAGTTAGGTAGGGTTTAATGAAGAAATAGTGATCCCAGCAAAAATGAGAGCGGTGAATATCAGTTTCATTATCCCTCTGTTCCGAAAACTAAATATTCAAAAGTATTCAGAATTCTTGCTCTTGTTTTTAGCAGAGCTTAAAACTAAACATCTAAAAGATGTACCGATATTACAAACTCCAGTGGAGGAACATAAAACCAGTCCTTATCAAAAGTATATTATACTTCCACTATCTTACAGTATACAGTATATCTTGGAACTTGATACAAACAGTGAGGGAAGTGAGACGGTATGCGCAGGTATAGAATACCGCCACTGGTTTCTATGACCAGAAAACATACCGTTAGTGAAAAATGACATATCGTCACTGAAAACATGTGATCCATAAAAACTTATTTATACATTTCATCACAGCAAAGAGTACTATCTCTTTCCTTCGTAAATCTAAACCTCAGCCTTCTGGAACTGTTTTCAATGTGTATTTAGACACATTTGATAAGTCAACCCCTGGAGTGCCTACAACGATAGTATTTCAAATATAGAAGGCTGTGGTCTGTACCTTGTGTGGTCAATGTTGCCAATTTAGTGACTGTGTCATTTTTGTTGTTGTTGCACTTTTTATTAATAATTAAATAAGGCACTTGAAGCTTTAACATTATTTTAAATTATAAGTCTCAATGAACACTGCAAAATAATCTAGTAAATAGCTGAAGTAAGTTAAATTTAATTTATTATTAAATTTAATGTGTTGCGTAAGCTTCAAAGATTCGCGTTGCTGACTGCACGAAACAATTTACTGTATACATCATGTACGTGTATGTTGTAAGCGTTGCTTACGAGATTATACAAGCTGGCGCATAGCACGATCGAGAGTAGGTCTCTGAGAGTCATGACAAATTCTGCCGCTAGGTTCGCCTCGCTGCACTAAGAAATGATGAATAGTTCCATTACTAAGCATTGTGTATCGTGAAAATAGTTTGATTAATTGTGCATTATTGATCGAGTACGAAAATTATAAATATGCCAAGCATAAGTACAGTCTTATTTGAGATTTATTGATGACTTGTTAAATATCAGTATGCACATTATCAGCGTCATTGAATGGAATTTACAAAGTCTGAATTTGTTGAATTAAAATTTTGCTTCCAAACTACATTGTTCATATGATTAATTTACTTTGGCAAGTTGATTGTTTTCAGTTCCGTGTCTTTCCTTCAGATTTCGTTCCCTCTAATTTGTTATAGGCCTAATTGCTGAAAGTGAACTACCGGTTTCTGCTACTTTCAGAGATCTCTTTTAAATCGAGGTATGCCAGGAAAAAATCTTGGAATAGCATACCGCCTATGGTTTTTTTCCCCACTTCCCTCACTAGTTACAAATAATAGCTCGACGAAAGACATGATTATATTCGGAATAAACATGGATTCAAAAAGTACTTAGTGCCATTTCAAAGTGACAGAGAATATCTGGATCAATATCGGAAAGTTGTGAAAACATTATTAAATAAATTCGACCTCCAGTATTTGGGCAAAACGACTTGAAGAATGTTATAAATTGAATGTATGTATATTTTTATATATGCGGATAACATCTATACTTTTGAAGTTACAGAATAGATGTGGTTTAGAATATTTTTATTCTTAAATTTGTAGAGCTTTATTTATTGTATAAATAGTGAAGTCCAGCAAAACCAATAGTCACGTCCAGTAATCGTGCATTACTGGCATCATATACACAGAACACAGACATGTGTTCCTCTCATTAGCGTTCTGTACACGATAACAAGCACACGTGGAGCGGAAAATTCGCACATAGTTTGGGAGCTAACAATCAATCCATTGAATAGCAGAATACATTAGACTAAACATTCGCCGTCACAGCTTACACTTATGCTGTTGCGTTATAATCAACCACCATTTTCAGTTCACCACCACCACCACCACCACCACCGTTTTCATTTCATCATCTCTATCACAACCACCATCAAAATCATTTTCGTCATATCAAATTGCGATCGTCTATATCCAAGAAACGTTCCTTTTGGCTCACATGTATAGTTCATAAAACACGAGGACTGTAAACCGCTATTGGATATTTATAAACAGAAGGATTCCCTTGCCTGTGATGAACATAAGAATCTACTACTTTAAGACAACGTACTACAGGCACAGAACAAAAGGTAAACTTGCAGTTTCGCGGGAGAGAGATAATGTGATGTTTGAACAAATAATTATTCAATTAGCACATTTAAATTGCCTTCATTTGACCTTCTGAGGGCCGGATTCGATGCAGATACAAGAGCCCAATGTGCCCCATTTGCGATTATTGTTATAAGTCCGGCAGGTGGCCTGGATGAATCCTATGCTGATAGATGGACCATCTTGCCTCATCCCAGATAGGCAGAGTTGCCAGATTTTAGATCTACCAAGGAGAGACATCCTTCTTCCATCACATACAGTACTTACATTTTGTCTCAAAGGAAGAGAGATATGAATGTAGGCAGAGTTGATATTTTCGTGGATGAAAAAAAATATTAAAAATGATCCCTTTGTATGCAGTTAAAGAAAATAATAATATGAATATCAAAATTGCAATTTTAATAAAGGAAATATTGTAGGTAAGTACATGTTTCAAAGCGCAAAACAATATTTATTTGGCTGTAAGTTACACCACATTTGTCTGGCGTCTTTCTGAAGGGCTTGTTAATATGTTATGCCAAATTATTATTAACTCAATGGCGTAATAGTAGTTCTGTCTCATAGATTTCCCCAGCTGTTTATTATTAATTTTAAAGCACAAATTTCATAAGATAGCATCACATGTGACAAAATATTTAAATGTCAATATTTTTTATTGATCACAATGACATAAAATTTATTGATAGCTAAATTCATATCTATTTTGTGACTTAACATATCACCGCTCTAAACCCATCATATAACATACAGTGTACATTTTCAGACTTATATACATATTTACCACTGTACTTTAGCATTTTCAACAAACTTTTTTTTTTTCATTCTCTGTGCCATGCATTTCTGATGAATGTCTCTTTTTGAATGTTCAGAAATATTATATTCACAACTGATTTCGTTGTCACAAATCTTACACTTGTCAAAATATTAGTTATTTTCCAATGAGAAAACCTACATTGTTAAACAAATTAATTTAAATTTAATGTAATTATTATTTAGGCCGAGTAGAAAATAGTTACTAGGTATCGATAAAATTATACAACTGATGTTAATTTTCTAATGGAGGGACTTTTTGCGTCTCGCCTGCAATCGAAGCGGGACTCGGGATTTTTATATGAAAATCGGGACATGTCCCGCCCAATCGGAACAACTGGCAACCCTGCTGATAGGGCCTGGTCCTAGTGGAAATATTTTCACCTTCAAATGAAATTGATATCCTGGATGTTCCGATATTGCATTCTGAACTGCTATTTTACTTAAATTTAGAATTAGTATTGTCAATTTTTCAAATTTTGCATAAATTAGAGCTATTTTCTGAATAAGAAATCCACCACTGGTAGTGATTCAGAGTAGGGTGCTTTGTTGTAGCTTCATGACAAGCCTTTGAATTTTTAAATTTTATATACACTTCAGTAGTCAAAAGTGTATTTTGTTAACAATACTTTGTTTTCATTGATGACAAACAAACTTCTATTACTTAATACACTCTTGAATTTGTTTAATTTATCATTTTTTTTAGATTTTATGTTATTAATATTGAGTTTCTTTTAAATAAATTTAACAAAATATCTGTAACATAGAGAAAATAAGTCACAGGGACTCAGTAGAAAACTGTTGTAAATATAAAAGTGTTAGCATGTATTTGCAAGAAATTTTTAGGTAATTATTGCTTTCCGTTTCAGTAAAAAAAACCTGTCGTGAGCTCAAAAAATGTATCTTTCAATACTTGTAAATCATAATTTGAAGTAACAGTTTTATAAGTAATATGAAGAAATTTAGATTCTTTCACAAGGAAAAAGAATAGTTCGTAAAATAGCATTTTCTGATATGATAAGCAGTTTTTAAATCTTTAAAGCACTCTCCTCAAATGTTAACATTTTTTAGTTACAACATTTTTCTTCTGGGGATGCGTTATCAGTTTGTTTAATCAGTCACAAAATTGCGTGCTATTATTAGTGGCGAATTTGACTCCCATTTCCTGTTGCAACGTGAGGTACAGTACGATTTAGTCCTGACAGTCGCTGGCAATGTGCGACTAGGTCTGACGAGTCATTCAGTTACGCCAAGGGTTGCTTGGGTTAGTCAGTCGCTTGCCTTCAGAGCGATCGGTTGTCATGCGTGCGGTAGAGCCGTGTTTCTAATACAGTTAAGCTGTACTACATTCCTTTACTGACAGCTCGCCCTTATCTCTACTCAAGAACTCTCCCCACTACTCCTATTACTTCGCATCTTTCGTGTTGTCGAGCTCTCAGAACTAAATAATCGGTCTGTACAGTGCAGGCACGAAACGGAGTCTAATGGCCCCTAAAGCTACGGAACTGTGACAGGTTAGGTTAGCTTAGTTTAGGTTTTTATTGTCAAGATGAATGTGAAAACGATTGAGTGTGGCGCTCTTGAATAGGTACTGATTTTTTGTTTTCTACGTTTGCAGTTCAAGTCAGTCAGTGTCTATTCCAAATTCGGCGGAAGTCACTCAACGCTCGTTTCACCATGGTCATAAATAAAGGGCTGTTCAAAAAGCGTGCCGGTTTTGATACATCAAATTATGAACTTTATTTTTTTCAAAATGCTTGAAATTAGGACATAAACATATTCAACTCACCTTCCCATTTCAGGTATGGAAAATGTTGTCGGGCATATCCTCTACTTCGCTGTCATGCAAGAACTCTATCAGTGAAATTCGCCTGAGAAATTTCCACTCGGATTTCGTGGACAACCCATCAAATTTCCTCTTTTCACTCGTGGATGTTTCGGAGTTTGATACACCATTGATTTAAGATTACCCCATAGAAAAAAATCGAATGGCGTTAAATCACATGATGATAATGGAGATCGCATCGGAGAATTCGCCGTACTGAAGAACATCATATGCCTAATTCTTGGGAACGGCGAAGAACAGATTTCGAAGAACAAAGTCACACTGTCACGAACCATACATTGCGCAATAGTAAAATAGTAAACTGCTCCTTAGCTAGACACCAGTGTTGCAAACTCAGAATTCCATTTACCGCTGCATAAGCTTAAAGAAAACCACTAAACTGTACTTAAGATACTCAAGATTTTTTTTAATACATCACTTCCAAATTCGTAATACAAACTATACATCTTGAGGCAATGATAAGTGCAACAATATTTTTAAAGTCTTCTCAGTCCTGCTCCAATGGTCAAAATTGTACTTAGCTAGGGATTTTCCATCCTGTTCCTGTGCTTTTTCACAAGATTCATCTGGCTAAATAGCCTCTCAACCTCTGCATTTGACAATGGTAGGATAAGGAAATAAAATACCAGTTTAGCTAGCGCTCTGAAGGAATGGTCACCATACGCATCACTGAAAATCGCAACCTAAAAATTATTTGGAATGAACCATAATGAGATTTAAAATTATAAAAAATCTAATATTTCTAATCCTTTGGAAATTGAAATAACACTCACCTCTGCCAAGAAGCGTGTAGTGTTGGAAACATTTTTCCAATCCCCAAAGTTAATTTTCCGCCACTGTATCTCAGCAACTGTTGCTACTTTTTTGTGTTTATCTCTATCAGCATGGGGAATTAAATCTTAATATTTTGCATTCAATATCACCTTACACCATTTACACCCAGCTTTCGAACTATCGCCGGCAACTTCTTCCACCCAATTTTTCAACACTGTTTCTTCCACATGTGTCTAAATGTTTGTACGTATGGAGTTTTACGCGGCATCGTTAAATAAAATATATGTATATCTTCAGAATTGAATGAAGTAGATCAAGAATATACCGTACCGGAAATAATCAAATCACAGTCGGTTCGAAATCTGATTTCACATTGAGCAGGAGACGTGCCTGCCAAAAATGAGTTTGGTTTTAAGTTTTATGTCTGTGTTACATAAACTATAATGCCAAATGAAAAATTAAATAATGATTCAGTTCATGATCTATTCTCCTTATGATTAAATATATCAATTAATTTACAAAAACAATGCATACATTAGATTAAGAGTTTAACGAATGCGACAATATCATATTTGTTCGACAAATGAGGCAGGAAATGGACGTGGTTGCACCAAATCCAGTAAACATAAAACGTTGATATCTTACACTCGAACAATGAGAAAGTGTGGTAATACCAAACTAAACTCTGGTTTATGATTAACTAACATTGTTGTCCGCAAGTAAATATAAAAGCAATTAACATCTTTACAGAAAAAAATTAAAATATCATCTCCCTCTGCCAGAATCATCAAAAAACGACAAATAAATAGCTAGCCGCTTACGGTAAAATTCTGTAGCTGACCATAGTCCTGCAAACACCAGGATTAGCTACAAAACCGCTGACTTGGTAACACTGCTAGACACACTATGACGAAATGCGAGAATTCAGACTGAAGCAACAATCGGAATGTTTATGGATATCGAAATGAAATAAAACAATGTCGACAACTGACAAACAAAAAAATACTAAGCGATTCAAAACCGGCACGCTTTTTGAACAGTTCTTTAGGTCACTCTAAACTATTATAGAAAAACTTGTAGTTTTAAATAACCTACTGGAATCTACAATTAAAATCTTAACACAAATTTTCACTTTTTGTGTGAAAACCGTTCCGAAAGGGACAATAGATACCTTTGCTAACCCCTTTTTTCTTCGTTGTACTCCTAGGAATCATATTTGAAAATGAATGTACTACTTGCCCTTCCATACTCTATAGTAGTATACATCAGAAATTGTAGAAAAATCACATGTAAAAGATTTTTAATTGTGGTTGATAACAATGGCTGTTATTCGACTGAATTTAATATGTTTAAAACAGATACACTCTTATAAAGCGCGCATTTGAAACCCATTTGGCCGTTATTTGTGTTCATTATTTACTCAAATTACAAACAATACGATGCTCATTCAATCAAATTTGTATAGGAATAAACTAGAGTTAATTTACCAATTATTTAACTCATATAACAGGACGGGAAAAGCACTTCTGTATAAACGTGGTTTATGAGATCACGAAATACCATTAAAATATTGACTGTTTTATTAATAACACACGCTAATTGAATGTATTTCAATGTGTATGTAAACAAATGAGGGATATAATTCTCGATAGCGCTTGTAAATCCATTAAATTAATGATGTTAGATAAATGGAAGCAATTCTAAAAAAAAAAAAAAAAAAAAAAAAAAAAAATCCTCCCATCAATCTCCTGATATTCCTATTCTTCTTCTTCTTTCTCCTCTTCCCTCTACGCTTTCACTATGTGTTTTGAAACCTAACACTACTAAAGGTTGAAGTAAATGTGAATAATTGCACGTGGCATAATGGTTCCTGATTGGCTATTGAACGCACAACGCCTCCAAGCTCATGCTTGTCATCTGCTTCCTCCTATTAAAATAGTTTCTTCTAAAATCATTGTAAAATGTATTATGGCAAAGCTCATGCGTAATAGGCATTAAGCGGAACTCCCAAAGAGCGTATTCCGAATCTCACCGCTGAGCAATCTGATGTCATCACTGTGTTCCGAATTTCAACGAAGACGTCACTGATGCTCCACCGCTGTCGCAGAGATTCCATTAGCTTGCAGGGGTGGTGGCAGTCTCCATCAGCCGCCATCAGTGAATCTGATCGGTTCTTGTATAGGGCGAGAATTAGCAGATGAATTACATCATGCACTGTTGTGTCATGGCAGTGTGTTCTGCTTTGGTTCTGCTGTATTGTTTGTAATGAGCACAACGTAAAAAAGTATGTTAATGGCTTATGAGCGAACATGTCAACGGACCGGTTATTACTACTGGTTCAAGAAATAAATTGTTTATGTTCTCTTTTCTTTGAACGAAATAACAGTATGAAAATTTCGCAAAATCTTCCTTACGTAGCACAGACAACAACTCGTACAGCCGCCATGTTAGCCATTGAACCTTCCAGCAGTGTTGTTCCTATTTATCTGCAGCATGACGTCATTGATGTCCACCGGTCTGGTGAGATTCGGAATAGCTGAAAGTGACCTCCAGCTTCACAGAGCACATCAACATAGGTGGCACAGTCTAGTACAGTGGTCGTCAGCACTCGCTGAAAAGGGTAAAAGATAAGCGGAGCCGTCCCGTGAGTCCCGTCGTGCAGCAGGAAGAGGTAGAGAGCAAACGCGCTAGAAGCTACAAATGAACTATAGTGCAGCGTGTTATCCGCGGGTAAAAGACGCTAGCACCAGGATGCCCTGAGCTAATAACCGCTGGTCTAGTATATACAGTCACGGAGCTTGAGTTTATGAGGGTACTAGAAACAGTAGACTGTGCAGATACTATTTCGCATTGTCTGTAATGAGGCGATAGTAGCGATCCTAGTGGTTAGTAACTATCTATTGATGCATATTTACTACGTATTGAGCTTCGTGACTGTATATACTAGACTGTGATAGCTGGTAACACAGTGCGAGATTCAGTGTTGCCAACGTCAAAGAAATGTCTGTAGAATTACAGAAATTCTTCGCTCTTCATAGAATAACATTTAATCACGAATCTACAGAAAAAGAAAATCCGCTATTCCCAGTAGAGAAATAATGAACTCTTCGATATCAACACGTATATATCTAACTAATGAAAATTCTTCGATATCCCTGTATCCCTGTGTTATTGAATCACCATGTCTGTCAGCATAAAATTCGTCTCTCCTCTATCTCTAGCGCGTGTGCGTTCTGAGAACGATCACGTGAGAGATGCATGCCTTGATCACGTAAAATATGCCTTTGTGAATCCCCGACTTTGTCTTTCTCGCACCATCTGAGATCGAGGTCAGTACCTCTCTTATAGCGAGTCGTAATAGTTTGTTCGTGGCAAACGGCAGTGATTACTGTATTGTAGTAGCCTAGTGCAGAGTTGCCAGATGTGGCTACTTGTCGCCATTCTGGCGCCTTTTATGTTCCTTAAGGCGACGAAAGTTTCCACTTCGCGAGCTGGCCACATTTCTGGCGTCTTTAATATTAAAATTATAAAAATAATTTAATTAAAACATTTTTTCTCAGAAGACTGTGATCCATTCAAAGTAATATTCTTCAAAACGTAAATATTCGTCAGTTATTGTAGTTCCGCTCATTTTCAAAAGATAACAGAGTAACGTTCAAGGTTTCGTAGAAAACTTCCCTAGGCTCTGGCACGGAGATCTACAACGTGTATGTATGATCTGTGATTTACAATGTTGTTTTAATAACATAATAAGTGGAATTAATGCACATAAATATATTACATTCATGGATTAAATAAGTGGATCTCATTATAAATTATACTTTTAATTTAAAATAGGTCTACATGAAATTCATTTCTATGCTTTATTTCTAAACTTCGTAAATTAAAAGAAACGATGTTGAGCAGTAAGCAGTTAATTAATAATAGCGGGAAATTCACAGATTTACCGGGCCTATTAGCATTTAGCAGATTTTTTCACTTGGTACAAGGAGTGGGAGAACAGACTTGACCAAAGATAATAATTGTAGTTTAATTAAAATTATATAGCCTATTCAAGCCTCAAAATTCGGTACCGGTATTTACTCATAATTCAAAATCGCTACCATTTTAAAAATTCACCATTAGGCTAGAGACTCACCTAATGCAGAAAATTAATATTTTCAGGCTGGCTTCAAGGGGCTACAGATTTTAAGAAAAATTCGAATGAAGCAATTTTGTGAAGTAGGGTAATATCTGTAAACAATATAATATAGGTTGAACAAACAGCAAAATGAAAGTATCAAAGATGCACATCATAGCTGAATAATGCCATTTAATGATCCTGTGTATTAAATAATATTAACAATAAAATTATTACAAATTTGTGAATGAATATAAATGGTTATATTCATAATTACACTATAAGGTTTTTTTTTAAGTTTATTACTCCTTTCATAATCAACTTCAGACATAATTGGTTACTTTCTAGCGCCTTGTTGGTGTAAAGTTGGCGACATTGGTCTGGAATCATCTGGCAACCCTGGTCTAGTGTTAAGGCAGTTAGTACATGAAGTGTGTGTTACACTGTTGTGATTGTGTCGGGTATGGAGGGGATAGAGCCGCTATCAAGTTCCGATTAATGGTATATGAGTTTACACATTGACGTAAGTAGAATCTAATTATTATATTAATAACATTTTAACTTTATTAAAATCATGTAAGTCTTGTTATTAACCCACTGTGAGCATTTTACGGTTTAGTTTAATGAATGTGTTGAAATGTTGTCTGCAATGTATCAGATGATGGCTACCCTGCGTGCTCACTTGCTGAAAATAATGCGCCCTGGTGGCTGCTTTGGTAGCTATAGGCATCCAACAAGGAAAACTTAGTGCGCAGAAACCAGCGGGCGTGACTGTCTAGCACAGATGACGTATACTCCCGTTTCCAGCATGCGTTCACCCCTACTGCAGAAGAGTAACAAGGGTATAGCATGCGTGCTGCGTGGAGTCCGCGCTGAGATTTCCTCGTAGGAAATAGCTTGCGATTGCGGAATAACACATTTCGGTTTTGTTTATGTATACTTCGATCTTTAGTTGGACATAGTAGTCGTGGTCTTCCTTTAACTTGTCACTGCTTTGCACTTCTTATTTTACTTCCTGTTTCGTCCATCTCACGAGATATTGTTTTGCAGGGAAATCTGAAGCGCCAATGGAGACGTTCGTCTGCACTAAAAGAATAATAAATCTGTACGGAAATCAAAACTTAGCGATTTTGTCTATGTGATCTACAGTATCTGTTGATGTAAATTTATGTCATAGTATTCCTGGTTATATTTATCTTATCAAGAAAGTCACATTCAGATTTCTATCGCTTCTTTAAAACATCCGTTGCACTGGTTGGGCATAAAATCTCCACTCTTGTGCCCAGATTACTGTGCACACTAGATCTTGGAGCTCTGTTCTCTGATGCGTAAGTACAAGTTAATTCATAGGGAACATTTTCATTCTGCTTTTCATTACAGTTATTTTATTGTCGATACTAATGAATTACCTTGTAAATTAGAATATAACTCTATATGAAACATTAAACGTACTATGCATTCGAACTATGTAATTTGCAATTAAATTTTATATTCATCCATATTGAAAAATAGCATTTTAAACCATGAAAAATGTGCTTGTAGGATGTATGTAGGTATCAGTTTTATCGCAGGTTTTTCTACATATACAGAAGAAAATATAGAAGCGGAATAGATTCTGAATCAGAAATGGGGCCACAATTTTCCGCCATAAAATCAGACATAAAAATAATTGCATGCTTAAGAAATAAGCACATTTATCCCACTGGAGAGAACTAATGAGGTACTAGCTTTCATATTTGTTAATTTTTAAATACTAATACAAATACACCGTGTCCCGCTTATAGGGATCGAGAAATAAGTGCTAATATAAAGTATAAATAACTTTTATGACATAACTTTTTGTACAACTTAATGTAGAAACTCCAATGCAACTCGATGTGTGCGCCTCGAGCTACCCTGAAGACATCTAAAAATTACTCAACTTCTGCCGAGTGTTCCATAACATTTGCGGGATGATTAACGCAGCTGCATTTATAATACGTTATCTCAGTTTTTCCAAAGTGTCAAACTGTATCACGTTGGTACACAACACTTGTCACAAAGCCCCAGAGGAAGTCAATGGTATTCAAGTCGGTTGACCTAAGTGGCCAGGCAAAGGTTCTCCTCTTTCTATCAACCTATTGGGAAAGTTTGCATCCAAGAAGCCACCCACTGCTCCATAGTAATGGGAGTAGTTGATCAACAACAAAAGTTCTGCAACATGTCCAAATACACATTCCCTGTGACTGTTGCCTCTATGAAAGAGACTAGTCCAACGACGGAATGTTGTACTGAGTGGTGTCAGGCCACAGTAGCCAACTTTGTTTTCACGATAAACGCTAGTGCGCATGCGCATGAACGCGCAACTGTTTTTAAACCATTGGTGAATAAACTTGGATAATTTTTCTTTCTTGTCAGATGTAAATCACAACAATTTCTTCATCTGATTTTAAATGGTGAGCATTTATTTCTCGATCCCTCTAAGCGGGACACGGGTTATAATAAATTTTGTATCATAAAGATTTTTTTAATTCTTAGAGCTATACAATTGCATTTCATCGAATTGAGTTTTATTTAAACGAAAACATTTCTTAAAATCTCCATAAAAAATTTCATTACTTAAAACGAACTCGCCACGAGTATCCTTTATCTTAAGAAAAATACTTTTCATTCCCGCTTGAGTTTTTCTTTTGGCCACTATTTAAAGTCATAAACTTTAACAGTCGCCATCTGACTCGGACTCCAAATCCAAGCAGCGACAATGAATACCTTCTTGAAGGCTCTGCCTGGACTGGTATGCGATCGTTGCTCGCAGCCCTAATCCTCTGCTCGTAAAGGTCTGTCCCCAAAACTGTGCTCTGCTACCCTACACTGCTTTCAATATGCAGTCTGCTTTAAGTAGGCTACGATGACATTCCTCTGAACAACTATATCTACTTGCAGCTTTTCGGAGTCTCTTTATCTTGTGTAGGATGTCTCATAAGATGAGAGTACGAATTGAGGAGTGTACTGAAATTTGGCGTCCCCTGTTGAAACAATATCATTTTTTCCTGCGAGGGACAACATTTATCCCTCAAATCAAGCTTTCAGGTATAACTCCCTGTGAAGTTGATTTCAATAATTTCGAGGGAAAAATTGTTCCGGGGCCGGGTATCGAACCCGGGACCTTTGGTTAAACGTACCAACGCTCTACCAACTGAGCTACCCGGGAACTCTACCTGACACAGATCCAATTTTTCCCTCTATATCCACAGACCTCAAAGTAGGCTGACAACTGACAAACAACCAACATTGAGTGCACACTGACTCTGTGTGACTTAAATTGTGGTACCGAGTTCGATACCCGGCCACGGAAAAAATTTTCCCTCGAAATTATTCAAATTAATTTCACAGGGAGTTATACCTGAAAGCTTGATTTGCGTAATATACGTCACTGTTCGTTAACAAAAAACCACAATTTAAGTCACACAGAGTCAGTGTGCACTCAATGTTGGTTGTTTGACAGTTGTCAGCCCACTTTGACGTCTGTGGATATAGAGGGAAAAATTGGATCGGTGTCGGGTAGAGTTCCCGGGTAGCTCAGTTGGTAGAGCGTTGGTACGTTTAACCAAAGGTCCCGGGTTCGATACCCGGCCCCGGAACAATTTTTTCCTCGAAATTATTCAACATTTATCCCCTTTAGGTGCAATGTATAGTTTCCGTCCTTTATATTACTAATGCAGTAAATAACAACAATTTCAGTTTTTTTTTAATAAGTTGAGGGAACTGCAATACGAGTCGGTCAACAATGCTAATAAATTATTATGAACGTTATTTTTATCGGCAATCAGATGGAAAATTATTTTTATAGGTACCCTACAAGCAAAACTCAGCTCGGACTCCTCGCGTCGAGCATGCTATACCACTCTTATCCCCCTGCAGTAGGCGTGAGAGCATGCTGGGAACGGGAGCATACATCATCTGCGCGAGACAGTCACGCCCGCTGGTTTCTGCGCAGTGAGCTTACCTTGTTGGAAGTTTTGTTATTAGGCCGTACACCTCGTTTTTTTCACACAGTTTTACCGGCGATGAAAACTGCATTGGTAAGAAAGAAGAACGAAAAATAATTAATATTGATTTTTTTATTTTATTGCTCAGGGGAACGGAGATCCAGTGCATTATGTGAAGTAAAGATTTTCTTAAATTCAATACATCCTTGTTGTTGAATTATTAGACAAAGTCTTACACTTTAGCCGGTACGTAGCTAAATTTGACACCTATGATTTTTTTTCTGTAGTGACAAGTCAAAATTCTGGTGTACGAGTTTCAAATCAATACAGAAGAGGAGTTAATGATCAGAATTTGTGTAGTATTTGACGATATTCTAGATATGTTGGTTGTTTTTAATTAATTCTCCAGTAACTTCAAAGGCACTATCATTTGTTTTCTGAAATAAACGGTCGGAATTTTGGGGAGCTTTTACAAACAATTTGCCCTAGAGTATGTTAATTATATATTAGGAGTATTTAATTAAATGTTTAGTGTACAATGGCTTATTAATGTATGCATTTACAACATGAAAATAGCTCATACCAACTGATGTTGTAACGCGGTAATTACAACGTACAGTACGTACATACGCGAGATTCCAGCACAGTTTAAATATGCCGACAGCATAAATGCCTTTACTGCTTTACAACATAAAAACCAGACGTATATTTTAATCCGAGTCATTTGTAAAAATTTTTCTTTGTTATTATGTTTCACCCTGTTCATGAGTAATTAATTCTGTATGGATATGGCTCAGTGAACTGAAGGTGACAATGTGCATGGGGAAAGCGATGAAAACATATTCTGTGCTATAGCGTAAACGATACCACAATATTTCGAATGAGTAAGATAAAGCCAAGTTTTAGAAGATAACTGGCTTCTAAAAGTACAAAGATCAAACTACAACTCTAAAAAGAAATTAAACGGATATAAGAGATGGAAGCTTATACAAGTTCAAAGATGAAAAAAATTACATAGGAAATAAAATAATAACCAAACCCACTTCATGGTGAACCGAAAACTTACCACACAGGTTTACATATTTTTCTTAAATATTGCAGATGAAGTATTTGACTACTCTCCAGATAGAGCAGAAGACATATTAATAAATATCTCTTATTGAGATTCTAGCTGATATTTACATCTATTCAGACAGCACATTTGAATTGACGATATGGCAGAGGAAGAACAATTGAAGTATTTTTAGAAAAACAACCGTAGTCCAAAAACGTAAAGTTTCAGGAGAAACGAAAAAACTATATGGCATGAGTGTTGTTGACATTTAAAGTATGAAATTCATCACGCCATTTCTTAAGGTGTTGTAGGCATTTGGAAAACTGAAGTACATTTTTATAACTTAAATTGCCTCATGGAGATACATGTGTAATTTTTAGTAGGTTATTTTACGACGCTTTATCAACATCTTAGGTTATTTAGCGTCTGAATGAGATGAAGGTGATAATGCCGGTGAAATGAGTCCGGGGTCCAACACCGAAAATTACCTAGCATTTGCTCATATTGGGTTGAGGGAAAACCCCGGAAAAAACCTCAACCAGGTAACTTGCTCAAACCGGGAATCGAACCCGGACCACCTGATTTCGCGGCTAGACGTGCTAACCGTTACTCCACAGGTGTGGACTACATGTGTAAACGTAGGTAACTGTGGGCAGTGGTTGTTGTAAGGAAAAATACTGTTATGACTGAAGTGTGCCTCTCATTTAATCTTATTTTTCTTTATTACACCCTCCTTCTTCTCCTTTCGTTGCTTACGTTTGTTCCGTGAGATTAATTCTGCATCTAAAGATGACTCCATAACTAATGCAACAATTCACGTGCTAAAGTATATTTAACTGAGGCGACTTTTTCCGCGTACATAAGAAGCAGTAATGCCAATCTACTACAGTCTAAAATTTTATGGATAAATGTTTCAAAATGATATGAATGGGATATTACACTGTAAATGCCACCATCGTCCTGGACAATGACTGTTTTCACAAAAAAAGTATTTGGACCATGGTTGTTTTATTAAAATCACTGAAAATTTCTACACCTATACAATAGGACTAAGAGTGATGCGGTGCTTACTAGTAGTTCCGAGCGCGAGTTTTTTTAAGCTCTCTCTAAAGGCGCGGCACTTTTCTCTCTGAGGCACATTGCTATTACAGCAGTAAGAAAGGGTGTACAGCACATACAAAGTTGCAGACCATGTCAGATCGGAAGCGAGATTACAATAAAGATATTTTTTTAACTTCGATTGTCGGTAAAATTCATGCTCTGGGAATAATAAGTTAATTAAGTAGTAAAATATCGCTGCAATCGGAAAGTATTGGGAATAAAATTTGAATAAGGAAGAAAAAAAAGTTTCCTTCCCAGGCAGGATTTGAACCACGAATGTCTTAGTTCTCAGTCTATCGTGCTCTGGAGTGAACAAGGCTCTGAAATCAGCTACAAGGGTCGGTTCGTTTTTTTTTTTTTTTTTTTTTTTTTTTGCAATTACTATTAAGTAATTATTACATAGCCAGAAATTTAGTAACGCAAGTTATTATAATAATTACTGCCTTTATTCGCTGTATGTGGATGTACATATCTGTGTCTATGTTGGGACGCTATGCAGTGGATGCGCTATGCGCTCGTGACCAAGGCCGACCTCTTCTACCGTCATTGAGAGCTAATATGGACTAAGTTGTTTTTTCACTAACACTAATTCAGTAGATAACCGCTACTATACACTCACCACATGCTTAATATTTCAAATTTGCAGTTTTTTTGGACTACGGTTCTATAAAAAAGAAGCATTTTAATTGTTTGTAAAGTGGCCTCGTTTAATTATTAGGCAGCGGCATTCCTTTTAAGATTTGTAGGTCTTTATTGCATGCACCGACAATAAAATGAAAATGCGACGTCACGTCTTGTTTGTTGCTGCTATATATTAATATAACATGCTATAACACACTGCTAAAATTTGCAACTCTGGTTTATATATACACTCCGCGCAAAGTATTGGAGCGGCCTTCAAAAGACTTGACGACAATGGACAGCGCGACATAATTAAAATTATTGAAACTACAAAGCTTCCGTCCATACACTCCGCGTGGAATATTGGAGCGGCCTTCAAGAGCCTTGACGACAATGGACAGCGCGACATAATTAAAATTATTGAAACTACAAAGCTTCCGTCCTCTTTGACACCGCTAGCCTACTAATTGAACGTGGCTACTTTATACATGTGAAGTCTGATATGTGTAATACATTGCTAGTCAACGATGTATGCAATGGAGGGGGAAGGGAATCGGCCAACCTACTCCATTTTCTCCTGGCTTAGTTGCTCAATGAGTGATAATTTAGTTGGTGTCATTTATGAGGTTCAAACTTGTCTTCGGACAGTTGTATAAAACAACATATTAGATCTAATAAAAACGTCATTTACCAGATTTGGGGAATAGCTGCAATATGCAACTGAATTAAAACTGTACTCTAGCTCAGCTAGTACAGCGAAAATAAGTAAGATGTATTTTGACGAATGAGGCGAGTTACATTGGAATGTGTTTAATTAAGAACAATAGCTCTGGTTAAAATAAAACAGTCTGTCATTTGTAACTGCTGCTATTGTTAATTAATTATTGCTTCAAGACCCAAATTTTTATGTGTTAATTAATACTGTTTCCAAATGGTCATATTAATATTTTAAACAAGGCTAACCATTACTCCACAGCGGTGGACTGTTTTCTTCCTCTCGGTCTATATTCGAGAGATATGGTTTGGAACGCGTCCATCGTCCATTCTATTTAAATGTACAGGAAGACTCAAAAAGTATAGCGCAAAAGTAAAGATCTGTAGGGAAGTGACGACAATGGTAAAAGATTAATTACTCAAAACATTGAAAGCGACTGGTCTCAAATCATTGTGTGTTTATTTACTAGTCCATGTCATCACCACAAGAGACGTTGTGTAGTGCTACACAAGATAGCGTATAAGGTGCCTAATACTGCAAACACATAGGATTGAATAATGGCTACGGTACTGCTGATTCAATCCTATGTGTTTGCAGTATTAAGCACCTTATACTCTAGAGAAGTAAATTAAATGACAAGACATGCAAACCACCCATTTCATTTGATCGACCAGAGCCCATGACCATTAACAGGAGCTATTGGGGCAATAGTTACAATAAGACATCGAAGAAAACATGAGGAATTTTTGCGTCATGGAATTGTCACAGAAAGGATGGTTGTTGAAACAGTACAGTGAAACTTTAGGATTGAATTTGATAAGACTGCAACATATAAAAATTGCAATGTGCGCTAGGTAGCGTAATTTGAAACTAGTGGTTATTTTTGTCCTAGGAAATGCTCGGTCCATCCACAGACTTCGGGTGTACAGTAAACAGGATACGAGCCTTAGTCATAGTAAGTCAACAAGGCAGGCTAGTAGGAAACTATAATCCATGGTATGGCGTATCTTATGGAAGCGTAATAATACCCTCCCAGAAAGTTTAATCGACCATGCAGGATACGACTCATCATTGTCACTCTGGCCCCCGCGATCGCCAGACTTAACCAGTGACTTCTTTCTTTGATAAAATATACCAACGATTTCGTGTCTGTCATCCCTATGACACAGAATCTGAACAACTTGAGACGATGCATCACAAAGCGGTGGAGTTAATATCCGAAGACATCCTGACATGAGTCTGAACAGACCTGGAGTACCGTCTCGGCATCTGTCTTGTCACCAACGGGACTCAAATCGAGTTTTTGTAGTGGATAGGTAAAATTTGAGAGTCAATGCGTCTTTTAATGTTAATACAGTTGTGCTAAGTTCGTTCAGTCATGAATAAATCAGGTTTACTTCTGCACCATCTTTTTTGAATCACCCTGTATTATGCAATCATTCTGATATTATTCGACTACTTTTAGAATTATAGTAATTCCTAATTCTTGATTATTTTCTCATTTCTTTTGTGATCTCGCATAGTGTATCCTGCCACAAATTTTTTATGAACGTCATTTCACTTATTTGTTTAAAATCCCCGAAAAAGTAAATAAATAAGCAAATAAATATGCATTAAATTATATTTTAATTTTACTATTTGTCCTTCCGAGTTATCACTATAAACAGATTTCGCTTGATTGTTTATTTTCTAGAGCTCGTTGCTCTGCGTGTGGGTGCGGCATTGAATATCCAGGCCAGTAATTCCCGAACATGATGTACTGTATTATTATCAGGGGACTTGTAGTACCCCCCCTGTACAATAGTGAATTACCTCCATAGCTCGTTGCAACAAAACAATGGAATTCCACAGTTTATTACGAAGCATTTCTCAACCTGGGAAGCTATTACAATTCCTAGGAGTGCTTGTTGAGAGAACAATTCAACAATACTGCTCGCATTGTACGTTATATTATGATTAGCTTTATTACCTCAAGAAGTCGTCATCAGTGATGTATTGGTTATTATGCATGCCAAGGGATCCGAGGTGTCTGAATTCAAAGCCGGCTGGAGGTTATGAGCTTTCAATGGAGATTAATAATCCTCAGCTCGGAATCAATGGGATGTAAAGCTGAGGGAAGGCCCAGGTCGCGCATAAGAGCCCTGTTCTGAGAGGCCTTCAGGCAGAACTTACAGGCAGTTTTTCGCTAGATCCAAATATGATTTCTAGAGTAGTTATAGACAATTCAGCCTACTTGTGATGTATGTACAGCGAGTGAACGAGAGAGAGACTTATACAGCTAGTGACATCCCGTAAGTGCAAATGTAGCAGGTTTCGGTACAGTAAAGGAGTCATTGTAGAGGCATTACGATGAAATCTGTTCCTGTTGTAGCAAATGAGGTAATATTATATACAGACGTGAGCAAATTATTAGACTCAGCACCACATTTTTTACATTTTACGTAATTAACATGAATTACCGGCCACAAAATAGTTCTGTAGGACTCTATGCGACAGGATCAGTATAAATATGTCCTAGAAACCCGAACTTTTCCACAAACGAGAGACTGGTTCCACTAATGGTGAATGTGTCTTCATGCAGGATGGAGCATCCTGTCACAAAGCCAGATCAGTAACTAGTTTTCTGTCTGAAAATAATGTAGAAGTCCTTCCCAGGTCAGATAACAGCCCAGACGCAAATCCAATTGAAAATCTTTGTCTATCGTAAAAAAACCGATTACCACCAAGGTGGATCTCATAGAAGCACTTATCCAAACATGGCACAGGAATGAAAACATCAACCAAACAATGTACAAAATCTCATGAACAGCATGCCAAACAGCATGAAATTGATGATAAAAACAAAGAGTGTCATATTAAATACTATTGCTGCAAACAGTCTGTAATAAATGAGTTTTGTTGAACAAATGTTACATGAATCATATATATTATCGTTTGAGTTTAAACTTTGCACACGTCTGTACATTGTATTCTACACCAGAAAAACCTGTGTGCAAAAATTATTCAGCTCCAACGTTAAAGACGTTCAGATTATGTACTGAATGCAATTACTGGAGCTCCAGTGTGAGGAAATGTTGAAAATAAAAAATAACAATATATAGGTTGGTGCATAAGTTCGTAGCGTTTTTGTTTCGCGTGTTGGTACTCCGGTTGATATGGGTTTATTTATTGATTGTAATTTTTTATTTGAAGTTCAACTGCTGTGCCTGAGTTTACATATTGAAGTTTTCATTTTTGCAGATAGTGAGTGGAGCCGTGGGCGCTAGAAAATGGAGTGTCAAGTGGAGAAAGTGAACATTTCCGACACATTCTTCTTTTTGAGTTCAATAGAGAGGCGAAAACAGCGGAGGCGGCCAGACACATTTGCGTCGTGTATGGGGACACTGCTATCGGAGAGAGCACGGCAAGAAAATGGTTTTCTCCTTTTAAGGAGGGTCGTTTTGACATTAGTGACACTCCACGGTCAGGAAGATCTTCGGGGTTTGATGAAGACCGTTTAAACATTATTAATCCACAATGATCAAGTCAGTGTATCCGAGAACTGGTACAAGTGATGAACCATCGTGCGACATTTGCATTCAACGGACAAGGTTAAAAGATGAGGTGTAACGTACAGTATGTTCTAAGCCAAAACCACAAAAATCAGGGGGTGGCCATATGTGCATCTTTGCTTGCTCGTCATCGATTGGTTCGTGAACAACATCGAACATTCCTATCCAATATCGTTACTGTTGACGAGAAATAGTCTCTTTATGCTAAAATAAGGAAGAGAAAGGAATGGTTGAGGCCGAAAAAAAAGCAACTCCCCGTACAAAGACCAGCGCGCATCCACAAAAAAAATGTTGTGCATCTGGTGGAACTGCGAGGGTATGCTGTACTACGAATTACTTGCCCGAGGTGTAACCATTACTTCCGACATTTATTGCCACCAACAGAGACGTCTTGCACACGCAATCCAAGAAAAACGACCAACAAGAGTGCATAAAGTGATGATACTCCACGATAACGGCCGTCCGAACTCTGCTAACATGACACAAATCACTGTCCAGAAGTTGGGTTGGGAAGTCATTCCGCACTCACTCACCTTATTCACCTGATCTTGCGCACTCGGATTTTCATATTTTCCGCTCTCTATCGAACAACCTTCAAGGATCTTCCTTTCCAGAAGAAAATACGCTCCAAACATGGATTGACGACTTCTTTAACTCAAAACCACGCGATTTCCACAGGCGTCGAAAATCTACTCTAGTGTTGGCAAACTGTTGTAAATAGTGAAGGATAATTTATATTATTCTTGATGATTAACTTCTCTCTTATGTGTATCTGATGTGTTTAACAAACTTATGAAAAAATCGCAACGAACTTACGCGTACATTCCCAAGACTATATAGATTTCGTGCACTACATTATGTGCGCGAACAACCATTTTCTCTAATGACAATAGCAAAATGAAAAAGTAGAAGTTCATTGTTAGACGCGAACTTAAAGATATTAATCACAATAAAGTTCATCTGATGTATTAATATTTAATAATAGGCGTACTACTTTCTTGAAACAAAAAGTAAACGTTTATTTTAATTCCGAGAGATTAATTATTGGATTTTAATTTTTAGGCTTTTGTGTTTATGCAGAAAATACTATTGTTTCTGTATTACTGTGAATAATAATAGAGTACGTAGTGTAATTATAATATAATTGGATTTACTGTGTTAAAAGAGGGGCTAGCTTAATCAAATTGATATAGCTTGTAATAATTGTAGTCCATATGGATTTGTTGTTTAGTCAACTGTCCGAAGACAGGTCTGAACCTCACAAGTGATACCAAGAAGATACCAGATGAGGAAACTAGGCCAGGAGATAAAATGGTAGGGTGGCCAATCCCCTCCCCCCTCCATTCCATACATCGCCGATTAGCTACATGTTACACTAATAAGACTTCAGATGCATACAAACAATTGTTCTTCCTCTGACACATAGAGCGTATTCCGAATCTCACCGGACCGGTGGACATCAATGACGTCAAGCTGCAGCGAAATAAGAAGAAAACTGCTGGAAGGCTCAATGGCCATCATGGCGGCTGTACAAGTTATCGTATGTGCTACACTAACAAGATTTTGCGAAATTTCCATACTTTCATCTCGTTCAAAGAAAAGAGAGCATAAACAATTTATTTTTTGAACCGGTAGAAATATCTGATCCGTTGACATGTTCGCTCATAAGCCATTAACATAGTTTTTTTTTACGTTTTGCTCATTACAAACAATACAGGAGAACACATCGCCATGACAGAACAGTGCACGATGTCCTTCGTCTGCTAATTCCCGCCCTATACAAGAACCAATCAGATTCATTGATGGATACTGCCACCAGCTCTGCAAGCTGATGGAACCGATGCGACACCAGTCGAGGATCAGTGACGTCATCGTTGAAATTCGAAATACCGTGATGCCAGCAGATTGCTCAGCGCTGAGATTCGGAATACGCTCATACCGTCAAGTGATATGTACTGCCCGATAATGGAAGTACATATCAGTCAGAACCTCAATCAGAGTACATCCATATGGATATAATTCCAAACATCGTCAGTCAGATTAAGAAGGCAGTGAATTCTAATAAGGAATGATTGAATGAATTTTAATTTTAACCCATACATTTTCAGAAATTTTATCCGAAGGAACGTAAATCTAGTTTTCATAAAATATACAAGTAGCATTTAATTTAAAACATTCTTATCTCGAAATGTAAGCAGAAAGATTAAAATAATTGTGTTCAACTTTTCTTTTCAAATATTTCGAATATTAACCTCCTGAAATTTACGTAAATCTAGTTTTCGTAAAATATACAAGTAGCATTTAATTTAAAACATTCTTATCTCGAAATGTAAGCAGAAAGATTAAAATAATTGTGTTCAACTTTTCTTTTCAAATATTTCAAATATTAACCTCCTGAAATTTACGACATGACTTACCGTTAATTTTGTATAATGAAAATATAACGAGAACAGTTTAAAATTCAATCAGACGTAGCAGCCTAACTAATCCTTGAATTATATTACGGCAAAGACGAAGTTGTGCACAATTAACACTGGCCACTAAAGTTGGTTCCGGTGTCTAACTTGCCAAATTCCGTTGCATGATGCTATGATGTGTAATCCACGTACATATCACTGTTAGCTCAGTCTGGTAACTGTGGTTTGAAATCCAGTTGGGGGTGACACACTGATTTTCGTAACGCTTCTAGTTAGCCGACGATACGGGCAGGATGTGCAATGAATGGAAGAGACAAGGAGTTAATTAAATCTCTTACTGGTATCACTTCGCCAAAGGATTTAACCCATTAAGGGAAAGCCTCTCCCGCGGTATGTTGATTGGGAGACAGGATTCCTGTAATTGACATAATGAGCAGCTGGGGGCGTTACCGCAACATCCAGTCTCTGTGTCACAACAACGCTTATAAATCTCAACTAAATCCGTTTAATTTTGTCCAATATGTAACAACAGAAGTGAAGAGAAACTACTAGAAGTATTACAGACCTGGACAAATTATTAGACCAAAACGTTTTTCTTGGAAACATAACATAATTCGTCATATCAACTACGAGTATAATTCACAGAGTCTCTATCGTTGTAAAAATGATTGTTTACATCTTCTGGTACATTTTTCCATTGGTTAAGTATATTTTGTCTGGCTGTGTTGGTACTACTGGTTTTTAAATTATATACTGCAGAAGATATTCAACAGCCTCTTCTCCCATGGCCTGCAAGAAGACCGGAATGAACGAAATTGAAAATCTGTTATCTATACTGAAAAAGAAACTGAACAAAAAGAGACTTACAACAAAACATGGACTCATTTAAGCACAGTCTGAATTCTGCCTAAATGATGCTGATATTCAAAGAAAGTGTCAATCTTTGATTTCCAGCATCCCTGACAAAATCAACGTGTTAATAAAGAAAAAGGGAATGTTCACATGATATTTATAACTTCCAGACTCAATTTTGTGTTCATTATTTCTGTGCAAAATACATTTTTCTTCATTATTTCTGTCGATAAATACAGCTTTGTTGCACATATAATTAATTTAGTCTAATAATTTGTCCACGTCTGTAGAAATGGAATATGGAGAAGAATGGAGCGTGTGAAATGGACAGAGTAAGAAATAAGCTACGCTAGAAAGAGAGAGTGAAGAAAGAATTATGTTTTTTATTTTTATATTAGTAGGTTATTTTACGACGCTTTATCAACGTCTGACGTTATTTAGCGTCTGAATGAGATAAAGGTGATAATGAATCCGGGGTCCAGCACCGAAAGTTACCCAGCATTTGGTCATATTGGGTTGAGGGAAAACCCCGGAAAAAACCTCAAACAGGTAACTTGCCCCAACCGGGAATCGAACCCGGGCCACCTGGTTTCGCGGCCAGACGTGCTAACCGTTACTCCACAGATGTGGACAAGAAAGAATGATGCTGAAGCTGATCAGTAGGGGGCGGATGTTGATGACCTAAAAATCTACTAAAATCATCATTAAAATGCCCTTAAACTAATTGAAAAATTACATAAAATTAAAATATTAATTACATTTAAATATTATCCACCGTACTCTCAACACAACTTCTTAAAAATTAGTCACCTTCTTTCAATGACTGCCCTGCATATCTCGGAGAGAGGAGACAACTTTCTGGAATTTGGCTAAGATAAAGGAAAAGAACATGCAACAAAATGAAGGTTTTAAGGGAAAACTAAGATTTTAATTAAGATTTACAATATGTTTCAATCAGGGGTGATCCATGACAGTGCCTTCATTCTCCGTCTTCTCCTCCTTCCGCGCTTCACTTTTTTAATGAAATCTTCCAGATGAGGGAGTGTGAATGACAAAACAAATTGTTGGCGCAGCGTGTATTCTTGCAATCTTTGTGTTAAAAATTCTGCTTACTACAGCAGACATCCCTTCTGAACCATGTTGAGTACACAACGTACTGTTCCCACTTCCAAACATAAATTCTAAAGATATCCTCAGTGGTCAAATTTCTGACTTAAACTAAGCTGCTGTCAAGCATTTTATATTACGTCCGCTGTGCGAAGTGAAGCCTTCAGTGGAATGAGGGATGAACTTTAGATTCTGTTGCAAACTATAAAACTCAAACTTCACTATTATTCACTTATTCAGTAGGTAAGTACTAAGGACGTAATTGGTTAGAAAATAATTTAACAGATCTTTTGGTAAAGAAGAAAATAAAATACATTCCAAATGATCTAAAAGTTCTTCAAAGTATTAAAAATGGCCAAAAATGCCAAAAAAAGTATAAAAATGACCTATTAGTTCAAAAAGTAAAAAAATGCATAAAAACGCAATAAAAATTACCTGTTTACGTTGATATTAACGTAGAAAGGATTTCTAGGCCTATATTAATAGGCATGGTCCTAATGTGAAAACTAAGAAGATAACTTTTCATCAACATCAACATCAGAAATAGAAAAAGAAATTGACTGGCTAAGAAACTGCCTACTAAAATATGCACTTGAAGGAAAGATGAATGGAAGAAACGTTGGGGGCTGAAGAAAATGTCAGGTGATAGACAACATTAAGATACAAATCTATGGATTTTCCGGAATAAATCCCTATGAAGCTAACTTGAATAATATCAAGGGAAGAATTATTTCAGAGCCGAGTATCAAACCCGGAACCTTTGATTGAGCTACCCAAGAATCTACCAGACCCCGCCCCATTCCCTTTTATATTCACATACCTCAAGTGGGTTGACAAGATGTCAAACACTCAGCAATGTGTGCACACTTTTTCTGCGTGACTTAAATTGTGGTTTAATTTAAGAGATCACAGGGATTTTAATCTAAATTTCCGTTATCGATAGTGGAAGCTCTAACTTCAGGTTTACGGCGAGTCTACGTTTGGGTAATAGCTACTCGTATTTCAAGTAGAAGAGCTCATAAACAATAACTGGTATGGCGCAATATAAAACGCAATGAAAAAGTTACTTCACTAATGGTCAGGGAATAAATTACGAAAGAAATTTTACCATTGAAATCGTTTCCCATGTCGACAATGTCTTCATTGTTATGTTCCTTCCCTATCATAAAAACTGTCATATCTGTCCTATGTATACGAACTAGAAGACTTAAATGGGTTCTGTTGACATTTGGAAATACTCGTAGGATACTAATTCTGCCTGTTTGGATTTTATTATTATTCGTTATGTTTAATACTACATTGTTTATTGTCTTTCCTTCTTACATACATGTTTTTTTCACTTTTCAAATTCTAATTATTATTTAGAAAATTGGCATTATTTTATACAACTATGCCTATATATTTAAACTAACAGGCTTAATAATTTAAAATATTATACCATGAGAATAATAAAGTAATTTTAATTAGAATAACATGGACAAGAGAAATATTGTCCATGGAGCGAATGTGTCCCATGATCTTCGAAATCATACGAAAATATCATATCACATCATATACAGTATCAAATATCATACAGAACATTTATCATATCACATATATCACATTAAATCACATATCATCACATTAACCATTATCTTAACATATCGCAACGCATCGCATCATATATCATATCTAGAGACGAAACAATTCCTTCATGAACAGGATTCCAGCGTATATGTGACTCGAGTATTGTACATGACATCAGAGGGAAACGGGTTAGAAATGTTTTCTGTACCGTCTTGTTACAGCAACAGTGCTGAAGTGTGGTGCTACGTGCTAGTGCGGTAGTAAGTGAGGGAGTCGATTTCTAACCTGTAGTGCATACTTCATATATTAAGTCATTCTAATATACTGTATGCAGGCTTTAGTTGAATTGTACTAACAACTTTACATTGGTTATATTTCAGTCCAAATCTTCGTAGCAGGTAGTGCGCAATGTTTATATTCCACCGAAGTTAAACTTTGTCTGTAGGTCTGAAATCTGCTCTTGTTTACATCTGATCGCTGTGCAGAGTTCAGAAACACCCACACTGTATGGTTCAAACGTAGGCAACATCTTGTCCAAGGAGGGAGAGGTTTCATCATTAATAATATCATATTATTGTGTCGTGTAGTGCCATATCATAATCTCATATATAAAAGTCAATGTGGCTATGTATGTATGTATGTATGTATGTATGTATGTATGTATGTATGTATGTACTCAATACAAATCTACACGCTTTGACCGATATTTACCAAAGTTTGCACATTTAATCTTCATAACCCAGAGAAGAACACAGGCTACATTAAAATTGGACAGATGGACGTTAAATTATTGAAAACAATAAAAATTAGAACGAAATGGCATGCATTATAAGTTACAATGGCCTCTTATTCTATAGTCAACTGTCTTTTATTGATGTCATCCAATCCTGTCTTCTTCCGTTGTAAAAGCGGCCATATTGTTATTGAATTAATATTAAATAAAATAACATTAAATTAACATTACGTAAATGAGGAACGATTTCTTGATTGAATGTGTCATGGGCAATAATATACAATACAAAATAACATAAAACACATATTTATTTAGTTTTTATAAATTCAAAATCAAACATAATAGACAGCAAATGTGAAACATTTATACCGGTGATACTTAAATTCAAGCACTCACGGATGTAGGTCTCTATAGTGTTGAGGTAAGATGAATGACTGTAATGTATGGAGACCCAAGTTCGAACCTGAGCCAAACTTTTTTTTTTATTATTTTGATAATTTATTTACATTATTTTAAATCCGTTATTTAATTTTAACCCGCCATAAAGGGAGTTTTACTACATAAATAATATATCCGTAGTATTTTATTTATGCTGTCTCAAACAAAGTTACCATACAATTATATTGAAATCTAATATATAAAAGTGAATGTGGGTATGTTCTCTATACAAATCTACACGTTTTGACCGATTTGTGTCAAAGTTTGCACATTTAACCTTCATAACCAGGAGAAGAACATAGGCTACATTAAAATCGAACAAATAGCCGTTAAATTAATTAAAAAGATAAATCATATACGGTCAAATATTAATGTATAATATTACATGCAATCTTCTACAGTCAATTGTTCTTTATTATTGTCTGTTGTATTCAACACTGACTTTCATGCGGCCATGGAAAAAGCAAAACGATATAAAATAACATTGTAGACACATCATGAAGGCCAAAATCTAGACAATTCATGCATTAAGTATCTTTATGTAGTCCAGAACCGTATTATGTGTTTCTAGAGATAGTTGTAGATAGTGTGCAGACTGTGTTTTATCAAACTGAATTCTTGAATTCTTTGAAATCGCAAGGATTGTCAACATATAATTGAATACTTAATATTGAATCACCAATAGTACTATAGCGAAATATTGACCCATAAAAAGTATGCAATGGAACACGAATTGGTGTGAAAAAAAAAAACTCATGCCAAACGTAACAGAAGTGATAGTATTAACCGGCAAAACGAAAAGCAAAGATGATTTTATCCCACATATTCCTATGGTAGCCAGTAACATGCCATTCGATTTTAAGCAACTGTCATTTCAGTGCGACTAGCATTCGTAATGACCGTAGTAAAATAAAGCTCAAAGAAAGTCGCTCAAAGTTGCAGGCATTCCCTTAAAAACTCCGTGTTTTTCACAATGTAAACAAATTGCGTAACTTGCTTTCGAGTGAGCACATCTAAACATACATACACATTTATACAAAAGAGGGAAAAACGAATTGTATGCATATCAATGATACTTTTGTCATGTTCCTAATGTAGTATGTGAATATACGTAAGCCCACTGAAAATAACACTATATTAATTCTAAAATACGTATACTTCAAAATATTATTGCCCGTGTCCAATAATGTGTTATCGCGAAATTCTATCTGTGTAATCATGTTGCCAGTGTAGAATGTTAAGCGTTGTGGAAAGAACAGTCACTTCATTTCTATAACATATGTCTTTCAGAATATTATATTTATGTTGACTTCTTGCAAAATTATACTGTAGCTGCAGTCTGTATATAAAATAAAAAGTAATATAGGCTATTTAATATGTTCTGAATTTGTTAGATGTAATATCTCGAGTCATATTTAAAAAGCCCGGGTATGATATAAGCGGACGTACAGCTGTCGAGGGGTAAAAAATCTTCCACTATAAACTGAATTATATATGTATATATTGATTCTTTGGAACGGCCGATAGACAGATAAATTTCGGCTCACGATGACACCCCCAACGGATTCAAACTGGGAACAAGGGAATTCCCTAATTACCGTCAGCTCTCTGAAGTTCAAGTGAAAGCACACGTAGACATAAAATTACGTGAAATGTATGTCAGCACAGCTTCAGATCAATGTATAGATCTTATAATTATTTTATCTCTGCCTCAGTACAACGTCACATTTGTGGTGGGGAGGAAAGGAGACGGCAGAAAAATTATTTAATACACTGACAGCCACGCGGTAACTGACCGGCAGAGATAAAATGTAAGATCCGTAGAACATTGAGTCAACACTAAGGGGGCGTATAGAAATCGAAGGGTGTGTTTTTGTTTTGCTGAACTTCAAGAAAATGTTAACTCATTTAAAGGTTGTGTGACTGTAGCCTGTATATATTTTCGTTGGGTTTTACTTTGTTTATACTTTAGTTTGATTTTTGGATTATTTTATTTGTATTTCTGGCGGTGTGGAAGGGAAGGCCTAATGGTCTTATCTACACCAGAATACATAAATAAACAAAACAAATAAATATATAAATTTAAAAAAATTAAATGTGAAGCACATGATGAAATGTTTTCTTCTCGGTGCCTGATCTAAAACTGTTTTAAATTTAGTTAACCCTGGCAGGCATTTGGCTAAGAAGTTCATTAATTCATGTAAGTGAAGTTAAGTAAAGATTCATCTTAATGGACGAGGAAAGCTTAGTGAAGACAATTTGTTATGGTTGTCTATAGTTGAGTTTTCGAGATTTCCGAAAATTTAAAAACCAGTTCAATTAAAAATAGAAGCAGAAAGGAAAACCCGCGCAACGCCGGGTACTTTCAGCTAGTAATATATACAGTAAAACACATCGATCATGCCATATCACATTGTGTTATATATATCATATCATATCATATCATGTCATATCATATAAACAAACATATTTTTTTAATATTTTTTAGCTGGTTACTTAAAGACGCTGTATCAGCTACTCGGCTATTTAGCGTCAATGGGATTGGTAATAACGAGATGGAATTCGGCGAGACGAGGCCGAGAATTCGCCATAGATTACGTGACAGTCACCTTACAGTTTGGGGAAAACGTCGGAAAACCCCCAACCAAGTAATCTGCTCAACCAAAAATCGAACCCGCGCCCGAACGCAACCCTAGATCGGCAGGAGAGTGCCTTATTCGACTGAGCTACGCCGGTGGTATCATATACATATCACCATAACATACCGTATATTATACAGTAGATCATATCGTATCGTGTATCATATCGTATCATATATCACATCATTATATTACATAACATACCACATCATAATTATATCATACCATGCATCATACTGTATAATTGAGATATGGAATAAGTAATTGATTGTAAAAGAATTAACCCTTAAATTGGCGAGACTTCATTTCTCACACTAGTTTATTAAACCTTGTCGGACTGTAAAGAAAACAACTATTGCAATGTCAATATTTTATATGTTGTACAATATTATAGTATTGTGAAATTTTAATCTTTCTGCCATTTTTTTCTATTTTTCTATTAAAATTACAGCACATGACCTATTAACCTGTTGTATCCTATAGGATACTTTGTCAATTTAAGGGTTAACGAATTAAATGTGATAGACATATTTTACTCCAGTATAAGACTGAAATTAGTCTAACGCAAGCGAAATTATTACGGCATTATTCTCTTCTGTATGACATTTTTATTTCGAATTGTTACGAGGCATAGCCTATTCTAGTCAAGTGCAACGCTACACCGTTGATTTGCATTAAAAGCTTATTTCAATTCACACAGCGCCAGAAACACTTGCTGTCTTAAGTTAAATATCTGGCCTTCGTGTGAAACGGGGCAATTTTATTTCATTAGTTCTATGCTAATAGGCCATTACGTGCAAGTACGTGTCCAGAAGCGATAAAGATGAATCAACTGAGAGGGAATTTTTAATAAACTTGCCATGTTTGTCACGAAAGTGATATATATAACTTTGTGCCGGTTAGGGAAATTAAACCGTCAAATTTGGTATTAGTTTACACGAGAAGGAATTTTCTTACATCTTTATGTCTGAGCAACAAACGCTGGAGAAAGGCAGGCCAGACAGAGGCAGGAGTGGTGGTTATATTAGCAAGGACGATGTCACTACGAACACAATGTGGTTTTGGGAAGAAAAAGCACTATATAAACTGTTTTACAAATATTTACCGATCGAACTAGTAATACGAAAAAGTTTCTAGCTAGCGAATTTATGTAACTAGCTATTTTCAGGCATCATACATATGGACCATGACTTTAATTCGCATCTTCTAGACGTTACTTCGTTTATTATCGTGTGTTTCAATCTAATTCAAATTGTTATTTTTCACTCTAACAACAATGTATCACTAAGCCTCAAGACATTTACTCTATTTATTGTGTCATGGTACTCTTTGTCAATGGCAACCTGTAGTGGTTAAATAAATAAATAGATAAATACATAAATACATAAGTAGATAAAAACATAAATAGATAAATAAAGACATAAATAAATAAATAAATAATTAAATAAATAAACAAATAAATAAATTAACACACAAACAAATAAATAAATGAATAAATAATTAAATGAATAAATAATTAAATAAATACATAAATAAATAAATAAATAGTTGCAATATTCCTCATTACTTTTATTTTGTGCTACGGCTGGGCCCTTGGATTGCCAAACGTGCTCCTATATTGCTAATGCCGAGAAATCTATACCATTCAGTTCGTCGAAGACTATATAGAGTGGACGAAGTTACTTTTGAATTATTATTATTACTACTACTACTACTACTACTACTACTACTACTACTACTACTACTACTACTACAACTACTACTACCACTGCTGCTGCTATTATTATTAATACCACGTTCTTTCTCTCTTACAATCAAGAAATTATAAACTATTTTCTGTTCCTTCCTCGTCACATAAGGTTTCACTTACATTTCAATCTTCATGCTTTGTTTATTTGGTTATTTAACGATCTTGTATGGTTTTGGTGGTAGCGAGATGGTATTTGGCAAGATGAGGCCGAGGATTCGTCATAAATTATCTGATATTTGCCTTACGGTTGGAGCAAACTTAGAAAAAAACCCAACCAGGTAATCAGCTCAAACGGGAATCGAACCCACGCTCAAGTGCAACTCCGGATCGGCAGGAAAGCGTCTCTGCCGACTGAGCTACGACGGTGCCTCAATCTTCATTATTAACTCGTTTTCCTTATATCTTATTAGTTATTTATTAAAAACCTCCTCTAAAAATCTTATTTTCATACATTAATTAAGGGGTTTTGTTAAGTTCCATTTGTCGTCTTACATTTTTACTCGTTTATTTTATGACGTTTTATCAACTGCTATTGTTATCTAGCGTCTGAATAAAATGATGCTGATAATTCCAGCGAAATTAGTCCAGGATCCAGTCCCGAAGGTTGCCCAGCATTTGCTCTTAATGGGTTAAGGGAAAACCTCGAATGAGCTTCAACTAGGTAACTTGTTCCAATCATGATTTTTACTCAGGCCCGCTAATATTACGGTCAGACATGCTAACCGTAACTCCGCAGTGGTGGACTTTTACATTTTTATTCAGGCAGATGACGCTCAATTTAAATCTTGTATTTCTATTTTTCCATTTTATTTTTCATAGTCCGGCCATTTATTTCTCTTGGGAAAATGAGTGGACTTGCCGAAGCCTACGTCATATTTCTGTAAAGTGCCCATAACACGCTATGAAATATTTCAAATAAAACAATTTTTATCTCGAAAAGAAAATAAAAATGGGGAAAATTTTATGGGACTTTGTTGTTTGAGATATTACAAAGAATAACCCCCTGATATTAATTACATTACTTAACGATTCATCCTGTATATCATACAAACAAATGTGGAATGCGCGCAACGTCAGGAAATACACAATTTTAGACGAGACATGAACATGAGTCGGATCCGCTTACACTGCTCCATATGAAGTCATGTAGCAGCAAGCAATTTCCTGAAATTATTCGCTTTGTCCCGAGAGAATTGTCCTACTCGGAGCCGAGGGACAATCACTCTTGTAGACTAAGCGTCTAGCTTCTAACTATTATGTACGGGTAACAGTTCCTTGGTCTCTGGAGATTGTTTTCGTGGCTTTGTAACCTGTTTAATTGTTAATATTTCAAACCTGAACACAGAAATACGACCTTAATGATAAATAAACTGGACTCAGTCTCTCGTACTCAGTTTTAATAGTAGGTCTACTGACGAGGGACTATTTCTTGATGTTACAAACACGAGCTAAGTACAATATTCCTAGAAATATTTACCAGTAAGAATTACTACGAAAGTAATGAAACATCATTTTTCAAATCACAAATTGTTGAACACATTTAATATTAATATAATTCCACTCTCTCTCTCTCTCTCTCTTTCACACGCACACATCTACCGAGTATTTTATAATAAATAAGTACAAATTGCAGAGGTGAATAGAAGACAATTAAAAAAGTCTAAGTTATGATAAATATAGGGCTGGAAATCAATTGTCTCCGAGATATGATGCATGATTCATCACTGTGGCCATCAAATGAATTCATCTCGTATATTTGCAACCGTTAAAAAGTTTCTCAAGCTCTACTAGGTTAAATAAATAAATAAACAAACAAATAAATAAATAAATAAGTAAATAAATACTTAAATAAATAAATATGTTCGACAGTTCTTATGCATAAGCTTTCACAATAAGTGTACTGACTGTGGCTTACCAACACAATGGCCTCCCAGACTCCACGACTTCAATTCTCTGGATTTTATTACTTTAGAATATTTGTAATGTTTGTGTATTCCAGCAAGGCTGATAATCATAACGAACTCCGGGAATATTGTTTTCTATGCATTAGATGCACGCCAAGAATATTCGAACGTGTACGATTCTCGATGAAACGTGTTGGTGCCTGCCTTTTCATGAACGGTGGTCATACTGAACACATGTCATAACACTCTCTTCCTCCAGTGCATACTGGATGTTATGTTACCCAAGAGCACCTGTACTGAGAAGACGGAAACGACTTAAATTTAGAAAACTATGATAAATTTGCAATGACGGGCACAAGATTTGCCTCGCTCACACGGCAACTTCTTCTACTGGTTTGTTGTGCAGGTTGCAGACCCGAAAGGTACTTCGAATTTCTAGCAAATTTTTATAATCTTGAAATTAGTTGGCTTTAGTACGTACACGAGTGGGGATTATTATTGTTGATCACCACCACAACTACGATTACCTGACTTGTTTCGGCTCCGTATTACACCATTTTCTCCGGCTTTCCAAATGTCTTGTCTACATTATGGCCGATATTGCCATGCTTTCACTCCATTCTGTTTTATACTTCATTATCTGCTTATTGATAGGTTAGAGTTCTAGTTCTATTCTTATTTCTTTATTCCTAATGAAGTACAGTCGCGAGGATCCTTTTACTGCACGAAATTCTAATTTCTGAGGACTATATAGTGCTGTAATCTTTGCATTTCATTACTCAGCATTCCAGTTACGAAGAACAGACAGCGCCACACGTTTATAAAATTTTAGATAAGTTTCTTTTCTAAATCTTTAAGCAATGCTCTTCTAATTGTGCCACACGTTCTCTCGTATTTTGCTAATTTCATTGAAAATCATTACCACAATTATTGGTATTACTACCATTTTGTATATTTCTATTAAATAATATATTTCCCAACGGCGTAGACACGTTTGTTTGAGCTGATTACGTTGTTGTCTTTTTCCCAAGATTTTCCCCAACTAAAGTGAATGTCAGGTAATAGGCTATTAAGACGAATCTTTCACTTGAACTCGGTAAAGATCATCAATATCACCAGTTTCATCGACGCTAAATAAAGTAATATTTGTTATAACGTCGTTAAATAACCGAGTAACGGTCATACTAATAAAAACTCTTATATAGACTTTTCACTATCTTATATTTACACAATGAATAGCTCGTTTATAAGTCTATGTAAATTTATAACCAATAACCACTATATACATCGTGTATAATTGTACAACTGTTACACAGCTAAGTCATAGTTTCGTCATTACTTCATTATGGAACGAAATAGAATAACTGAGTTCCTCTATTGTATCCGATAGTGCGTGCTAGTTTGTCACGCTAAGTATCGATAGTGCAACGGGAACTGATCGATTACCAGGCTATATTTTGGTCAAAGAGTACAGCTACAGCAATATTATTCTAATTATTCTGTACTCTTTGGTTTGTTCTTCTGTGGTTACAAAGCAACAATCATCATAAAGTGACAATCGATACGAGCATCTGTTAGAGGGGTGCCATTTGTCTCTATATACAACGCTTAAAGAAGGGGTTTCGTGTATATAATTACTGCAAAGTAATTCCCATGTATAGTTACGGCTGTTTATACATCAGTCGCTTACGCATGGTATATAAGTAATGGTTTCAGTCCCAATTCTGCGTAAGTCTCGAATAAAAATTATACACGATTTATTAGTAAGACCATAAAATATTATTTTACTGTCCCACAGTTATATGTAAGGTTGTGTTTAATACCTATACATGAAATTGTTAAACACACAAGTACTACCTTTTTCTGTGACTACAGTTTCTTCGACGTACCTAAGCAGGAGATGAAAGTACATGCAGATCAGGATAGAAATGAGAAATGGAAATATCTAGAGAAAATATACGATTTGTAACGGCTTCGAAATCAACTCAGATATTCTCCAACTGTGCTTCAATTACTACGTGAATTCCATTTCGAATGATGGGCACCTGTGAATTGGAATCCAATATTTTTACGATTGGACGACAGGATAATGATGAGTGTCGATGTGACACAGGATTCTTTTCTGCATTGAAAATTCCCAAGGAGCACACCTCCAACCGAACAAGTCAGAGTCGGAATACCACTTTCGAACACAGTTTCAAATTCAGACATTTCAAAGCAGAATTTTGTTGCAACAAAAACGGTGCTTTCACTGCTACTATTCCATAATTTTTCCTTATCGCACTATCATTTTGTAGCAATTACAGGTATAGCTGAGAAACAATTTATCTTCCCAAGGAGAAAATTGTTAACTACAAAAAGACGCAGTATTTTTAAATGCGAAAACCTTTCTACAGTATATGTTGCACACAAAACATACCTTTGTTCGACAGTGACCGCCAATTTGTTTACTAGCAGATGGTGGAATGCGCCGCTAAGGTTACACATTACATACAAAATAGCGCCACGTCTATGTCGTTTGCAGACACCAAAGTTATTCACTAGAATAGCATTAAAATAGCTGTGTGTTTAAAAATAGGTTCACTTCTTACGACGACCGTAAGATAACGTATTTAAGATTTTATTTTGGCATACTAAGGCCATTGAATTGTAAATATTTGGAAAGTACTGGTACACAAACAAATGAGAATAAAACAAAAAGTAACCTAAAACAATAGAAGAAAACGAAAGTGAAACTATGTAGAAAGGGAAAATATTTAATTGTTGTTTGTTATTTAGTCAACTGTCCGGAGACAGGTCTAAACCTCACAAGTGTCACCCAGAAGACGCCACTTATGTGGCAACTAGAAGATAATGGAGTAGGGTGGCCAGTTCCTTTTCCTCTCTATTGCATACATCACCGACTAGCTACATATTATATTAGTTAGACTTCAGATGCATACGAACAATTATTGTTTTTCCTCTGACACATATCGTCAAGTGAGATGTACTGCCTTATAATATATATATATATATATATATATATATATATATATATACATATCAGCCAGAACCTCAATCAGAGGGAAGTATTTAATTGTAATGTATATGGTGATTTTAGACATGGAATTTACCTTTATATTTCCTTTTTTAAGGAAACTATATTAAATATTTCATTATTCTCTTCGAAATATGAGTGGACTCTACGTCAGAATATAGTGAAATCACAGTCTAGTATATACAGTCACGAAGCTGAGTTTATGAGGGTACTAGGAACAATAGACTGTACAGGTACCATTTCGCATTGTCTGTGACGAGGCGATAGTAGCGATCCTAGTGGTTAGCAACTATCTATGGATGCATATTTACTACGCATTGAGCTTCGTGACTGTATATACTACATTATGGTGTAATCATGATAAAGTGTAACCACATGTGGTAATATTCTGGTACAAAAAACCTTAGACGTGAAATTTACCTTTTTATCTCCTTTCTTAAAGAAGCTATATTAAATATTTCATCATTCCCTTCAAAATATGAGTGGAACCTACGTGAGAATGTAGTGGAAATATGATAACCACATCTGTGAAGAGATAGCCAACTGTCTGAAAATAGGTCTGAAACTCATAAGTGACGCCAATTAGGCATCACTCATGAGGTAAGTGAGCCAGGAAATAATGGGGTAGGGTTGCCAGTTCTTTCCCCCTCCATTGCATACATCGCTAACTTGTTACATATTACTCTAATCACTCTTCAGATATACAAGGTTTATCGAGAATGGTGGGCAGAACTTCAGGCATGGATTCCTCATACATAGAGAAGAAAAAAAATAAATCAACATGGTCCGGAAATGCTTGATTGCCGCGTTATAGGGGTTCGAAGTACACTAAAGTATGTTTGTTTGTTGGAATTACTTCAATATTAATGATGCAGTCTTTGTACATTTGTTTACAGGAACTGTTCAAAATGTCCTCCTTCTGCCTGAATACAGGCCGCAGCTCGTCGTCTCATTGACATCCGGATATTTTCCTACATGCATTTCCTGCATTGTTGGAAACTGTACCGCTTGCTGTTCATCAAAGTATGTACTTCATACATGATGGTGCTTCCCACATTTCAGTCTTCGTGTACGTAGACACAATGATGCCGATGGATAGAGCGAGGTGGACCAATTCCTTGGCCCCCACGTTCACCAGATCTCAAGCAACTGGACTTCTTCCTGTGGGGGGACTTATAGGCGCTTGTGTACTCGACCCTTATGAATGATGTAGAAGCTCTTCGTCAGTGAATTCCGAAACGCTGTCAGGCAACAAGAGATATGCCAGACATTTTGGAGAATGTCCGATGTCAATGAGAATACGAACAGCGGCTTGTATTCAGGCAGGAGGAGGACATTTTGAATAGTTCCTGTAAGGAAATTTACAGAGACTGCATCATTAATATTTATGTGGCTTATACAGTAAGAAACGTGAAACATTTTGAAATTTTTTATTGCCTCAATCGATGGATTACACTTTTCTGTATATATTTTCGTATGTTCAGATTATGTTCACAGGGAGGAAGTACTCGTAACATATGCAGCAGGTGCTTTTTGGTACAGGATGTAAGTACAAGCATGTCCCAACTTTAGACTCATTTTCTCAATAATTAATTACATTTTTCGATACAAAAAACCTGATATCCAAGAACAGTTCGTCTGATTTCATCAAAATTTTGTACACTTGTCCTTTATAATAACCTCTAAAGGTTGGACGGCAATGGTTATATTTGAATGAAACATGAACAATTTTCTAGTAAAAATACTTTGATATAGAAACAAATTTTTAAAGTAAATTTATAAATATATAAATGTAGTATGAAGTAAACTGTAATACTAATTGAGGATCAATTGTTAGGTTATAATCTCAGATTTAAGGGAGATGACAGTAAATTGCTGTTATCTCCTCAGTTTAGTTTAAATCGTATGTTTTGTAAGACAATTTTTTTTCTTGAAAATTTAAAAAAATTTCAAACATATTCATGGTTACTAAATGTATTATATATCAAATTGAAACTAAAATCATGTAGAATAAGTGTGCAAAATTTGAAGAATATACGAGGTGGTGATCCCGCTACAGTATGAAACACCTTAGGCTAATTCCAACAAACAAACTTATTTTAGTGTATGTAAAAGACGCTATTATTTTCTCAGTTTAGGTTATCTCATGCTTTCTGTAAGACACATTTTGTTTCTTGGAAAAATTCAAACTTTCAAACATATTCATTGTTACTAGATGTATTATTGCCTATATCAAATTTAAACTAAACTTATGTAGAATAATTGTGTAAAATTTTGAAGAAAATACATGAAGTAGTAGTCAAGTTATTTAATATTTCGTAAAAAGTGCAACCGATACTATATGAAATCCCTTACACAAATTCCAACAAACATAATTTAGGCCCAATTGTATAAAACTCCCTGACTAAAGATCAACTTTGATCGAAGATCGAAAAGTGAACCGAGTTCAGACACTTCTTCTATTGTATAAAACTTTTCTGCGATCAAATTACCTTGGTTCAAATGCAATCTAAGTTCACGTGAAAAGGATTTGGCAACATCGCATAAACAGGTGAAATACGTGATGCGCGGACAATGTTATACAGGTTTGTTCAGTGTTGCCAATCTAGCGACTTTAACTCTTTTTCAACAACAATTTCTTTTAACTTTTATATTGTTTAAATAGGGATTTAGTGACCTTTTTAGCAACCCATAGTGATAAAATGTAATCTTTCTTTGTTGATGATGAGAAATCTAGCGACTTTACAGCTACTTTTTGGCGACTTTCCGTACACTGTGTTGGATACACTGTTTTTTTTTGCAATGTAAATAATGGCGGACAATAAGAAGAAGGTTGACTGTTCTCCAAGTTGTTATCATGTTATGGTGTTTGATACTGCTAAACATAATAAAGCTTTATAAAACGACAATTTTCGTTTAATAATACAGTTAATTGAAAATTTATGAATGTACCTATCATATCCATTAATAATCAATGGTTGTTATAAACATAATATAATTATAGGTTATGTTATTTGATACTGCTGAACACGATAGAGCCTTATAAAATATAAGATTGTTTGTGTATTAAGGCAAGAAATTGAAAGAAATATATGTAAATGTACCTACCATATGTATTAATATTAATAATAATGGATATTTTATTTGCACAATCTGTCACTCGTATATTTCAAACAGAAAATAAATAACTGAACTTGGATCATCTAACTTAATCGGAGAAATTTCTTCAGTCAAAGTTGACTTTAGTTTGAGACAAATTAATCTCAGATTAGACTTTATACAACACAAAATTCCAAGTTCAGCTAAAACAAGGATCAATTTAACCTCTGATATAAGATTAAATGGTTTATACAATCGGGTCTTAGTGTACTTTTAACAGCTATAATGCGGAAACCAAGAAATTTCGAATCCCTGTTGATATAACCTTGTTTTCTTCTCTACATATGACGAATCCATACCTGAAATTTTGCCCACCATTTTTCGATACACTCTGTATACAAATTGTTCTTCCTCTGACACATAAATTGGCCAATTAACAATATAAATCCTGAACGAGGCAATACTAATAAAACGAGAATTACAAGGAAATATTTAAAAATGTATAATTTAATTATTTTTACCCACAAATGACTCTACGAATTATATTTCAATATATACATAGATACGGATTTATTCAACAGTTACACAATTTACCCTCAAATCCAGTGTACGGTCTTTTAATCGTACGTGCTTTGCAAAACAAGCCTGATATAGTACGTTGCGTTCTCACAAACAACTAGCCTCCAACTATTACAAAACAACTACTCTCGATAACACATATAGATTAATGTGTAAGTGGTACATACAAAACACAGTATAACAACATAACCCTAACCTAACTTATTAAAAGATATTAAAGTTTATTATTCAATAGTTATCATTATACATGTAATACTTCTAGAATTCGTAACTCAAACTTCAAAAGCTGATGGTCTAGGCTAGCGGTCATCAGCACAGTGCACCCTCGGACTAGCGTCTCTTACCCGCGGATAAAACATTGCACTACTCTGCATCCGTGGCTGCTGGCGGGTATGTTTTCTATCTGTCCCTTCTGCACGACGGTACATATCGCAATATACTCCTTATCTATTTCAGCTGACGACCACGGTTCTGGCCGTCTCTTCTTGTAGAGGAACAGTCGAAGTTCTGATGGTATACTCTACTCTCCGTGACCTCGAAACATGCAAACAATCCCCTATTCCGCCCTTGCATCGAGAGTAATATTTGAGTAGATTATATAACTTAAAAGTATACTTCCTTTATGTCATGTTTTAATTCGCTTTTTTTACATGCAAAGTAATGCGGTTTAGGGGAGAGTATCATTTCATCCAAAGCCATGCCTAGGACTCGCTTTACGGAATGCGCTCTGATTCGAGTCCCAATGAGAATATTATGAAATTTCGGCCAGTTTATGGGACCGGTGTCCACACAATATCGTGGTGAATTTGTGGAGCTATGATAGATAGGAAAAACCTTTTAAGAAAACTAGCTATATTATATATTATGTATATATATATTATATGACGTAATGCAGAGGGCGGCCACTAGAGGGAACCCAAGAGTTGGAACTCAATCAGAGACAATTCTGTCCGACGTCGGGGTTGTATCCGGTGTGGCTTAGTGGATAAAGCATCAGCACGTAGAGCTGAAAACCCGGGTTCAAATCCCGGCGCCGGAGAGAATTTTTCTCCGTTCCATTACTCTTTCATCGTAAACTAGCTATAGCTATAACGTTTGCGTGATCATCGTGCTACCACACGATACCTTCATTCTTGTTGAATGATCGTTCACCTCTGCTGTGGCATGTGAACTTATGGGTACCACCGGTTATTCGGCCTTGACCTTTGATCGGTTGTTGCGCTACGGCTAGATTATTTGACCAACAATAGAAAGGCACACGTAGCTGACTTCCCTCATTATGTGGTCATCACGGCACAGGATCACCGCTAAGACAACATGAGACATCATAAGACAACAGAGAAACACCTAAACCGGCTGACGGAAGATAAATCTGTTCCACTGCCCACTCCGGGAATCGAGCCACGTACAGCTTGGAAGAAAATAGCATACGCTGTACATTGAGCCGAGATGTACTGTATATAGGGAAATAAATAATAAGAAATCTTAAAATGTAAACTACTGTATGTCGCTTGAATCGTTACATTTATAGTGGATCGGGGGAAGATGCCTGACTTTTTCTTTGATTGAAAATTTAAGATACTGTTCACTTAGTTATGAATTTCAGATATCAAAATCTGGACGATATTTTGAAACTATATTTTTGGTACAAAACAGAAAACATTAATTACCTTGTTTATAGATACAAGTTTTCTTCTTACCTGCACTGTAGGCATCTTTCCCCGACAGTCGGGTAAGATGGCAAATGCAATTAACACATTTACTGATATATGTACTTTACCTCAAGTTGGTTTGATACATGTATATAACAAATTTGACTTAATCTAAAGCTCATGGACACTTTCCCACCCGTTTATCACTACTTACGAACACAGTCATTGCACGTATTTTATTTCCGTGTGCAACACTCGTGAAATCACTTCCTGCACACAATGAATTCAATCTAATACATTTTTTTTGTTATCATCCTGATTTAGAAGGCGTTTAAGAGTACGATAAGAAACATGTTCCATCGCAAGTTGAAGACTATTCTCAATCCACTGACTTATATCAGAGGATCTTACGTAATGTTTAGACATTCCGTGCAATAAAACAATAAATAAAACTCTTGCAACAAGTTGCCATCTTACCCCGAAAAAGTGATCATCTTCCCCAAGTATCGGAGTAAGATGCCTAGTGCTGTGACGCAACCTAAGATAGCGGAACAAAGTCGTTGGTTGTTAACAATACAAACTTCAGAACCTTTACTACAATATCCTTTACAAAGGTTTGACAGTTATTACCTTTGCAATTATTTTATAGCACAAAATTAAGCTGTTTTCTTGCTTTTCTTCTTCTCACAACAAGAACACGTGGCAAAATGAGTTAGCTTCCACTCTACAGACATTCAACTGTCTGTGATCGTGAAGACATGCGCATGGCGTTCTCTCTTGGAAGAATGTGAAATTACAAAGAAATAAGCATCTTCCCCCAATAGTAATCTCCCCCCGATTCACTCTAGCCTACTTGAAAATGAGGGTCACATACATTGGATTATATCAAGTCATAAAATGATGCGAAGCGAAAACTCTGGGAGTAACATTTCAATATTTATCTTCGAAGAATGTGATTACGTATTCGGTAAACTGAAAGTTCTAAGTGAAACTGTAGGAAGTCTTCTCTCAATTATTCCCCCGTCAATAGGTAAATGTCTGCATTGATTACATAGGGAAGCTCGAGAATGCGATAACTTACTCTTACTGCACTGCTATGTAAAGGGAAGGCTTATCTGCGTGCTGAGATGTGTCCACAGGGACTAGTAACTTCATAGATTCGAACCTCCATAATGCTTTGCTTGCACTGAAGCTGATATCCTATTTACACACATGCAAGCACTAAAGCATTTGGTGGCATTTACGCGAAGGCGTAGATGTAATTATCTCGAAGTTGTAAAGGGAAAGATTAACAGAACTGAATTTCAGTCCTTAATCCTCTACTTAAAATTACCGTCGTATGGTTTTATGCGGACAAATTATTCCGTTAACTACCTTTCAATGCTCAGTCTTCACTTATTCTTGTCATTACAATTTATTATAGTCACTCAATTCTCAATTATCAATCTTCATTCACATTTATCAACAGCTTAGGTTATTTAGCGTCTGAATGAGATGGTGATAATGCCAGTGAAAAGAGTCCGGGGTCCAGCAGCGAAAGTTATCCAGCATTTGTTCATATTGGGTTGAGGGAAAACCCCGGAAAAACCTCAGCGAGGTAACTTCCCCCGATCGGGAATCGAACCCGAGCCACCTGGTTTCGCGGCCAGACGCGCTAACCGTTACTCCACATGTGTGGATCATATCATATCATATCATATCATATCATATCATATCATATCATATCATATCATATCATATCATATCATATCATATCATATCATATCATAACATATAGGAATATATATCATATACCATGTATCGTAAAGTATAATAATAATAATAATAATAATAATAATAATAATAATAATAATAATAATAATAATAATAATAATAATAATAATAATAGTTTTATTTTCCCTGGCAGAGTTAAGGCCATCAGGCCTTCTCTTCCACTCAACCAAGATCAAATCACATACAGAGAAATACATACCGGTATACAAATTAATATTAACTTAAAAATAATAACAAACATAATAAAGTAAAAAAGAGAGATTGAATACATATACGTACATATACGCAATCAGTATTAACTTTAAAATAATATTAATAAAAATATATATAATAAAAAAAGAGACTGAATACATAATCACAAACAGGAAAATACATTCTAGCATACAAGTATTAACTTAAAAAAAAGAAATAATACGTATGAATATAATCTCACAACTAAAGGAAAAGTAGCCTATAATTACTATGATCAGCATAACACATGTTTCATTGAGACAATGACAATTACCTGGATATTAGTGCTGATTTCAAGCGGTAGTCCTAGTCCCCAGTTGTTTAAAATTAGATTGTTTAGAAATATTTTAAATGCACAGAATTAGTTTTTAGGTATAACTTTTATTTATTTATTATTATTATTATTATTATTATTATTATTATTATTATTATTATTATTATTATTATTATTATTATCATTATTATTATTATTTTACACAGTCATACCATACCAGTCATTATCATATATCGTATGGTATTGTATAAACCATTGTAAATGTTCGCTGCTGGACATGCACGTTCACATTAGCACCAGTGGCGTAGCGTCAATGTAAGCTAAAAAGCTCAGCTTCCCCAGTTAATAATAATTTCATAACAAACCTGCAGTTTATGAACAAAATTATTTATTAATTTTAATACAATTTATATTTACGCGTTAAATATTGTGATGCGGCAGCTTAGGACGATTTGTGATGCAGCAGTAAACATGAAGCCTGCGCAAACCAGGTTCCAATCCCCCCTGTTTCTGTATACCCTACCCGCAGATTTTCCATCTCTTTCTAACAAAACTACCCTGGTCGCAAGGCTCGCAAGAAGCTAGCTTTAACATTGAAAATAATTTAGTTTCCGAGTTATCCCTTTCGTGAGTTGTGTTTAGTTGAAGTGTTAGTGTGCATTGTGGCTGATATAATAAATAATGAGTGAAATAACTGTTGCTTACACTAATTTACTTGAATTTTTAGGACAATTCCATTATCAAGACTGACTTATGAACAAAAGTGTGATTTAAAAAACAAACGACCGACTCCCTTGCTGTCAATGAAGGACACAACTAAGACAGACGCATAACTTACGTAATTACTAATACTGTATTTATTGACCGTTAATACTGTGATTTCTCTAAATATGACAGAGAGTGATTTAGTGTTAAATTATACGTATACATGTCTATTTGTCAGAGATATGTGTAAACCATGAAATCATATTTTACTACGTACCACTTGAGGTGATGCCTTATTGGTATTACTTACGAGGTTCCAACCGATCTTCGGACTGCTGACTTGACATTGACTACTATTTACTTTAAGACTATATTTTTCCAGTACGTTATCTCATATGTACATGGAAGACAATTTGAGTTAGCTTCCCCTGCTCAAAATTTCATGCTACGCCACTGATTAGCACTAGTCACTCGAAATTGGGAGAACCGTCTAGTCATGACACCACCTGATGGCAACATAAGACAAAGTATACACAGTCTGAATTGAAGTGACACAAACGTTGTCTTCTTCTCTGGAACTCTAAATCGGAGTTAGTAAATTTTCAGTAGAAACGCTGAAATTACATTCATAGTGAAGTATCCCTCAATGGAAAGAGCAAGCTATTTCCTTAGTTAATTTTAAAGTGTACTTTTGATTACACCACTATCACAAAGTTTTCCTAAAGTGGTGTTCTCAAGTGTCCACTTACTTGAAACGTGTGTTCAGAGTAAGGGTACTTGTGAATTTAATCCCGTTCAAACTTTGAAGCCTCATAAGAAGCTTATATTATACCTGTAGAGGAGAAGTGCCTAAAAAAGCGAACGAAGATGTAACAGTAATTATATTACTCTTCAAAAATAAGTTAAGGGCTTCTGTTTTGAAATATTTTGTGATGCAATATCAACATTAAGTAAAATTGAAAATTTCTTGATAGTCAGAATATGGCATTGTCATCAAACTCTGTCTCCAGATTGCGGCTCCTTCTTAGGCCTACTTCAATTAAGTTCGTTGACGCAACATTTAGATTACCTTATCTTCGTATAGACTATAGTGACTTAAATCTAAACCGAAGACTATTCTTTGAAAAGTCTAAACCGAAGGTTATTCTTTGAAAGGAAATATAAAAGCTACCGAGAGATGAAACTGGGTGCTGCCATGTTGTACGTTTTATTTGCGTAAAAGAACTCTGGCTGATGTAGGTAAATTCCAGCAAAATTCTCCCTAACCTACTAGTTTTTTCACTTTGTAGAAAGATATACGCCTAACTTTGTGGAATAACTTGTAGATTAAAATTTGCACGTGTCTCTGCAAAAGAACGTATCCTGAGTTCCCAGAGGATTCTGAATGACAAACAAGAAAACGATATAGCCTAATCTAAAAATCCAAAAGGTTGAAGAAATTTGAAGTAGTATATCGCTGGATGGATTATGATCGCATGTATTTCCATACTTTTGTACACTGAATTCTGTATTAATGCCTAAATTGCTGTCTCAACAAAAAAGTGCTCCTCTTTTAGATTACCAATAATTGTTAATCATTAAGCATTTCTTGCCTTTCGGGAAATTTAGTAACTTCATCGTGTTACCACTAAATATTACTACTAATTGTTTATTTTCTTGAACTATTATTCGAAAGACATACACAGTGCCCACAACTTATCCTTACAACTTCAACATTACGTAAATGACAAAATAACGGAGTGAGGTATCACAGTCATGTTTTTTCTTTTAAAATATAACAACATACCAATACCAACATACTAATGAACCAACAGGATTACAACGAAGAACTAAACATAATCAAATACATAGCACAAGAAAACGGGTACAACCCCAACATAATACGTAAGACAAAACAAAACCCCAAAACACAGAAGAATACAACACAAACACAAGAACACAAAAAATACATCACACTAACATACGGAAACAAAAACACACATAAAATTGCAACCTCATTCAAGAAATTAAACTACAACATCGCATACAGAACAAATAACACTCTACAAAAACATCTCAACACACAAACAACACAAATACAACCACACAGGCGTATACAAACTCAAATGTAACACCTGCAACAACTTCTACATAGGACAGACAGGCAGATCATTTCAAACACGTTACAAAGAACACATCACAGCTATAACAAAATTACAAAACAACTCCACATATGCAGAACACATCACAAATGCCAACCACACCTACAGAGACATCAACACAGACATGGAAATACTGCACATCCAACCAAAAAGCCAGAAACTCAACACACTAGAAGAATATGAAATATATACACACGAAAACACACCCCAACGATATTCTCAACACACAACTCAATTTCAAAACACATACACTCTTTCACTCTACACTACGAACGCAACCACACAGGAAACAAGAGGCGCCAAGACCAACAACGACCAGTTCCGAAGATGACCGGAAATAGGTCGAAACATGTTAACAAGGTACGTTAAAACATTTAACACAAGAAAGTTCTTATCATACATATTCCGAAGTGATACAGTGTTAAAAGTTGTGTAATAAAGATGTATAGAATATAATATTTCAAAGTTTTGCTTATGCTGGTTTTTAATTGTCCTGCATAAGTGGTGAAGAGGTGACGTCACATTTCCATAAAAGGTCTATTCCACAGGAGAAGACATAGTGTGTTTCAAGATCTTGGGTAAGCTCTTGTTTCCAGGCCTACAAAATCTGTTCGTAAAGCAGCCAGATTGTTGAGTATTATACGTCCAACAGTACACAAAGTGCTGCGCAAGTGTTTGTAACTTATGCTTACAAAGTACAGCTACTGTAGGCGATTAAACCGCAAGATAAACATTATGATCACCAGACAAAATCCCTCCAAACTTCATTTAATGGGACTATGTTAAGAACATTGAGCATCAAACGCAAGTTTCCAATATTCCTTCGACAAAGGATTACTGAAGCCATTACAACAATTAAGAGATAATGGCGCGGACATGATAGGAAATTGATTTTCGTCTTGACATCCTACGGGCAACGAGGGAGGCACACATAGAGGTGAGGAGAAGTAGTAAAAAATTGGAGATGTTCTCTTTTTAAGTGGAAAATCAGACCTGTGATATCTTGCTCCATTACTTTATTATTTATAGTTGAAGATATTTTGTGGACACCGTGTATACGAATTAAAACATTTAACATACGGTACACCAACATTTTGTGTTCTGAAAATAATAAAGCGCAAGAAATTTGAGTATAGTTACACATTATCATATGACTAAGTCCTCGGTGCGTCGTTTGCCGGCGATAGGGGAATACTATGAATTATCAGTGATAACGAAATGTAGATCGAATGGGCGATGTTGAAGATTAAGTTTTCAAGAAAATCTGTTAGACAGGACAAAAGTTATTAATTTTGTCTAATATCATCGCTTATAAAGGGGTAGTTCCTTTCATACAAACGTAATGAAGATTTGTACACAAAAAAAAAAATGCTACCTATAACTTCTGAACAACGTTTCATGAGAATCTATTACGTAGGAGAAAAGTTATTAATAAAATTTTCTCTAAAACCATCATCTCTAAAGAGGTAGTTTCTCTAACAGAAATGTAATGAGAGTTTTTACAGAAACATTATATTCTTCCTGTAACATATGTCTTAATTTTCTTAAAAAGCTGGTAGATAAGAAAACATTAATTAATTTTAGCTAAAACCACTTCTATAAAAGGGTAGTTCCTCTTATAGAGTGCGTTCTTAGCTCGGCTGGACCGTTCCGCGGCGGCCTTGGACTGGGTGAAGATTGGCGCGCCTGCCGCCGGAGTAGCGCTGTAGCTACCGCTGACGCGCCAGTCAGTCGAGTTGGAATCTTTCGTGATGGAAAGACGTCTGTGCGCGTGTTGTGAGTACAATTGTAAGGCCGCCGTGGAACGGTCCGACCGAGCTACGAACGCATTGTACAAACATAAAGAGAACTTTTACATAAAAAGTATATGCTACTTGTAAGTTTTGTATAAAGTTTCATGAAAATCTGTTGGATATTAATTTTGTCCAGCTAGATTTGCGTCTTGACCCACTGTGCGCCGGTGGCGTTTATCGTCTCAAATATTATGCATCTCCTATGTAAATTGTAGTTGGTATAGTTCAGGTATTTAGTTAGTATAATTTTTGTGTTCATTGTATGGTTTTGTGTGTTTTAGTTTGGATAGGTTGACTCCGTGTGTAGTTAGTACAGTTCATGTATTTAGTTAGTATAATTTTTGTGTTCAGTTGTATGGTTTTGTGTGTTTTAGTTTGGATAGTTTGACTCCGTGTGTAGTTGGTATAGTTCAGGTATTTAGTTAGTATAATTTTTGTGTTCAGTTGTATGGTTTTGTGTGTTTTAGTTTGGATAGTTTGACTCCGTGTGTAGTTGGTATAGTTCATGTATTTAGTTAGTATAATTTTTGTGTTCAATTGTATGGTTTTGTGTGTTTTAGTTTGGATATTTTGACTCCGTGTGTAGTTGGTATAGTTCATGTATTTAGTTAGTATAATTTTTGTGTTCAATTGTATCGTTTTTGTGCGTTTAGTATAGATAGTATGGGTGTTTAGGCTGTACAATTTATGTGTGCAATTGGTATAGGTTTTTATGTATTTAGTTGGTGTGTGAGTTAAGATTATGTATGTGTTCAGTTTGTGCAATTTTTTTCTTTTTCTTTTATCGTGTTTTTAGTGTGGACAGTTGTGTTCGGATTATAATTTATGTGTTCAGTTTGCATATTTTTGTGTGGATGTTTAGTTTGCATAATTTATGTGTTTAGTCTGTATTGTTTTTCGTGTTTAGTTAGTATAATTTGTTTATGTGTTTAGTTTGTAAGTGTATAGTGTAAGCTCTCTTGGACTGGCTCCCCAAGTGTAGTAGACCTTCAGCTCACCCTACACTCTCTTGTAAGAGGCCGTTGCCCTTATGGGATTTCAGGCTTTTCGTATTTCGTATGTAAATTGCTCAAAATATGTTTTTCTTGCATACAAGACAGTGTAAGTAAACATTTATAATTTAGTCTACAACAATTTTTTATATGGGACAAAAAATGAGGTGAAGAGAAATATTTTTATATTAAAATCTGTAACACAATTTTATAACTACGTTTAAGAGAAAAGTTATGAGTAGAATTTGTGGATAGGAACCCAAACCCGAAAAAGTGATGAATTCGAATTGGAACCAGGTCGTAATACGCTCAGCCAGTCTCCACGCTTACTATGCTAATAAGCGACACATAAATCTTGCTGAGAGGGGAAACCGTGGCAGCGAGATGTATATTTTTCCCTCAACAGTTCTTGCAAATATAGACGAATAAAACACTAGCGTTGTTCCGCAAGGATAAAAGTTTTTATTTCGGATTTTAAAGCCCATATTTCCATTGTATTATGACAACGGTGAGGAAGATAAAACCCACGCTTCTATTGTCTCATATATTCTCTGCATTGTGGAAGGCGGATGATGCTGGAGGCACTAAGAACAAGATGAAATGTAATTGTAGGCGGTTGGCTGGCGGTCAATTTAATGAAATTCGGAGCGCAAGTTTCCGGACGTAGTAAGAAGTTGGGGTGGTAGTGCTACACAATTTATTGTTTACTCATATGAAGGACAGACGGTCGCCACTGCCCGTAATTGGTGGTTGTCCACAGATGCCGCATGCGGGAACATCGACTTCTGCTTTAGTATTATACGAAATATGAATGGGACTCGGGAATTTCTGGTAGCATAGTTTGGCAACTGTGTCGCTCAGCTATAGTGGAACAATAACAGTCTCTATTTATAACGTTGCAACATTTATATTTCTGCTTCTAGTTGAAATATGGCGGAGTGGCGGTATCAAAAATTTCATCAAAGTAACACAAGATTCATAGTGGCCGTATATACGAACTACGACTATCATAATAAATAATAGCACATTGCAAGATTTATGTTTCTTGTAATTGTTTTCTCAGATTCACGAAGATTTCATATAACGAAACATTTCTTGAATGTCTCCGTTACTCTTTCGTACCTTAAGGGGACAGGGAATTGCCTATTTTGACAATGTTAAAGCGTGTCTTAAGAACAGAAATTTTTCTGATAAACTATACAGCTCAGGAACATGTAACTTGACTTTATCCTGAAATAGTGTTTTTTTTTATTTTCTTACTTATAAATATTTTCTTTCTGTTATCGTATATTTTTAACGATTTTCAGTACATTACTCCCTATAACATCTCCAAAATTAATACATTTGAAACCATTTTTTCAGTATACGTAAGACATCCACTAAACTATTCCTGAAAATTTGAGCTTCCTAGAAAAGCTAAAAGAGGTTCGTTCTGTGCGGAAAAACTAAACTTGCGGAAAGAAGCATTAATTTAAATAAGAATTGGCCTATAAACATATATTAAGCATTCCTCTTAAAAAAATTAAGAGTTGACATGAATAAAGTTTGTACAATTAGGCCTATGTGTGATATACGGTAGCATTTAAAAGATGAAAAGTCAAAGAATAAATTGGAAATACAATTAAATATATATATAATTTTCCGCCAAAAATCAGTAAATTCATGAATAATGAACTTGAAAATTAAATGATGAAGGATGGATAGAAAAGAGAAAAATTCTCTCCGGCACCGGGACTCGAACCCGTGTTTTCAGCTCTACGTGGTGACGCCTTATCCATTAAGCCATACCGAATTCTAGCTCCGATGCTGGATCGAATCCCCTCAGTTTAAGTTCTATCTCTCAGTTTTCCATTTGCTGGCCTACACTCATGTACTGTGTCACAGGATATGTGACAGTCTCACAATGTCCATCACTATGTATAGAGGTGCACTCATTACGAGTGACTAAGTGGCCGGGATCAGATGGGATAAGCGCCGTCTTAAATCTCTTAGTGATTACTTACACATATCATATCATATCATATCATATCATATCATATCATATCATATCATATCATATCATATCATATCATATCATATCATATATCATATCATATCATATCATATCATATCATATCATATCATATCATATCATATCATATCATATCATATCGTATCGTATAGCATCGTATCGTATCGTATCATATATCATTTCATATTATTATTATTATTATTATTATTATTATTATTATTAATATTATTATATTATTATTATTTACCATAGTATACATATCATATTTCCGTGCAGGAATTCTGCGCTAATATATGATGAAGAATGGATAGAAGAGAGAAAAATTCTCTCCGCCATCGGGACTCGAACCCGTGACGGCACTCATCCCGTCGGATCCCGGCCACTTAGTCACTCGTAATGAGTGCATCTCTATACATAGTGCGTTGGACATTGTGCCACTGTCACATATTGTGACAGTACATGAGGGTAGGCCACCAAAGGGAAAACATGAGAGATACAATTTAAACTGAGGGAATTCGATCCGACATGGGAACTGGAATCCGGTTTAGCTTAGTGGATAAAGCTTCAGCATGTAGAGCTGGAAACCGGGTTCGAGTCCCGGTGCCAGAGAGAATTTTTCTCTGTTCTATCCACTCTTCATCATATGGTAACGCAAAAATCCTGCACGGAAATATCATAAGTACTTCGGGAAATAATAATAATATTAATAATAATAATAATAATAATAATTATTATTATTATTATTTAAAATTAAAATTAAAACTTACATATCCCTTCTCAAAAAATTGAAAAATTAAACTGGAGAAAATTTGAGTAACTTATAGCCTAATCATATATATGATATGTCCCGGGCCGTGGCGCCGTGGTCTAAGGCATCCTGCCAAGCACTTGCGTTACGGAATACGCGCTGGTTCGAGGCCTCATAGGGGAAGAAATTTTGTCATGAAATTTAGGCCTGTGTATGGGACCGGTGCCCACCCGCATTGTGATCCACTTGGAAAGCTACGATAGGTAGCAAAATCCGGTTGCTAAATCCAGCTATAACGGCTGGGGGGCATCATCGTACTAATCACATGACACCTCCATTCTGGTTGGATGATCGTCCATCTCTTTTTGGCATGTGAACGTGATTCCAGCAGCCCGCTATCGGTCTGGTATCTTCAAGGGCTGTGGCGCCGAGGATTATTATTATTATTATTATTATTATTATTATCATTATTATTATATGATACACTTTTTTAAAAAGGGAAAACTTAATAATATATTGGAAAAATAAAATATAAATAAAAATCTTCGCCCACAATGCAATTCCGTTCTCCTTTAACTGTAAATTATGTTATTAATAAAAAATGTTTATCATAAATGTACGTTATCTAAATGATTAATGATTATAACGTTCATAGTGATGATAACAGCGGTGGTAATGTTGAAAGTAGCGGTAATAGCGATAATAATAAAAACAATATAATAGGTAATAAAGAAAATGGTACCTATTGCAATAATTATGGGCAGGCTCCAGGTTGCAGTTTATGCGGTGACTGTAATTTTAGTTAATATTAGTTGTTATGACTGTGGTGGCACTCTATTCGTGATTGTACTGGTACTGGTAGTGATAGTAGTGAGAGATCTTAGCGATACGCTGCAGCGATCTTACTTTGTCCTTTTATTTTCAGATCTGCGTCATTTTAACAGAAACTCAACTGCTGGGATCTAGATATTAACCTGTCTATGACATCCTCTTTTTTACTGATCAATGGGTACCTAATCTACTTGCAGTGAGCACCATATCCTGTTTGCAAGAAACTGCAAGTCGCTTAATTCAATTAGTCGATAGAAAAGCGAGTTTTAATTTTAGTCTGATCTTTCCTCCAGAAGCCTTTCAGTTTTTACTTTTTTTCTTTTGCATAGTTTTCATTTTGATTCTAGCCACAGTTGTATCTGCTCTATCTGCTGGATAGCTTTCGGCGTTGGATCTCGGATTCATTTCCACTTCATTAATTTTGCCTCCATGTAAAATCGCCGATAGTTTCAGCTCGACTGGAGATCCAGCAGACGTGGTGCCGTGATTCGCCTACATATCACTGTCTGGGGAACCTGATTATGATCTCAGGGAGTCGAAGGGGCTTCCAAGCGGACTGCGACAAACAGGGATTTGGTAGTTCTGTGTAGCTCCCTCGCACAGACGGCGCCATGGTGGATCACCGTGCCTGCGATGCAGGTGAACATTGGACGTAGTCCGTGATTTTCAAACAGATTCCAATGATCTGAGGAGGCTGCGGCCAACAGGAAGACTCCATCATACTTGGATTACGTAGCTGAATCGATAACATAGTTCCAAATAGTGAACCACGTACTTACAGGAATACTGTCCTAAGGACTTCAACAATCATCCCACAATAAGGAGGTCGTCACAATAAGTCTCATTCTGCGGTGTAAGCCTTCGGGCCCTTCTTAGGAAGGGAAAATAAGTTAAAAAAGAATGAAATTTAATCCCACAATTAAACATATATATATATATATATATATATATATATATATATATATATAATTGAGAGTGTTTATCTTAGAATATTAGAACTCAACGCTATTACCTTTGAATATATCCTGAACACACTCCGAAAACCATACGTTTGTCAAATAGAAAGTAAGTTTTAACAAGCTAAAGTGCACTCTCAAGTTGTTTTTAGACAAAATATATAAACAAAATGATTTCCTAAAACGATAATAATTTTTCGTTACGCACTCTCAATGTTATTAGATGTGATAATGAGGAAATCACATCGTATTAAGGCGATAACAAGAGTGTTAAATTTTATTTTTGAAGAATGTAATAAATATAAGTTTTTTATCAACTAAAATTCAATTATAATTGTTCTAGGTTATATTTCGATAGTTTCAATAAGTTCAAGTCATCATATGCGGATTTATTCGCAAGTCACAGTTTGGAAGCCCCTTATATATTTGCGATTTTTTCAATTGATCGTCAACTCTCCGCTCTATGTCGTAAAAACCAGGAACAAATTTTATATTACACGAAAAGTGTTTCATAAAAAGAGCTCGATTTTTAGACTTGCAGACAGGTTCCTAATTACAGACTGCATGAACAAACATCTCGATATTCCGCTGTTTTCTGAAAGTAATCTCTAAATTTTTATAGTCTTCAGCATGATTTCTTTTTACAGTTCCCTCATCGTTTCTCAACACGGAAACAAAATAGGAGAACAAAATTTCTAAACAACCAGCCATCCTCCGAAACACTTCAAGTTTGCGCAGTGTTTCAGTTTTATAGTGGATGAAGATGGAGTTGCGTTGTAATGGGATGTCGTAACATCGATTTCTAAGAAAAATTGCTATTGTTTTAATAAAATATCGTCGAGGGAATAGGCAGAGAAACACATTGTCAGACAACCTTATGCGACTGTCAAAGAATTCTATTGTAATAAGTTATCTGCTAGCGAATATAAGAGTTGAGATTAAAGCGGAAAAACCAGATAATTCTATACTTTTTCCGAACTGTACTGTTCTAACAACTTTTTGGTTAGTTTATAATTATGAACACTTGATAATTTAGTTACTAAAGGCTGGTCCACAATAAACCGGGAACGAGAACTAGAACGAGAACGGGAAACGGAGGACGTGAAAAATTTTTATTTACAATAAACTGAGAACAGAAACGGCTATGCATATCCATATGTATGTCAATAAAGATATGTGAAGTCGGTATTACGCATTCTGATGTTATTTGTACCTATATAAATGACCAATGGCATTTTCTCATGAGTACAAATCAGCCAAAATGAACACAGTTTAACGAACTTCAAAATTTATGACACGGAATATTTAAGAATTGAATTCACAATGTAGTTTGGTCACGTATACACGTAGCATATAGGACCTATTGAAAGTGATTCTACTGAATTTCTGGATTAGTTACAAGCAATGGATGAAGAAGAAATTTGTCACGGCGTCTTTACTAAAAAATACAGTAGGCCTATATGACAACCAAATAGCTTTTTGATGGCTGTGAAGGAATCTATTAGGCTGGGATCGGAAACGTGAACGGCAAAGTTAAAGCTTGGCTAACCTTCACGTTCCCATTCTCGGTATCCGACAAGCTTCTCGTTAATTGTTAATGGTGACATTTAAATACATTTATTTTAACAGTATTTCCCTTCTCGCTCTTGTCGTTTTCGTTCCTGGTTTATTGTGGCCAGCCTTAACTCTTCTCGAATGGTCTCGAATAAATAAAAATCCATTTCAAATTTGTAGTTGTTATCTTCGTCGCAGTCATCATCATCATCATCATCAACACTAGACACTGGAATCTTAGTCACTATTTTTGAAGTTAAGTGAGTTCGGAGTTTGTGCAATGAATCAAGTGATGACGAAGAGTAGTGGTGCGCGGCGCTGTGTGATGTAAAATACTATTTCCGCATCAAGGACAAGGACTACAGTACGCACATAAAATAATGATTTCAAGAGTAGGGCTGTGTTGTGTATTACAATAGTACATTATGCAACGAGCCTATAATGATAGTAATTAAGAAGCGAGTATGTTTGTTTATGAAACGAGCGCAAGCTAGTTTCATAATTTTCATACGAGCGTCTTAATTACCATTATAGGCAAGTTTCATACGGCTTTTTATGCTCGACTATATTTCTAACTTGAAATTATTCAGAAGTATTCATTTTATTCGTATCTGACCGAAGAGCGGAAGTGACCTTCTGCATAGCTCGTAAATTGTGAGATGTGCACAGACGCGAAAGTATTGATTTTTTCCGAGGAACAGATGTCCACATTGACCTTTATATAATCTACAGAGTAAACTAAATATTAATCTTGATATAACATTGAAATTAAATCAGACATTGAAAAACGAGATGACAAATTGAATTTATTTGAATATTATTTACAATTAACGCTAATTATTACAGTAACAGAACATAACCTTCTGCGACAGCGTTGGATTTCCAGCCTGCGTTACGTTTCCCTAGTTGTCTTTCGATTGCATATCCGAGAATAATCGAAAACCTGAACTTTAATGAATAGGTGTACTTTAATGACATGCATTAAAGGACTGCTACGAGGTGTATAATTACTACATTTCGGCATGGTCGAGCATAAAAAAATAAACGTATTTTTTGCTTTGAACTTTTAAATTAAACTGTTGCTGTTTCATAGACACTTTTTTTTTTCTTGGTAAATCTATAGCATCTATTAGATGCTTTATGGTTGTGCTAACAGATGGAGTTACTTGTCAACTATGTGACGCTGAAACGTGTGTTCAGCTTACTGCCCAGCGACAGTCCTGATGTATTTTTATATTTGTGATGATTGGTTAATTAATATTAACCCGGCACACTCACAATCACACTCACATTCATACAAATTTCCAGACTCTAGACACCCATGGAATTCTACAGACATTACTCTTAATAAAATGTTAAGCACATATTACAACAATCGTTGATGTAAAATTTTAACTGAAACCGTTACTGTATGTACTTTTAACAACGTGTTTAAGCCTATATTAAAATAAACGTTTATGTAAAATTTTATATTAAAATGTTACTGTTTCATAGGTACCGCTCATAATGCAATGTTTAAGTTCATATTACGATAATCTTTGTTCTAAAAATTTAACTTAAAAATTGGTATAACTGTAACAAATGTACCGCTTTTAATGCAATGTTTAAGCCTATATGACGATAATCTTTGTTGTAAAACAGCGGTTGTTAAAGTTAAAAAGCTTTAGAGGAAAGTATATGTTTTGGAAACATAAGAAAGAATTTAAAATCTTTTATTAACTTTACTTAAATTAATATACCTAAATCAAGAATAAAGACAGATACTGCCCTGAATGAAATGTTTAAGCCTATAGTCTGTTACAATCTCTGCTGTGAAATTTAACTTAAAATAACGGTACTACTGTAAACAAGTACTACCCTTCTTTGCAAATTTACTTTCCAACAAGATTTTTAAAGTGATTGTCCTCAACTTTGTTGAATGTTGACCTACACCATCGTTTCATACAGATGTCTGCTAAATTCGTCCGCTGGCACTGATTACTAGTTGAAGGTTGATCGTCAGGCACTTCTTTCTATCAATTTCAAATGGTTTATGTTTTATTTTAATGACAGTGTTGCTTTAAATACCATATTTTAGAACAGATTATATCAGTCTTACATAAATTCCAGACAATTATATAGCCATTTACACTGACATATTTTCTTTCGAATTCCTCTATTCCCGTACTTTCGCACTTTTTCTAGGCATACTTGTAGTGCATAATATCATAAACATTGCTCAACTGAGGCATACTATACTTGTTTAGGAGTAAGGAAACTCTTTTAGAGTGAATCTGTAGTGCGCTTTACTTGTATCTGTGAGCAAGGTGTCTACTGAAGAGTCGGCCTAGTTGCAGGAGTTGCTATAGCGCTGCCTTCTATGCCCGAGGTTGCGGGTTCGATCGCGGGCCAGGTCGGTGGCATTTAAGTGCTTAAATGCGATAAACTCATGTTAGTAGACTTATTGGCATGTACAAGAACTTCTGTGGGACAAAATTCCGGCACACCGACGACGGTGATATAACCTCGGGAGTTGCGAGCGTTGTTAAATAAAACATAACATTTAACATTTCTACCGAAGAACACGTGACGTAATATGTATTCCGTGCACACTTATAATCATTTCAATGTTGTGGGACTAAGAAAACGGTCTTTAATCATCACTCAAGACTTAGGCTTAAATGCCTATCCCGATTCCTTACTTTACGTACTGTAAATTCAATCTTCACTTCTGCCGGATCCGAAAAGATAAAATTACTCAGACATGCTATCTACTGTCCGTCCAAGTGATTTTATCGCAGGTTCGTAGAAGGGGGGGGATCACGTGAAAGTTACCTACTTAACGAGGCCATTTTATTTAAGTTATTTTAAACAGTTGTATAATATTACGTAGACGTCCAATTCCTAACAGAAATTAATGTTTTCAGAAATGAGCTAAGACAGCTCAGCCTTTACAGAGGAGCGAGCAAAAACGCGTGGGGGAAACAGGGATGCGACTTAGGCAAACGGACGACAGTACCTGTGCGAAAATACGATTCAATATTGAAAGCTCTTTCGTCACTGGAAAACGCGAACATATTTCTGTAACGTAGACTACTATACTCACTCAGTACTGCTTACTATGACCGTAAAGCGACTTTGCATACGCGGCCTTGGCTCTATGTGGAGAACGCTTGGAAATTTACTAGTAGAGGGAATGGGAGTGAAGTACATTAAAAAAACTCAGGTACAATAAAAATTGAAGTAAAAATAAAATGTCCCTGTAGATGAAGGCAAATGAAAAGCCTTGCAAAAATCAAGAAACTACTTCGGGATGGATCATCTTACTCCGACCATCAAGCCTATTACTTCCATCTGTTGTAATTAAATTTCTCTTGATAATACGGGATTGTTGCTTTATAGATGAATTCTTTTTCCTTATGGAGACTTGCGGTTGGCTCTTGCAAGTCTCGAAACGAACTATAGATTCAATAATTATAAAACCTCTCCGATGGTCCTGGAAAGCGATCATATCTATCCTGCGAGTGCTGCCGGTGGTTGATAGACCTTGAACTTATTCGAAAATATTAAACCCAGTATTACGCAGTGCTTAGCAATGGCGCTTCTTACTTTGTGGTGTCTGGTATTGCGCAAAGCCTCACCATGCAGACATGAAATTTCTTTCTTTAAGACACCAATCTAAACAGTGTCTATTCGATTCTTCAGGAAGTCAAATTATATAACTTTTAAAAGTCTAAAATATATTCGAAAAGCAGAAGCGTAAAAATCATTCCAGTGCACTGCAATGTGGAAAGTGATTGATTGCTAGCTACCCATTATAAATGTTTGAATGTTGAAAGCTGGTTAACCGCAGATTAAAAAATGTTCAGCAGGTAGTTATCTATGGCCTTTGAAGTATGAATACTGGTACGTCATTACAAAAATAAAATGAAGGGGTTATGTGACACATTTAGTTAAAATTGCGCCCTGTGTGTGAAACAGATACAGCTAAAATGCAGGATGCGAGCCAGACCCTGCTACTATCACAACAAGCATCGTTGATGCATAACAATATCACATGGCAGCAGTTATACAATATCCACGGGACTTCAGTGATCGCAAAATAAATAAAAAATTGTTCACCGTTGTGTGTGCACCAGAACCGTGGGCGACAGTGATAAATCGTGTGTCCGCATGTGGCTCCCCGGTTATACGGTTCGCTGACGTTTTGGTCCCACGGGTCAACAAAAAGCAGGTATGTCCAACAATTCCGTGTTATGACTCGGCCAGGGCAGCCTTTGTTCATTCTATCTGGGAAGTGTTGAAAAAATACCGCAATTAGTACGAGCGAAAAGTTACGCGTGGAAACACCACGCATAACATGAGTGACAGGTCGCTTCGATGTTAGGGAGATTCAGCTTCTACCTCAAGGCCTGTGTACCTAGTGTTCAAATTCAAATTAAAATATTTTCAGAAAGTATAGAAAATATCTGAGTGAAGTTTCAATCGGATGCGGAAGAAAGGCCGTCAGTAGCGGCCGGTAATCGAAATCCTCGGTGAGGCCAGATGCAACTAGTTTAAGTGCCTCCGAAAGGAAATGTTTATTTATGATATTAATTATTATTATTATTATTATTATTATTATTATTATTATTATTATTATTATTATTATACTAGCCGTACCCGTGCTCTCCGCTGCACCTGTTAAAAATAAATATAACGTAATTACATAATTAAAATAGGACGTTTGATCCAGGGAACATTCGTGTTTGATAGAAGAATAAATCGTTTAATATGTTACTTAATTTAAATTGTATTTAAATAATTAAAATACGGCCATTTTGGTCCAGAGAGCACTTAGAAGTTACTGTAATAACATTGTAGTATTATGTCCATCTAGAGAAACTACACTTTCCAATGGTGAAATAATAATTAATTATACAAATCGGTTAATTTAGCTTTCGATATTACTTCATATAAACACAGAAACATTCTCTGTAGGCTGTATTTCATAGCTTTCGGTTGTTGTTGTCGAAGGCCCTTATAGACGTAGTAATTTGTTTTCATTTCATTACACCGCCTTAGATGGCATTGTATTTTAATTTTAAAACACATTAATCTCATTAAATATCAGTCCTATCAAACTTTTGCAAGGAATAAAACTTATGGGACATCATTTTTAAAGAAACTTTTGTTATGTAACATATTTCACAAAAATCAATAATAAGAGAGATATTTCGATTTATTTAATTTAGGCCCCCTTATAAACCCCCTTTTAAATAACTTGAATGTCATATAGCCTAAAATCTAAGTTGCAGGAACTTAATTTATATTCCAATTTTCATATAAATCTGTTCAGCCATTATCGCGTGAAAATATAACAAACATCCAGACAGACAGACATACATACAAACAAAAATTTCAAAAAAGCGATTTTCGGTTTCAGGGTGGTTAATTATATATGTTAGGACCAATTATTTTTGGAAAATCGAAAATTACCAGAAAATTTTCGGCTACAGATTTATTATTAGTATAGATTAATATCATTATTTTCATTTCATTTTCATTTCATTTCACTTCATTTCATTTATTTAATACTATACACTTGAACTACATTAGGCATTGCAGCCCGAAAGAGCAGAACCTCGTGCTCGGACGCAGTTCAGATCAGTTATACAAAATATGACTGCATTATTATTATTATTATTATTATTATTATTATTATTATTATTATTATTACTATTATTATTACTGAAAAATAATAATTTCACTCACCAAATAAGCTGTTATGCTGTGAGTTTCAGCAATTGTTTCAGTGTGATGAAGCAACCCATATTATGTGTTGAAATTCCCCTTTATTTCTTTTCTTTTTATTTTTTTCCTTTGACAGCAACAAACAAGGCCAACAGAGAAGTTTATTTTGCACCATATTACTACTTAACCATTTAACCATTTATGTTACGTTTTAAGATTATCTATCACAAAACTTGTCAGCAGTATCGTAGGTATCTCGGTAGGCTCTCTCTTTATTTAAAACTTCCTATCTTTCAATATTATTTCTTCTCGAAAAAGGACACTCTAACAATGAATTAACTACACCAGCATTATTTCTCGCATTTGTTTCTGTTTATATTTTTCCGAAATACATAACAACATTGTCCCAGATTCACTACTGTACTACGAAGTACAATAGCACAACACCCTCGCTGGTAATGTTTTCTTTTAAATAAACTTACATATAATTTTCATTGCATTTAATTAATATAATTGCTCCAATTTAAAACCAAAGGAATTTCTTTGAAAACAACACATTTTATGTAGCCTAAGTCAGCCCTGGGCACAACGGAGAAGTGGAACAGAACTCTGAAACCCCTCTCCCACGTCCTTTCCGCTTCACTGACTTATAAACAAACGCACTGTGCACTGTACATCAGTGATGGATTTCAGGCGACCAGCGAAAGCGAAAGTTCGTAGAAGCATGATGCAATCCGTCACTGAGCAGTGCTTAATCGCTAGTCTAGACGTCTCAGCCGGGGAAAGTGGAATGAAGAGTTAGGCCTATGGGGAAATCTGTATGACTCAATTGAACTAATAGCGCCCAGGTCTGATATAAGTTATAATGATGAAAAACTGTGCGGAATTGATGCTTAATTTGTTAACGTATCACCTGAACAAGCTAAGGATAATCCGGACTTTACAATTGCGACCTCGCTAAAACTACGTTTCATTCGTTAAAATAAAACGTTGTTATGATTTCATTTATAACGATATGTTATACCAATTACAACTTGTGAAAGAAGCCTCTTTCTACCGCTCTCGCCTGTAAGTCCACATGTAAACAGATTTATAATCATAACAATCAAATTGTTGTACAAACACTGCGTGTTGTCTGTACGCTTCTGCTGGACCTGTAATTAGAGCCCCTAATCACATCAGCCTGACAGAGGCTCATGTTTGCACAAACGAACCACCGACACAGGTTGTGTTATAAAGCTGAGCGGTTTAGCACAATATGCACGTCGCGTCGTCCACATTACTTGGTGACTTCAAATTTATAAATTCAATATTAAACTACGGAATAATTTTCCGTCCCTAGAATATTGTGCACTGGCATTCATAACAAATCCCATAAAATATTTATATTGTTTTTCGAGGATCCTATGAAGCATGGCTGGATAAAAATTAATTAATTTTGAAAAATTTTTATAGATATAATTTTTCCTTTTTTTCGTATTTTATTTCATATTAATGAAATATATTTGTAACTAGACATAACATTGTGCTTTGCTGCACTTGTTAGAAATAAATATAAAGTAATTACATCATTAAAATAAGACATTTTGTCCAGGATGCATCCATGTTTGATAGAATCGTTTAATATGTTAGTTAATTGAAATTGTATTTAAATAATTAAATACGATCATTTTCATTCAGAGAGCACTCATTTGGTGCAAGGATAATACCTTTAACATGTTTCTTAACTAAGGCAGTTACAAGCAAAGGGGTGTAAGTGGAATTTCTAAAAAACTGATTTAAGTGCATGCAGTGTTAACTAAAGCATTATAAATTTATTTAAAGTATGACTTATCATTTGTTGCACATTAATATTTGCTAATACATATTACTAAAGAAAATCTGAACGTTTTCACCTATACGGCATCATCACATATTAAAATGTTATAACAATATCAAGAACGTAAGTCCAATATAGTATTCACTATGATATACATAAATAAATTAATGTATAATCTTGAACTGATTTATCTGAAAATCAAAATGAATTATAAGGTAATTAAAGCATTTAAAATTTCAGTGCAAACACATCACACATAAATATTTAAAATTGTCCAGACTTGTGGAGTAACGGTTAGCGCGTCTGGCCACAAAACCAGGTGGCCCAGGTTCGATTCCCGATCGGGGAAAGTTACCTGCTGGTTGAGGTTTCTTCCGGGGTTTTCCCTCAACCACATACGATCAAATGCTGGGTAACTTTCGGTGCTGGACCCCGGACTCATTTCACCGGAATTATCACCTTCATCTCATTCAGACGCTAAATAACCTAAGCTGTTGATAAAGCGTCGTAAAATAACCTACTAAAATTAAAAAAAAAAACATTTAAAATTAAAACTTAACGGAATTTATGAGAGCTTAGTAACTTTTAATCACATTTTCTCATAAGTAACTTAAGTGCACTTACACCCCTTTGCTTTTGACCGTCTCAATTGTTATTATATGCAAATATTTAAAATAGGATCATTTGCTTCAGAGAACATCCGTTTTTAGTGCAAGGATAATTCGTTCAACGTTTTTCTAAATTAGTCTTGAATTCGTCCTTTAATAAATCACTCCAAATTAATGTCAATATAGAGAGAATTAATTTCCAATTTGGCATTTGCCTTTATGACTAAGGGAAAGATAACAGGCCATTTTCAGCACTTTCTGTAACACTAACCAGCTTCACATTACTGACATACAAAGATGACTATAACTCGAAAAGAAGATCAAATTGGATAAATGTTTATATAAACTTCTTGGGTTATTTTTTTTTCCTGTCCACTGACGAAGTGAGTCCCACATGTTACGAAACACTCTGTATATGTATGAATGTGTGCATGTTGTGTTAATGCAAGTATATCTATAATTATGTATATAACGTTTTTGTATTACATCATTACGTTTCACGTTACGTAAGTAGTTCAATCTAATCGACGTAATTTGTTAACAATATTAACATATAATGCACATGTTTACGAACCAATTAGACCTATGATTATTTAAAAATCTTTCATCAGAGGATAAGTACAATACAAGGGTACAAGGGACAAACACAAAATTCCGTGCAATGGAGATAAATCTCCGTCCATTCCAGTAATGGAACCACTGACAACTTGGTTGGGAAGCTTATGTGCTATCCACTGATAAGCAAACATTCTGATGGGAGCAGATAAAAAAATGTTATTTTTTTCTTCCATCACGTTAATAATGTCAAGACAAGTGCTTGTACAAATTTTGGTCACTAGAACGCAATTACGAGGGCTGTAATAAAAATAAGTTTCCCTGAAAGAAAGGAAACACAATTTCATTGAAAAAAATTATTGGAACAGATACAACAATTTTGAGCTAATTTTCAACATATTCCCTATCGGAATCGAGACATTTGTCATACCATGGGATCGACAAAGAGGTGCAGACGACTGTCACACACTGGTTCCGATCCCAGGTGGCAGACTTCTAAGACACAGGGATATAAAAGTTGATCCCACGTTATGACAAATGTCTCAATTTCGGTAGGGAATATGTTGAAAAATATCTGAACAATTCCTTTATCTGTTCCAATAAATCTTCCCATGAAATTTTGTTTTCGTACTGTACAAGGTCACAGGGAATCTTATTATTTTACAGCCTTCGTAATTGCGTTCGAGTGGCCAAAATTTATATAAGTACTTGTTTCGACATTGTTAACATAGTGGAAGAAAACAAATAACATTTTTATCCGCTCCTCTCACATGAGAATGTTTGCTTGTGAGCTGCAGCGGCAGACTGATGCTAAATAATGCATTTTTAAAGTGACTATTACACTTTTAGTACGTCATACTACTTTGGACCAATAAAACGGTACGAAAGACGTCTTCAACCAATCATGGCTGCTTATCGCACAATTTTATCGCGTCCCTAGCATTTGTTTAATTTTATTGCTTCCCTAGTATTTGTTTCTTTGTTTGCCAACATTTAAAACTGCACTGGTCTGAACGTCAACAAACAGAAAATTACAAACCACTCCAGTCGATGCACAGCAGTTTCAAATATGATTCGCATTGGTATTCAAGAACAAGAATGAATAAAGATCACTGGTCATACCTATGCATCTTCTCTATGTACAAATAAATGAAGAACACTATTCGGAAATCCTGAATAAGTTGAGGAATACACCACGTACATCAACGAGTTCCACTTCTTTTACGCACACGTCCATTATAACATCAACTGAATCACCAGCCACTAAAATATTCAAATTTGAAAATTGTACTTTCAATCATTGTTCCTGTTAAAATTAATCACGTTCATTTTTTATTTCATCATACTTAATTAAAACTTTTCTTGGTTATTTCATCATCCCTAATTGAAACTTTTCCAACACTTGTTTATATTATTTAGGTTATGTCATAGCTTCTGCTATATAATATTATGGAAAGTCACGTATCAGAGATTGTTTAATACTAAGATTTATTGAAAATCAAATGTCAAGTGATGTGTGCTTACTGGGATCCGGATAATTGAAGTGGAATGCAACTGTTGTAATAAAAATGAAACTGAATCAACAAAGCCTTCTTGACTAGTAACCGTCCATAGAGTTCAATGAAGATTCCATAGATGGCACAACTGATAATAAGAAAACAGCTAATCATAACACACCACTGCCATCTAGCGTAATATTTGTAATGTTGAGATGATACAATAATACTCGTACATTTGAAGACAGTTGTATTTTCGTAAGTCAATTAATATTTTATTGTATTGGACTACTTCGTTACTTCTAATCTTTACATACTTTCTTCTAATCGTGTAATAGTCAATTAAATACCACTCGAGTTTTGATTTTCTCTACATAAATCAAAATCTCTAGTGAGATTTCTGTTCATAAATCTCAGTTACTTTTACTTTTAGGACGTCAAAAGCATATTATATACTTATCTGTATGTTCACTTTCACTTTCCTTAATGTATTATGCATAAAGCGACCTCTTCTATAGGGACCCAATTACCAACAGTAAAGTCGTCACTAAAATCAAGACTTAATTTATAATAACACGCTGTTAGCACACTTGAATGTTAAACCTCTTCTGCTGCTAGTCTTATTATATTACGAGACATCTCTCATGTCTCTAGAATTTCTCCTTGTAAGCCTCTCCGTATTCCTATCCAATTTGCAGTGCCTGCAGCATTTATTTTAATTGTGACACAGTCGTTTGTAATCATTCCTCCTCCGAGAACTTTGCCCTGACATATCTAACAATTATGTCAGAGATGATTGGCTTTCTGTGAGCAAACATTTATCAGCGGGTAAGATGTCTTTAATTAAATTACATAATTATACACAAGGTGAGGTAAGATTATTTCAAGTAAAATAAAGGATTACTTTAAATTTGCTTATAAAATAGTCAGTATCGTATCTTGTTTGTTAGGAAGACTTGTAGACGGAATTTTTTCCATTGCAAATAAAAAATTAAATATTCAACGTTTCAAAGATAAATGCAGGTAACTAAATCTACTTCACAGACCTATCACTGAGAACTAGAGGCGAAAGTTATACACTAATAAACGAAGCCACCTATTGGAAATTATATACAGAGATATTGAAAAATTTAGGTCTATATTTGCTACCTTAAAACACGTTTTAATTAAAAAGTTACGAAATGAAATAATATTGAAATTTTATATGCCCCTCTGCAATTCAGCGGCGAACTTATAAAACTCAGAATTGACAACAAAGAATATGATTCCTTCCGTAATAATTAATTTCTCTCAGTGAAACGTTTTTCATTCAATAATAGCTTACTGTTTCATGCCTTTGTTCATTCCGTTCAATACAATAATCAGAACGAAAACCATAAGAACTCTTAAAGTTGAGAGCTATTGTGTGATTTTAGTTACAAATAAACTAAAATTAATGTTTTGCTAACAGTATTATATTTCATATGCATCAATCCAGGATAAATTGACTCTTATAAACCGAATATAAAAAAAAAAAAAAAAAAAAAAAAAAAAAAAAAAAAAAAAAACATTAATAGTTTAGAAGAAATCGCTGTACGCAATCAGACAAACAAATATGCAAAATTTATGGCTAAGTTTCATTAAATAATAGGGGTCGAAGTCGATTTTTTACATTACAATGTATGTTATAACATTTACAAACATTGGATACCTTCGCATGTTGGTATTTCAAGGAATAAGATCGCGGACTCCCTAGCAAAAAAGTGGACTGACATATTGTTACGGACGACCTCCCAACTTTCGTATCACGGTTTGAAACGATTAGTTAACCGCTCATTTAAGAATGAGTTTCTCTCAGATCTTCAACTAAAGAGTGGTGGCAAGAAATGGGCTGGTCTTGTTGACAAGTCAGAGATACTTCCTGATCATCCCCGTAAAGAGACTGTAGCTGCCATAAGGATTGCCACAGGACACGACTGCCTGGCGGAATATTTATATAAACTGGGTATTTTACCATCACCTCAGTGCGTCGTTTGTAATGAGGAAAATTATATTATGGATTGGGAACATTTAAATATTAAAAAAAAAAAACTTGTAAATTTTAAATTCTCTATGGGGACTTTGTACTGGTCTGCCAGAAACCAATTGATGTTGAATCAATCTGGTTGAGCATTAAATACATACATACATTAATAAAAATTATAAAATTATTCTTCTTGTTGTTATTTCATGACGTTACTGTCCAAATTGGGCCTTGGCCTCCTTGATGCTTCGCCTCCAGAAATCTGTCCATTGCTTTGGTTAATTTTTAAATAATAGAATAAGTAAATTTTCACACAGTTGATTATAAATATACAAAATGTTTTAGAAAGTGCATTTTTATATTTATTTGTTTTCAGAATACCAGTTGATAGAAAAGAAAAAATAGTTTCACCTAACAAATCAACACTAATACTATTTGTGGACTATAAGAAGTCATTCGATAAAATGGCTATAAGTGTATGTAAGATACAATGAAATACAGACTATTTGCAGCAAAATGACAAAAGTTTCGAGAAACTCAAATCGCAATAATGATTAACAATTTCCCGTCTGACAGACATTATAGTACACGAGACTGGCTCTTACGGTAGTGGCTAGAAACATTTTTGTTTTATAATTTAATTTGTGTCCCGCGCCGTGGCGTCGCGGCCCAAGGCATCCTGCCTAGGACTCGCGTTACGGAATGCGCGCTGGTTCGAATCCTCGTGGGAGAAGACATTTTCTCATGACATTTCGGCCAGTGTATGGGACCGGTGCCCACCCAGCATCGTGATTCACTTGGCGAGCTAC